>NC_083587.1:49603520-50281020 GCF_027579695.1 Neoarius graeffei | reverse complement strand
TAGATAGATAGATAGATAGATAGATAGATAGATAGATAGATAGATAGATAGATAGATAGATAGATAGACGATCTTCAAAGCATAATTTCTGTAGCATCACCAATAAAGGGATTAAGCATCAAGAATCTATCTATCTATCTATCTATCTATCTATCTATCTATCTATCTATCTATCTATCTATCTATCTATCTATCTATCTATCACCTTAAAATCATTCACTCTGAGCTAAGGACAAGACAGAAGACAGGCTGAAAAACACAGCTGACTAATACCCAGGCATGTACGGTATAGATAGATAAACAGACTGAGCGATAGATAGAGAGATAGATAGATAGATAGATAGATAGATAGATAGATAGATAGATAGATAGATGGTCTAAAAAGCATCATTTCTGTAGCGTCATCAATAAAGGGATTAAGCATCAAGAATTTATTTGTTTGTTTGTTCCTTAAGAGCACCAATTAAAATGGCCAGTGGAAAAAGGACAAGGCAAAAAGCACCACATCATCTAAACACCATAGCTGACTAATAGACACATAAATAAATCAACAAATTAACAAACACAAAAATTGGTGATGCTACAGAAATTATGCTTTGAAGATTATCTATCTATCTATCTATCTATCTATCTATCTATCTATCTATCTATCTATCTATCTATCTATCTATCTATCTATCTATCTATCTATCTATCTATCATTAAGAACATAACAATAATGTTTACCAATTTATTCAAAACCTTCCTAAAGAACATTCACCTAGTGAGTAAAATGAAGAAAAAGGCAATGTATAGTGAAGAAAAAACACAGCTCTCTGATCAAAACAGTGAATGAACAAATAAACGTCAGGAGCACACACACACACACACACACACACACACACACACACACACACACACACACACACACACACACAGATATCTATCAAAGTATTTCTCACACTGCAAAACCCGATAAGGTCACTGAGCTCACAAATTTTATTGAAACCGATTACGTAAAAATTTTTGAGGTAACTTAAATTTTTTAAGGTAAGATTTCTTAAAAATTACAGTTAAGTGTAACTATAGTGTAATTTTTAAGAAATCTTACCTTAAAAAATTTAAGTTACTGACCTCAAAAATTTTTACGTAATCGGTTTCAATAAAATTTTTGAGCTCAGTGACCTTATCGGGTTTTGCAGGGCGTGAATGGTCTAAGGTTAAGTTCACTGTAAGAGATTTTGGTTTCAGAAAAGTGACTTGTGTAGAATTATCAAGGAAACGATGCTTTTTGTTATTTTGTTTAATTCTTCAAAACTTCAGTAAGAACCTTCACACAGTCCATAACAAGAAGAAGTGGGAAGGCACCATGAAAAACACAACAAACTAATAAATGCATATGCTTGAATAAATGAATGAATGAATCTCTATGGAGCACACAGAACAGCAGTTAAAGCTATAAAGAATGTGCTGAGATTAGATTTGTTGGAAGTGATTTGGGTTTTTACAAAAGTGCAATTTGTGAAGACTGAACAAGAAAAGAATCATTAGATGTGTTACCCTTTTTTTGTGGAAAATCATCACTGATCCCTCGCTCCAACTCCCAGACCTTTCACACTGTGACTTCACCTTAAAGTTTTATTTTCTTTTTAAACCTAAATGTGCACATTTCTCTGCAGTACCATGACACAGATTTTACTTGCCTTATTGTTTATGAAATACGCCTTAATAACTTGCCTGAGTTTATCCACAAGAAGGAAAGGAAAATATCATTCCTGCTTGGGAAAAATGATGAGGATAAGAGATCTGATTAAAGTGAAGAGTAGTTTTCAGACTGGACTCGAATAATCATTCATAATTAAGTGAATAACTAATGGAGTAAACTATGTTATATTGCAGATCACCATTTTATAATACACTGCATGAGGGTCTGTGAATTTATTTTATTTTTTATTATTACTTTTTTTTTAAATTATGGAAATAACAACTCACATTTGTAAAGTTATTATATTTAGGGTTCCAAACAGGAATATCAGCTCAGATCTAATTTCTTCCATCAGGAATACAAAGGCTCCAGAAATATCATTTGATAAATTTCAGTAATGTGAATGAAATAAATCCTTACTGAGGAATTTATTTGATTATTAAAGGGGTTATAAATAGTGAGAACCACTTACCTAAAACAACAACAACAACAACAACATGCACGGTCTTATGACAAAACTAAAATTATAAGAGTTTGGTCTAAATGTCTTTCCTGGGATGACATCATGTCCTGTTGACTTGTCCTGAGTGCTGCGTTCCTCAGGACTTTTTCCCATTTTGAGTTAATTAATTTGATATTAATTAAAGTCACTGTATATTTAATAGTTAATACAATTCCAATAAAATTCCTGATCACATTTGGGACGGTGCTCAAATGACAGCTGACTGTGATGGATTTCTAAGCTTCAAGTTTATACCTTTGTTAAAAATGTCTTTCTAAATCTGCTCAGTGATTTGACTTGTTTCGCTCCAGTAGCATCCAAGTTGACATCGATTTAAAAAAAAAAGTATCTCAATACATCTGAACTGCTGTCTTCAGGGCTGTTCATGTTCATGAAAACAGGATTCAAATGAATTATGAAATGCATAATAAATAGACAACAATGTCAGTTCATATTTTTAATAGGATCAATGTTTAAAATCTACATGTACAGATGCTGGAGGGTACGTTATATTCTTTTTCCCCCACTTTTTTTTTTTAAATAAAATGCATTTTAATGTATTTCAATTAATCCAAATGAAATACATTTGGTTTTAGATGTTTAATTGTTGTATTAATGTGTTGAGAATAACTTTATTCTGGCTCTTATTATATTCAGAATAATATATTCTGGGAATCAGTTCATGTCCAAATAAAATGAATTAAATTAGAAGTTAAAAAGGAATATATATATATATATATATATATATATATATATATATATATATATATATATATATATATATATATATATATATTTTTTAATTTAATGAAATTATAAAATACAATTTAAAATGTAATTTACTTTTATTATTTAATTATTATAATTTATCTCATCTCACCTCATTATCTGTAGCCGCTTTATCCTGTTCTACAGGGTCGCAGGCAAGCTGGAGCCTATCCCAACTGACTACGGGCGAAAGGTGGGGTACACCCTGGACAAGTCACCAGGTCATCACAGGGCATATATATATATGCCCTGTGTGTGTATATATATATATATATATATATATATATACAGAGTATATTGTGTGTGTGTGTTTTATTTTTTGAGAAATTGTCAAAGTTGTTGCCATTAAAAGCAGAGAAAGGAGGATATTCAGGATATTATTGACCACTTTTCAGACAAAAATCATCAAGTAAAACTCTCAGAGATGTTTGAATTAAAAAAACTATCTAGACAATTTTCTTATAAAACTAAATGAGAGAGTACACAAGAAAAATGATTTTCAAAACCAAAGTATGATGTGGACACAGCAAATCTTGGATTTCTTTCTTTTGTTTCTTCTTTTTTTAGTGTTTACTGCTCTTTATAGTCATTCATTTGAATAGTTTATTTTATTATTTTAAAACAAATTTGTTATATATATATATATATATATATATATATATATATATATATATATATATATATATATATATATATATGCGCTACATGTACACAAGTCGAGTGCAGGAAGAATAATTCTCTGGAGACTCGTAGTTTAAAAATGGATATATACAGTACTGTGCAAAAATCATACACGTGTAAAGCAAAGCAAAGATGCCTTTAAAAATAACAAAATGAAAAGTTTCTCCCAAAAAATGGTTCTAAAAAAATACTGTAAACAGGAGCGGTGAACAGTAATAAATGAAACAAAGTCAATATTTGGTGTGAGACGACCCTTTGCTTGAAAAAAAAAAAGTCTGAGCTACAGTGAGTGCAATTTTATGCGGAAATGAGCTGTAGGTTTTACTGAGCGTCTTACAGAACCAGCCCCAGTTCTTCTGGACACTTTGACTGTCACACTCGCTTCTTCATTTTGCACCAAAACCCAGAACTTCATGTTTTTAATCTGAAAAGTGATCTCTTACATAATTTGCGTCATAAAATAAAAATCTATCACAAAGTTTGGACTACAAGAATAGGGCAGGAATCACATATTTCCATTCAGATCATGTCCATTTTGGTTCTAGAACTGGACTTCACCAAAGTTTTGCAAGAATTTGGTCAAAAAAAGAAAAAAAAAGTTCATTTTGTTTCTCCTACACACACACACACACACACACACACACACACACGCACACACACAGCCTGAAGACTTTTTTTTTTTCCAACTCTCCATGTTTGGCCTCATATATAGTCGAAGAAATCCGGCAACATCCACGTCACGGCAAATCCCTTTTATCGTCATTACTCAGATTTTAAGTATCATTGCTTAAACAGTGGCAGGGCCTGGAAATCGCCTCCTTCAATTAGCCAGTTGAACTGCCAAGTAAGACGAGCAAGTCGCCTGTGAAATTATCTTGTAACCCAATTCTGGGACTTTGGAACGGAGTGAGGAAACGACAGCATAATTTCAAGGGGTTAAAACTAGTCAACAGTGCTGCACCTTGAGGAAGGCTTTTATCTGCCTCGCGCCAGTCTGTCTCAGCCTCCCCTACCCATAACAAGCTGGCATGAGGAGAAGTCTCTCAGCCTCTCGTTCTCTCTGCCTCTCTCTTTCCATTTCTCTTCTTCAGGATCTAAAAGTAACAGAAACAGATTCTGTTTGCTGCCTATGGCTTTAAGTTTGGTCTTTGACCAACTTCAAATTGAACTTCAACCAAAAGTGCTTGGAGTTTGGTGCTGGAAACCCCCTCCCCAAAAAAACTCTACACTTTATACCCAAGTCTCACTCTTGCTTCAAACTGAGATACTAATTGATTTGTACCTAAGAACCGCTGATGCAATCATGAAGACTGTTCTGTTCTCATCCCAGGACTCAATCACCAATTATACAAAATTCGCCTCCATTTTGAGTCTGCATCCTTGTCTTCTGGCACGGTGGTGTAGTGGTTAGCATGGTCGCCTCACAGCAAGAAGGTTCCGGGTTCGAACCCAGCGGCTGGCGGGGGCCTTTCTGTGTGGAGTTTGCATGTTCTCCCCGTGTCTGCGTGGGTTTCCTCCGGGTGCTCCGGTTTCCCCCACAGTCCAAAGACATGCAGTTAGGTTAATGTGGGGTGGTCTTGGGCTGAGGTGCCCTTGAGCAAGGTACCTGACCCCTGACTGCTCCCCGGGCGCTCTGGTGTGGCTGCCTACAGCTCTGGGTGTGCACGTGTGTTCACTGCTTCAGATGGGTTAAATGCAGAGGATGAATTTCGCTGTGCTTGAAGTGTGCATGTGACAAATAAAGGTTTCTTCTTCCTCATGTCATCCAGGGAGTCGTCCCCCCCCGTTACCGCTGTCACATCTGGATTGCTCATTAGGGACCTGAATCTACATCTGGATTTAGCTGCTAAAGTGAACTGAACTGGCCTGAGTTTCTCAAAAGCATTGCAGCACAAAGATCATTGTGAAATGATAGAGCGAGCAGCACAATGAACGTGCTCTCTCTCTCTCTCTCTCTCAGTTAAGATGCTTTTATTGTTAAGAGGCTTTTGGGAAACCCACCCCGAACTTATTCAAATTTTCCAACTCCAAACACAACAGGATACAAGAGAGCTAATCGAAAACTGAAGATTGCTCCAAGTTTTAGTTGCAGGTTGGAAGTAAAAGATTCCCCCCAAATCGTTTTTCGAAGCCTTTCCTACTTCCTGTCCTCTGTTTTCAATTAACGGTTCAAAAAAATCTTTTCTTCAATAGTTAGAAGTGCTATGTCGTTTACTGTTCTTGCTGTGAGCATCATTTTGATTTGACGTCACTTGCTGAACTCAGGGATGAAGGGACCGTACCATGTTTCTAAGTCGGAATTCCAAGTTGAGTTGGTGTTGCCGTTGTTTTCTTGGAGGGAGTTGGAGGGAGGTTTGGATTTAATTCAACCAGACAGCATTAAAAAAGTATTCAATCCCACCCTGTACACTTTTGTTTAACTTTTCATAACTGTTCATCCAAGTTTTGTTTATTTTTGTTTTTTCTCCCCATGATATTGACTTTTATGTCAATGAAATGTTAACATTTCTCACTACGACTCCCAAAGAAATCTGTGTCTCCCAAATAAAGCTTCCAAAACCGTTCAAATGTTGAAGCAGCTGTTTTTAGTTTTCATAATAAATCTATATGATCCATACTGTACAGTATATATGGCCACGACATCCATTCTTCACTACATCCTTGATTTAAAATAGCTTTTACGTTCAACACCGTCAACATTAATAAGTAAGGACCGAAATGCTGTCATAGACAAATAATCAACAACAACATAATCAACTGTTAGGACCCTGATGTTGGTTATTTTCCAACTGCCCCATTTTAGTTAATAGGCTACAGATAAAAAGCTTGTTCATCGTTCAGCAAGCCCCGCTATCAACAGAGCAATGAACATAGCGTGTTACTTCCTTCTCTGGGTGGAGTCTTGCCGAATGACGATTGAAGTTCGAGGTTGTTCCCGTCGTCTCCTCGATAGTTCTTCTACATATGGAACACATACCGGTAGCAGTGCATTTTTTCCCACTGCACAAAAAGTCTGTATAAGCAAAGTGGACAATCCTAGGGGCGTCTCTCCAGGCATTTTAGCGCCATTAACGTTAGCTTGTTCCTGAACATGACATACGAACAAGTGAATGTGCATTCTCTTGCATGAAACTAGTATAAAAATGAATGCAGATATAAATTTTCATCAGTAAAGAGTTTATAACATCAGTGAAACAGACTTCATGTTAAAACTGTTAAAAATGTTATAATCACGTTGTCTGTTATCACCCAAATGAGGATGGGTTCCTTTTTGAGTCTGGTTCCTCTCGAGGTTTCTTCCTCATGTCGTCTGAGGGAGTTTTTCCTTGCCACCGTCGCCACAGGCTTGCTCATTGAGGATAGATTAGGGATAAAATTAGCTCATGTTTAAAGTCATTAAAATTCTGTAAAGCTGCTTTGAGACAATGCCTATTGTTAAAAGCGCTATTCAAATAAACTTGACTTGACCAGACTTAAATATCTTATGCCAAATTATTATAGCATGTTACAAAAAATAAACAAAAAACCTGAGTCCTCATCTCCAATTAACAAGTCCAAATACAGTTAATGCACGAGTCCGAGTCCGAGTCATCAGTGCTCAAGTCCAAGTCAAATCATGAGTATTTAAAATTAGGGCATGAGTTGGACTCGAGTACTGCAAGCCTGCCTTATAGCGGTGCAGATGAATATGGCAGCAGACACATATTTTGACCGATGCCCTAACTTAGCCACTTTTAAATGTGAAAATAATCAATATCCTTTCAGTATTACTACCTCAACTTAGTGCTACACAGCAAAATCCGCATACCCAAATTAACACTGTCAGATTTAATTTCAACACTTTTAGGCCAAGTTTACATTAGACCGTATCTGTCTCGTTTTCTTCGCGGATGCACTGTCCGTTTACATTAAAACGCCTGGAAACGCCTGGAAACGCCGGGAAACGGGAATCCGCCAGGGTCCACGTATTCAATCCAGATCGTGTCTGGTCCGGTGCTGTGTAAACATTGAGAATACGCGGATACGCTGTGCTGAGCTCTAGCTGGCGTCGTCATTGGACAACGTCACTGTGACATCCACCTTCCTGATTCGCTGGCGTTGGTCATGTGACACGACTGCTGAAAAACGGCGCGGACTTCCGCCTTGTATCACCTTTCATTAAAGAGTATAAAAGTATGAAAATACTACAAATACTGATGCAAATACTGCCCATTGTGTAGTTATGATTGTCTTTAGGCTTGCCATCCTTCCACTTGCAAGTGGTAAGTGATATGCGCTGGGATCACACACA
The DNA here is from genome assembly GCF_027579695.1 of Neoarius graeffei. Taxonomy (NCBI): domain Eukaryota; kingdom Metazoa; phylum Chordata; class Actinopteri; order Siluriformes; family Ariidae; genus Neoarius; species Neoarius graeffei. Next base: position 50,273,094 of record NC_083587.1, on the reverse strand, counting down.
CAGCGGCTCAGTCCCGAATCACTGCTTGTGCACTTCACTCGCGCGCTCTGTGAGCTGCGCAGGGCCGGAGTGCGCACCCTCCAGAGGGCACTCGCTGTTCAGGGCGGAGTGATTTGGAGCGCAGGATGCCAGCGGAGCCGAGCGTATCCGTGTATTGGTATTGTTGTGTGCACGCGAATCGTGTATTGGCGTTGCTGTGTGCACACTAATCGTTTTAAAAACGTTAATCTGATGATCCGCTGATACGGTCTAATGTAAACCCCACCTTAAAGTGTCTATATGGGTCCACCCCATGAGTGTTAATTTAACTCTTTTTGCAGTGTTGGTACCTTAACACTAATTTGGTGTCATTTTTCTCTCTTTTTGGAGTTAAAAGTTAACACTTATTAACAACATCCAGTGTTAGTTTTTCTCAACACTGATATGTAGTGTTAGACATTAACTCTCTCAGAGGATCATTTGTTGACTATAAAAGTGTTAGCCCCATAACACTTAAAAGGTGTAAATACAGCTCTTCCTGGAAATGATTTTCAAATTAAAGCCTGCTGAAATAAAGGTGGACATATTTTGTGTTTTACAATTAAACATTTATTTTAAACATTTGCACCCCCAAAAAATGAAGTCACATTAAAAAATGTAACAATATGGAACAATATATGTCCTTTCACTCTCATTAGAATATTGCTTCTGAAATGATCTAAAGTAAGTCAACTGGTCAACAAAAATCAAAGCATGTTCATTACTTTGTTCTTGTATAGAGGGCTACCGCGTGACGTCACCGTACCGCGAGATTTTGTTAGGGCGCCATATTGGAAGACCAAGTACATACATACATACATACATACATACATACATACATGAAATGCAGCAGCAAATTTTCTTTTATTAACATGTTAACAGTGTTTTCTTTACTACATTAGCAGTTGTTCCATTCTTCAAATAAAGTCTGTTAATTATATGGACTTTTAATTCTGTTTCAAACAATGATTATGAAAGACCTGTTCAGAATTTGTTCATTTATATTTCATATAATAATCAGTGCAGATTAAATGAAATTCTCCACTATCATGTTCAAAAAATTATAGCACTTGACCACTATTACAAGCTATATTCATGCTGTTATGGATTTTTTTTTATTTCATAATTTATTTTTAATTTACTACTTACCTGTTTTTATTTATATATCTTTGAATTATTTGGACATGGGGAAAAACTATATTTAAAATCCAAAGAGGGATGGAGGGAGGAAAATTAAAACAAAAGAAAGAAATGAAATATATAACATAAATGTGATAAAATTAAGGATGTTTTTATTCAGTAAACATTTAAAAAAATGTTCTACAACACTCTAGCCTAGTGACTTACCAGTGACAAAATGGTCTGAACATATTCTGTACTGTTGTAGACTTGAAGTATTCAGATCCGCTCTGTATAAAGCAGCTAAATACTCTCTCTGTCTCCTGGCAGAAAGCTCCTTGGTTTGCTCCCCTTGTGTCTCAATCACAGCTGGTATTCTGAAGAACGACTTCTTTTCACCTTTCCCATCAGCTTTGTTAGAACACCCTAACACAGCACAAAAGTTTACCATTGTAGGTTTTTGATGAACGAAGTGCCTCGTGGGTTCACATACCGCGCGTTGCCGTTATTTCCCCCTAATCACAAGTTTGTTGGTCTTCCAATATGGCGCAGGGTTTGTTTACTTCTGGTTTCGGGTGACGTCAGTGCAAGGGGTCTATACAGTATGCATGAAAGTCATTAGCATGGTCCCTCATGCAGCAGTCGGTGAAGCGCGCATAGATCTTCTGGCTTCAGCCAATCGATGTGTGTCTATGCAGTGGGCAGGGTGACATGAACACTTCAAGTGTAAAACCCAGGATCGGAGTTGAGAGTTAGAAGTTCAGAGTTAGTATTTATACAATTACACTGACAGGTTTGATTTAGTGACGCTTTGTTTTTTCACCCGATTTTGACACCAACTACTTATCAACTGAAGTCAAATATAATGGATTTAACTCTATCAGAGTAAAATTAAGTCTACTTTTGCTCAAATTTCACTAACACCCAAAATTTAATACTTTTGAATTTGCTGTGTACTTTGAATTACAAGTAAATACATATTTTACAATTCATTTCTTTTAATAGCTGCTACCCTGAGAATCGGTGGTGGAGATATGAGATATGTTTGGCCTGAGTGGTCAAGCTCGAAGCCGATCCAAGGGATCCAAGGTAAAGTATTGACCAATCAGATTCAAGAATTCTGCAACACAAAAGGACTACAGTCATAAAAAGAGGTACTGAATCACAACTGAACTCACAGCTCAAGCTGGATCTGCTCCACCTCCTGAAAACGCAACATCAAATTAAAGCCTTACATCTTATCTTCATTGTAGTCTGGATCATATTAGCCTCAGGATAGCTTAGTTTCTGTAAATGTACCTCAGCCACCTGATAGAGGAACTGTACAAAGTAGGGTTTATGGTATAGCCATTTTACTGTAGGTGGATTGTATGGCTAGCTCCTGAAATTTAAATAGTAGAAAATCAGGATGTGATGTTCAGGTCATCAAAATGGACCGTGATGTACATTACAAATTATTATTATATTTAGGCCACTTTTTCCATGGAATAAAAACATGTAATCTATTCCCTTCTAGTGGGTTTATTGATGGCATGCTATATTGTTATCATATCGCTTATCCTCCATGTATTACACCACTCTCTGTAATGGAGAATGAGCGTGCAATATTGTTATAATATTGCACATTGTCAAGACAACACAACGTCATACAACCCCGATTCCAAAAAAGTTGGGACAAAGTACAAATTGTAAATAAAAACGGAATGCAATAATTTACAAATCTCAAAAACTGATATTGTATTCACAATAGAACATAGACAACATATCAAATGTCAAAAGTGAGACATTTTGAAATTTCATGCCAAATATTGGCATCTCAAAAAAGTTGGGACAGGGGCAATAAGAGGCTGGAAAAGTTAAAGGTACAAAAAAGGAACAGCTGGAGGACCAAACTGCAACTCATTAGGTCAATTGGCAATAGGCTATTAACATGACTGGGTATAAAAAGAGCACCTTGGAGTGGCAGCGGCTCTCAGAAGTAAAGATGGGAAGAGGATCACCAATCCCCCTAATTCTGCGCCGACAAATAGTGGAGCAATATCAGAAAGGAGTTCGACAGTGTAAAATTGCAAAGAGTTTGAACATATCATCTACAGTGCATAATATCATCAAAAGATTCAGAGAATCTGGAAGAATCTCTGTGCGTAAGGGTCAAGGCCGGAAAACCATACTAGGTGCCCGTGATCTTTGTGCCCTTAGACGGCACTGCATCACATACAGGCATGCTTCTGTATTGGAAATCACAAAATGGGCTCAGGAATATTTCCAGAGAACATTATCTGTGAACACAATTCACCGTGCCATCCGCCGTTGCCAGCTAAAACTCTATAGTTCAAAGAAGAAGCCGTATCTAAACATGATCCAGAAGTGCAGACGTCTTCTCTGGGCCAAGACTCATTTAAAATGGACTGTGGCAAAGTGGAAAACTGTTCTGTGGTCAGACGAATCAAAATTTGAAGTTCTTTATGGAAATCAGGGACGCCGTGTCATTCGGACTAAAGAGGAGAAGGACGACCCAAGTTGTTATCAGCGCTCAGTTCAGAAGCCTGCATCTCTGATGGTATGGGGTTGCATTGGACTTTCACAGGAACGGTACTGGACTATATCAGGTTCTGCATTGGGAATGTGATGGTGGATAAAAACATCCGGGTTTTCCCAAACCAGAAACCCTGGATGACCAGCCAGGTCTGCTCACTCCTCAGGGCTCGCGATGCTGCCTTCAGGTCAGGTGACAGAGCTCTGTACAGAGCCGCTCGAGCTGACCTGAAAAGAGGAATTAAAAAAGCCAAGGCGGACCATTGGCTGCGTATAGAGTCCCACCTGTCTAGCAACAACACACGGGAGGTGTGGCGGGGCATACAAGACATCACAAACTTCCAAGACTGTGATGTGTCAACAGGAGACTGGAGTGCGCTGCTGGCAGAGGAGCTAAATTGCTTCTTTGCTCACTTTGAAACATCTCAGCAGCACTCATCTGCTCCAGCCCTGCCCCCACCACACAGTTCCTACACCACTCCATTCACTGTACAGGAGCACGATGTCAGACGGGTGCTCCTGGCAGTGAACCCCAAGAAAGCTGCCGGCCCAGATGGAGTACCTGGTAAGGTGCTCAGAGCGTGCGCCCACCAGCTCGCCCCTACCTTCACCAGGACCTTTAACCTCTCCCTGGCTCAGGCAGTCATCCCGCCCTGCCTAAAATCAGCTACAATAATCCCGGTGCCGAAGAAGTCTCCCGTCACCAGCCTGAATGATTACCGTCCTGTGGCCCTCACTCCGGTAATCATGAAGTGCTTTGAGATACTAGTTCTTCAGCACATCAAGGACCACCTCCCCCCAGACTTCGACCCCTACCAATTCGCATATCGCGCGAACAGATCCACAGAGGATGCCATCGCCGTAGCTCTACACTCTGTGCTGAACCACCTGGAGCAGCAGCAGAGCTACGTCCGCATACTCTTTGTGGATTACAGTTCAGCTTTCAACACAATAATCCCGGACATCCTCATCAGTAAACTGGACACTCTCGGCCTCCCCCCTTTCACATGTGCCTGGATAAAGGACTTTCTTACCAACTGGCCCCAGACTATGAGACTTGGACCCCACTTCTCCTCCACCTGCACGTTGAGCACTGGCTTTCCGCAGGGCTGTGTGCTGAGCCCCCTCCTGTACTGCCTCTACACCCACGACTGTAGTTCGACCCACAACAACAACAACCTCATCGTCAAGTTTGCTGACGACACCACAGTGGTCGGACTCATCTCAAAGGGAGACGAGGCAGCCTACAGAGAGGAGGTCCTGAAGTTGGCAGCCTGGTGTTCAGAGAATAACCTCGCTCTGAACACCAAGAAAACCAAAGAGCTCATTGTTGACTTCAGGAAGCACAACACTGACCTAGCCCCCCTTTACATCAACAACGAGTACATGGAGAGGGTCCACACCTTCCGGTTTCTCGGCGTCCTGATCTCCGCCAACATCTCCTGGTCAGAAAACATTACAGCAGTCATTAAGAAGGCTCAGCAGTGGTTACACTTCCTGAGAGTCCTCAAGAAGCACAACCTAAACTCCAACCTGCTGCTGACCTTCTACCGCTCATCCATCGAGAGCCTGCTGACATACTGTATCACAGCATGGTACGGCAGCTGCACTGCTGTAGACAGGGAGAGGCTCCAGAGAGTAGTAAAGGCAGCACAGAAGATCATAGGCTGCCCTCTCCCCTCCCTGATGGACATTTACACCTCCCGCTGCCTCAGCAGAGCTAAGAACATTATCAAGGACAGCTCCCACCCTGGCTTTGATCTGTTTAACCTGTTGCCCTCAGGGAGGCGCTACAGGTGCATCAGGACAAAAACAAATAGATTCAAAAACAGCTTCTTTCCAAAAGCCATAACCGCCCTGAACTCGGATATGCTCTGACTTTATAGTCTAACCCCCCTGTGCAATACTTCATAATGTGCAATATTTTATTTTACAATGTGACTCTCTTCGTGCAATAATTTATAATGTGCAATACTTTATAAGGTGACTCTCTCTGTGCAATACTTTATAATGTGCAATACCTCACTCCATAATGTGAAACGCAACACATACACCTCAGGACTGTGTACCCTACACACAACACATACACCTCAGGACTGTGCACCTTACCTTACCTTGCAATACTTCATAATGTGTAATATTTTATTTTATAATGTGACTTTCTTCGTGCAATAATTTATAATGTGCAATACTTTATAATGTGACTATCTCTGTGCAATAATTTATAATGTGCAATACCTCACTCCATAATGTGAAACACAACACATACACCTCAGGACTGTGCACCTTACCTTACCCCCTTACCTTACACCCTCTTTTTTTTTTTCTCTCTACACGCTGTTTGCACTGTTATTGGAGTTGCTTTTAATCTCATTGTACATGTGTATAGTGACAATAAAGGCATTCTATTCTATTCTATTCTATTCTATTCTATTCTATTCTATTCTATTCTAGTGCATGTGGCATGGGCAGCTTGCACATCTGGAAAGACACCATCAATGCTGAAAGGTATATCCAGGTTCTAGAGCAACATATGCTCCCATCCAGACGACGTCTCTTTCAGGGAAGACCTTGCATTTTCCAACATGACAATGCCAAAACACATACTGCATCAATTACAGCATCATGGCTGTGTAGAAGAAGGGTCCGGGTACTGAACTGGCCAGCCTGCAGTCCAGATCTTTCACCCATAGAAAACATTTGGCGCATCATAAAACGGAAGATACGACAAAAAAGACCTAAGACAGTTGAGCAACTAGAATCCTACATTAGACAAGAATGGGTTAACATTCCTATCCCTAAACTTGAGCAACTTGTCTCCTCAGTCCCCAGACATTTACAGACTGTTGTAAAGAGAAAAGGGGATGTCTCACAGTGGTAAACATGGCCTTGTCCCAACTTTTTTGAGATGTGTTGTTGTCATCAAATTTAAAATCACCTCATTTTTCTCTTTAAATTATACATTTTCTCAGTTTAAACATTTGATATGTCATCTATGTTCTATTCTGAATAAAATATGGAATTTTGAAACTTCCACATCACTGCATTCTGTTTTTATTTACAATTTGTACTTTGTCCCAACTTTTTTGGAATCGGGGTTGTACATCGGAGCTCATATGAAGATCCAAATGACAAAACTTTTCTGCTGCACACGCGCACAATCATTTCTTTGTCGGCTGGGAAAGAGAGAAGACCAGTGCTAGGTTAACGCACTAAATAATAAACTGAAACTAAAGATGCGTTGAACACCCAAAAGCCTACCAAAACTTCATTATATATTCTTCATGCATATTTACAAGGGAAAAACATACCAACGGGCATCGAAAAACTGGAAAAGAGAAACGTCAGAGATGTAAAAGTTCCACGCTAGCGAGTCACTGTGGCAGTTTGTAAACCAACATGGCTGTGAGGTTTGCTTCATTAAAAGCGGAAGATTTTGAGAGAATTTTGGCTGCCAGATCGCTCCACTGTGTGTAGTTGTTGATGCTGATTTTAAAAGTAGCTAAGTATATTACACAGGGAAAATAATAACAACATTTGGTCTGACTGTGCTAGCATTGGCCTGCACTAACACTACACCGGCTAGAAGGCAACTGGACTGCTGTGCTAACAGCACCGAGTCGCAGGTAAGCTCGCAATGGCCTTTTAGAATGCTGATATGAGGAGTGTGTATGTATAATAATAATAATAATAATAATAATAGTAATAATAATAGCTGACTTTTTCATGGTCTATCAGATATATTCCATTCAGCTACTTGTCTTCGACTCATTCAATATCATGCTAGCTGAATGGAATATATCTGATCTACCACTCAAAGCCAGCCAATATTATTTAATTATTCGATCCACATCCATTGGATATGAGCAATCGCGCGATCTGATTGGCTACTCTACTACTAAGCTATCAGCTCATATACCATGAGTAGAGATAAACAAAATGGTGCCTTTGTTATCAAGTATTTAGAAGAAACAGAAATCACTAAAAGAATATATCCCCCCCCCATATCTTCTGTTCTACACTCCATCCCAGTCAGCGGCAATAATGCACCTTTAAGTTGGCTTGCCAACTGCCAAAAAACCCTAAAGAAGAAGAAGAAGAAGAAAAACTAAATGGCGGAGCGTGTTGCTGAACCAACCGAGGACAAAATAAAAACTCGAAAACAAAACCCAAAAAATAAAAAAAGCAACAAAATATGCAATGAAAGTATTTAATGGTGAGAACGTATCTTTTATATTTTTCAAGAATTATTATTTTTGCATTTTTCACAAATTGCTACTGTCATTTTGCCGGTTTGTTTACATTCTAGGCGTAAATGATTTTGTCGGATGTTTTGTATAAAGTTTTAATTTATCGAATTTGCATAAAATAACAATAAAAATGCTCTGCTTCTCAAAATCCAGTGAATGTGGATAGAATAAAACAGTTATTCCACTCAATCTCGTCGTACATGGCTTATAGCCGACTCGGTGCTACGCTCCTCGTCGGCTATCAGCTCATGTACGACTCGATTTCTTGGAATAACTGTTAAATGTCTTGAAATGAATTAACTCACTCCAGGTTGGTTATGTTTTGTTCAACCCCCCCCCCCCCCCCAACCCCTCCCCTGCCCCCACACTCTTTTCTCAATCACTCAAGGTGCACATTTCCATCCTCTGAAAAACACTACAGGAAAACTCAAGTCTTTTTCAAGCAATCAATAATTGAATCAAAAGGTTCTGCTGGGGGAGATATAAACGCAGGGTGAGACGGAGGAGCGCTATGTAAAAACTGACATAATTTCATCAAGCTTCAGAAATAACAAGAAACGTTTTCTTCAGTGTTTATTGCTGAACATTCTGTTACTTTTGTTGTTCACAGCTGGATGAAATGAATCCATGGGCTATAAGAGTTTTTATAATTCATAAGCCTTATAATAGTGCTGTGATGCACATATGGACAAAGGAAACATTGGGATTTCACAGCTGGTGAATTAGAATTAAAAAAAAAAAAAGAATATTGCAAATCCACAGCTGTTGTGTTAATATTGGTGCAGGAAAAGTGTTACGATATTCTGTGTAAAGGTAGTTCTTATGGAAAAATGGTTAAAGTTAGGATGAGGGGTGGGGGTTTGTAAAGATTAGTGCGAAGGGTTAGGAAAAATCCACCTTTTGGTGAAGTCGCTTAAAAATGAGAAAAATCCAACCTTTTATTGAAATAAATTTATTCAGAGAAAAACAAATCCCTCATCAAGAAATAATTATTTTCAACAAAAAACACGTGACACTATTATTGGCACCTCTGGAACTGATAGTGAACACAATTGTACATTTTTGAGTTGACTGGAGTGTGTAGGAACTTTCAAGCTGTAATCCATGAATTCCTGATTAACTGGGGAACAAATATGAGGTGACACAGAGACCAAATTCCCTTAGTTATCCATCAGCGTGGGAAAGATAAGAGAGAACACACAAACCAAATGAGGGAGAAGTGTGTTGACCTTCATAAGTCAGGAAATGGTTCTAAAAAAAATAGCTACTCTCTTGAAAATGCCCATTTCTACTGTTAGGGCAATAAAAAAAATTAAAAAAAGTGGGACACCAACTGGAACTGTTACAAACTTGCCTGGAAGATGACCCAAGTTTATTTTGCCCCCATGCACAGTGAGGAGGAGGGTAAGAGAGGAAAAAAAAAATCCAAGGATCACTGTTGGTGATTTACAAGAAAAAGTAAAATCTTATGGTTTCCAAGTCTCCAAACCCACCATCAGACGCCGCCTCCATGGGAACAGATAATTTCGATTATTTTCTGTCAGTTAACCACAAATGTAAGCAGCTGGAATTTGCTAAACGCTACACTACAAAAAAAAAAGAAAACTGAATTTGAGGAGAAAATTCCTTAATACTTGTGAAATTATCTTGCTGCATGGACAGATAATTTTACATGACATCTTGGAATAAATTGGTTACAATCTAGACCAGGGCGGCACGGTGGTGTAGTGGTTAGCGCTGTCGCCTCACAGCAAGAAGATCCTGAGTTTGAGCCCAGTGGCCGGCGAGGGCCTTTCTGTGTGGAGTTTGCATGTTCTCCCCGTGTCCGCATGGGTTTCCTCCGGGTGCTCCGGTTTCCCCCACAGTCCAAAGACATGCAGGTTAGGTTAACTGGTGACTCTAAATTGACCGTAGGTGTGAATGTGAGTGTGAATGGTTGTCAGTGTCTATGTGTCAGCCCTGTGATGACCTGGCGACTTGTCCAGGGTGTACCCCGCCTTTCGCCCGTAGTCAGCTGGGATAGGCTCCAGCTTGCCTGCGACCCTGTAGAACAGGATAAAGCGGCTACAGATAATGAGATGAGATGAGACAATCTAGACCTAGTTTTAATAATCTCAGAGTTGGTGTCTTGTTTTCTTCTACACTGCAAAAATGATATCTTAAGAAGTTAGAATATCTTGAATATAGTTGAAATGATCTAGCATTTCCTATTAGAAGAATACTGTACAAGACACCATTTGTGAGATTATTAAAACTAGTTCTAGATTGTAATCAACTTGTTCCAAGATGTCTTGTCAAGTAAAATGGTCTGTCCATGCAGCAGGATAATTTCCACTAGTATTAAGGAATTCTCCTCAAATTCAGTTTTCAGTTTTTTGCAGTGTACCACAACTTTGACTGGAACTGTGTTCTCTGGTCTGATGAAACAAAAATTGAGCTTTTTGGTAATAAACACTCAAGGTGGGTTTGGTGTAAAAAGAAGGATGGCTATAATGAAAAGAACCCGATCCCAACTGTAAAATATGGTGGAAGTTCTGTGATGTTTATTTTTGGGGCTGTTTTTCCTCCAAAGTCCCTGGAAACCTTGTTAGGATATATGGCATCATGGACTCCATGAAATACCAGAACATCTTATCTCATCTCATCTCATTATCTCTAGCCGCTTTATCCTGTTCTACAGGGTCGCAGGCAAGCTGGAGCCTATCCCAGCTGACTACGGGCGAAAGGCGGGGTACACCCTGGACAAGTCGCCAGGTCATCACAGGGCTGACACATAGACACAGACAACCATTCACACTCACATTCACACCTACGCTCAATTTAGAGTCACCAGTTAACCTAACCTGCATGTCTTTGGACTGTGGGGGAAACCGGAGCACCCGGAGGAAACCCACGCGGACACGGGGAGAACATGCAAACTCCGCACAGAAAGGCCCTCGCCGGCCCCGGGGCTCGAACCCGGACCTTCTTGCTGTGAGGCAACAGCGCTAACCACTACACCACCGTGCCGCCCATACCAGAACATTTTAAATCTAAATCTGGCTGCCTCTACCAGGAAACTAAACCTGGGTCATCATTGGATCTTCCAGCAGGACAATGATCTGAAGCATATGTCCATATCAACACAAAAATGGATCGCTGAGCACAGAATAAAGCTTCTGCCCTGGCCATCTCAGTCCCCTGACCTGAACCCCATTGAAAACCTGTGGGGTGAGCTGAAGAGGAGAGAAAGCACAAGAGAGGGCCGAGGACCCTGGATGATCTGGAGAGATGATCTGGCTCAGTCAGATGCCCTGCTCTGTATCTCCAGCATTATAAAATGTTATAAAAGAGACTCCATGCTGTTTTACTGCCAAAGGGAGGCTATACAGAGTATTAAATCCAAGGGTGCCAATAATAGTAGCACGTGTTGAAAATAATTGATTTATTTTTCTCTGAAATAATTTATTTCAATTAAAGGATGGATTTTTCTCATTTTTTCAGTGTGAGATGAAGCGACTTCACCAAAAGGTGGATTTTTTTCTAACCCATTTTACTAATCTTTCCAAGGAGGGCCCTCTAGAGCCAACCTAAATTTCCCAAAAAGCACTGCAGCACAAACGTGATTGTTAAATGGTCGAGTGAGCATCACACTGAACACTCTCTCTCTCCCCAGGTGGTTTAAAATACTTTTTCATCACTGAATCAAATGCAAGTGATCCATTTTCAGTTAATTTGGTACCAACTGTCACTTTTTTTTTAACCAATCCAGTTTAAGATCCAGAGTAATTTTCACCCCCTCATTAAATCCCTCAGGATGAGTTGGACTTTATTTCCATGGCCATGGGGTCTGACAGGTACAAATCTGTTTGGGGTGAAGGATGCCTGTACCATGGGCTGGACCAGATGGTTGAAATAATTAACATGATACTCTTCCTATCGCTGGGGAAATCAGTAGCATGCAGTTCACTCCTGTGGTAATCTAAAGAACATACAGTGTTTGTTTGCAGTGTCAGTGTGTGTGTGTGTGGGGGGGGCAGATTTTCAAACAGGAAACACAGGAGAATTTAACGAGGTGATGAATTCATTAGTAGTGCTAAGTCATATTTACATACCGTAGAGGTGTAATGTTGTATATGTATTTGTTTAGCGCTCCAATTATTTGGATCTGGATCTGTATTCGGATTTGAAGTGGAAATGGGTGTGGTCGAAGACAAGTGGAAGTGGGTGTGAACAAAGAACGCTTTTAGATCAGATGGCTTTTATTGTCATTGCATATAAAACACAACGAAACTTCGTTTGCAGCAACTCTCCAAATAGCAGAATTTTGTGATTTAAACATGTATAATAGGTAATCTCATCTCATCTCATTATCTGTAGCCGCTTTATCCTGTTCTACAGGGTCGCAGGCAAGCTGGAGCCTATCCCAGCTGACTACGGGCGAAAGGCGGGGTACACCCTGGACAAGTCGCCAGGTCATCACAGGGCTGACACATAGACACAGACAACCATTCACACCTACGGTCAATTTAGAGCCACCAGTTAACCTAACCTGCATGTCTTTGGACTGTGGGGGAAACCGGAGTACCCGGAGGAAACCCACGCGGACACGGGGAGAACATGCAAACTCCGCACAGAAAGGCCCTCGCCGGCCACGGGGCTCGAACCTGGACCTTCTTGCTGTGAGGCGACAGCGCTAACCACTACACCACCGTGCCGCCCCTGTATAATAGGTAATAATAAATAAATTACATTAATGACATTCAGTAGACGCTCTTATACAGAGCGACATATAACACACCCAGAGCAGCTTGGGGAGCAGTTAGGGGTTCATGCCTTGCTCAAGGGCACTTCAGCCATTCCTGCTGGTCCAGGGAATCGAACCAGTGCCCTTTTGGTCTCAAAGCTGCTTCTCTATCCATTAGGCCATGGTGTAATGGTTAAATAGATAAACAGACATAAAAATAGTCAATCGGTCAAATGAAAATAATATATAAAATCACTGTATTAAAACAGCTAACATGATACAAATAGGGGGCGCACTATTTGTTTTATTTGTTTGTTTGTTTGTTTGTTTATTTGTTTGTTTGTTTGTTTGTTTGTTTTTGAATCCTGCCAGTACAGTGACTGTTTTATGCATAAATTTATTTCAAGGCCGTGCTGTTTTGTTCTTCAAAGAATGAAGCCTCTTGCTGTTAAAAATTGTGTATGAGATAGAAAAGTCTTGCACTGTCCCATCACACCATTTGATAATGATTAATCATTAATGATTTATTATACTTACACTACTAATTACTGTTGAATTCATACATCTGATTGGTCACAAGGTGGTGATTAATTCAATAATATTGGCTGGCTTTTCTTCATGGTATATCAGATATATTCCATTCAGCTAGCATGATATTGAACGAGTCGAAGACGAGTAGCTGAATGGAATATGTCTGATATACCATGAAAAAAAGCCAGCCAATATAATCATAATAATAATAATCTCATCTCATTATCTGTAGCCGCTTTATCCTGTTCTACAGGGTCGCAGGCAAGCTGGAGCCTATCCCAGCTGACTATGGCCAAGATACGGGGTACACCCTGGACAAGTCGCCAGGTCATCACAGGGCTGACACATAGACACAGACAACCATTCACACTCACGGTCAATTTAGAGCTACCAGTTAACCTAACCTGCATGTCTTTGGACTGTGGGGGAAACCGGAGCACCCCCACGCGGACACGGGGAGAACATGCAAACTCCACACAGAAAGGCCCTCGCCGGCCACGGGCACGGGGCTCGAACCCGGACCTTCTTGCTGTGAGGCAACAGCGCTAACCACTACACCACCGTGCTGCCCGTTCAACATGTCTTTCTCTTTCAAAATTCTCTCAAATCTTCCATATTTAACGAAGTTTTTTCCACTTAGAATCCTCCTCCTCTTCCTCCTCATCATCATCATCATCATCATGTCTGTATATATATTATATGGACATGAGTGTTTTACTGGGAAATACACCACTCATATTTTCCATACAAGTGACATCCGGGACATGGAGAACCAAAACCGTGACATGAGGAAATTGATGAATTGTTTTGATAAATTTGGGTACGTTTTGTTTTCTGAATGCGTCTTTATACTAAAAAGAAAATCACATATTGGCTTAAAGATATGAAGTTTATCTCCTGGTGTTAAAAAACTCACATTTTTCATACGAAATACATCACGGATCTGAGTGACACATTTAAATAATATTGGTTGGTGTTGAGTTGAAGACGAGTTCAATATCATGCAAGCTGAATGGACTATCTGATATACCATGAGAAAAAGCCAGCCATTATCTCATCTTATCTCATTATCTCTAACCGCTTTATCCTGTTCTACAGGGTCGCAGGCAAGCTGGAGCCTATCCCAGCTGACTACGGGCGAAAGGCGGGGTACACCCTGGACAAGTCGCCAGGTCATCACAGGGTGCCAGCTATGATTATTATTATAATTATTATACATGCACATTTCTTTCGGGTGTTCAATACATCGTTCGCTTCCAAAATTCTTTCAAAATTTTCCGGATTTAGCGAAGCAAACCTGGCAGCCATGTTTGTTGACAAACTGTCGCAGTCGCTCGCTAGCGTGGAAGTTTTACGTCTCCGATGTGTGACGTCATGTTGTCTTGACAATCATACAATATTGTAAGCCATATTCAACGTTCATTCTCCTTTGGGTAGAGTGACGTAATACATGTAGGATAAGCGATATGCTAACAATATTGCATGCGATCAAACCAGATGAATGAAACCCGCTAGAAGGGAATAGAACACATGTTTTATTCCATCGAAAAAGTGTCCTGTATGTATAATAATTTCCTATAGTGGCCAGTTGTAATACATTATCGCTTCTACAGTAAAAACTTACACAGGGACTTGTATGACGGATGCACCACATAACAATAAGCTGATAAAAACATCTAGATGTCACTCCGGTGGGGCTTTCCATCCTGATATGTTCAGTCAGTATTAGTTTTATGGTAAAGCAGTTCCTGCAAAGTTTTCTGCATTGGAGAAAGTACACAATTTCTCAAATGTGGAACAATTATTGAAACAACGGTACTGTGCAGACATCTTAGGCACATGTAAAGAAATGCTGTCGACCAAAAATGGCTTAAAAATAATGAAACATAATGTTTCAACATTAAAAAAATACTATAAACAGTAATCAGTAAGCCATAATACATGAAACAAAGTCAGTATTTGGTGTGAGACGACCCTTTGCTTTTAAAAAAAAAAGTAGTCTCAGGTACAGTGAGTGCAGTTTGATGCGGAAATGAGATGTAGGTTTTACTGAGCATCTTACAGAACCAGCCCCAGTTCTTCTGGACTCTTTGACTGTCACACTCACTTCTTCATTTTGCACCAAAACCCAGCAGCCTTCATTATGTTTTCTTTTTTAATCTGAAAAGTGCTCTCTTATGTAACATGCTGCCCAGATACAAACTTTTTTTTTCCTGTAACATTTAATTTTCTGCTAGAAAATGAACATTTGGATGTTTTTGTACTGACTTGATAATGTAGAAATCATAAAGTAGAAATCTATGGGTTGTTTTACAATCAGGGTACAAAGTTTGTCACAGGGGTCCAAAATTCAAATGGATTCAAACTGGTTCTTGTACCAGTTTTTAAGTTAAAGAACAGATTTCAGGTAATTTTTTGATGGTAGTTTTGTGTAATCTGCTGTAAGATGGGAGAAACAAATGAAGTGATTCTCGGAGAGGACATTTTTTTTTTTTGACAATTCAGAATCCACTACTTCCATAGTGCTTTTAAATATAAGGCTGTAAGCTTTGTGTTAGTTGTCTCTAATATTTATGTCCCAATATCTTGAGCACATTTTAGGATGAAAATAATCATTTTAGATATGTTATTTTATATTGAAAAATTAGCTGTCTCGGAGAGGACATTTTTTTGACACAATTCCATACTAATTTGATCAAAATAGTCTGAAAACTTACTGGCATTCAACATTAAAACTTAACTATGTTTCCAATGATATGGAACCAAATATGTGTTTTATGGTATAAAGAATGATGTAAGTGCATCCCTTTTGGAGCTACCTGTGGTCAAAAAGGCACTTTTTCTAAATGACACGAGTAATTTTGTTAAATATGACATATATTGCCATACATTCACCAAAAATAACGTTATCACCAATTTTTTTTTTGCATGTTAAATAGAGCTATCACAGGGCTACAATAAACAACCAAGTTTATTTAGTCAAGCCTTTTGATATTGAAGATAATAAGTGTTAAATGTGATTTTTAGCTTGAGTACCCTGATTGTAAAACAACCCCTATGACAAAGTTTGTATGAAAAAAAAAAATAGTTGCAATGACGCAATGTTTGTTGCCGTAATATCAAAACCAACAACAGGAACTAATTTGTTACGACATAACAATAAATGGATAGAAAGTATGCTGTGTTGTTGTTTAATAAATGATCATTGGCACATCGCTGTGGTATTGGAGGAATAAAACACTTTATGGCATTGTATGCTGTGAGAGGAAAATGATGCGTCACGTTGATTATTTTGCCTTAACAGTGTGTTCGATAGCTTACCCGGCTCCCTTTATAAATCTTTGAAATTCTGCATGAGATCATGTAGTAACGGCAGGATTAGTGTGTTGTTGTCCGTCCAACGCAGAAGGCAATCATGTGAAAATCAGACGCTGCCATCCTGGCTTAAGAGCAGCATCAGCAGAATGCCTTGAAGATCTGCCATTTGCTGTCACGCTGTACGATGGGCGCACCAACTGGCATTAGGGGACTGGCGTGCATCCAGGGATGGTGAGGACAGAGGTAGAAAGAGGATGAGTGTGTGTGTGTGTGTGTGTGTGTGTGTGTGTGTGTGTGGTCACACAGACAGCTGGAGGAGTGGGCCGTGTCAAGGCCATCCACGCCTGCCCGTCTGCTCAGTGGCAGACTCAACTCAAGGTCTAATAGTGAAGATGAATGAAAAAAAAATACATAGAGATAGAGATAACAAAATGAGCAAAACAACAACAAAAAATGGTCCTAAAATGGAGCCCTGTGGCTCGCCTTGAACTCCTCAGTTTGCTTTGAGGTGTTGTGCCAACGTAAGGTATGGTATGAAGAGAGGCGCACTGGCATCATAGTGGTATCGTCTTGCAGGAGGGCATTATCGGTGTGCCATGTTCCCGCTGGTCATGGCTGTGACAGCCCCCCCCCCCCTTTCCGATGGCGTCGGCAGCAGCCGAGCGCAAACAGATGTCTGAGAACGTGTCCGCTCTGCCACCCAGCCTGCCAAGCCGCACCACGCCGTGCCAACCCGCTGCCCATCCGCACAGCCACTCATCCCTCTTCTCTTTTCCTCATCTCCTTTGCTCCTTTTCTCCATTTCTCATTGTTCACATCCAATCCTATTGCCTTATTTCTCTTCTGCATCCTGAGATTCATAAATCCCTGCTTATTATATGTACCTCAGTGTTTAAATGTGCTAATCAAAAGCTCTTCGTAGCTAATTCCAGTGTTGGAATGATTTTTTTTTTTAAGAAAGGGATAGTATGAAGGATGAAATGAGGCTGTTTTACTGTGTCTTTGTAGTGAGAGGACTGAAATCAGGAAAAAAAGTGCAATTTCAGGTTTGCTGAGATTCCCAAAAGCACCACAGCACATAGATCATCAGTAAATGGTAGAACGAGGATCACATTGAACTCACTCTCTCTCTCTCTCTCTCTCACACACACACACACACACACACACACACACACACACACACACACACAATATGCTTCAAAAAAAATTTTTTTAGGACACAGAGCCTCCTTTACACCAAAACGTCACATGACCTTATCATGCTTATCATGAAAAACACGTTCAAACCTTTTGCACATTATATATATATATATATATATATATATATATATATATATATATATATATACACATTTTTTCGCATTTTCACATATGATTTTTTTAAAACAATATTTGTGATCGCATGTTGTTTACATGACGGCAAATTCAAGGCATAACATTGTTGAAATGTTCTAAGTACTTTGTGATCAAACACTGGACAAAAAAATTTGTTTTACAGCTAAAATACAGCTTTATTACATCCACAGGATTGTACTCTGAATAAATAGAGCAGTGGAGCAGTGCATTAGTTTACAAGTATGATGGTAGAACATGCAATGCATTCTGGGACATCTAATATTTTAATTAGACCTGATGCCCAGGATCAGTATCAAGTCAATTCTAGCAATAAATAAATAAATAAATAACTGAATGAGTGATTTTTTTTAAATGGTTGACTGGATATGGACGGGAAAATCCTGAATTAAATCCTGTAACAAATGGAAAGGACCGAAATTGGATTTTCCTTTTTTTTTTTCTTTTTCAAACACACTGGACGCAGCTGACGTAATGCTATTTTTTTCTTACTTATAAAATAAAAAAATGAAATCAATAATAAAATAAAATATGAAAATAATGATGCATTTATTATATTGTTATTATATACAATTTTAACTGGAAATGTTGACGTATAAAGACATTTGTTAACATTGGTTTTATTATATTTATAATTTGTTATGAGTGAAAGACTTTAAATAAATAAATAAATAAATGAATAAATACTTTGATATCAGATGAGTATTGATAGGTTTTAGTATCGTTATCACGATTGGAAAAGAAAAAGTGGCCAAGATCACGCCATCTTGCCATTACTTTGAATGAAACGGAAGTGTAGTTGTGTTTTTGTGGTATCATTATCTGTATGGGGGGAGGGGGGAGTGTTGTTTCGGTACTAGTTTTGGTTCGAGTGGGAACTGTAAACATTTTGTGAACATCTGTAAACATCTGTAAATTAGTGGATGCTGAGCACAAAACAAACGTAAACCCTGTTTGGGTTTATGGTAGTTTAAAAACAAAACCCTAGAACAATGAAATTCGTCTGTTGTTTTATTCGAGTTAATTTCGAGGCCGAGATGGTTGAGTCTGTGGAGGCTAGTTGAGATACAGATCAACTCGAATGCCAATAAATTACTGCCAATTTTACAGCATATTTCTTATTAGTCACATAATCACTTCAGATCATGTGTATATTTCATTTCCCATACATTTCGCGATCTTATGAAATTCACCTGAGTGAACTTGATTTCATGTCATTTTCGCACAAACGTGTCAAGAAAACAGAACACAACCCTGCCCTTAACAACAACCACCGCCACCTTAACCGTAACATTTCAGCATGCTGTTTTGAAAGATTTCAATGTCTAGAAGCAAACGCAAACCACTTTAACTTCCTAATCTTTAACCGTTTATGGTTTATGATACAGACAATCACAGTCACAGAGAGCTCAATTGCAATGATTTTGAGATATGGCTGTCATAAAAACAAGAGGAGGTTGTTGGCGGTTGATGTCATGCTGCCAAAAAAAGCCCCATTTGATACATAAAATAAAACAAAAGCGAACGTATTTCAGTATGCACTTTATGTTGTCATTTTTCACTGACTTGTACCAGATGGATGCGTTTGTTAATTTGATTGTGTTATCTGAGTGGAGTGTGAAGTTTCTCTCTTGAACGCGTCGCCATCTGATCAATGTCATCTGGAACAACGTGTGATGTGCAGTCTGCGCCGCTCGTCTACGACACAGCACGTCCTTAACCGAACAAGGAAACACAACGGAAACAGCGGAAAGAACAACATGGTGTCGAGGAATGATTCAATTTCAATTACATTATTATGGGCAAATTATTTGGTCTAATTATGGTGTAATTACAACGAATGCTAATTAATTAGTCTACCTTTATAATCCCAGCACACACTGCTGGAACACACTGGGAGACAACACAAAGCATGTCACATGACCAATTAATGCTCATGTTCAGTGAAGAAGACGATGGAGGCCTCACTGAAAACTGTATAATGCACTTGATAATAAATGAGATTCAAAATATTTAAACAATACTGATGAAGATACGCATTTACGTGCATCCTTACTGCAGGTGTAAGTGGGATTTTGATGGAATCTGACAGACACTAACATTGTTTGATGCACTTTTGTTGCGTATTTAGAAATGAAATCCTTCAAATACTATCTGAACCAAAATGATTAATATATAAAGTATATAATTAACAGTTATTCCATGAAATCGAGTCGTGCATGAGCCGATAGCTGACGAGGCACGTACCGTAGCACCGAGTCGGCTATTAGCCGTGTACGACGATATTGAGTGGAATAACTATTTTATTCTATCCACATTCACTGGATTTTGAGAAACGGTGCATTTTTATTTTTATCTTTTGCAAATTCGATAAATAAAAACTTTATATATACAAAACGTCCGACAAAATCATTTCCACTGAGAATGTAAACAAATCGGCGAAATGACAGGAGCAATTTGTGAAAAATACGATCATAATAATTCTTGAAAAATTAAAAAAAGATACGTTCTTACCAGCAAATACTGCCCCCCCATGTTTTGTTGCTTTTTTTGTATTTTTTGAGGTTTTGTTTTTATTTTGTCCTCAGTTGGTTCAGCAACATGCTCCGCCATTTTGTTTTTCTCTACTCATGGTATATGAGCTGATACCTAGTAGTAGAGTAGCCAATTAGAGCACATGATTGCTCATATTCAGTGAATGTGAATAGAATAAATAGAGGATATTACATGGTGGTGCGAAGATATGAAGTTTATCTTCGAATGGTGAACATATGAGTGAGTGAGTGAAGTAAATGAGTGAACTATTTTTCAACACAAGAAGATAAACTTCAAATCTTTGTGCCACCATGTAACGTTCTTTTTATTATATGGACACACACACACACACACACACACACACACACACACACACACACACACACACACACACACACAAAATGCATGTTAATCAAAAGAATTTTAATTTTGAACGGGTTCGTCATTTTGACAACACATGTCTAGTCAGCGGGAAAACACTGGGAGTGATGTCATTGGAGTGAAATATCAGGAAGATAAACTTCATATCCTCAAGCCAATGGGTGATTTTCTTTTTATCATATACGGTAGATGCATTCACTCACAAAAAGTACCAAATTTATCAAAACAATTCATCAATTTCCTCATGAATGACATATAGAGATTTATGTCACGGTTTTGGTTCTCCATGTCCCGGATGTCACTCGTATGAAAAAACAAGTGCTGGATTTCCCATTAAAACACTCGTGTCCATATAATATATGGGTCTGTCTCAGAAACTGGGTACTGTGGGGGTCCCCCACTAAATATACTCACAGTCAATAAACTATACAGTTTTGAATGGTGATGTTGGTTTTAATTTGAAATAAAATGATGAAAGAAATAATACAGATAAAACTAAATCTTTGATGTGAATACTCTATTCAGAATTTGGCAAAAATTCTGCAAATTTGTGGAAAAATGGCGGCTTGATCTGGGACATGATAAATGGTTGACTACATCGCATTCCCTTAAAAAGGTTGTAGTCCACTGAAAAGTCTACAGTTATCACTAATTGTATTTTACGTCGTAACTTTATACACCTAAGGATTGGTGCGCTCACAGAATAATCATAACCGTAATAAAACATCATGCAAAATATTTGATCACCGTCGTAACTCCGTTTTCCGCAGACCCAAAACCAATACGATCGTGTGTTTTGATCTAAACGGAAAACCTCAGGGTCAAGGTCACTACCTCACCAAAAGTAGTAACTTAAAATCACTACGCCATATAAACATTTAGTTATAAATCTGCGATTTTGTTTTTTAAAACGAAAGCTGAAAGTTAGGTATAGAATATGTTTCTTACAGAATATGTTACGATGGTAGCTGGTCTTGTATGAATTTCTGAGCTATAAAATGAGTTGTGGTCTATTTTTTACCGTAGCGTGTTATTTGTGTGCGGGGAAGGACACACATTAATAATTTGCATGTGTAGAATGGAATTTTCCACTCCAACAGTTAGAAGTTGATCGCGCTTCCATTTGCGGTCTCTCTGTTACGCGAGTGATCTGTTCAGACGTTATCACTGAAAAGGTGAGTTTTGACAGTTTTATTTTGTTTTAGTCTTGCAGTATAAGGCAATAGAATGTTTCTTTTTCATCTTACTTTAATATTTCGTAGTGTTTGCGCATTTTTGGCCAATATTTTGCAACCATGGTCAATTTAGATGGAACTTTTGATAGAATCTACGGCCAGTCGTTTTGCCCCACCCCCACCTCATGGTCCGTCTGTGCGGTAGTGATGTCCCGTTGCTCGCGGGCCGCAGCAGAGACCCGAGCGACCTTCAGCCGGTACAGTCGCTGTTCTTTTACCAGCACTGTTATTCTCATCTTTCCGGTGTGTTCTTGATTTTTCCATTGTGTCCTATTTCGCCATATCAAATACCCAAAATGCATCATATTATTCATATTTAAGTGAATAATCAATTCAGTCATCATAACTTGGCATTTTTAACCCAAGCAATCAAAAAGAGGAAATTTATTCAATATTTTCACTCATCTGTGAAGGAGGGGCTTTAATTCTTGTAGTTATTTTATATGGAAATCAAGTTTACAAAAGCACTTGAATTGTAATCAAAATAATTTTCCACAGTGGAGGCCAGATAAAGCAAGATACTATCTTTATTCTTATTCAACATGACAAAAGAAACATTGAGTGTTAGGTAAATGCAAAAAAAAAAAAAAGGTAAAATTAGAAAATTAATTTTTTGACCATAATGTCCCAAATGAGAGACCAGTTTCTGAGACGGACACATATATGATTATGTACCAATTATGGATTAGTCACAAAAAACAACTATTCTCAACTCCTGTCCATGACTCTCTTTATGACTATCTTTTATTCAATATGAACATTGTAGTAGGACAATATTCATGAAATCATACTTTTGGAAGTATACATGAGATATTGATGGACGCCAAACTCAGAGCTTTGTTTCATAATGAGACAATGCCTTCATCAGTTTGTGTCATGTTATAATTAACAACTATTTCATCCAACTTTATAACCTCAGTATGGCTGAAAATGCAAAATGACCTTTTTTTTACACTCTAAAAATGATATAAGAACTAAAAAAAAAAAAGATCAATGATACATTTACCTGAATGTATAGTATATTAGAATGAGGAATGTCACATGACCAGTTCATGGTCATACAGTATTCAGTTCAATATTCAACACTGTATGTTCTATAGCAATATATTATACAGAGACGAGTGTTTTACTGGGAAATATGCCACTTATATTTTTCATACGAGCTGCATTTGGGACATAAAGAACTAAGACCGTGTCATAAATCACTATATGTCACTTGTGAGGAAATTGATGAATTGTTTAAATAAATTTGAGTACTTTTTGTTTGTCAGTGTGTCTATATAATAAAAAGAAAATCACACGTTGGCTTGAAGATATGAAGTTTTCTTTTCGTGTTGAAAAACTCACATTTTTCATACGAAATACATCGCGGATCTGAGTGACATACAGTATTTCCTGATATTTCACTCCGATGATGTCACTCCCAGTGTTTTTCCGCTGACTGGATGTGTGTTGTCAAAATGGCGAACCAGTTCAACATTAAAATTCTTCTTATTAACTTGCATATATATATATATATATATATATATATATATATATATATATATATATATATATATATATATATATATATATATATATTTTTTGCATGTGTCCATATCATATAAAGAATATTACACAGTGGTGCGAAGATATTAAGTTTATCTTCTTGTGTTGAAAATATTTTCACTCACTCGTGATATATACATTCACCACTCTCGAAGATAAACTTCATATCTTCGTGCAACTGCGTAATATCCTCTATGTGTGGAATATATTTGATCTCTGTCTCTATTACTACTGATATAAGCTAGAACTAGATACAGTACATGCTTAGGGATCCTCTTGAAGTGTAAATAAGGTATTGAAGAAACGTGACACTAAGCTCGTGCCTGTCAAATTGTTATTAACTAATTAATGACTGAACTGTCATTGGTGAAATAAGCTTTTTGATATACTCTATCAAGAACCTTCGTCTTAATCAATATCAGCATGCATGGTCATGCGACTAGACATATCCTCTTGGTGGATTATAGATTTTAGGGCAAGAAATGTGTTAATAATTCACATTCACAGCAGAAAACTTTGAAGTGAGACAATTAAGACAGGATATGCCTGAGCAGCTGAAAGAACCCAACAGTGGCAACTTGGTGGTGCTGGGACTGTTCATATTCAGTTTACAATGGAGATCCCATTGGCCCAAGCCATCATTGATGTAAACATACACATCTTTACATTCTCCATCCATCCATTAACTGTAACCGTTTATCCTGTGCAGGGTCGCGGGCAAGCTCGGGCCTATCCCAGCTGACTACGGGTGAGAGGCGGGGTACACCCTGGACAAGTCGCCAGGTCATTGCAGCGCTGATACACAGAGACAAACAACCATTCACACCTACGGTCAATTTAGAGTCACCAGTTAACCTAACCTGCATGTCTTTGGACTGTGGGGGAAACCGGAGCACCCGGAGGAAACCCATGCGGACACGGGGAGAACATGCAAATTCCACACAGAAAGGTCCTTGTCGGCCGCTGGGCTCGAACCCAGAACCTTCTTGCTGTGAGACAACAGTGCTAACCACTACACCACCGTGCTGCCCTGTCTTTACATTCTTCCAAGCCAAAATGATGTACAATATTTCAGTTAAACTATTACAGTCTGAGAGCACTCATGAAAATGTTTCTATTTCGCAATGTTTTCATGACATTACGTTAAGTTAATGGCATTTGGCATTTTCATGTTCTTATCCAGAGCAACGTACAACATACCCAGAGCAGCCTCGGGAGCAGTTGGGGGTTAGGTGCCTTGCTCAAGGGCACTTCAGCCATTCCTGCTAGTCCAGGGAATCGAACCAGCAACCTTTTGGTCCTAAAGCTGCTTCTCTAGCTAATCATTAGGCCATGGCTTCCTTTCATTTCTTCATTATTCCTTTCATTCATTCATTTATTCATTCATTTTTCTTTTCATTTAATAAATTACTTTTTCGTCATTAATAGAACAGTTTTATTGCAATTTATATTATTGACAACAACTTGAGTGGAAAAGTAGAAGCTTTGAAATATATTTACATGAATTTCAGAGTTTATTTGTACTGTATTTGGTACGTCTCCTTTTTGCTGTGATGGCAGTGTGCACTCGAGCTGATATGGACTCTGCAACTTTGTGCAAAACCTGATGATCCATTTTAGATCAAATCCGTTGGAGAGTCATCTGAACGTGTGCTTCATCAGAACATTTGGAAAATCAGAGCTTTTATACACAGCAGTTAACGTGACCAATGTCACACATTTGCTTACATTTAAATAGGGACCAAGAAACAGAGACGAATATTAAATATTAAAAATTAAATATTAAATACAGTATATCGAATATATCCTTGTTTTGTTTTAAATATTTCAACATGATAAAACCTTCTGTTTACTTCCAATATTAAAAAGAAAAAAAAAAATCCCAGACTATTCTGGGACTTTGAAGTACCACAGTGTAATCATAATGTAATAATAATGAACGATGACTATTTTATCAACTGCTGTATTTTTGTATGATGAGGCCTTTTAAACTCTACAAGTAGCTTTGACGATATATATCATAACAAACCAGCAAAAAATGGATTTAAGATATACGCTATTTATTCTATCCACATTCACTGGATATGAGCGATCGCGTGCTCTGATTGGCTATGCTACTACTAGGCTATCAGCTCATATTCCATACCATGAATAGAGAAAAACAAAATGGCGGCGCCCGCTGCTGAACCAACCGAGGATGAAATAAAAACAAAACCTCAAAAAAAAGCAACAAAATATGTTATAAAAGTATTTGCTGTTCAGAACATATCTTTTTTTTTCAAGAATTATTATTATTATTATTATTATTATAGCATTTTTCACAAATTACTACTCATTTCCCCAGTTTGTTTACATTCTATGCGGAAATGATTTGTTGGGACGTTTTGTATAAAGTTTTTATTTATCAAATTTACAAAAGATAAAAATAAAAATGCTCTGCTTCTCAAAATCCAGTGAATGTGGAGAGAATAAAATAGTTATTCCACTCAATCTCGTCGTATATGGCTTATAGTCGACTCGGTGCTATGCGCCTCGTCGGCTATCAGCTCATGTCCGACTCGATTTCGTGGAATAACTGTTAAATGTAATGCTATTGTACAATGTGTTCTATAAAAACACAACCTCTATTTCTACCAACATAATGTTATTTAAATGCTTAGGGATGCTCTGGATAGCAAACGCAACTGATGCTCATGCTCGATGGACATTCATTTTACAATGGATAACGTCCTGTTATTTATTTCTGCTGTAAAAACATACTTAAAAAAAATCATATATATTCTTATTTTTTCATCCGAATTACTAGCAACACAAATAATCCTGATGGAAACAGACACCAAAAACTTATTCACATGCTTGACAGTCGTTGACTGTGACAGGAATTTAAACGAAAAACTTTTCCCACTGTTTTTGTATTATTATTATTATTATTATTATTATTATTATTATTAACATCGACAAATCTAATCAATCTAATCTGCACCCTCATGTCTTTCTCCACTTATGTTCCTGCACTAAGGCTTTCCCCCCTTGAGCATAGACAATATTCTAAGAACACAAGACAATACCTTTTATGCCTTGTTATTATACGTTATTCCCTATCATGGACGCCGGGTGTAATATACTCCCCTGGTAATTTATGTATGCATGGCAACATCATTTGGCGGTGTTGTTCAATTTGGCTTTGTGCGAATAATATACGATCTGTATCACCCGGCCATGGCATATGGATGCTGAGTGCATAGTGTTCGCACACCAGGTTTTGACAGATTAATTGTCTTGAAATACAGCTGCATCCAATTTATGCCATATCTTCACTTTTCAACTGCCAAGGGAGAGGAAAAAAAAACTAGAATAGACAAAATATCGAGTTGATTAATCTATAATTATTAGATCACAAGGGTCCAGGGATGGTCCGGAGCATCCTGGTTTAATTACATAGTCGCAGTAGTTACTGCAGCACATGACAGATGCAACAATAACATCATAATGTCCTGTTTCATAGCCGAGCTGCCAAATAATCAGCGCCTCTTATTCTAATGTCTGCATCGAACAGGAAATAGAGTGGCATTGCAATGGACATTAGTCTGGCTTCGCATCATATCATAACATATATCATTCGGCGATAAAACACTTGGGTATAGATTGCGAAAACGCTGAATGCTTCAGTCCATCCTGCAGTCACAGTTTTGTAAACATATCCATCATGTTGTATTTTTGTAGATTTTCCAGGTGTGTTTTTTTTTCTTCTTCTTCGCACTGTAACAGTGCCTGCCTCATGCTATGCTTATAATACTGACTGCTTAAGTGACTGCATATGCAGAAGCAATCCTACACACACACACACACACACACACACACACACACACACACACACACACACACACAGGACACACAAAAGGAGTGGAAATGCATCAGAATAGGCCGAGTGTAGACAGCTCAGAGAAATAAATCTACATCTGCCTGCCTCTATGCAAAATAAGCCTGCCTGCCCTAATGGTGAAACCATCGATGAAAAACAGATAAAAATATTAAATATTCAGGCTCTCTTTTCAGCCAGTATCAAAAGCTGCCAGATGTGCGAGGCAGGAGTTGTTATCAGGCAGCCAAACGACAGGCATTGAAAGAAATTCCTCTGAATTTCCAAACCATATAAAAGTATTTTATGCCATGCAAATGAATGGTAATTTTTTTTTTTTAGACTGTGGAGGAGAAAAAAAAAAAACATGCCAATAAACGCTATCATTTGGGACTAAAACTCCAGAAACAGGAGGCACTTTCAATTCAGATTGCCTTCCTCTGTCCGCGTTAGATGCTGGAGATTGCCGCGAAATTAATCCATTTACCAATCTGTGGCTTAAAATTTTGAGGATTTCCAGCCCCCCACCCTCCCGGCATATCAATAAGTTCCAATTGAAGAGAGGATTCTTTTGCAATTCAGGCATGTGAGGGCGATAACGGAGGAGTTGGCATGAGGAGAGGCAGAGATGGATTAATTATGCAGAGAACATGGAAATTCCGCTTATCATCGCTCAGCAAAGGAGCCCGGCTCGCACAATCAGAAAACCGGGATGAAGGAGGGGGGGGAAGAAAGGGGAGAGAAATAACAATGCAGTGGCACCTTCCAGCCCATCATCTTACAAGTTAGATTTTTTCCTGTAATTAAAAAGTAACATACAATTATATTCCTATCTCATAGGCAGACTATGAGTGGGTGTATATTAAATAATTGCATTGGGATATAAGGGTTGGGAGAGAGACAGAGACAGGAAATAAGACAGAGAAGATGTCTAGAAACCTTCTTACATTTGGATGTACATCCCTTGGGAAGGATTGAACTATTCATTGAAATGAAAAAAAAAAAGCTCATTTGAAACAAAGCTATAACCGTAGTCCATGTGGTTTGCCCTTATTTGCTGCTAGTTATTGAAATGTACTCTGATTCATTTAGCCCGTGTTTATCGCCCCCACAAACTTTGAAGCTAATGTCCATGGTTTGACTTAGTAAATCCCCTCAGAGCATGCGTGATACGGCCAGATCGACTTTGTTCAGCCTTCATTTCCTCTCTGTTGATGGGAATGGCATATAAAAAGGGCAGCATGCTGGATTATTTCATATTTCCATGAGACAAATTGGGAAACTTTGCAGCAGCAACCCAGAACAAAACCCCTCTTTGTTCGTTTCACCGCTTACTTTTCTTAGGAATGGCACCAAAGGTATTCGACCTTCCCTAAAACACTCAGATAGACTTCTTTTATTTCTCCCTCTGTACGAGGAATAGACGTTTGCAACATGTTATCTGGTGTTTGTTTTCCCTTCCAGTCAATAAATGAGATATAAACTGAAACAAATTAATATTTAAGGGTACAAAGAGAGAGTCTGGACAATTGGATTTGTGTCTAATAGGCACAGAGTTTAACCAAACATTTGAATGTGTTTTTTTTTTGTTGTTGTTGTTTTGTTTTGTTTTTTAAAGCCAGGAATGAACTGCATTCAGCATTGGGAAAAAAGTCACTTTCTAAAAACCAATTTGATTTAAGTTATTTTTTGTGGCATGGGTGTTGGTTTGAGCCAGATGGACTGGTTTGAGTATTTCAGAAACTGTTCATCTCCTGGGGTTTTCACACACAACAGTCTTGAGAGTTTACACAAAATAGTGCAAAAAAACAAACCAAAAAAAACATTGAGCGAGTGACAGTTCTGTGGGTGGAAACAAACGCCTTGTTGATAAGAGAGGTCAGAGGAAAACGGCCAGATCTGAGGTGGTTTGAGCTGCCAGGAAGGATATAATAACTCATAGCAACTCTTTACAACCGTGGTGAGCAGAAAAGCACCTCAGCATGCAACAGCAGAAGACCACACTGGGTTCCAGTCCTGCAGCGAAGAACAAGAATCTTAGAATCAGGAACAAGTTCCGGGCGGCACGGTGGTGTAGTGGTTAGCGCTGTCGCCTCACAGCAAGAAGGTCCGGGTTCGAGCCCCGTGGCCGGCGAGGGCCTTTCTGTGCGGAGTTTGCATGTTCTCCCCGTGTCCGCGTGGGTTTCCTCCGGGTGCTCCGGTTTCCCCCACAGTCCAAAGACATGCAGGTTAGGTTAACTGGTGACTCTAAATTGCCCGTAGGTGTGAATGTGAGTGTGAATGGTTGTCTGTGTCTATGTGTCAGCCCTGTGATGACCTGGCGACTTGTCCAGGGTGTACCCCGCCTTTCGCCCGTAGTCAGCTGGGATAGGCTCCAGCTTGCCTGCGACCCTGTAGAACAGGATAAAACGGCTACAGATAATGAGATGAGATGAGGAACAAGTTCCTTTTAAAGTGGCTGGTGAGAGTATATGGAATTATGTGGACAACAACAACATTTTAGATTCTTCAAAGTAGCCAGCGTTTACCTTGATGACACTTTGCACACTATTGGCATTATCGTAACTAGCTTCATGAGGTAGTCACCTGGAATGCGTTTCAATTAACACATGCGTATCTTCAAAAGTTAATTAGTGGAATTTCTTGCCTTCTTAATGTGTAAATAGTAAATAAAAATCAAGTAAATAGCCCTATTACTACTAACAACTGTAGTAATCCGTATTATGTCAAGAACCGCTTAAAGAGAAACGACATCCATCATTCCTCATCATGAACAGTCCATCGTTAGTGACTCTTGTCAAGCATCAGGCAGAACTACCCAGTTCTGGTTTACTCAGTAACCCAAATATTCAATTTTGTTAACATGAGTTCTGTGGGTGGAAACACCTTGTTTCAGGTCAGAGGAAAATGGCCAGATTGGTTCGAGCTGCCAGGAAGGATATAGTAACTCATAGCAACTCTTTACAACCATGGTGAGCAGAAAAGCATCTCAGCATGCAACAGCAGATCACCAGACTGGGTTTCACTCCTGTTCCTATTATAGTGGCCAAGTAAACTGATACTGGATTGCTTTACCTCAATAATCTGCTAATTAATTGTGAAAATATTCGCCCCAAACATGTTAAAAAACAACTTAAAATACATCTAATGGACACAATCGTCACACCTTGTAAATACACTTCACATGGGTTGCTCATCATGGTTAATTTTTTTTTTCTAAAGTGTTGCTTGTGATAATGAATGAATTCAATCCTAAACTTAATCAGGACTAGATTAATAATCTTCTAAATATCAGAAGTTTATAAATTCCTTCGATTTCATTCAAAGTTAAAGATTCCTATGGTTAGTGCCCATTGGTATCTATTATTAATGGTTAAATGTGAAGATCTAACCTCCTCCACTGAAAAGTCAATGAAATTAGCTTTAATTAATGATTAGACTCAGAAGTTCCATCAACACCAATTCTAAAAACCTTTATGCCTTGGCACAAAGATTCAAAGAACGTCAGCATTTCTCCTCTTGTTCCTCCAAACCCACAGATCTCCTGTTCACGTCCTGAAGGTTCACCCAAGCAGCAAACTCTTTGATCATACACTCTCCTACTGAAAAGTCTTAGATCTGTTTCTCTATCTCCAGACAGACTGACAGCTCAGTGGCAACTACAGGGAGCAAAGAACCCTTCTCATTTCGTCTGAAAATAAAGACGAGGTACATTTAAATGTTGGGTTTTTCCTGTAATTAATGGGGAAAAAAGGAAAGGACTGTCATCCAAAAAGTCCAATATTGTTCCTTGGCTTGGGTTTAGTTCTCAGGGGCATATACAGTAGAACTTCTTGAAAAAGTAAACATGGATCACTGAACCTGTCCCAATGTGTGTCATGGAGAACAAAAGTTATCAAGCATTTTGACTGCATTTGATGGATCTGCCTCTAACTTTAAACTGAAGGTCCTTGGAAAGAAATGAAAAGAAAAGAAGACACAGAGATTGCACCTGTTGCCGAGACCTTGATTCTTCGTTTGATCTCGGACAAAAAGCCAAGAAGTGGAAGCGGAAAAGGCGGGAGAAAAGATGAGACGAGTGGGGGATAGAGAGTGGAGATCTTTATCAAACGAAAAAACTCTCTGCTGGACAAAGAATTTTTCCACCACCATTCAAATGTGTCTGCCAAATGCTTGAGTGATTCATTACAGAAGATCCTGTGGGGCCACAATGGGCCCGAGAAATGAGTGATGCTATCTTGCTCCTGATGTCATTTTCCTGATCCGCCTCATCCCCTGGCCCTGTATACCTCTATTAATTAGAAAGTAGGGGATTTCCACTCATCAGGCTGTGCCTCTCGCGCTCCGTTCCACCACAAAGCTCCAGCTACCGCTATCTCCAGACCAAAACCTTCTTCATCTCCAGGAAAAGAAGATAAACCCCAAATCCTTGGTGTGACCAGCACTTAGCTGTCACCGAGCTGAATGGAGATACCTTCTGGTTAAATGTATACATCTTATTTTTTTTTAAAGCACAATTTATTTAAAAAATGCACTTTCACATTTAATACAAATGAAGGTGTTACAAGAAACTACTACAAATCTAAGCATAATTTTTGCAACAGTGAAGCTGTTTTTCTTTTCTTTTTTTTCCAGAGTTTTGAGCTGATCTAAATATCAGTGAGATTAAGAAAAATAAATAAATGGATTGCTATGTGTAAGATTGTCATGATTTTTTTTTTTAAAGATAAAAACAATGTATTCAATGAATTTGCAGACAAAGTTTTCAGGTCCATCATATTTAATGTGAAGACTTCACAGAAATGATAGAAAATATTTTAAACATAATACAGCAATATTTTTGACATGGACAATAATAAAAAAATTCCACACTTTTGCATGATACAGCCGATGCTAGACGTCTCATCTCATCTCATTATCTGTAGCCGCTTTATCCTTCTACAGGGTCGCAGGCAAGCTGGAGCCTATCCCAGCTGACTACGGGCGAAAGGCGGGGTACACCCTGGACAAGTCGCCAGGTCATCACAGGGCTGACACATACACACAGACAACCATTCACACTCACATTCACACCTACGGTCAATTTAGAGTCACCAGTTAACCTAACCTGCATGTCTTTGGACTGTGGGGGAAACTGGAGCACCCGGAGGAAACCCACGCGGACACGGGGAGAACATGCAAACTCCACACAGAAAGGCCCGATGCTAGACGTAAAAGGAAAAAAAAAAGAACTACTTTAAAAATCTCATCTCATCTCATTATCTCTAGCTGCTATATCCTGTTCTACAGGGTCGCAGGCAAGCTGGAGCCTATCCCAGCTGACTACGGGCGAAAGGCGGGGTACACCCTGGACAAGTCGCCAGGTCATCACAGGGCTGACACATAGACACAGACAACCATTCACACTCACTTTAGAGTCACCAGTTAACCTAACCTGCATGTCTTTGGACTGTGGGGGAAACCGGAGCACCCGGAGGAAACCCACGTGGACACGGGGAGAACATGCAAACTCCGCACAGAAAGGCCCTCGCCGGCCACGGGGCTCGAACCCAGACCTTCTCATTGTGAGGTGACAGCGCTAACCACTACACCACCGTGCCACCCCTACTTTAAAAATATATTAAAAAATTATTATTATTAAAAAAAAATACAACCCCAAATCAGAAAACGTTGGGATGGTATATTCTCATCTCATCTCATTATCTGTAGCTGCTTTATCCTGTTCTACAGGGTCGCAGGCAAGCTGGAGCCTATCCCAGCTGACTATGGGCGAAAGGCGGGGTACACCCTGGACAAGTCGCCAGGTCATCACAGGGCTGACACATAGACACAGACAACCATTCACACTCACATTCACACCTACGGTCAATTTAGAGTCACCAGTTAACCTAACCTGCATGTCTTTGGACTGTGGGGGAAACCGGAGCACCCGGAGGAAGCCCACGCGGACACGGGGAGAACATGCAAACTCCACACAGAAAGGCCCTCGCCGGCCGCTGAGCTCGAACCCAGACCTTCTTGCTGTGAGGCGACAGCGCTAACCACTACACCACCGTGCCGCCCTGGGATGGTATGTTGAAATTGAAATTAAAAGAGACAACAATGATTTGTAAATAATCTTTGATGTACGGTATATTACACTCAAAACAACACAACACCACATTATTTCCGCATGGAGACTCATCCGTGTTGGTAAATGACATTATAAAGATTAAACTTTTGTTCCAACACATAAGGACTCAGACTTACCCGAATTTTACCCGAACCCTTACCCGAATGCGACGTAAAGTCACGAGGGTCATTCCTTGACAAGGACTGGAGTAAGCCAGTCAAAAATTCGGGTAAGTCCAAGTCCTTATGTGTTGGAACAAAAGTTTAGTCTTTATAACCACATTATTTGATGTTTTACATCATATTTTTTTTTCAAAATAAGTATGTATTTCAATTTTGATTCTTGCAACACATTTAAAAAAAAGTTGGTCTGGTAAAACATTTCCCATTTTATAATGTTTCCATTCCTTCTCACAACACTTGAAAGATGTTTAGAGACTGAAGAAACCAAGTGATGAAATGTTTCAGGTGTTATTTTGTCCCATTCTTCCTGCAAACAGGTCTGAACATATGCAACAGTACAGGATCCTCATTGTCATATTTGTTTTAAAATTCTTCTCACGTTCTCTATTGGGGACGGAGGGGACAGACACCCTCTTCTTCCACAGCCCTGCCTTTGTAATGTGTGCAGAATGTGGTTTTGCATTGTCTTGTTGAAATCTCCCTGGAAAAGACATCGTCTTGAAAGCAGCATACAGTATGTTGCTCCAAATCTCAATGTACTTTTCTGCATTAATGTTCCATCACAGAAGTGTAAGTTACCTTTGCCAAGGGCACGGACACAATCCCATACCATGAGAGAACCTGGCTTTGGACTTGTTGATGGTAACAGTCTGGATGGTCCTTTTTGTCTTTAGTCTGGAGCACACGGTGTCCATTTCTTCCAAAAAAGACCTGGAATACTGATTCGTCTGACCACAATGCACGTTTCCACAGTGTGATGGTCCATCCCAGATGCCTCCGAGGCCAGAAAAGTCGACGACACTTCTAGACACAAGCTTCCTTTTTGCACAGTAAGGTTTTAACTGGCATTTGTTGATGTAACTCCATATTGTAGTGCTTTATAAAGGTTTGCAAAAGTAATCCTGAGCCCATGTGGTTATATCAGCTATAGATGAATGATGGTTCTTGATGAAGTGCTGTCTGAAGGATTGGAGCTCACGGGTGTTCAGCTTAGGCTTGTGCCCTTGCCCTTTATGCACTGAAATTCCTCCAGATTACTTCAATTGTTGAATGATATTATGCACCGTAGAGGGTAAAATATCCAAATCCCTTCCTTTCTTTGAGGAACATTGTTTTTAAACATTTCACTAAATTTCTGACAGATTTGTCCTCATACTTTGATGCATCCATCTGACGCATCCTCAGCCCATTTGTGTTTCTCAAAGACCAGGCCTTTCCTGGATGCTGATTTTGTACCAAATCATGATTACAATCATCTGCTGACATCGTCTGTTTCAAATCACATCATTATTTAATTGTTTTACATCATTACTAGCCACAAATTGCCCCGTCCCAACTTGATTTGGAATGTGTTGCAGGCCTGAAATGCAGGAATGGATGTATATTAACAAATGAAGTGATGTTGACCAGATGAAACATGAACAATGTTGGGTTCATACTGTCTGCAATGAAATACAAGGCAAAGTAAATTTAGAAATTAGTGCTTTCATTTTTATTTGCATTTTCCATAATGTCCCAACTTTTTTTGATTTGGGGTTGAACATATATGCATAATATCATTCATATATGTGTCATGTTTGTTGGCACAAGATCAGCTGGGTTGAGTGTATCAGAAGCTCCTAGGTGATCTCCTGGGGTTTTCACGCACAACAGTCTCTAGAGTTTACCCAGAATGGTGAAGAAAATAAATCCTATAGTAAGTCAAATTACCATTCTTTACAACTGTGGTGAGTAGAAAAGCATTGCAGAATGCCAAATATAGAGGCAGATTGGCTTCAACAGCAGAATACCACATCAGGTTGCACTCTCATCAACCAAGAAAAAGATTCTGAGTCTGCAAAAGTTCACCAAACTGGACAGTTGAAGATAACTGAAAAACAAGCATTTTCCCAATCTTCAAGTGTCCAGTATCAGGGATTGTGTTGTAGTCACCTAAACTGAGACCAAGTCATGACCAAGACCAGAGTGTATCGAGACCAAGACAAGACCAAGACTTTGAAGGGTTGCGATCAAGTCAAGACCAAGCCCAAGGCAGGCCGAGACCGAGTCAGGACCAGACCAGTGGGTGTGAAGGGGGTGGGGGAGGGGTGACAGGCATTAACAGGAAGAAAATTTTAAAATTAGCAGTGAATCACGTTATTGGTCGCATTTGAAGCAGGAAGTTTTACATCCAATCACAGTAACTTTGGAAACAAATAAATCAGACAATACACAAGCAATTTAGTGAAATCCCCACAGTGTTGATCTTGACTGTTTTTTAAAATAAA
This sequence comes from Neoarius graeffei, assembly GCF_027579695.1. Classification (NCBI taxonomy): domain Eukaryota; kingdom Metazoa; phylum Chordata; class Actinopteri; order Siluriformes; family Ariidae; genus Neoarius; species Neoarius graeffei. The sequence goes on along the minus strand of NC_083587.1, from coordinate 50,237,125 downwards.
ATTCCGAGTCCTCTATGGGAGGCACGGTGGTGTAGTGGTTAGCGCTGTCGCCTCACAGCAAGAAGGTCCGGGTTCGAGTCCCGTGGCCAACGAGGGCCTTCCTGTGTGGAGTTTGCATGTTCTCCCCGTGTCCGCGTGGGTTTCCTCCGGGTGCTCCGGTTTCCCCCACAGTCCAAAAGCATGCAGGTTAGGTTAACTGGTGACTCTAAATTGACCGTAGGTGTGAATGTGAGTGTGAATGGTTGTCTGTGTCTATGTGTCAGCCCTGTGATGACCTGGCGACTTGTCCAGGGTGTACCCCGCCTCTCGCCCGTAGTCAGCTGGGATAGGCTCCAGCTTGCCTGCGACCCTGTAGAACAGGATAAAGCGGCTAGAGATAATGAGATGAGATGAGTCCTCTATGTCTTAAACCAAGTAAAAATGCAGTCGATTTGGAGACGAGACCGAGACCTTCAAAAAGTAGTCTGGAGCCCGATCTCGAGTACTACAACACTAATCAGAGAGCCAAAATACTGATTTACATTAAATTTCAGTAATGGTTTAAAGTGCTGATGACACGTTTTTGACATCTTTGGCGATGTTTTATAACATAAAAAGTAATTCCCGATGATCCATATATTAATTCACGAAGGCGCCTATTTTACAAGTTATGATAAAAAACGCGGCTATTTGGGCAAATTTGACGGGGCTGCAGCACCCAGGAGACGAAAGAGGAGGAGGAGCTATATGACGTCAGCAAAAGAACCCTCCTCCTAACTTACCAGTTTGTTGTTGATGCGACAGGTGTTCAGTTTGTCATTATTAGTATTATTATACATTATTTATATATATATATATATATATATATATATATATATATATATATATATATATATATATATATATATATATTAGTTATTATGCCTTCGCGTTGTGTTGCCGGCTTTTGCTCCAAAACCTACAAGGATGGGGTAAGTTTATTCAAGTTTCCCAGAGATCCCGAGCTGCATGCGAAGTGGGTGAAGCAAGTCAGGCGCACTCGTGACAAGTGGGAGCCCTCACCAACATCCGTCCTGTGCTCTGAACACTTCGATTTGGATTGTTTTGACACCCTTCCCAGCTTAAAAGAATCTCTTGGGTGTTCAGTTCAGCACAAACATGTGTTACTACCATCAGCAGTGCCTACACAGTGTTGCCAGATTGGGATTTTTCCCGCCCAGTTGAGCGGTTTCAAGTGCATTTTGGTGGGTTTTGAGCATATTTTGGGCTGGAAAACGTCAGCAGTATCTGGCAACACTGCCAGTATTCCGGAGGGGGTCTACTAGTAGCTATGCCGGATCCAAAGACGGTCCTCCTGTCACAACATGTGTTGTGAAACGACAAAATAAAGGTACGTAGAGCTATAGATTCTACATGATAATCATAAAGTCGGTGTGATATCAGTCATGTATTTGCTTGTGAAAGCTTGCGGCTTTCATGTAACTGCCGCCTAGCAACGAGAGGCAAAGGGTAAAGAGGGTAGGCTATCATAGATTCTATTCGGAAGAGATCAACACAATTCTAGACTCCCAGAAGAGGAAGAGCTAGCACTAGAGAGTTCACCGGCGTTTTCATGGGCCATTCCCATTGAGTAGAACCAGAGTAGAACCATAGGATGTCTATGAGTAGAACAGCCAGTGAACCGCAGCGTGTTCTCCCGCTGACGTCACAACATGGCCGCGAGCCACGGACCCAGTTTTCTTGCGCTGTGCAATTAAAAGTTGGATATTTGCGTAACAACAGCTTCTTTTCACGTAATTATAACAGAAATCTAACATGTTTGCCATGTTGTATAGTTTATTTAAGAAATTGCATAGAGTCATGTTCGTGTCATCAGCCCTTTAAAGTGATTCGGTGGTGAGTCATGTTACATTTTCCTAAAAACAGCCTTAAATTTACTGTCCATAAATGTAGAATGTAAACTTGTAAATGTTTCACATGTGAAAGAGTGAAATGAAGTAGTGCACTTCCTTTTCCCAGCATAACAGTTCAACAGGAAGCTGATATACATTTTCTTTTCACTGAAGCTTACACATCTTCGTTCTTTGTGATTTTTGCCACTTTCCAATTAAAACATGCTGCTGCTTCATCTTCACAGCCATGCCGCATGCAGTCTGCCACTGTGCCCATCTGTAAAGCACTAATGAACATTAAGATAATGTAAAGAGCAGATCACCCCTTCAGGGGCTAAGATTGGTCTGCTCATAAGCTTATCCTCATCTGGCCAGCCTGATGGCCATCTGTTACACTTCTCACCCAAGTTCTTGCCCTCACATTTTTAATGGCACCTTCCACACTGGCTCATCTAGCCTCTGATGTTGCTAGGTGACATCCAAATCTATAGCCACACTGTCCGCTCATTGTGTCTGTCATGGTGGATACAGCTCCAAATTGCTTTATTTAGATTTTAAATCCAATTACATGACAAAGTTTCCATACATAGTGCTGGACTCAATTTTAAAATTTGCAGGAAACCATAACAGAAACTCTGGAATGGTAGGAAGGAAGGATAGAAAGAAGGAAGGAAATGTATGCATATAAATGTCTAAAAAAAAAACAACAACCAAACCTAACCTTGTACTCTGTATTATAGTCCTTTGTTATGTTACTCCACTTTCAGATATTCACATAATAGAACATAGTGTTGTAGTCAAGACCACCTAAACCAAGACCAAGTCATGACCAAGACCAGAGCATATCGAAATCAAGACAAGACCAAGACTTTGAGGGGTTGAGATCAAGTCAAGACCAAGCCCAAGGCAGGGCAAGACTGAGTCAAGACCAGGACCAGACCAGTGGGTGTGAAGGGGGTAGGGTAGGGGTGACGGCCATTAACAGGAAGAAAATTTTCAAATTAGCAGTGAGTCACATTATTGGTTGAATTTGAAGCAGTAAGTTTTACATCCAATCACAGTAACGATGATGATGATAAATAAATCAGACAGTGCACAGGCAATTTAGTGAAATCCCCACAGTAGTGGTCTTGACTGGTCTTGAATTAAAATCCCGAGTCCTCAATGTCTAAGACCAAGACAAGGCCGAGTAAAAATGAAGTCGATTCCAAGACTGAGACCTTCAAAAAGTGGTCTCAAGACCAAGATCGAGCTCAAGTCCTACAACACTAACAGAACATACAGAAAATTGCATTTTCAGCAGAAATATGTATTAATTAAATACACAAGAGATACTAACATTTTCCGTTTTTTAAAAACATAATTTCTCTCTTGAAAAAGATTGTTTAGCTAAAATAGTCTGTTAAACCAAGCAATTATTTACACCATATTTAAGAGAACATGACGAATGATTTTAAAAACACATTAGGCCATACAGTTACAGAAAAATAATCAACAACAGAGTGCTGTGATGCAGCTCGACACGAAGCATATATACCGCTACCAGCTAAAAGTTGATTATTTTCCAATTACAGTATGTCCCAATGTGTTTTTTTCTTGTATACCATAGCAATTTTCCAACTTTTTAAAATGTATTAAAGAATGGGCGGCACAGTGGTGTAGTGGTTAGCGCTGTTGCCTCACAGCAAGAAGGTCTGGGTTGGAGCCCCGTGGCCGGCGAGGGCCTTTCTGTCCGGAGTTTGCATGTTCTTCCCGTGTCCACGTGGGTTTCCTCCGGGTGCTCCGGTTTCCCCCACAGTCCAAAGACATGCAGGTTAGGTTAACTGGTGACTCTAAATTGACCGTAGGTGTGAATGTGAGTGCGAATGGCTGTCTGTGTCTATGTGACAGCCCTTGGCGACTTGTCCAGGGTGTACCCCGCCTTTCGCCCGTAGTCAGCTGGGATAGGCTCCAGCTTGCCTGCGACCCTGTAGAACAGGATAAAGCGGCTAGAGATAATGAGATGAGAATGATATACTTTTTATCCATTTATAGTTACATTTATTGTTATGGAAAGCCCTCTAAAGAAGTTAGTTCCAGTTATCACTTATGTTATAATAGCTGTAAACAGTCATTCCCTCACCAGCTTTTCTTTTTGTCCTTTTTTGAAGTTAAAAACAGCTATTCGAGATCTCCTCTGTCCTGAAGACTGTCCCATGATCAAATCTTATGAACAACAACAACAACAACAACTTCACCATATCAACTATTCTGTGCTTTCCTTCCTAAACAACAACAGCACGATTATGTGGAGCTTAACCACACTATAATCAATTAAAAAGCAACTCATTTATAGAAAATTAATCAACACCTTCTGACCAGTCAGTTCGTTGGTATTACAAACATTATTACTCAGCTTTGTTGAATACTCAATTCTGATTGGTCAATTACGCCATTCTATGGTCTGTTGAATAACAGACCATTGCTGTGGACACCGTTCTGATCATAGACTCTGGAGGATCATGTCCAATCATACCAATCTGGATACAGAAAGAAGTCCAGGAAATTTTGCTGGTTTAATAATCAAATTAATAACATCAGCTTATTTGTGACATCCTGTTGCAAACAAACAAACAGTTACACCATCAGAAAACACCATGGAGTATTACACTGATCAGCCAGAACATTATGACCACTGACAGGTGAAGAAGTGAATAACATTGATTATCTCATTACAGTGGTACCTGTCAAGGGGTGGGATATATGAGGCAGCAGTATATTAGAACAGTCATTTCTTGAAATTGACGTGTTTGAAGCAGGAAAAATGGCCACGCGTAAGGACACCTTTCTGTTTTAGTCAGCATGAACTTTTTCAGCAATTTGGACTACAGTAGCTCTTCTGTGGGATTAGACCATATGAACTAGCCTTTGTGCCCCATGACCTTGTTGCCAGTTCACCAGTTCTCCTTCCTTGGACCACTTTTGGTAGGTACTAACCACTGCATACTGGGAACACCTCACAAGATGTGTCATTTTGGAGATGCTCAGACCCAGTCATCTAGAAATCACAATTTGGCTCTTGTCAAAGTCACTTAGATCCTTACACTTGCCCATTTTTCCTGCTTCCAACACATCAACTTCAAGAACTCACTGTTCTCTTGCTGCCTAATATATCTTACCATTTAACAGATGCCGTCATAATGAGATAACCAATGTTGTTCACTTCTTCACCTATCAGTGGTCTTGACGTTATGGCTGATCAGTGTATTTCTAATATATATTTCAGTTATTCCATGAAATCGAGTCGTACATGAGCTGATAGCTGACGAGGCGCGTAGCACTGAGCTGGCTATAAGCTGTGTACGACGAGATTGACTGTATTAACTGTTTTATTCTATCCACATTCACTGGATTTTGAGAAACAGAGCATTTCTATTTTTTTTTTTTTTGCAAATCCGATAAATAAAAACTTCATTCAAAAACGTCCGACAAAATCATTTCCGCTTAGAATGTAAACAAACCGGCGAAATGACAGGAGCAATTTGTGAAAAATGCGATAATAATAATTCTTGAAATTTTTAAAAAAAGATATGTTCTTACCATGGGCGGCACGGTGGTGTAGTGGTTAGCGCTGTCACCTCACAACAAGAAGGTCCAGGTTCGAGCCCCGTGGCCGGCGAGGGCCTTTCTGTGCGGAGTTTGCATGTTCTCCCCGTGTCCGCGTGGGTTTCCTCCGGGTGCTCCGGTTTCCCCCACAGTCCAAAGACATGCAGGTTAGGTTAACTGGTGACTCTAAATTGACCGTAGGTGTGAATGTGAGTGTGAATGGTTGTCTGTGTCTATGTGTCAGCCCTGTGATGACCTGGCGACTTGTCCAGGGTGTACCCCGCCTTTCGCCCGTAGTCAGCTGGGATAGGCTCCAGCTTGCCTGCGACCCTGTAGAACAGGATAAAGTGGCTAGAGATGATGACATGAGATGAGATGTTCTTACCATCAAATACTTTTATTCCATATTTTGTTGAGCTTTTTTTGTATTTTTGGGGGGTTTTGTTTTCGAGTAGAGTTTTTATTTCATCTTTGGTTGGTTCAGCAACATGCTCTGCCATTTAGATTTTTCTCTACTCACAGTATATGAGCCGATGTCCTAGTAGTAGAGTAGCCAATCAGAGCGCATGATTGCTCATATCCAATGAATGTGGACAGAATAATTTAATATATCTGGAGAGCACAACATTTTGATCCATTCACCATCAATAGAAATGTCCAGTTTAACATGAATTATAGTACCAAGTAGCCTAATCTGACAACCACAGCGTTTGTTACTATGGACACAGTTCCAACCATAGAATCTAACAGACTATTTTTTTCGTGTAAGCAATAAAATTATTTTAAATAAATATGTTGTGTCAAATTAGTGATTTCTATAGTAAGTAACTGTGTAAGAATAAGTGGGATAATCTACAATGAGCTGATCATTATTGTGAAATAAATGACATGAAACAGAGGCGTCCTTCATCACTCTGCTGGGGTTTAGTACAGAATAATGATTGGCTCGCTGTACATTTATCCCTTACATAATACTCAGTAAACAATATTGACTTATGACATAATTAAATAATATTGGCTGGCTTTGAGTGGTCTTTCAGACATTTTCCATTCAGCTAGCATGATACTGAATGAGCCGAAGAAGATGCTAGCTGAATGGAATATATCTGATATACCATGAAAAAAATCCAGCCATTATTATTATTATTATTATTATAATACATACACATTCCTTTCCGGTGTTCAACGTGTCTTTTTCTTTCAAAATTCTTTCAAAATCTTCTGTATTTAACAAAACAAACCTGGCAGCCATGTTTGTTTACAAATTGTCACAGTTGCTCGCTAGCGTGGAAGTTTCACCTCTGCGATATGTGACGTCATGTTGTCTTGACCACCATGCAATATCGTAAACCATATTCAATGCTCATTCTCCATTGGGTAGAGTGACGTAATACACATAGGATAAGCGATATGCTAACAATATTGCATGGTATTGAACCAAATGAATGAAACCCGCTAGAAGGGAACAGAACACATTTTTATTTCATTGAAAAAGTGTCCTGTATGTAGTATAATAATAATAATAATAATAATAATAATGGGGCGGCACAGTGGTGTAGTGGTTAGCGCTGTCGCCTCACAGCAAGAAGGTCCGTGTTCGAGCCCCATGGCCGGTGAGGGGCTTTCTGTGTGGAGTTTGCATGTTCTCCCCGTGTCCGTGTGGGTTTCCTCCGGGTGCTCTGGTTTCCCCCACAGTCCAAAGACATGCAGGTTAGGTTAACTGGTGACTCTAAATTGACCGTAGGTGTGAATGTGAGTGTGAATGGTTGTCTGTGTCTATGTGTCAGCCCTGTGATGACCTGGCGACTTGTCCAGGGTGTACCCCGCCTTTCGCCCGTAGTCAGCTGGGATAGGCTCCAGCTTGCCTGCGACCCTGTAGAACAGGATAAAGCGGCTAGAGATAATGAGATGAGATGAGAATAATAATGTTATGAATATATTGAAATTATTTAGAGTGTGTCAAGCACAATTGTAAAGACCCTAGTCTGTACAAAATACCGTACATGCTTTCTATGAGTGAAAACGTGCACCTCATTTCTCATGCTTGAGCAAACCTGATGATATACAAAGCCGCTTCATCTGTTCTTAATGCTAAGCAGTGCGTTTAAGAGCATCCACAAATTGCACGTGTGTGTTTGTGCGTGTGTGTGTTTGTGTAAACGTCTGCGATTTTGCTCAAGGGTAGAGACCCGCAATTAGCAGATCCGTGGGCGGCCATCACAGTCTATATCAAGGTTCGTTACTGTGATGCTTGCACACGAACAAGGAGCAAGTCTCTAAACCAATACCCATGCCTGTCTTCTCCCTTAAATATGAAGACATTAAGTTGATTAGTCTTTCTAATTAAAGCACGTTCCCCTGACAATGCAGATATGTGAGCTGAACTTGCAGAGCTGCATGCGTTATAGATGTTATGTTTGAAAGACATGAAGATGTTGCCGTCCTCTGAGGGAAAGACTGTGAGAGGAGGGTGCTTCATTCACTCTCATGGAACAGGTGGGGGAAAATACAGCATCCGAAGGGCCACTTGACTTCGGATGGGGGTTGTAATAAGAGCTGAATTTGATCCACAGACTCTCTCTCTCTCTCTCTCTCTCTCTCTCTCTCACACACACACAAAAAAAAAAAAAAAATAGAGGCCTGTTATCAATGAGATCTGTGGTCAGCACAGAATTATTATTATTATTATTATTATTGGGCGGCAGGCGGAACGGTGGTGTAGTGGTTAGTGCTGTCGCCTCACAGCAAGAAGGTCCTGGGTTCGAGCCCCGTGGCCGGTGAGGGCCTTTCTGTGTGGAGTTTGCATGTTCTCCCCGTGTCTGCGTGGGTTTCCTCCGGGTGCTCCGGTTTCCCCCACAGTCCAAAGACATGCAGGTTAGGTTAACTGGTGACTCTAAATTGACCGTAGGTGTGAATGTGAGTGTGAATGGTTGTCTGTGTCTATTTGTCAGCCCTGTGATGACCTGGCGACTTGTCCAGGGTGTACCCTGCCTTTTGCCCGTAGTCAGCTGGGATAGGCTCCAGCTTGCCTGCGACCCTGTAGAACAGGATAAAGCAGCTAGAGATAATGAAATGAGATGAGATGAGATTATTGGGCGGCACGGTGGTGTCGTGGTTAGCGCTGTCGCCTCACAGCAAGAAGGTCCTGGTTCGAGCCCCTTGGACGGCGAGGGCCTTTCTGTGCGGAGTTTGCATGTTCTCCCCGTGTCCGCGTGGGTTTCCTCCGGGTGCTCCGGTTTCCTCCACAGTCCAAAGACATGCAGGTTAGGTTAACTGGTGACTCTAAATTGACCGTAGGTGTGAATGTGAGTGTGAATGGTTGTCTGTGTCTATGTGTCGGCCCTGTGATGATCTGGCGACTTGTCCAGGGTGTACCCCGCCTTTCGCCCGTAGTCAGCTGGGATAGGCTCCAGCTTGCCTGCGACCCTGTAGAACAGGATAAAGCGGCTACAGATAATGAGATGAAATGAGATTATTATTATTAAGATCTACTTGGGGATGACAGATGAAATCTGCCTACTTGGGCAGAATATAGAACTGCAGGTGATACAAGGTTATATCACAGATAGAGAGAGAGAGATATTCAGGTTCCTGAACTCCGCTGAGCTGATGTCACCACTGCAGGTGCCTCTCCCCCCCCACACACACACAAATCATGCTCACTGAGGAGTCATTTTGTGTGTGTGTGTGTGTGTGTGTGTGTGTGTGTGTGTGTGTGTGTGTGTGTGTGTGTGTGTGTGCATGCATGTGTGCACACACAAATTCCCAGAGAACTTTTATCTCTACCTCATCTGTGTGGTCTCAGGCGTGATGATCTTGGACACCAGCCATGTCAGACTTCACAGCAGATCTGGACCCAGAGAGAGAGAGAAAGGTAACCCTGTTGTCCTTCAGAGCAGCTTCTCAAAATCTCTATGCTTTATCTTTATGATGGTTGCATCATGAAATTTATCACAAAATGTCAACCTTTACACAGTGCCTTGCAAAAGTATTCATACCCCTTGAACTTTTTCACATTTTTCCACCTTACAACCACGAAGTTTTTTATTGAGATTTTATGTGATAGACCAACACAGAGTAGCACATAATTGTGAAGTGAAACAAAAATGATAAATGGTCTTCAAAATTTTAAACAAATAAAAATCTGAAAAATGTGGTGTGCATTAGTATTCAGCCCCCTGTACTCTGATACCTCTAAATACAATCCAGTGCAATCAGTTGCCTTCAGAAGTCATCTAATTAGTTAATAGAGTCCTACTGTGTGTCATTTACTCTCAGCATAAATACACTTGTTCTGTGAAGGCCTCAGTGGTTTGTTAGAGAACACTGAAGAACAAACAGCATCATAAAGACCAAAGAACTCACCAGACAGGTCAGGGATAAAGTTCTGGAGAAGTTTAAAGCAGGGTTAGGTTATTAAAAAAAATTCCAAGCTCTGAACATCTCAAGAAGCACTGTTCAATCCATCATTCAAAAATGGAAAAAGTATGGCACAACTGCAAACCTACCAAGACTTGGCCGTCCACCTAAACTGACAGAGCGAGCAAGGAGAGCACTGGTCAGAGACGCAGCCAAGAGGCCCATGATCACTCTGGAGGAGCTGCAGAAATCCGCAGCTCAGGTGGGAGAATCTGTGCACAGGACAACTATAAGTCGTACACTCCACAAATCTGGCCTTTTTGGAAGAGTGGCAAGAAGAAAGCCATTGTTGAAAGACAGGCATAAGAAGTCCTGTTTGCAGTTTGCCAGAAGCCATGTAGGGGACACAGCAGACATGTGGAAGAAGGTGCTTTAGTCAGATGAGACCAAAGTTGAACTTTTTGGCCTAAATGCAAAGCGCTATGTGTGGTGGAAAACTAACACTGCTCATCACCCTGCACACACCATCCCCACTGTGAAACATGGTGGTGGCAGCATCATGCTATGGGGATGCTTTTCTTCAGCAGGGACAGGGAAGCTGGTCAGAGTTGATGGGAAGATGGATGGAGCTAAACACAGGGCAATCCTGGAAGAAAACCTGTTGGAGGCTGCAAAAGACTTGAGACTGGGAAGGACATTCACCTTCCAGCAAGACAATGACCCTAAACATACAGCCAGAGCTACAATGGAATGGTTTAGATCAAAGAATATTCATGTGTTAGAATGGCCCAGTCAAAGTCCAGACCTAAATCCCATTGAGCATCTGTGTCAAGACTTGAAAATTGCTGTTCACCGACGCTCTCCATCCAATCTGGCTGAGCTTAAACTATTTTGCAAAGAAGAATGGGCAAAAAATTTCAGTGTCTAGATGTGCAAAGCTGGTAGAGACATACCACAAAAGACTTGCAGCTGTAATTGCAGCAAAAGGTGGCTCTACAAAGTATTGACGCAGGGGGGATGAATACTAATGCACACCACATTTTTCAGATTTTTATTTGTTTAAAATTTTGAAGACCATTGATCAATTTTTCCTTTCACTTCACAATTATGTGCTACTCTGTGTTGGTCTATCACATAAAATCTCAATAAAAAACTTTGTGGTTGTAAGGTGGAAAAATGTGAAAAAGTTCAAGGGGTATGAATACTTTTTCAAGGCACTGTATGTAGTTTTTGAGAGCAGCAGCTGTAACAGGACTGAAACTCTCCTTACACACTACAGCGAAACGTCACAGTTTTGGATTTTCACTGATTATCCCGTCAAACCCCTTCAAAATCCTTCAGCCTCTCATACGAGCACACCTTTTTATTAAATTTCATTGTAGCTGCGGAAAGAAATTCAAGTAATGTGCTTTAAAAAGAATAAACCCTGGTGTTTAAGCACAGTGCCAGTGAGAAGGTCAAGCCGAGAAAGCTTTATTTGTCGTACGTACACTAAAGCAAAGATTTAAGCACGCAAACCTCTGCATTTAACCCATCTGAAGCAGTGAACACACACATGCACACACAAGTGAGCAATGAGCACACACTCATACCCAGAGCAGTGGGCAGCTATGCTACAGTATCTGGGGAGCAGTTGTGGGTTAGGTGCCTTGCCCATGGCTGCCCTCATGTTAACCTAACCGCATGCCTTTGAACTCTGGGGGAAACTGGAGCACCCAGAGGAAACCCACACAGACACAGGGAGAACATGCAAACTCCACACAGAAAGACCCCCGTCAGCCACTGGGCTCGAACCCAGAACCTTCTTGCTGTGAGGCGACAGTGCTAACCACTGCACCACCGTGCCACCCAGTCTCACGGGGGGTGGGGTGGGGGGTTTGCATACACCTTCTATACGATGTGGATCAGCATCGAATCAAACATTGACTCAGATGCTCTGTATGTCACATTGATCCTGGATCAACGTAATTAAGCCACACCCACCTTTACCCACCCGATTCCGATCATATCGCATCCCATTTCAAATGAAACATTTGTCCTTTCATGACCAGGCTCATGAAATAAGCTCGACTTCTCCCCTTTTCTGTGGATGTAATCAGGCTTGCAGGTCATGTGATAATGCAGTAGGGTACTCTGGGGAAGTCTGTAGACTCTCAGAGCTTTTCTGAGCCTTAGCTGAAAAATGAAGGATGAAAAGGAAAAAAAAGAAAGGGAAAAAATCCCCAAACAAACCCAACCCTTAACTCTAATCTTAACCTTTGATGACTTTTTATATATCAAGTGTGAGGACCCATGTTGACAAAATTGAATATTTGGATTACTGTGTAAACCAGAGCTGGGTAGTTCTGGGTAGTTCCCCCTCATACTTGACGAGAGTCACTGACAATGGACTCTTCATGATGAGTAATGATGGATGTCATTTCTCTTTACTTAGCTGAGCGGTTCTTGACATAATATGGATTACTACAGTTGTTAGTAGTAATAGGGCTATTTACTGTATTTTTATTATTTACTATTTACTTTTGATCTCAAACAAATTAAACGGCAAGAAATTTCACTAATTTCACGAACGGCACACCTCACCCCCCACCGTCTGTCCCTCTGTGTTATATGTCAATTCTGAGATCGAGATGCTGACCTCTTCTGCCTGATCCATCCTGATGCCCTACGTCTGGTCTCATCACATCGCTCCTGTGGAGGACGGCCCCATACGGACAGTTGAAAGTCACACTTGGAAGATGCTCTGGACACATACAGTCATGCTTTTATGGCTGAGGACTACAGTTGACTTGCTAACTTTAGGACTGCAGTTGTCATGAACAGTTTTGCACTCTAGTTTCCATCAATGAAGAGTTTATAACATCAACGAAACAGACTTCGTGTTAAAACTGTTAATGTTATAGTCATGTTGTCTGTTATCACCCAAATGAGGATGGGTTCCCTTTTGAGTCTGGTTCCTCTCGAGGTTTCTTCCTCATGTTGTCTGAGGGAGTTTTTCCTTGCCACCGTCGCCACAGGCGTGCTCATTGGGGATCGATCAGGGATAAAATTAGCTCATGTTTAAAGTCATTAAAATTCTATAGAGCTGCTTTGCGATAATGTCTATTGTTAAAAGCGCTATACAAATAAACTTGACTTGACACACCTGTTAATTGAAAAGCATTCCAGGTGACTACCTCATGAAGCTGGTTAAGATAATGCCAATTGTGTGCAAAACGTCATCAAGGTAAACGCTGACTACTTTGAATAATCTAAAATATCAAACACATTTTGCTTTTTTTGACACTTTTTTTGTTGACCACATAATTCCTTATACACTCACCGGCCAGGGCGGCACGGTGGTGTAGTGGTTAGCGCTGTCGCCTCACAGCAAGAAGGTCCTGGGTTCGAGCCCCGGGGCCGGCGAGGGCCTTTCTGTGTGGAGTTTGCATGTTCTCCCCGTGTCCGCGTGGGTTTCCTCCGGGTGCTCCGGTTTCCCCCACAGTCCAAAGACATGCAGGTTAGGTTAACTGGTGACTCTAAATTGACCGTAGGTGTGAATGTGAGTGTGAATGGTTGTCTGTGTCTATGTGTCAGCCCTGTGATGACCTGGCGACTTGTCCAGGGTGTACCCCGCCTTTCGCCCGTAGTCAGCTGGGATAGGCTCCAGCTTGCCTGCGACCCTGTAGAAGGATAAAGCGGCTAGAGATAATGTGATGTGTGTGATGTGACTCACCGGCCACTTTAATAGGAACTTGTTCTTGATTCTAAGATTCCTGTTCTTGGCTGCAGGAGTGGAACCCAGTGTGGTCTTTTGCTGTTGCATGCTGACATGCTTTTCTGCTCACCACAGTTGTAAAGAGTTGCTATGAGTTACTATATCCTTCCTGGCAGCTCAAACCACCTTGAATCTGGCCATTTTCCTCTGACCTCTCTTATTAACTAAGCGTTTCCATCCACAGAACTGTCGCTCACTCAGTGTTTTTTGTTTTTTGCACCATCCTGTGTAAACTCTAGAGACTTGTGTATGAAAACCCTAGGAGATCAGCAGTTTCTGAAATACTCAAACCAAAAATACTCATCTGGCTCAAACCAACACCCATGCCACAGTGAAAGAAAGTCACACTTTGAGATCACAATTTTTCCCATTCTGATGTTTGAATGAAGTGATTAACTGAAGCTCTTGATTTGTGTCTGCATGATTTTATGCATTGTGCTGCTGTCAAGGGATCGGCTGATTCGAGAACTGCATAAAACTGCAGGTGGATGGGTGTTCCTAATAAAGTGGCCAGTGAGTTTATGTTCTATATGTTATTTCATGGTTTTGATGTCTTCAGTACGAACATTTTTTTTTGTAATATTTAATTTTGTGCTGGAAAATGAATGTTTGGACTCTAAAATATGTTTTTGTACTGACTCCATAATGTAGAAGTCATAAAATAGAAATCTATAACAAAGTTTATATGAAAAAAAAATAGGGTGCCTAAGACTTTTGCACAGGACTGTATATAAAAAATCATATATTAGGGTGCCAATAAAAAATGAAGTTATCTACAACCCCGATTCCAAAAAAGTTGGGACAAAGTACAAGTACAAATTGTAAATAAAAATGGAATGCAATAATTTACAAATCTCAAAAACTGGTATTGTATTCACAATAGAACATAGACAACATATCACATGTCAAAAGTGAGACATTTTGAAATTTCATGCCAAATATTGGCTGATTTGAAATTTCATGACAGCAACACATCTCAAAAAAGTTGGGACAGGGCAATAAGAGGCTGGAAAAGTTAAAGGTACAAAAAAGGAACAGCTGGAGGACCAAATTGCAACTCATTAGGTCAATTGGCAATAGGTCATTAACATGACTGGGTATAAAAAGAGCATCTTGGAGTGGCAGCGGCTCTCAGAAGTAAAGATTGGAAGAGGATCACCAATCCCCCTAATTCTGCACCGACAAATAGTGGAGCAATATCAGAAAGGACTTTGACAGTGTAAAATTGCAAAGAGTTTGAACATATCATCATCTACAGTGCATAATATCATCAAAAGATTCAGAGAATCTGGAAGAATCTCTGTGCGTAAGGGTCAAGGCCGGAAAACCATACTGGGTGCCCGTGATCTTCGGGCCCTTAGACGGCACTGCATCACATACAGGCATGCTTCTGTATTGGAAATCACAAAATGGGCTCAGGAATATTTCCAGAGAACATTATCTGTGAACACAATTCACCGTGCCATCCGCTGTTGCCAGCTAAAACTCTATAGTTCAAAGAAGAAGCCGTATCTAAACATGATCCAGAAGCGCAGACGTCTTCTCTGGGCCAAGGCTCATTTAAAATGGACTGTGGCAAAGTGGAAAACTGTTCTGTGGTCAGACGAATCAGAATTTGAAGTTCTTTATGGAAATCAGGGACGCCGTGTCATTCGGACTAAAGAGGAGAAGGACGACCCAAGTTGCTATCGGCGCCCAGTTCAGAAGCCTGCATCTCTGATGGTATGGGGTTGCATCAGTGCGTGTGGCATGGGCAGCTTACACATCTGGAAAGACACCATCAATCCTGAAAGGTATATCCAGGTTCTAGAGCAACATATGCTCCCATCCAGACAACGTCTCTTTCAGGGAAGACCTTGCATTTTCCAACATGACAATGCCAAACC
Source organism: Neoarius graeffei (assembly GCF_027579695.1). NCBI lineage: Eukaryota > Metazoa > Chordata > Actinopteri > Siluriformes > Ariidae > Neoarius > Neoarius graeffei. The sequence goes on along the minus strand of NC_083587.1, from coordinate 50,221,667 downwards.
ACATACTGCATCAATTACAGCATCATGGCTGCGTAGAAGAAGGGTCCGGGTACTGAACTGGCCAGCCTGCAGTCCAGATCTTTCACCCATAGAAAACATTTGGCGCATCATAAAACGGAAGGTACGACAAAAAAAGACCTAAGACAGTTGAGCAACTAGAATCCTACATTAGACAAGAATGGGTTAACATTCCTATCCCTAAACTTGAGCAACTTGTCTCCTCAGTCCCCAGACGTTTACAGACTGTTGTAAAGAGAAAAGGGGATGTCTCACAGTGGTAAACATGGCCTTGTCACAACTTTTTTGAGATGTGTTGCTGTCATGAAATTTAAAATCACCTAATTTTTCTCTTTAAATGATACATTTTCTCAGTTTAAACATTTGATATGTCATCTATGTTCTATTCTGAATAAAATATGGAATTTTGAAACTTCCACATCATTGCATTCCGTTTTTATTTACAATTTGTACTTTGTCCCAACTTTTTTGGAATTGGGGTTGTATTTCTCAAGTCTCACCCCCCAGTTTTTTTCCTTTGGGCTAAATATATCATGCTGTGAAATATTAGCTAAATTTATTGATGTTTAGAGGTGGCACAAACTCCCTGAAATTTGGAATTATTGTGTGATTTTGGCTAATGACTTGTTTAAAAAAAAAAACTTGGATAGCATGTAAGGAAATCATATGAAGCTACTAATTTGCAGAGATGAAAACTTTATTAAACAGTATTGAACACTTAAATACATAGAAACAATAAAAGGACCAAACATCTTTTTTAAAGAGGACTCTTCTTCACTGTTGGATGCTGTTTTCGATGGTATTCGACAACTTGTAAAAGATACTGTTTTTGATCCTCATGAATGGTGATGCCATCATTGAACTGCTGAACAAGAGCTACACCTCTTTCAGCTGAATCGTTGACAACTTTCAGTCCACCAATTAGTCTCTTTCCTTCCTGGTAATCTTCATCTTCTGGCCATTCCTCCGGGGCTTTTCCTAAGAAGCCTGTTGGAATGCGAAGGCTTGTGAACAAAGTGTGGGTGTGCTTTGTAATGAAGCTTGAGATGCTCAAGGTCTTGATATTTTCTAAATCTACATCTTTTAATAGCTTTATTAAAAACAAGAACATAAATGTCCGAAAATTATACAACAGTAGGATTTTCAGAGGCCACCTCTAAATATTGTTGCATCTTATTCTAAATTTATATTTCATTTTCTTGCTATTAAAGGAAAATAATTAGAGGGTGAGACTTTAAAAAATGCAAAAATGAATTTTCCCCATTGTTATGATTGGCACCCTAATATATATATATATATACAGTATATATATCATACTACATACCATTGCATTTCATAGATTAATAACACTAATCACGCCACCCTGAAGAGGTTACTTAATTAATTTCTGTAATTAAATGCTTAATCAAGTTCAAAATCCAAACAATTAAAAAGGTAATACATTTTCCCCAAAATGGAGGGAAATAAAAATCCGAGGCTTAACCCTGCTTTCCGAGCCATCAGTATAGACACATAGACATTCTGAAGGCCTCTAATTACCCTTTACCTTGATAATGTTCTTAATTACTATTGCATTTTTTGGTGTGTGTGTGTGTGTGTGTGTGTGTGTGTGTGTGTGTGTGTGAGAGAGTGTGTGTGTGTGTCTGATGCTTTTTTTTTTTGTTCTTGCCTCAAGAGCAAGTCCAGCTTAATAAATTATTTAAAATGCCCCTGAGGTGCCTATAGTGGATGAGAGGAAAAGATTTGATTCAGCATTCCAAATTAAAACGAATCATTTGCAGACTGATTTTTTTTTTTTTTTGGGTGGAGGTGGTGATGGTGTGTGTGTGTGTTGGGGGGGTGTCAGGGGTGGGTCTCCCAAAAGCCTCTTAATGCTAAGAGCATCTTAACTAGGAGAGAGAGTGTCTTCATTGTGCTGCTCGCTCTACCATTTAAAGGTGATCTTTGTGCAGCGATGCTTTTGGGAAACTCAGGCCAGATTGAGATGAAAATAAAATTCGACAATAGAGTGTGTTCACATGATTCCCCATCATTAGTCTGAATAAGTAAAGAAGGAAGGAAGACCAGGTTAGAACCAGGATAAGGAATGAACCTGGAAAAATAATGTCCATGTTATTGACGAATGACTTTGGAATCATGTTGTTTGTTAAATCTTGTTTGGGAATAAGGATACTGAATGTCCGATGACTAAAATCACTAAAATATTAATATTTGGAAAACACATTTTAAGGATATATGACCTTGAAGTGAAGTTGGCTTCATCAATCTGTGACTTACAGCATGCGCTGGGACGGTTTGCAGCCAAGTGCGAAGTGGCTGGGATGAGGATCAGCACCTCCAAGTCTGTGGCCATAGCACTCAGCTGGAAATGGGTGGAGTGCCTACTCCGGTCAGGGGGGAGTTGCTACCTAAAGTGGAGGAGTTTAAGTATCTCAGGGTTTTGTTCACGAGTGAGGGTAAGAAGCAGCAGGAGTTGGACAGACGGATCGGGGCAGTGTCAGCAGTGATGTGAATGCTAAACCGGTCTGTTGTGGTAAAGAGAGAGCTGAGCCAAAAGGCAAAGCTCTCAATTTACTGGTCCATCTATGTTCTCACTCTCACCTACGGTATGGTCACTAGCTATGGGTAGTGACCGAAAGAACAAGATCGCAGATACAAGCAGTAGAAATGAGTTTTCTCCACGGGGTGGCTGGGCTCTCTCTTACAGACAGGGTGAGAAGCTTGGTCATTTGGGAGAGACTTGAAGTAGAGCTGCTGCTCCTCCACATCGAAAGGAGTCAGTTGAGGTGGTTCGGGCACCTTGTTAGGATGCCCCCAGGACGTCTCCCAAGGGAGGTTTTCTGGGCATGTCCCACCGGAAGGAGACCCCGGGGCAGACCCAGGACACGCTGGAGAGATTACATTTCTCGGCTGGCCTGGGAATGCCTCAGTATTCTCCCGGAAGAGCTGGTGGAGGTGGCCAGAGAGAGGGAAGTCTGGGCTGCTCTGCTTAGACTGCTACCTCCGCGATCCGGACCCAGATAAGTGGTAGAAGATGGATGGATGGATGGATGGATGGATGGATCCTGAAGTGTAACTGGGTACCTTCTTGGAATTTTTTCCAGATAGATTGTTAAAGGAAAACTCCATCCTGAACATCTTGCATATTCATCTTTATGATTAATGTGAGCTTCAACAGTAAGCTGGTCTGTTTTCAGTTTGGTGAACCGTTTCCGATATTACCCATCATGCCATTCAATTACTTGACAACAGTGGTGCCAATGGAATTGAACCCTTGTTTCAGCTTTTACCCTATGTGGCTATCTTCCCTCCTTATTTCTACAATCTGTTCAAATAGATCAGCTTCCCAAGCTTCAGCTTTCATACTAATACCACCATCAGTGCCATCATGCTCGTCATCTCGTAGCTTGCTAACTAGCCAAGTCGCGTCTCTGCCACAACTCAATCGAATCATATACAGACCTGCATTGCATTTTGGCTCTCCAAGTTTTTCACTCTTTCATTAATATAACACTGGGAAAATCTGAGTCAGGAAAGAAGCTCTTGATTTGTTTTTCTTCTCAGCAAAACCTGATTTGAGATTGTTTGTTTGTATTTTTCAGGTTTTTTCCTACTATTAAATGTGGTTGTAGCTGCACTTCTTTAATGCAACGTCCTCATGTGATGTCAGAGCAGCTCGTTTAAAAAAAATGAAACACAGCAAACTAGAAGGGCACTCAGTAGAGTGCATACCTCCGCTAAGCCACATCTTCTGATTTCTATCAAAATCTAATCAACTGTTCCTTGGCCCTCACCTTTCCTCCAAATTTTATCAAAATTATTTCACTACTTTTTGAGTTACACTGGGAACAGACAAAACAATCCTGGATCCGCATTCATATCTGGATTTGCATCAAAATCGAACAAATTGTTCCTTGTCCCATGGCTCACCTTTCCTCCAAATTTCATCAAAATTCATTCACTACTTTTTGAGATATATTGGGGACAAGACAAACAAATGGAGGCGAAAACATAACCTCCTCCATTAAACTTGGTGGAGGTAAATACAGTAGTTATTAGAAACACCTTGAATGGTGCAGCTTGGACACATCCTCAGTGATAAACCCAGGGTCACGGGGTGTTTCGGGTCTTGGATCATCAGACACCCTCGCCTGGGCGACCCAGTCGGGGTTGATCAGTCCCCAACTTGTGTCCAAGCAGCGCACTACACCATGTATTGCCCCTCTTAATCCACAGCCAGCTTGAGGCTTTCTCTGCTGCCTCACTGATGTTCTTGGTGGCTTTCCTCTCCTGTAACCCCCTGATGCCAAGAAGCCTGAGTGTCCGGTGCAGGCTCTGCCCTGGAAATCCCCTACAACCGACCTCGATTGGCTCACAGTGGGCCCTCCAACCATTCAGCCTGCAGGCCTCTACCAGCTCCAGGTACTTTGCCTTCTTCTGCTTGTAGGCCACCTCAATCAGGTCTTCCCAGGGGACTGTTAGTTCCACCAGCACCACTTGCTTTGAGCTCTCAGATGTTAGGACCATATCTGGCCTGAGTGTTGTGCTGGTGATGTGCTCAGGGAACTTCAACTGCCTCCCAAGGTCCACCTTCAGCTGCCAGTCACGCACTGAGGATAACAGCCCAGTTGGGACCTTTCGCTTCAACTGAGGCTTCTCTCCAGCCCTGATGAATGTGATGTTCAGCCTTACTGGGGGCTGGTATCTACTCTGCTGGATTCCAGTGCAGATGGTGTCAGCAACCGCCTTCAGCACCTGGTCATGGCGCCATCTGTACCGCCCCTCTCCCAGGGCTTTCGGGCAGCAGCTTAAGATGTGCTCCAGGGGCACAGTGGACATGATGGTGTTTCTGCCAGCCCCCAGCAATGGAAGTTTGATGGACTTGGGAGGACATCATACAGTGGTGCTTGAAAGTTTGTGAACCCTTTAGAATTTTCTATATTTCTGCATAAATATGACCTAAAACATCATCGGATTTTCACACAAGTCCTAAAGGTAGATAAAGAGAACCCAGTTAAACAAATGAGACAAAAATATTATACTTGGTCATTTATTTATTGAGGAAAATGAGCCAATATTACATATCTGTGAGTGGCAAAAGTATGTGAACCTCTAGGATGAGCAGTTAATTTGAAGGTGAAATTAGAGTCAGGTGTTTTCAATCAATGGGATGACAATCAGGTGTGAGTGAGCACCATGTTTTATTTAAAGAACAAGGATCTATCAAAGTCTGATCTTCACAACACATGTTTGTGGAAGTGGATCATGGCACGAACAAAGGAGATTTCTGAGGACCTCAGAAAAAGTGTTACTGATGCTCATCAGGCTGGAAAAGGTTACAAAACCATCTCTAAAGAGCTTGGACTCCACCAGTCCACAGACAGACAGACTGTGTACAAATGGAGGAAACTCAAGACCATTGTTACCCTCCCCAGGAGTGGGCGACCAACAAAGATCACTCCAAGATCAAGGCGTGTAATAGTTGGCGAGGTCACAAAGGACCCCAGGGTAACTTCTAAGCAACTGAAGGCCTCTCTCACATTGGCTAATGTTAATGTTCATGAGTCCACCATCAGGAAAAAACTGAACAACAGTGGTGTGCATGGCAGGGCTGCAAGGAGAAAGCCACTGCTCTCCAAAAAGAACATTGCTGCTTGTCTACAGTCTGCTAAAGATCATGTGGACAAGCCAGAAGGCTATTGGACAAATGTTTTGTGGACGGATGAGACCAAAATAGAACTTTTTGGTTTAAATGAGAAGCGTTATGTTTGGAGAAAGGAAAACACTGCATTCCAGCATAAGAACCTTATCCCATCTGTGAAACATGGTGGTAGTAGTATCATGGTTTGGGCCTGTTTTGCTGCATCTGGGCCAGGATGGCTTGCCATCATTGATGGAACAATGAATTCTGAATTATACCAGCGAATTCTAAAGGAAAATGTCAGGACATCTGTCCATGAACTGAATCTCAAGAGAAGGTGGGTCATGCAGCAAGACAACGGCCCTAAGCACACAAGTCGTTCTACCAAAGAATGGTTAAAGAAGAATAAAGTTAATGTTTTGGAATGGCCAAGTCAAAGTCCTGACCTTAATCCAATCGAAATGTTGTGGAAGGACCTGAAGTGAGTAGTTCATGTGAGGAAACCCACCAACATCCCAGAGTTGAAGCTGTTCTGTATGGAGGAATGGGCTAAAATTCCTCCAAGCCAGTGTGCAGGACTGATCAACAGTTACCGCAAACGTTTAGTTGCAGTTATCGCTGCACAAGGGGGTCACACCAGATACTGAAAGCAAAGGTTCACATACTTTTGCCACTCACAGATATGTAATATTTGATCATTTTCTTCAATAAATAAATGACCAAGTATAATATTTTTGTCTCATTTGTTTAACTGGGTTCTCTTTCTCTACTTTTAGGACTTGTGTGAAAATCCGATGATGTTTTAGGTCATATTTATGCAGAAATATAGAAAATTCTAAAGGGTTCACAAACTTTCAAGCACCACTGTACACAGACTGGATCAGGAACTTGAGTCTTGCTGGTTCTGATTTCCAAATTTCTGACCAGGTGATCTTCCGAGTCGATGCATGGCCCCAGTTGGTCCAAGCTCCTTGCTGGCGCATGGTCACTGCTCTGCTACGGCGTTCTTCCTCCACCTCTGTCCGGATCTTGCCCTGGATAAGCTGCCATCTCTCTCTCCCCTGGGCTCTATTGTAGCATGGTTTAGTATGGCTGCTAAGCCCCGCTTGTCCGACTGCCACCGAGCCCACCAAGACGCCATGTTGCAGCCTCACTTCTGCCTGCTAGACTGCCTCCTGTGCCTGCCACTTCCTTCCAGTTCTGACCACTATGCCTGCAGAGGAGACTCTGGTGTCAGATGAGTCTCTGTATAGTAACACCTCCCTGGCTCTTGTTACTTTGAATTCCTCTGTCAGGCCAGAGAAAGGAAGCTGCAGTTTGTTAGTGTGCCCATACAGGGCAATGCAGCTCAGACTCTTCGGCAGACCCAGCCACCTGCGCAGGAACTGGCTGATGTTTCGCTCAAAGCCCTCCACTGTTGTTATTGGGACTTGGTACATCAACAGTGGCCATAGAAGTCTTGGCAGGATGCCATGTTGATATATCCATGCCTTGAACTTCCCAGGAAGGCCTGACCTGTCTACTGCTGATAGCCAGGCTTTCAGCTCTGCCTGCATTAATCGGATCGCCGCTGTATCTCTCAGAGTGGCGTCGAAGATCTTCCCCAGGCTCTTCACAGGCTTCTCTGACACCAATGGAATTGGGAGTCCATCTAAGTGGAAGCGGTACTTGTCCACTACTCTCCCCTTCCTCAGGACCAGGGACCTGCATTTGGCTGGCTTAAATGACATTCTTGCCCATGTTACTAGCCTTTCCAGGCCTCTGAGGAGCCAGCGGCATCCTGGCACTAATGTTGCTGTGACAGTCAGATCGTCCATAAAAGCTCGAATCGGCGGTTGGCGAATGCCAGATCTGGACAGAGGACCTCTGCACTCCACTTCCGCTGCCTTGACAAACATAGTCATCGCCAGAGCAAACAGCGTCACTGATATGGTGCAACCAGTGATGATGCCTTTTTCTAGGTGGTGTCACGCAGATGTTATTGCTCCAGAGGTGAATCTCATGCTGAAACTACTATAATAGTCCTGTATGAGTTCTATTACCTTCTGTGGAACGTGGTGGATTGTCAAGGCTTTTGTCACCAGTTTGTGAGGGATGGATCCATAGGCGTTTGCCAGATCAAGCCAGATGACTGATAAATCTCCTCGGTTTTCCCTTGCCTCTCGGATTAACTAGGTGACCACTCCTGTGTATTCTATGCAGCCTTGAATGCCTGGAACTCCCCCCTTCTGCACACTAGTGTCGATATAGGAATTCCTCAGGAGGAACTTGGTCATGCGGTTGGCAAGAATCTTGAAAAAGATTTTGCCCTCTACACTGAGCAGCGAGATGGTTCGAAACTGACTGATATCACTTCCTTTCTCCTCCTTCGGTATCCAGACACCTTCTGCATGCCTCCATTGCTTGGCTACCCTTCCCCTCCACCATACCACCCTGATGATCCTCCACAGCCTCTCCAGGAGTCTTGGGCAGTATTTGTACACTTTGTATGGCACACCACTCGGCCCTGGTGCTGCACTGGTCTGCGCAGCCCTGTCTGTCTCCCTGACTTCTGCCAGAGTGGGCTCTTTAGTGTTGAATTGGATGGAGGGTGTGGGTGGTGTAATTAGCTCTCTGCAGGGCCCAAGATCTTCCTCCCTATGCCTGTCACAGTAAGTGACACTGAGGTGTTGGTTGATGTCCTCTTCTGGGCACATGAGGGTTCAGCTTCGCCTCTGCCCTAGCAGCTTTTTAGTAAATCCAAATGGATTTGCTATAAAAGCAGTGCGCTTGCGAGCCCCCTCTCTGCCCTTCCTCCTGTGCCACTCAGCACAACGTAAGGAGATGAGCTTCTTTCTGAGGATGTCCTGGAGCTCTGCCAGGGCAGGTCTTTCCTCCTCACTCACACTCTTGTAGCACTGTTTAAGGGCCTTCAGGTCTTCCCTGAGCTGGGTGATCTTGCTCTCCTGTCAGTTTGGCCTAGCTGTAATCTTGGCCTTTGGCTGTTTGATGCCAAAATGCTCAGCGCCAATGCTGATGATGAAGATGCACATCATTTGGAGCTGCTGTTCCACTGCTCCCTTCGATGATGCTTCCAGGGCAGCATTGACGTCTTCGTCAAACTAGTGCCACTCAGTCTCCTTGTGTACAGCAGGCCACAGGACCCGGCGACGTTCAGATGGTTTGCTAGATGCAGCACGCTGAGCTTGGAGGTTCTGGACACTGTGGGGTGACTCCGGGTCCAGCTCCTCCTCTGTCTCACCAGGGACAGTACTAAGCACTGCCTCTGTGCATTGATCAGCTTGCTTCCTCCTTGTGCAGCCCATCTTGGTCTGGTGGATCTTCAGACCCTTCAGGTTCTTGCAGCTCTTGCCACACAAACAGGTTACTCTCGTAGATGATAATCCATCGCTCATGTCTCTTGCCAGGAAATCCGTCCGTCTGGGGTGCTCATTCTCCCCCCCTCTCGAGCATCCCTGGGGGTATCTTTCAATAGGGCTTTCTGTAGCTTGGTTGGGTGCTCCCTCATGGGGGCTGCAGCTCGGGGTGCTAACCCTTACTGCCCTGGTTGCCATCTCTCCGTGCTGTCCACTGTCTCTCCAGTCATCACCACACTATTCGTGGTTGTCATCCACCCTTTCCTGGAGGTCACTGGCTACACCAGTTATAGACAGTTATTAGAAACACCTTGAATAGTGCAGCTTGGACACATCCTCAGTGATGTGGCTATTTTCCCTCCTTATTTCTACAATCTGTTCAAATAGATCAGCTTCCCAAGCTTCAGCTTTCATACTAATACCACCATCAGTGCCATCATGCTCGTCATCTTGTAGCTCGCTAACTAGCCAAGTCACGTCTCTGCCACAACTCAATCGAATCATATACAGACCTGCGTTGCATTTTGGCTCTTCAAGTTTTTCACTCTTTCATTAATATAACACTGGGAAAATCTGAGTCAGGAAAGAAGCTCTTGATTTGTTTTTCTTCTCAGCAAAACCTGATTTGAGATTGTTTGTATTTTTCAGGTTTTTTCCTACTATTAAATGCGGTTGTAGCTGCACTTCTTTAATGAAACGTCCTCATGTGATGTCAGAGCAGCTCGTTAAAAAAAAAAACACAGCAAACTAGAAGGGCACTCGGTAGAGTGCATACCTCTGCTAAGCCGATTTGCATCAAAATCTAATCAACTGTTCCTTGGCCCTCACCTTTCCTCCAAATTTCATCAAAATTATTTCACTACTTTTTGAGTTACACTGGGAACAGACAAAACAATCCTGGATCCACATTCATATCTGGATTTGCATCAAAATCGAATAAATTGTTCCTTGTCCCATGGCTCACCTTTCCTCCAAATTTCATCAAAATTCATTCACTACTTTTTGAGATATGTTGGGGAAAAGACAAATAAATGGAGGCAAAAACATAACCTCCTCCATTAAACTTGGTGGAGGTAAATATAGATAATGTGTCAAAATTTTACAGTTAATAGTGAACTTACATGAAAATAAAAAGATAACTAATCAAAATCAGTTTACTACTTTTTGAGCTACGTTGGGAACAGGCAAACAAAGCTGGCAGAAGTAACAAAGTTGGCATAGATAAATATCACCAGAATCACTAAACATATCAAACTCTTTAATACATCAAACTGTTTCCGTTTCCGGTTGAGAGTACGCTGTGCACATTTTGGCTGCTGCTTCTCACCGGAGCTTTTCATTTTTTTTTCTCCCTTTGTTTTTTTTTCTTTTTGTGTTTGTATAGTTTGATGTTTGTTTTTTGTTTGAATGTTCTGTCTGCCGGTTGTGGTGTAGCTCTGGACCCAGTTTTGGGCTTCAGTTTCCTTCAGGCCTTTGTGCGCCATGGGTGATGCCTGTGCTCCTCGCTATGGACTGCAGTGAGCTCATTGCTCTTTTAACATTGGGGTTGTCCAGTGCTCTGTGTAGCGGTGCTTCTGTGCTGGCTTTGTGGATCCATGGCATGGTGTTCCAGGCGATGTTGCCTGGTGGCGTCATGACAGCTATGCAGGCGGTGTGGAACATACCTTTGTGTGCCTTTTGGTGGGACTGTGGGTGGCTACACCATTGGAATTACATCCTGATCCTCTACTGGTGGAATTTTTTTTGTTTTTGTAATTGTAAAGTGACCTTGGGTGTAAGAAAGGTGCTATCTAAGTTAAACTTATTATCCCATTTCCACTGAAGTGCAAATGGGATCTTGAAATTGCTTAGGTTTAGTGTATATGCTGTAGTAGTAGTTAGGCAAGGGTCACTTCTCGCTCAGTTTTCAAGATATCTGGACAAAACTTGGTGTGCATATAGGTAGTGACCATCTGTGATCTCCATATCATGCATGACGTCATGAAAGTTTCAGGAATGGCTATGAATGGGACCACCTGGTACAGTACCAGGACAAGCTAGACGAAATTCTTTCATGCCATCTTCCAAGGCCCTTATATCTTAATACTCTTTTACACTAATTTGACCTCTGACCTTGACCCGTTGCCAGAATTAGGTCAAAGATCACTTATGCGTTAAATCGCTACTCCTCCCTCATTTTTTCATGAATTTTCACCAAATGGGGTACAGAGAACCTATTTGGGGGGGGGGGGTCTTCAAAATAGTTTGTATTGGTTAAGTGATTTGACCTATTTTCACTGAGTTATGTGACCTTGAACTTGTCAATTAAGTGACTCTATAGCAAAAAGTCAAAGTTTTGTCTATTTTTCATGGTCTTTGAGCTAGCCTTGCTCCTTTGCCATAGAAAAACATGTTTTAATGAATATTTATATTTTTGACCTATTGATCTTTGACCTAGGTCAATATTAGGTCACATATTTTCAATGGCCTATATCTCAAAAACGGAGCAAGATAAGGCCATAGTTACTATTAACCATGAACAGGAAGTCATATATAGACTTTCTTTTGGAACCAAAAATTGGACCTGGAGTGACCTTGAAAGGTCAGATCAGTGACCCCTATATTTTCAAAGGCCTGTATCTCAAACTGTGCTAGATAGGTCCATAGTTACGGTACTATTAATGATGAATAGGAACTCATATATGGACTTTCTTATGGCACCAAAAATCTGATCTTGAGTGGTCTTGAAAGGTCAAATCAATGACCTGCATATTTTTAATGGCTTGTATTATGAAAATGGTGCGAGATAGGCCCATAGTTATGATTGATCATGAATAGGAAGTCATATATGGGCTTTCATTTTTGGGAACATTAGTTTTGCCCTGGAGTGACCTTGACAGGTCAGATCAGTGATCTGCATATTTTTCACTGGCCTGCATCAAGAAATTGGTGAAAGTTAGGAATTTAGTTAATATTATTAACCATGGAAGTATTATATCCTTTTCCCTTTGTCATCAGATTCCAGACAAGTGGCCTCATTTCTCTCAGTTCTGTGACCTTGACCTTTGTCCCAAGGCCTTAGGTGTGGAAATGGGATACCACTGTACCCTTGGCACAGTACCTCTCATAATAATAATAATAATAATAATAATAATAATAATTATTATTATTATTATTGGCACAGTGGCATAGTGGTTAGCACGGTCACCTCACAGCAAGAAGGTCCTGGGTTTGAGCCCAGCTGTCGGCAAGGGCCTTTCTGTGTGGAGTTTGCATGTCCTCCCCGTGTCTGCGTGGGTTTCCTCCGGGTGCTCCGGTTTCCCTACAGTCAAAAGACATGCAGGTTAGGCTAACTGGTGGCTCTAAATTGACTGTAGGTGTGAATATGAGTGTGAATGGTTGTTTGTCTCTGTGTCAGCTCTCATGGCGACTTGTCCAGGGTGTACCCCGTCTCTCGCCCATAGTCAGCTGGGATAGGCTCCAGCTTGCCTGCGACCCTGTAGAACAGGATAAAGCGGCTAGAGATAATGAGATGAGATAATGAGATATTCATTGTGTTTCCGTGAGGTGTTTCCTTCAAACAGAAGTATATTTTGCACCCACAGAGTGCCCCCAGTTATACTCTCTTAGACTACTGTTTACAGATGCATATGGATTCACCTGGATTCAAAGTGACGATATGGTGCCACTCGAGAGCCCATGGAACAGCATCTCCATTTGTTCACTTTTGGCATTACAGTACATGGAATATTGCATATCACATTGCATATGGCTTCTCATATACCCGACAGTATATAAGGTACAGGGTTAGGGTGTAGCATCAGTATCTTAGGCACCCATTGAGCAGGAGAAGTGTACAGGTTAAAGCTGATGTATCAGAATAGACCCCATTCAGCTATTGGTTCACTCCTCTGCTAGCGCTGCAAACTCAAGATCTCGTGATGGGTCCAGATCATCATAAAGCTAACGCAATGCACATTATGCTCTCCGTGTTCATTCAAATAGCCTTCAAATATTAAAATATACCGCAGACAATCATTATATTCAATGCTTTCTCATCAAGACCACTCAGAATGGCTTCCATTTTGGCCTGTAGATTAACATCGCGATAATGCTATTAATTTATTTGTATTAATGCAAACGCGTTATCATAATGTGAACACGAATCGTTACTATACCCTGCAGACAAGCTGTTAATTTATCATACAAAGCCCAATAATATAAATAAATGAAGCCCCATTTTGAGTGGCATGTGATTACCTGAAAATACGATGTATGCCTGATAAAGAAATGGAGGAAAAGTAACTCTTTTATTCCCTTGTTCATTGGTTTTGCATTTGTTTTGCTTCGTTTTGGTCCGCAAAGTGTACCACCTGCTCGGTGTGGCGTTAATGGCCTTTTTTAATGCTCTCCTCAAAACTCATTTAAGGAACAATCATTTCACTACTTCCTTAATTTCTGATGTAATTCCTCCCTCCTTCCTCCCCCGTAATTACTCTTTTCGTTCCGTTGTTTATCACACGGTGTACCTGCAATGGAAATATAAGACCTCGACTCCACTTCCGCTGGACCAAGACGAAATTTAATTTGATGCGTTTGGCCGTCGGACGTAGTTGTCGCAGGGATGCAATTAAGACAATATTATCTGCCTTTTTTTTATATTTTAGCCTTAGAGCCAGGACATGTGGGAGCTTTCTGATAAGGAGGGAAGAAATGTAGCGCACAGGGACGGCTGGCCAGTGTCTGAGCCTGTGACTTCAGTGGCTTCCAGAGCAATTAATGGTGTGGAGATTGCTGGATGGCCACACTAACAACGGATGCAGATGTGCTTATTGGCCGGCCAGGTAAGGAAACAGCCGTTTCCCACATGCTGCCCTCGCTTGTTAAAACACAAAACGGAAGTGCATGTGTGAGTCATATGCACTCGGCCTCCTATTTCCCACCACTGAGCTCCTAAAGTGGGAACGATGGCTCATGCTTATAGCCTCTCGTTTACTCTTTTAGTTTCTTTCACCATTCCTACCAGAAATATAGTACATACTATATGGAGGTAGAATATGGACATATTCCTTGTTGGAGTAACAATTCTTCCAGAGTTGTGACTTAATGAAGAACCAGATTGTTGGATTGTTTTTGATAGCAAAACTAACGAGCAATCTGTCAAACATTTTCAAAACAAAACAAAAAAATGGATGAGAACGACATGTTCTGACAAGTAGATGAGAATTAGCTGTACAGAAAAAAACCCCAGCTAATTCAAATGTATTGCAGAAGTGAACAGTTTGTTATGGTAGCTGCATCCTAATGGTTGAATTTCTGCTCATTATGACGAGTGAGGCAGATCCCAGCAAATCCCAAATGGGTCCTTTCATTTGTCAAACTCGAGCATCGTTACGGTCTTGTGATGCAAATTTGTCTCCCATTAAAATCTGTCTGCAGGAGTTGAAGAGGCGCCGTGAAAAACTTACCACTACATGGAGGAGTGCACATACTTGTACATCAGTGTGTCTGCTAGCAAGCATGTCCTCAAAAGCTCTATAAGTTGTCATTCTCGAAACCTTGCTGTGAAGCTTTAAAAAAGAAAAAAGATAAAGCCAACTAAAAGTTTTTTTGTGCACTATTTTTGGACCGTCTCAAGCAAAGACAGATTTTTGAACACAACCTGCTATATGTTATGCTGTCAAAACGGTGGATGTCCTGGTGCAGGGAAATTAATGAAGCTGGCGATGGAGAATTAGCTCTTGCGTCAGGTTTGGTGCTGCAGAGTGCCAGAATGCAGGTGCACAGCTGGGGGGGACGGCGGGCCAATCCTATGCCTTCTGTGCCTCACATGGCTAACTGCGCTCCCTCGCTCTTCCCTTCCCTCTCACTCTCTATCACTCAAAACAAAGTGTTTAGAAAACTCTGAGAAAGAGAATTATAAAGAAAGGAATGTTATAGGCCTAGCCAGTCATACCCTTATATCTTAAAATGTGTTCGGAGTTGGTAATTTTAACAGATTCCTAAAAACTGATCCCTTTTTTTTAAATAAAAATTATTTAAGGGAAAAAAGTGACAAATTAAATGGAAAAAAAGTTCTATACAGGGTAACATAAAAAGTGAATTAGAAATACAGATTACACAAATATTTTTGGGTAGAAATAAGAATAAAAGTTTTTTTTTTTTTTTAATTGTGAATATATGGAGACTGAAGTTAGTCTAGAGATATTCATAAAAGCATTTTTTCTGACATGATATCTTTTTTTTTGCCTAACGTGAGTACACTTACTTTCAAAACCAGACGTCATTACCTCTACCAACTGTGCTGCAGGAGGTTATGTTTTTGCTTCCGTTTGTTTATTTGTTTGTTTGACTGTTCCCAATGTAACTCAAAAAGTAGTGAACAAATTTTGATGAAATTTTAAGGAAAGGTGAGCCATGTGGGCCAAGGAACAACTGATTAGACTTTGATGCAAATCCAGATATGTACAGTGGGGCAAAAAAGTATTTAGTCAGCCACCAATTGTGCAAGTTCTCCCACTTAAAAAGATGAGAGAGGCCTGTAATTTTCATCATAGGTACACTTCAACTATGAAAGACAGAATGGGGGGAAAGAATCCAGGAAATCACATTGTAGGATTTTTAATGAATTAATTGGTAAATTCCTCGGTAAAATAAGTATTTGGTCACCTACAAACAAGCAAGATTTCTGGCTCTCACAGACTTGTAACTTCTTCTTTAAGAGGCTCTTCTGTCCTCCACTCGTTACCTGTATTAATGGCACCTGTTTGAACTTGTTATCAGTATAAAAGACACCTGTCCACAACCTCAAACAGTCACAATCCAAACTCCACTATGGCCAAGACCAAAGAGCTGTCAAAAGACACCAGAAACAAAATTGTAGACCTGCACCAGGCTGGGAAGACTGAATCTGCAATAGGTAAGCAGCTTGGTGTGAAGAAATCAACTATGGGAGCAATTATTAGAAAATGGAAGACATACAAGACCACTGATAATCTCCCTCGATCTGGGGCTCCACGCAAGATCTCACCCCGTGGGGTCAAAATGATCACAAGAACGGTGAGCAAAAATCCCAGAACCACACAGGGGGACCTAGTGAATGACCTGCAGAGAGCTGGGACCAAAGTAACAAAGGCTACCATCAGTAACACACTACGCCGCCAGGGACTCAAATCCTGCAGTGCCAGATGTGTCCCCCTGCTTAAGCCAGTACATGTCCAGGCCCGTCTGAAGTTTGCTTGAGAGCATTTGGATGATCCAGAAGAGGATTGGGAGAATGTCATATGGTCAGACGAAATCAAAATAGAACTTTTTGGTAAAAACTCAACTTGTTGTGTTTGGAGGAAAAAGAATGCGGAGTTGCATCCAAAGAACATCATACCTACTGTGAAGCATGGGGAGGGAAACATCATGCTTTGGGGCTGTTTTTCTGCAAAGTGACCAGGACGATTGATCCGTGTAAAGGAAAGAATGAATGGGGCCATGTATCGTGAGAGTTTGAGTGAAAACCTCCTTCCATCAGCAAGGGCATTGAAGATGAAATGTGGCTGGGTCTTTCAGCATGACAATGATCCCAAACGCACCACTCGGGCAACGAAGGAGTGGCTTTGTAAGAAGCATTTCAAGGTCCTGGAGTGGCCTAGCCAGTCTCCAGATCTCAACCCCATAGAAAATCTTTGGAGGGAGTTGAAAGTCCGTGTTGCCCAGCGACAGCCCCAAAACATCACTGCTCTAGAGGAGATCTGCATGGAGGAATGGGCCAAAATACCAGCAACAGTGTGTGAAAACCTTGTGAAGACTTACAGAAAATGTTTGACCTCTGTCATTGCCAACAAAGGGTATATAACAAAGTATTGAGATGAACTTTTGTTATTGACCAAATACTTATTTTCCACCATAATTTGCAAATAAATTCTTTAAAAATCAGACAATGTGATTTTCTGGATTTTTGTTTCTCATTCTGTCTCTCATAGTTGAGGTATACCTATGATGAAAATGACAGGCCTCTCTCATCTTTTTAAGTGGGAGAACTTGCACAATTGGTGACTGACTAAATACTTTTTTGCCCCACTGTATGTGGATCAAAGTTGTTGTTTTTTTTTTTTTGTCTGTTCCCAACATAACTCAAAAAGTAGTAAATGGATTTAGATGAAATTTGGTGGACAACTTCAGTATTATCCTAGCTTCAAATGATTTGATTTTGATAATATGTGGCTTGATGGAGATATGCACTCTACCGAGTGCCCTTCTTGTTCAAGATGTATGCCCATCCATCCATTATTATCCATAACCGCTTATCCTGTACAGGGTCACTGGCAAGCTGGAGCCTATCCCAGCTGACTATGGGTGAGAGGTGGGGTACACCGTGGACAAGTCACCAGATCATCGCATGACTGACACATAGAGACAAACAACCATTCACACTCACACCTACGGTCAATTTAGAGCCACCAATTAGCCTAACCTGCATGTCTTTGGACTGTGGGGGAAACCGGAGCACCTGGAGGAGACCCACACAGACACGGGGAGAACATGCAAACTCCACATAGAAAGGCCCCCGTCGGCCACTGGGCTCGAACCCAGAACCTTCTTGCTGTGAGACAACAGTGCTAACCACTACACCACCGTGCTGCCCCTAGCTCAAGATGTTTTGTCCTAAAAGCAACAAAATTAATGTATTCAGACCTCCGATGTAGTGACAGACTTACATGCTTATGGAAAAGTATGCGACAAATAGAGGCATATCTTTGCTGCACATGATTTTGTCCTTGGACTTTCAATTTGTCTGATATAACATGAGATTGAAGTCCAGCACCACAGAGAGCTTTATGACCCTGAAATTCAGATATACTCAAATGAACATCTAATTTGAGTCTAGTTTGTTGGTATGATATTGCTGCATGGAGAGTCCTAGCTGTAATTAGGATGCTAATCAATACATCAACACAAATTTGTGTAAATTTAACAATATGGCTTCCATCCATGTAAAATAGCACTTGATCCAGCACAGCATGTTTGTTCACATTGGAAAAGAAGTATTTAAGCAGGGGTTAACAACGTTGTGTCTACTCTTAACAACTGCTCCAACTAACTAGACAGGCCACACAAAATATGTATTTTATTCTTTATATTATACACACACTATGTGGCCAAAAGTATGTAGACATCTGATCACCAGATCCATATGTGGTTCTTCCTTAAACTGTTGCTACAAAGTTTGGAGCACATAATTGTATAGAATGTCTTTGTATGCTGAAGCATTACAATTTCCCTTCAGTGAAACGAATAGGCCCAAACCTGTTCCAATATGACAATGCTCCTGTGCACAAAGCTCACAAGAAATTCACAGTTTGTGAATTCATGATGTGCCAAGGTTGGAATGGAAGGACTCAAGGGTCCTACACAGAACACTGACTTCAACCCCATTGAACTGGAATACTGACTGCACCCCAGGCCTCCTAGAAGTCTCATCTCATTATCTCTAGCCGCTTTATCCTGTTCTACAGGGTCGCAGGCAAGCTGGAGCCTATCCCAGCTGACTACGGGCGAAAGGCGGGGTACACCCTGGACAAGTCGCCAGGTCATCACAGGGCTGACACATAGACACAGACAACCATTCACACTCACATTCACACCTACGGTCAATTTAGAGCCACCAGTTAACCTAACCTGCATGTCTTTGGACTGTGAGGGAAACCGGAGCACCCGGAGGAAACCCACGCGGACACGGGGAGAATATGCAAACTCCACACAGAAAGGCCCTCGTTGGCCACGGGGCTCGAACCCGGACCTTCTTGCTGTGAGGCGACAGCGCTAACCACTACACCACCGTGCCACCCGCCTCCTAGAAGTGTGAAGGTTATTATCATTAGCACAAAATAAATAAATCTGGAATTGGATGTTCAACAAGGCGGCACGGTGGTGTAGCAGTTGGCAGTGTTGCCTCACAGCAAGAAGGTTCTGGGTTTGAGCCCAGTGGCCGACAGGGGCTTTTCTGTGTGGAGTTTGCATGTTCTCCCCTTGTCTGCGTGGGTTTCCTCCGGGTGCTCCGGTTTCCCCCGCAGTTCAAAGACATGCAGGTTATAGTCTGGCTAACGCGACAAAGCTCTACGAGCTATTGGTCTGGCCAAGATATTAAGCCAAACCGTTTCCCAGAGCGCGTGGTTGACCCGCCTCCCTGAAATGCCTCAGTTTGCTACTGGTCGAAGCCAGAAAAGGCTGTGACGAAGCTTAAACCAATCACATCACTCTTTCCTCTGATGTATGCGACGCGATGGGGCTAACTGGTAGATTAAACTCTTACCGAAGCCGGTCGGAAGCAAGGCGAAAGCGTCCTTCCTTTCAATAAATACCTCCAGGGCTGCTCTTTGCTCCATTTTCAATGAGAACTTCCCATTGAATGCTTTCAATACAGCATCTACCGCTGTGTCAAAGGCTTGCCGCTGCTTCATGTTCGTGATGTGAATGAAGCGCTTCCGGCATAGATTCTGTAAACAATCTATGGCTTCCGGTCGCAGTTCTACTACGTCAGTGCCTTGAACACGCCTCTACCCAGGGCCGTTGGAAATGCTCAAAGTTGAGTGGTTCCCGATTTTTCGGGAGCTTGGAAGAGCTGGAGATAGCTTGCCTGGCCAGGCTAAGCTCGCAACAGGGCCTCGTGTTGCGTCACGCTTAGGATGGGCGGGCCCAGGCTATGCAGGTTAGGCTAATTGGTGGCTCTAAATTGACCATACTGTAGGTGTGAATGTGAGTGTGAATGGTTGTTTGTCTCTATGTGTCAGCCCTGCGATGATCTGGCGACTTGTCCAGGGTGTACCCCGCCTCTCACCCATAGTCAGCTGGGATAGGCTCCAGCTTGCCCGCGACCCTGCACAGGATAAGCCGTTATGGATAATGGATGGATGGATGTTCAACAAGAACATGTGGGTGTGATGATCAGGTGTCCACAAATTTTATAATGTGGCAACAAGAACACAGACCATTCAATAATCCAACTCCAATACTTGTCAAAACTAGAGGAAGCATGGCTTGAAATAGAAAGAGGAAACAAGTGAAACAGAGGAATAGACTAGAAACGTGGAAACTAGCACCTGGACTCTAGAAACACTCAAATATATCCTCACAGTCTGGGATGAACTACTGCAGTATTAATTAAACAATGTAACTATAGTAATGAGTTATTCAAAATAAAGAATTACAGTATATCATGAATATGTGCGCAGAAGGGCTAAGAGTTACACATAATAATAAAGTGTAATGTAACATTTCACACACTGAGGAGTGTAATAGGGTCTTGACAACAGAACAATTGTGTTTGGACATAAACCAAGTGTTTGTTGACAGAAGTGCTTCAATACTGACACTTCATTTATAGCACCAGCCACTAATTACAGAAACAATGGCACTCTCTTGACATTATTAACGTACAGCAATATTGGTTGCTTGCCTTGAGGACTTTTTACATCTTATTAATGTGTTTCATTGTCTGAATATACAACAGTGATCTCTGAATTACATGGGGAGTGTGGTTTAGAGATGCGATGACTGGCATATGGCACGTCCTAGTAAATGGTGAATGCGTTGATTGATTTCATTCAACTCATTGATGATGTTTCTAGTCTATTCCTCTGTTTCGCTTGTCTCCTGTTTCTATTTCAAGCCATGCTTCCTCTGGTTTTGACAAGTATTGGATTTGGATTATTGGATGGTCTGTGTTCTTGTTGCCACATTATAATATACTATATGGCCAAAATTTGTGGACACCTGATCATCACACCTATATGTTCTTGTTGAACATCCATCCATCCATTATCCATAACGGCTTATCCTGTGCAGGGTCGCAGGCAAGCTGGAGCCTATCCCAGCTGACTATGGGCGAGAGGCAGGGTACATCCTAGACAAGTCGCCAGATCATCACAGGGCTGACACATAGAGACAAACAACCATTCACACTCACATTCACACCTACAGTCAATTTAGAGCCACCAGTTAACCTAACCTGCATGCCTTTGGACTGTGGGGGAAACCGGAGCACCCCGAGGAAACCCACACGGACACGGGGAGAACATGTAAACTCCACACAGAAAGGCCCCTGTCGGCCACTGGGCTCAAACCCAGAACCTTCTTGCTGTGAGGCAACACTGCTAACTGCTACACCACCGTGCTGCCTTGTTGAACATCCAGTTCTAGATTTATTTATTTTGTGCTAATGATAATAACCTTCACACTTCTAGGAGGCCTGGGGTTAGTGTTCCAGTTCAATGGGGTTGAAGTCAGTGTTCTGTGTAGGACCCTTGAGTCCTTCCATTCCAACCTTGGCACATCATGAATTCACAAACTGTGAATTTCCTGTGAGCTTTGTGCACAGGAGCATTGTCATATTGGAACAGGTTTGGGCTTATTAGTTTCATTCATTGATTGATTTCATTCAACTCATTTCATTCCTGTGAGCTTTCATTTCCTGTGAGCTCTATTTCATTCAGATACAGGTGAAGCACGTCAGTTAATCTTGGTCTTTTTTCCAAGTTCAGTGATCCTGTGCCCACTTTAGCCTCAGATTTCTGTTCTTGGCTGCTTTTTTGCTCACCACGGTTGTAAAGAGCAGTTATTGGAGTCTTCTTTTCAGTTTGAACCAGTCTGGACGTTCTATTTTGCCCTCTCTCATCAGCAGGCAGAACTGATTTGAAAATTGCATGAATGAGCAAATGTACGAGTATTTTAATTAAAGTAGCTGGTCAGTATATACACTCAGTGGCCACTTTATTAGGGACACCCACTTACCTGCTGTCTTATGCAGTTCTCTAATCAGCCGATCCCTTGCCAGCAGCACAATGCATCAAATCATGCAGATACAAATCAAGAGCTTCAGTTCATGTTCACTTCAAACATCAGAATGGGAAAAATTTTGATCTCAAATTGTGACTTTCACTGTGGCTTGGGTGTTGGTTTGAGCCAGATGGACTGGTTTGAGTATTTCAGAAACTGCTGATCTCCTGGGGTTTTCACACACAAGTCTCTAGAGTTGACACACAATGGTGCGGAAAACAAAAAAAATGATTGAGTGAGCGACAGTTCCGTGAGTGGAAACAAACGCCTTGTTGATAAAAGAGGTCAGAAGAAAATGGCCAGATTGGTTCAAGCGTTTTTGCCAGGAAGGATATAGCAACTCATAGCAACTCTTTACAACCGTGGTGAGCAGAAAAACATCTCAGCATGCAACAGCAGAAGAGCACATTGGGTTCCACTCCTGCAGCCAAGAACAGGAATCTTAGAATCAAGAACAAGTTCCTATTAAAGTGGCCGGTGAGTGTATATCATGATATAGTTATATATCGTTTAATTATGTTGTTGTTGCTGGTTGGTTGGAAAGTCAATTGACTTGTCATTACTGCCATTGAAAGTGTGCTCTCTCTGATGGGGACCTGATTTTTTTATTTTTTTTAAAGCCTTGTAATTAATATTTTTACAAGATTTTCTGTGATGAATGTAAATGGATGAGTGCAATCGCTAGTGCGGTTTGAGGTCAAGCGGATATTGATTACTGATTCACAGTTTCCTGTGAGTTTACAGTTTGAACGAATGGAAATGAAGGGAGGGAGCTGAGAAGATTGTAAATGTACCTCTAACATTTTATGACACTGAAAGAGGCAATTAAAAAAAAAAGAAAAACAATTGCTGTCTGCCACCTTTCTCATTTAAACCTCAAAGTCAATGAGGTGGAATTGTTTCTTATGGATGCGATGCAGGCAGCTTAGTTAGCTAATCCAAAAAAAATCCTGCTGATTATTTTGTTAAGCTGTGTGGTTAAAAATAATTGTTAAAAAAAAGGATAACTAACTAACTAACTAACTAACTAACTAACTAACTAACTAACTAACTAACTAACTAACTAACTAACTAACTAACTAACTAACTAACTAACTAACTAACCACTACCGACAACAACAACAGCAGCAGTACCAGCAACACCACCACCACCACCAATAATACTAATAAATTGTTAATTAATTAATAATAAACATGCTGGTGTTATGGCGGCACGGTGGTGTAGTGGTTAGCGCTATCACCTCACAGCAAGAAGGTCCAGGTTCGAGCCCCGTGGCTGACGAGGGCCTTTCTGTGCGGAGTTTGCATGTTCTCCCCGTGTCCACGTGGGTTTCCTCCGGGTGCTCCGGTTTCTCCCACAGTGCAAAGACATGCAGGTTAGGTTAACTGGTGACTCTAAATTGACCGTAGGTGTGAATATGAGTGTGAATGGTTGTCTGTGTCTATGTGTCAGCCCTGTGATGACCTGGCGACTTGTCCAGGGTGTACCCCGCCTTTCGCCCGTAGTCAGCTGGGATAGGCTCCAGCTTGCCTATGACCCTGTAGAACAGGATAAAGTGGCTAGAGATAATGAGATGAGATGTGATGAGATGCTGGTGTTATATAAATGAGTTGTTTGCTGGCTTTTCTCTACATTTTTTCATGATAAACTCTTGGCACAAAGCTGGTGGTATAGCAACATTTTTGTGAAGGAGAGCTTCAGAGCTTGATGTAGCCGAGTTTCTTAATTCCAAGTGCATTTTTAAAGTAGCCCTTCTCATCACTGCTAATTAACTGTTAATTAAAGGAAACTCGTATGACTCCCATTCCCAAAACCATTTGAAGAAAGACAACTGCCCATGTTTTTCACTTTAACTGACTTCCTCGCTCCATCTTTACCCCCCAACTCATCCTCCTCCGTCTCATAGAACCACTAACATCTACCTTTAAGCAAAAGAAGAAGAAGAAAAAAACCCTCACAATTAACAGGAGCTGTCATTACACTTCTATCTTGCCAATGCAAATCCAGATCGAAGAGGAGCAAGGGTAGGATGCGCCGGCATGGGAGGAGAAAGCCGACTCGCTTCTGTTTGCCGAATTAATCGCTTCCTAAATGGCTCGGGGCCAGGCAAAAGTTAACATTTGCAGTTTCAAAGGTTTTCAGCGCCTGCAATGAGCCATGAAATTACTGCATGCCGGGCGAGAAGCGGCAGCTGATGAAAAGCCCAAGGAGCAGGTCCCACAGGCGGCCAGGGAAAGCAGGACCTCCCTCTGCATAGCACAGTGCAGAAAGTGGAGGAAGACGAGGAACATGGGCTCAAGAGCAGAGGCCATGGACTTCTTGAGTAAACTTCATTGCTCTTACAGTTGATTGAGTCTCTCATGGCCAGAAGCTAAGAATAGTTCAGGCCAGGGTGAAAACTATGTTTTAGGGTTATAGCTTTTCTCAGGACTCCAGTAAATAATTATTTGCTTGTAATTGAATATATTGAATGAAATACAATGAATGAAACATACATTCATGAAGAAAAAGAAGGTTTAGTGAAGTCTCTGGTTCTGGCAAATGTTGCCTGGGTGAGCCAAGTGCCTACTGGAGCCTCAGATTCCTGGTCTTGCCTGACAGGAGTGGAACCTGATATGATCTTCAGCTGTTGCAGCTCATCCATCTTAGGAGTCAATGTTTTATGCATTTTGAGAGGCTTTTCTGCTCACCATGGCTGTAAAGAGTGATTATTTGAGCTAAGCTAAGGTCTCACATAGCTGGTTGATCCATGAGAACCATGGCTGGGGCTACCATGGCCATTCCAGCAGATTTTGGAGATGATCCGTCACATAATATAGTTGGAGCAAATATGCAGCCACTGTAGCCACGACAGTAGATGTCAGGAAGCCAATGGCAACAGCAACGTATAGCAACATATGGCCTTACAGCAATGACAGCAGTATATAGGGTTTTCAGGGCTATAGTACGGCATGGTCATGGCAAAATGAAATAAGCCACACCCCCGAGGCAAACATTTTGCTTTCTGCAGAACATTGTTCTGTGAATATTTTGAGCTCAATGGTTGTGATGGAATGCTACGGTAACCCCTGGTAGTCCAGGTAAGCCTCACTTATGCCTCAAGGATGCTCACGGATGCCTTCATGGTTGCGACAGATGACCCACAGCAATTTTCAACACGACCAAACTTTCCAGGGATGGAAGCTACACCCTCTTGGTTGTCAAGGTAGCTTCCCGGCTCTCACATATTCCAACAGAATGGCCCAGAACGTGTGCTGGTTGACCCTCAGAAGGCTCAAAATCACCTACCAGCATCTTCTGGTTATGTGAGACCTTAGCTTTACTGTAGCCTTCCTGTCAGCTCAAACCAGTCTAGCCATTCTCGTCTGACCTCTCTCATCAACAAAGTGTATCCACCCTCAGAATTGTCATTTGCTAGGTGGGTTTTTTCCCCCCACTATTCTTAGGTTCCAGGAACTTTTAACCCAGTGATTTCGGAAATTACCGGTCTTGCACCCAACAACCATCCTACAGTCAAAGTTACTGAGATCACATTTTTCAAATTCTTCCATTTTGTTCAATTCTCATGTTTTCTTTTTTGTAAACTGAAGCTCTTGACATGTATCTGCATCTGTAACTGACCTTTATTTTTACATGTCAACTGCAAATTTGGTTTTATTGAACACATTCACATGTCACTTTTGTATTGATGAGAACAAAGTATATGATTATAACTTGGGCCAGAAAGTACCAGAAGTGCCAAAAATCTATTACCCAGAATACATCCCAATAAACTCTTGAAGCCAGAGTCTAAGAGAAAACTTGTTTACCATTTTGTTTGTGTTTTGGAGATGATGCATGCCATTAAAGCATGAGTAGTGAAATTCCTTTTGTCAGAGAATCATAATCTATTAAAACAACAACAACGACAACAAGAAAACTAAAGATCTTTGACTTTACTCCAATAATTAATATTGTATCTGGGTTAAAACTGATTTCAAGAAAACGTTTCTGAATTTTGCCCAAATAAGTCTTCCAAGCGGTACAGCTGGATCTGCATGAAGTGATTCTAGTGAATTGAACCCAGAGGAATAATTCCGCAGAGATTAGCCTCAAACGAGAAGCAACCAAAGTCCCTATCATGTTATCCTTCATAAAGCCGATCACATTGGCATAAAACTGGAATGACATCACATGGCTTATCAAAATTTTACGAGGATGTTTTTTTCATAAATAATTTCCCTCTGAAAGTTTTTTTCCCCTCTGCGTTTGATTTCTCATTCCTCTGTACTTTGGCAATGCACCTTAGAGATTAGCGCTCTCGTCAAAGCCCCAGACTCCTACTGAGCGTGTGCAGAAGCGTTCTGGCTCAGCCTTGCTGATCAATCTGAGCTGTAGGTGGGAAATGAACATCATGGAGGCACTGACCCTTATTTCAGAGACACTCTGTCCTTCAGTAACTTTGAACTATGTCCTTCTGAAATGTTAATGAACAATTATTGCTTATACGATGAGACAGACCGGCTTGTAGGCTGCTTTGTTGGTTATAATCGTACACAGACCCTTTACTGAAGAATAATGTGAAACTACGATATCTACAGAGTTACAGTATGTTCATTCATATGTGTATACAGTATTACACTATATACAGTGCACTCACTTGGAACAGTCTTCAGGATGGAATGAAAACCCGTGCTCAAAAGCCACATGGTTTATACGAGTCACATGGAAAATTTACACCAGGTTTTTACACATTGCACGTATTACCATGTTATGTTTCACACATTTTCACATGCACTTTTATTGTCACATATGATACATTTACTTTTGATTAATTTGTTTTCACATTATTCTTTTCACATATAAATTTTGAATTTTGTTTATTTTTTCGCACCTGATTAATTTAATAATAATAATAATAATAATAATAATAATAAATTTATTATTATTATTATTATTATTATTACACTTGATTCATTTATTTCCATGTGATTTTTTTCCACATGATTTTTTTCATGATAGTTAATTTTAACATGATATTTTACATATAATTCACTTTTCCACATGTGAATTTTTAACAAATGATTTAGTTTTATTTTTAACAGATGATTCAGAACACATGATTCTTGTTTCTTTTTTTTTTTACACGATTCATTAATTTTTGCATTAATTTTTTCTTTCAATTCTTCATTTATTTTCATGTGATTTTTTTCACGTTTTCTCGTGATATTTTGGCATATGATTCATTTATTTATGCATAACTTTTTACATGTTCGTTTTTTTGTTTTCAAAACAATTTTGTCAGAACCATACTCATGTGTGATTATTTCATCCATAGTTAATTTATTTATGCATGTGAGAGTTTTTTTTGTGAGTTTGATGATTTTTTTTTTTTACACATAATTCAATTAGTGTATTTTTCATTGATTTTCACTTGTAAATTTTCATTAGAGGGCGGCACGGTGGTGTAGTGGTTAGCGCTGTCGCCTCACAGCAAGAAGGTCCTGGGTTCGAGCCCCGTGGCCGGCGAGGGCCTTTCTGTGTGGAGTTTGCATGTTCTCCCCGTGTCCGCGTGGGTTTCCTCCGGGTGCTCTGGTTTCCCCCACAGTCCAAAGACATGCAGGTTAGGTTAACTGGTGACTCTAAATTGACCGTAGGTGTGAATGTGAGTGTGAATGGGTGTCTATGTGTCAGCCCTGTGATGACCTGGCGACTTGTCCAGGGTGTACCCCGCCTCTCGCCCGTAGTCAGCTGGGATAGGCTCCAGCTTGCCTGCGACCCTGTAGAAGGATAAAGCGGCTAGAGATAATGAGATGAGATGAGATGAAATTTTCATTAGACATTCACATTATTCACATCACATGTTTACTCTGGGTTCATGTGAAATTTCAGTGTATAACACTTTCTGAAATGCACTTTCACATATTTTTCCATGTGGAATAACATATTACTAAACTAATCATATGTGAAAAAAACAAACAAACAATGTATGATCATACGTGAAACGTATGTGATTTTTCCATCATGGTAATTATCTGTTATCTAATTAGCCATTAAAATAAAGAATATACTGTACTGGTATTTATAATTTGGGTTAAAAAAATGGCCTAAAAATCTGTCATTTGTGTTTGAAATCTGCTATTATTGCCATCCGTAATTATTACTTCTCTACTCAAGACACCACCTATTACTGCTAATAGAGGCTGAACACATGTTTATCATGCTGTTAACATATTAATGACATTTAAATATGTTATGCCTGAAACATAAATCGTTAATAAGCCATTCTTAGCCCAGATTCAGAATGGCATGTTTATAGATGAGCACTTAATTAATTAAAGAATGCATTAGGATTTATGTAATGGAAATTGTTAACTTTCCTAGCACCCTCATTAATATGAGCCCTATGGGCATCGCAGTGCTATTATTTCAACTGCATTATGCAGACTATTCTCTCTCTCTCTCTCTCTCTCTCTCTCTCTCTCTCTCTCTCTCTCTATTTCATGCTGTTTTAGATTGATGGATGACAAAGTAATTCATCACTCGGAGAAATGAAGTAACTCACTGGCCTGTCTGTGAGTAGCAGATGAACCTGCACTCATTCTCTCAGGTTTGATTCCATATCCATGTTGAATGTGTGGCGATCTGAGAAAACCCATCGGGTGTCACTGTGGCTAAATTCTGGAAAACAAACAAGCAAACAAAAAAAGACCAAAAAAATTGTTTTGATCAGATATTGGTTGCTTTTCTGAAAACAATAGACTTTGACACCTGAACCCCTCCATCCATCCATCCATCCATCCATCCATCCATCCTTTCATTCATCCATCCTTCCATCCATGCACCCATCCTTTCATCCATCCATCCATCCATCCATCCTTTCATTCATTCATCCATCCTTCCATCCATCCACCCACCCATCCTTTCATTCATCCACCCATCCATCCATGCACCCATCCTTTCATCCATCCATCCATCCATCCATCCATCCATCCTTTCATTCATTCATCCATCCTTCCATCCATCCACCCACCCATCCTTTCATTCATCCACCCATCCATCCATGCACCCATCCTTTCATTCATCCATCCATCCATCCATCCATCCATCCATCCATCCATCCTTTCATTCATTCATCCATCCTTCCATCCATCCACCCACCCATCCTTTCATTCATCCACCCATCCATCCATGCACCCATCCTTTCATTCATCCTTCCATCCATCCACCCATCCTTTCATCCATCCATCCATCCATCCATCCATCCATCCATCCATCCATCCTTTCATTCATTCATCCATCCTTCCATCCATCCACCCACCCATCCTTTCATTCATCCACCCATCCATCCATGCACCCATCCTTTCATTCATCCTTCCATCCATCCACCCATCCTTTCATCCATCCATCCATCCATCCATCCATCCATCCATCCATCCATCCATCCATCCTTTCATCCATCCACCCATCTTTTCATTCATTCCTCCATCCTTCCAGTCATCCATCCATCCAGGGGTAAACCTTGAGCAGGTCACCAATCTATCAGAGGGCTAACACAGAGATGAACAACCATTCACACACATTAAAACTGGAACCATAAACATATTTTACAAAAACAAAGTAGAAATTTTTATTTTTTGTTATTACCGCTGCCATCTTTGTTGGAGGAGGTTATGTTTTCATTGCCATTTGTTTGTTTGTCTGTTCCCAACATAACTCAAAAACAGTGAACAGATTTTGATGAAATTTGGAGGAAAGGTGGTTCATGGGCCAAGGAACAATTGATTAGATTGTGATGCAAATCCAAATATCTATTCAGATCCAGGACATTTTTGTCTGTTCCCAACGTAACTCAAAAAGTACTGAACAGATTTTGATGAAATTTGGTGTACAGCTTTAGTATTATCCTAGGTTCGAGTGATTTGATTTTGATGTTGATAATATGTGGCTTGGTGGAGGTATGCACTCTACTGAGTTCCATTCTAGTTTTAAGTAAGTGTATTTTTTTTTTAATTTAGATTACTTTCTAACCTTTCCTTGGCTTTCTGCCTGCAAAGATCATGGTGTTTAAAGAGCCATTTTAATCAACACAGCAGTAAATACAATCATTTTACTTAAAGATGTCTAAAACTGCACTTGCTAAGGTGAATGTCAGGTTTTGCTCAAGTTGTTGGATAATTACATGCCATAATGGAACAGACATCAGCATGAGCACATCACCAAAATAGAACAGACATCAGCATGGGCACATCGTGTAACTCAGAAAATGTCCTCTATGCTCCTGCATCATCATCATCATCAAAACAAAGAAGAGTGCTGCACAGACAATAGTGGATTTTTTTTTTAAACTGATATGACCTAATAAAAATAAATTAATACAAATAAATTCAGTCAATAGAACAGAATGAATCAATGATAAATATTTTCCCCTTATAAACATGTAACACATTCAAATTTGGCAGTAATATTGTTTTTCCATAAGTAGATTAAGTTATCAATCTTCAGTAACCACTTTATCATGGTCAAGGTCACAATAATTCCGGCTCTTATCCCTGGAAACACTGGGCACAAATACGGAATACCAGATCGCAATGGAATGGCAGTCCACACACACACATACATACACACACACACACATATATATATATATATATATATATATATATATATATATATATATATATATATATATATATATACATACACACACACACATATATATAACTCATTCATAAAACACTCATTCATACCTAGTGGCAAATCCACCTACTAACCATGTTTTATATTGCCCATCATTTGGTCTTTTTATTGGCAACGCACACTTGCAGGACAGCAGGCAAGCAGGTTAACTACAGCGAAAACACAATGCAACAAATAAAGACATAACCCATGTATAGACTAACATAAATTGTTAAATCTAACAGAAAAATCCGCAGAATCAGCATCCCACATCAAAGCAACGAGGATACGGCAAATTAGTCATCACTGTACATCAGTGAGTGAGATGACACTATCACTGAAACAAGTCCTAATTGTAGAAAGTATAAAGGATGTATTGTCATATCAATGGGCATTTTGGTCCATTATTGACCACAGGAGCTTTCAACATAATTCAAATGCTGATCAAAAGCCCTAGAACAAAAATTGTAAAATTCTTGCTAATCTGTAATAATTCAAATGACTCAGATTAATATTAGGGGTGGGGTCAGCTTTCAAATCCATCCGCATCAATAACAGTTCTTCAAATTCCTCCAAACTGGTCATGAAATGAATGGACCCCTAACTAGACCCAGTCTAGACTCTGTCAAATCTGAGCTCAACCCATATGCCCTGCAACTTATGGAAGAAAATGATTCGCAACTAAAAATGATTTTTAAAAATAGACTGGTCTTTGTAAAGATAAAAACAAAATGGTGATTTAAACCCTGACTTCCTGTCTGAAGTATGCGAAAACGTTTTCTGTGGCAACTTAAATCATTAAACTAACAGCCACAAATATTGAATACAGAAGTCAAGCTGGGTAAGGCAAGCGATCCGTGAAAATGTCATATCATAATGACACACTTCTGTGAATTAAAAAAAGAGAGCTGTGCCTGGGCCGGACATGGCACATGCTTTCCAGGAAGAACAATGCCTGAGGGCAAAGAGACCCCCCCTCCCCCAACCCCCCACCGCCAAACGGTTATGACGGGAAAACAGCTCTGACCAAAGCTGCTCCACTGCTGGTCCCTAATTACCAGCGCCTGTCCAGAACATTCTGTGCCCTCTCCATCTGTCCCATCAGTGACAAGCAAGGAGGCTTCAGTCACCTCGTTGAGTGGGTAACAAATGGGGGGCCAGAACCTGGCTGCAGCAGAGGTGGAACCACAGCAGGGAGCCTCCATTACCCAGCATGCACCAGCAGTTTTGGCACTGGATGAGCTCAAATATGGGCACAGCTCATGCGCCAGTAAAAGTCACTGGGAAAGTGAGAATGGACAAATATTCAGAGCTCAGTTGTAGCTACGGAATTAAACAGTTATGCAAGACTTACGAATATGGATGAAAGTTTGCGTAAAAACAGAGGCATGTCTCAGTCATGTGTGATTATGTTCTTGGACTTAAGCCGATTGGTTTGATCGAGGAGCCACATTAAGTCCAGAGCCACTGTCTGTTACTTTGATGAGGCCACCATATGGCATAGTGAAATTTATATTTTGGCCTGAAAATACACTCCAAAAATTATGAAATGCCATTTGGGCCCAATATTAAAACTCATACATAAATACGGCACTTAATTAATTATCCTTTTCTTCCCAGGAGACAGCAACTAAATTGCAGACATTGTTTATCCCGAGGGTTGAATTTTTAAATGGATAAAATTAGGAATCAACTTAAAGCGAGCTGTAAGCATAGCAGAAGAGTGCTTGGTCAGCTTATCTTTCAAATTGTGGGCATGTTTCCTTTATAGGGAGCACACTGAATTAACAAAAGCATTGGAGTTACTTTAGCAATTCAACAACTCAAAATACCTCATAAAAATATGATGACAGACATTAATATTTCATGATTTTGATTTCATATCTCGTGGCTTCATTAAACTGCATGCACAATTACATGTCCATGCCCTACATAATGCACAATAATAGGATGTTCTGGATCAAGTGCTATTTTATAAGCTGAGGATGGAAACCTTATTGTTAAATGCAGATGGGAACCATTAGGGCCTTCTAGGCCAGCGTTTCTCAACCTTTATTCAGTCACGGCACCCTTCAGAAGTATGCAAATTCTCAAGGCACCCCCATATAAAATATACGCAGTCACGCTGACCATACGCTGACCCCGGCAGTGACGTTGTGACATGGGAAAGGGGGCCGTGAGACAAATTTTGATGATGCATGAGGTGGCGATGATCTGCATCAGTGTAACTATCGTTTTTTTTTTATTTTAATTCATTTTATTTATTTCAATGCTAGAATATATAATTTTTTGACGGCACCCCTAACGAAGCCAGACGGCACCCCAGGGTGCTGCGGCACCCCGGTTGAGAAAGGCTGTTCTAGGTATTCAGAGAGGCCCAAACATATCAAGATTTCAAATGCTTTATTTAATTGCTTTCATTCTTTCATAATTTTATGATAATTATTCTCTTCCAATTCTAATTTGGCCTCATTTTCTATCAAATTTGCTTCAGAAATGAAAGAGTTACTGTCCTGAAAACATTTAAATAGAATTATCCAGTGAGATTTTTTTGTTTGTTGTCTCTAGGCTGAGAAGAGTTTAGATCTGGCTCACTCTTTGCCGGGACAGAAGGCCATGGCAGTGTATGTTTATGTAGGAAGTGACAGATGAATTAACCAATCAGATTTTGATTTATAGTGGGAGGGACCAAAAATGCATCGCCCTCGGCCTTCTTGAAGGCCAACGCAAGCTTAACCGCGAGTCAGCACCATCAGCGCAACAGTGAAATCACCTTCCAGCTGGTGTAGTGTTCATCAGTAGTGTTAGCGAATGCTAATAAAGCAGTCAATCCAGTGCTATCAAGAGCAAGTAGCACAGGCTAACGACCAAGAAACTAAGATTTCTGTCTCCAGACTCTCCTTCCACACACGCTCGCTACAGTATTTCTCACTCAGACTTAAGTATTCATGTCCCTGTGTAATTTACTTAGTTACTTTCAAAATCAACATTGAAAGCTACACACAACGGAGTGGCCTAACAGCCTGCTGCTAATCCCTTGCAAAATCCTTTGCCCTGTTGCTTTTTTGGTATCTGGCGAAGGTTTGGCTGAGCTCAAGTCCCAGCTCTAATAGTAACGATTTGCCACTGGTTAAATGACACTGAAGTGCATGCATATGCGGTGTCTGAATATCAGAGGCTTTCCCTATATAAATACTTACTTTATTTTGCAAATTAAATTTGAAATTCTAAATATGACCCTGAGAGAAATGGGTTCCTCAAAGGTTCTCCAAAGTCCTTTCTGTATTCATGTTGGTGATTTCAGAGTACAGAATCAATAAAAGGCCCAAACTAGATGTGGAGATAATCTGAGACAAAGACACATTTATTCCATGATAAATTCCCAACTTCATTCCTACTCGTGGCGGCACGGTGGTGTAGTGGTTAGTGCTGTCGCCTCACAGCAAGAAGGTCCGGGTTCGAGCCCCGTGGCTGACGAGGGCCTTTCTGTGTGGAGTTTGCATGTTCTCCCCATGTCCGCATGGGTTTCCTCCGGGTGCTCCGGTTTCCTCCACAGTCCAAAGACATGCAGGTTAGGTTAACTGGTGACTCTAAATTGACCGTAGGTGTGAATGTGAGTGTGAATGGTTGTCTGTGTCTATGTGTCAGCCCTGTGATGACCTGACGAATTGTCCAGGGTGTACCCCGCCTTTCGCCCGTAGTCAGCTAGGATAGGCTCCAGCTTGCCTGCGACCCTGTAGAACAGGATAAAGCGGCTAGAGATAATGAGATGAGATGAGATGAGATTCCTACTCGTTTCTGAAATCCCTCCAAAAACCATGCATTGCTGAACATCTTACATCTTACAATATTTCAAATGTTAGGCACTGAAAATCCACACAAGCCCAAGCTTCTGAATGGACACCATCAAATGCTACAGCTTTTACTCAATACTTCATACTAAAGATATTATCTACAACTTTTTCAGATTTTTAAGATTTTTCAGAGTTTAAATTTCCATCAGATGGTCTATCCAGATGCTTTTTGAACCATAAGCTCCTGCATTTTAATGTTCCTTATATGACTTTCTTCGATACCTCTCTTTTTGATGGAAGTTTCCCTAAAAAAAAGACATGTCATTCAGCATTTTACACACCATGCATCATTTTCTTTGCCATTCCTTTTGGTCCTGAAGGTCAAAGACTGACCAGTAAAGATCACGTTTCATGGAGGACATGGCTGAATGTCTTCAGGAAGGTTTGCCAAGTTTTGACAAGCTGGTGTTAATGCACACAAAACTTTTCTGCAGAATGTGTGATCGAGAGAGAGAGAGAGAGAGAGAGAGAGAGAGAGAAAGAGAGAGAGAGAGAGAGGAAAAGGGCAGACCATTCTCCAGTGACTGTGTTCATCTCTCTCTGATCCAGCCTCGATTCTAAGCCCTCATCTCCCAGTCTACTATCTTTCTCCCTCTTCCTTTCTGTGTCTCTCCAAACACTTGATCTTCTGGATGTCAAAATCGCCTTACACAAGATGAAGGAAAGTAGCTGTTTTGGGGAAACTTTCAGACTTTTGAGAGAGTTTTTTTTAAAGAAGTCACTGAACGCCTGAAGCTTTTTTCCACTTTATAAATTAGGAAAGTCTGAAAAGAAGCACCGAACAATTTCACAAAGAAATTTCTCATTAATGATGCTAATGATTAGGGATTTGGAACTCGTGTCAATAAGGACATTTTTAGTATATTAGACTTGACACATACTGTAGTAATAGGCAAGTAATAAATATATGTTATTTACCAGCTGGGAGGTCCATATCGTGAAATACCGTGACCGAGGTCTTGAAAGTACTGAGCGAGGCCCTCTGGGCCGAGGTCAGTATTCAAGGCCAAGGTCACGGTATTCCACCATATGGACCGACCTTAAAGTGCCATTCCACCATTGGATGTATTCTTTGGCATAAAATACAATATATTTTATGACAACATGACTAGACAGAGAAATCTTTTAGCTTCAAAATGATATATCAAACATAATTTTTTGACAACGACAAGTATATTAATTTTGCGACCAAAGTCACCTACCCTTTTAATTTCCGCGCGGTAGTGAAACGTGATGTCATCGGCAGGTTCCCCTTCTTGTGTACCACGTCACGTGTGACGTGGCACAGATTATCAGCAATGGCGGATAGAACGCGATTTCCACTTGTCGATTGCTGTGCCAATATTCACCATCGACCGTCTCCTTTGGGCATCACTTGCTATTTTCCGTCGCTTCTTTTCCGAAGCTGACAATCGCGTTCTATCCGCCATTGCTGATAATCTGTGCCACGTCACACGTGACGTGGTACACAAGAAGGGGAACCTGCCGATGACATCACGTTTCACTACCACGCGGAAATTAAAAGGGTAGGTGACTTTGGTCGCAAAATTAATATACTTGTCGTTGTCAAAAAATTATGTTTGATATATCATTTTGAAGCTAAAAGATTTCTCTATCTAGACATGTTGTCATAAAATATATTGTATTTTATGCCAAAGAATACATCCAATGGTGGAATGGCACTTTAAGCTGATAAATGATATTTTTTTCTTTACCAAATTCTAACAGAAAACGAGAGCGCCCTAAAGGGAAAACCGAGCCGAGGCGAGCTGCCATTTTGAATCCTCATTTGCGGATGTCATGCAAATTGTTTCCTCCTCGGTGTACAAGTGCACTTCCATGGCAGGAAAGAAACTACATTTTGCTGCCTATGTAGTCCCCTATTTATACAAAATTGAGTCAATCAGGATTCAGCCATGTTTTTGCTCGGCGTTAGCGACAGTTACAGGTTTTTAGCTTTCTCCTGAAATGTTTTCTTTTATTTCTTCTTCCTCGGGGTAGTAAAACTCGCTTTCGCTGTGAACACTGTCATTATCGCTATCCATGCTGTAAAATTAATGCTATTCTCCTGAGAAATGCGAAAATAAATGTTGACAAAAATTGCTACTATGTTTGTTGTTGTGAACAAGCGAGTCGCCAGAGGTCCGTATCTGGGGTCTGTATCGTAGGATACGGACCCACTCGTCAGCCAATCAGAGCACAGGATTTGATGGAAACCGGACTGCGAAAAAAATAATTAACATTTATTCGCTGAAGGCGAGGTGAATATCTGTGAATAATAACTGAGACGATAACTGAAGTTATGATTCACTGATATTCACTGAGCCTGAGGTGGATAACTGTTTTAATATAAATACACAGGTGATTATTTTTAAAAATGTATGGGGAAAAAAATTTATTTCAATCTTCAAAATCTGCATGCAAGTGTAACGTGTGCAGACTTGTGTCACTTATCTATGCCGACTCACATAAAATACTTTGTTTTGAAATTGATAAAATAAATCACAATTCCACGTCATCTTTGAATAGTTTTAGACCAAACTTTGTAGCATCTTTAGTGCTTTAAGGAACATTTTCTTTCATAATTTGTCATTTTTCCTCACTTAACATGACAAAGCAATTCGCCGCCATTTTGCTGAGTCGCTCGAGGTGATTATTGAGAAATAGTCTGAATTTCTTGACCAATCAATGCATGATTTTCTACAATCACCTCCACATTTAGGGGCGGCACGGTGGTTTTGTGGTTAGCGCTGTCGCCTCACAGCAAGAAGGTCCGGGTTCGAGCCCCGTGGCCAGCGAGGGCCTTTCTGTGCGGAGTTTGCATGTTCTCCCCGTGTCCGTGTGGGTTTCCTCCGGGTACTCCGGTTTCCCCCACAGTCCAAAGACATGCAGGTTAGGTTAACTGGTGACTCTAAATTGACCGTAGGTATGAATGTGAGTGTGAATGGTTGTCAGTGTCTATGTGTCAGCCCTGTGATGACCTGGCGACTTGTCCAGGGTGTACCCTGCCTTTTGCCCGTAGTTGGCTGGGACAGTAAAGTCTTATTTAAAAAAAAAAGCCTGGAGCTTATTCATATCTGGCTGCAGATTATGATATTCAATAATTATGCACACTTGATCAGTCTGATGTCACATAAGTTTTAGATAAGAATCATGCATTCTAAAAGTAGATTGGTCAGGCATTTGTTGATTAATTTTTTTCCTATGCTTAAGGACAGAGAACTTTGTGGTTTCTCAGTAACTTGACCAATGTTAAGAATAATTGCTTAAAGCTGCTATAGCATAAGTGATAACATGAATAAACTGACTTTGTGGCCATTTCACAACATTAAATGTAAATTTAAATACAGTAGCTAAAAAAAATGCATGACGTTTCTTCAGAAAGAAAATTTTAATTGTTGGCAGATTGTTGTGGTCTAAAAGGAAAAAAAAACTACTATGGGACATGCTGTTATTGGAAAATTATGAACTTTGGGGCTGTAACTAACAGTAAATTGATGGCACTGATTCATTTCATAGAAAAGCACACCCTGTCATGTTCTATGTTTTATATTTCGATGATTTTTAGAAGCATTTATTATATTTCTTGAAATTTGTCTTTACATACCGACAGCAATGTCTGCATCAATCAAATGCTCTGACAATTCAAAGAAAACATCCATTATGTGTGGAAGTCGCAGGGCTGTAAAAAGCCTGTCCATTCGTTTAATTCAGACTGATGGCCTACCTGCCTGTCTAAGTGTGCGCACTCTGTCTGTGAACTCATTGCATGTGACCGGAGTCTTCCACAAGACGAAGACTAGTAGACATATTTCTAAAGCTAGCGAGCTAGTTGACAGCTGAGCGTACTAACAATAGCCATGTTCATTGTTTACATTCATTATGATAATGTTAGGTGTTTTCTTGCGTGTGAATGAAACATGAGGTAATAGGATAGGACAATGACGTGCTATGCTGCCTGCCTCACCACCACCCCGCCCCCCACGCTGTCTCTAGTGGACTCATATTCCAGCATTTATCAGGCAGTGCACGTTCATGTGTTTGGGAGGAGTGGCTTTGGAGAGAGCACTGAAGGAAAAGGATGGGATTTTTTTTTTCTGGATCCTTTCAAAATCTTGCTGGTTTCTCCAAAAGTATCTACTCTGTCTTATTACAATTCTTGGGTTTCACGTGACGTCACATCCGCCTCATTAGTTATTCAAAACTTTAGCTGGTGGTCTACCAAAGCTCAGTTGACAGAGTGTTTGTACGGAGAAGGTGCATTGCTCGCATTAAAAATGCCTTACGCTTGCGTTGTTTTAGGTTGTTCGAATCGATCAAACCGTGAAACTGATAAAAGTTTCTTCAGGGTTCCCCGTGAACTAATAAAAAAGGGTGAACGAACACAGGATTTCACAAAAAGACGTCGAGAAAGGTGACTTTTGAACCTCTCACTGGAATCGAAGGGAGCCGAGTCGAAGCATGCTTGAGATTGCAGTGATCACTTGGTGAAAGGTTTGTATCCCTCTCAGCTCTGTCCTTAGTGTTTTCCAAGTACTTTTCTTGTTATGTGTTGTTATTTTACGGCACTTTTGTTAGTCACGAAATGCTAAAAAACCCCAGATGTTTCTTTGTTTACTCCTCAAAGTCCATATGCATGAAGGTCACGACAAAATTCTTCCCCAGCCATACAGTTACAATGTGCCGTGATCACTTCTCCGTCTTGTTTAACTAAGGCCCTGTCCACACGGCAACGGATTCAGGTGAATCCGATAAAATTGTTTATCGTTTCGGCCTGGCGTCCACACGGCACCGGCGTTTTGGGTGCCCCAAAACGAAATCTTTTGAGAACGGGTTCCAGAGTGGAAAGATCTGGCAACGGTGCCGTTGCGAAGTCGTCTGGATGAGTAGAACAGATTTGTTTACGATGACGTCACAACCACATGTGCTTCACGCCGGGTAGAAGTGTAACGAACTCGATGCGAGTTGTCAACAAATCCTATAACTTGGTTCATGAAACGCGCTTACAAAATATTTTCACTGTGAATATTTATTGTGTAATGGTGCAAAGTGAGAGAGAGAGAGAGAGAGAGAGAGAGAGAGAGAGAGAATAGCCCTTAGGGCAGAGTCAATCCCGTCAGCAAAAATAGGGAAAAAAAGGAGCGATCTCACCTCTTCAGATGTTGGTTTAAGTCCTACAATACATTCCTCAAAAAGGGCGTAGAACAACAAATTAATCCATCAACGTGTAGCATTCAATTTATTCCGGACCATTAAAGACACCGCCTTCCGCGTAGAATCATACGTCATCCTCGCCGCCATATTGGATGGGTCAAAGCGGAGAATAAAGATGCCTCATTCATGTGCTGCGTTTAACTGTACCAACAGGTTTGCCGTCCAAACAAGATCACATGGGATTACCTTTCACAGGTGAGACTGGAAAAATACTTTTCATTGTATTTGGTCATTATAATGTAATTTTACGAACAGATTTTTCTGACTTTGTGGCTAATATGAAGTCTCACACATAATAGTTTATGTGCATGCGTCCTTACTTCTTCTATTGTTCTGGTGTCTCCGAAGGGACCGTCTTACAGCGCCCCTAGAGGTGTGACATGTGTATTGCATCGTTTTCAGCAAGCGTTGCGTTGCCATATGTACCTGATATTTTACTGATCCATTGCCCATGTGGACGTGATATTTTTTTTTAATAACATCTCGTTGCCGTTGTCGTGTGGACAGGGCCTAAGATCCAGGTCTTTAAAGGGGTTTCTGATGATCTTTATGAATGATTTACCTGAGAGATAAGAGCCAACACAAGTGAGAATCAAGCCAACTGTTGTTTGTTTACACTTCAACTTGCAGCACTTCGTTGTAAAGATGCGAACGAAAAGCTTTTAAAGAAAAACTTACACGGGCAAAAACAATACAGGATTCATTCAGCAGCAACTTGATAGCGAGGTCCTTTACACAGCCACATACAAAAAAGTTGTAAGCCTCCATACTCTTTCACACTTTCATCAGTTTTGCGGTGTAGAAGGACGTCTGCAACACCAGATAGTTCAAGATGTCGGGGAACTTGACTGAAGGGTAGTTTTCGAGATCGTATGACAAATCCTTCTTTCCCAGACTGTAGCGGTCGATTCCATTGCACATAGCAATCTTCTGAATATATCTAAAGTGAGCAGTGGCTTCTAGATTACAAGCATACTCTGATAAGTTATCGCTAATTGTTTGCACTATGGCAGCTGTTTTGGTTTGCTAGACCACCAGCTGTTTTACCAGAAGTGAAATCACTAAGAAAAGTCACGTGACTGAAACCCAAGAATAAACTCTTGCACCTGATTTATTCATCTGTCTGCCATCCTCATAGTTGAGGGTCAGCAATTCAGGAATCCGTCAACTAGCTTCCATGAATTCTCTTGGGTGATTATAGCACACCAGAGGGATCCAAACCCTCATCCGGTGGCAGGGTACACATTCACACCTATGGGAAATTTAGAGAAGCCTATTGAACAAAGCTGCATGACTTTGGAAGGAAAGCCATGCAGACACAGAGAGAATATGCAAACTCCACACACAAAGGTCCCCATTGGCTATGAGGTTTGAACCCGGAACCTTCTTGCTGTGAGGCAACAGTGCTAACCACTGCACCACCATGCCATCCCAACCATTTGCAAATTGCACCAATTCTGGCAACCTTGCATTTTACGGTACATACAGTACTGTGCAAAAGTCTTAGGCACATGTAAAGAAATGCTGCTGACTAAAAATGGCTTAAAAATAATGAAATGAAATGTTTCAACATTAAAAAAATACGATAAACAGTAATCAGTAAGCCATAATACATGAAACAAAGTCAATATTTGGTGCGAGACGAACCTTTACTTAAGGAAATGAGCTGTAGGTTTTACTGAGCATCTTGCAGAATCAGCCACAGTTCTTCTGGACACTTTGACTGTCACACTCGCCTTTTCATTTTGCCCCAAAACCCAGTAGCCTTCATTATGTTTTCTTTTTTAATCTGAAAAGTGCTCTCTTATGTAAATGCTGCTCAAAATGTATTTATTTTTCCCCTGTAACATTTAATTTTGTGCTGGAAAATGAACGTTTGGAACTCTAAAATGTTTTTGTACCGACTTGATAATGTAGAAGTCATAAAATAGAAATCTATAACAAAGTTTGTATGAAAAAAAATAGAGTGCCTAAGACTTTTGCACAGTACTGTATATGTGAATTTTGAGATGGAGGCTACGATAAGAAGAAGAAAGAAGAAACCTTTATTATTCACCACATGCACACTTCAAGCACAGTGAAATTCATCCTCTGCATTTAATCCATCTGAAGCAGTGAACACATGCACACACTCAGAGCAGTGGGCAGCCACACCAAAGCGCCCGGGGAGCAGTCAGGGGTCAGGTACCTTGCTCAAGGGCACCTCAGCCCAAGGCCGCCCCACATCAACCTAACTGCATGTCTTTGGATTGTGTGGGAAACCGGAGCACCTGGAGGAAACCCACGCAGACACGGGGAGAACATGCAAATTCCACACAGAAAGGCCCTCGCTGGCCGCTGGGTTCGAACCCGGAATCTTCTTGCTGTGAGGTGACCGTGCTAACCACTACACCACCGTGCCGCCTTATCTATAAATCCCATCTCATCTCATCTCATTATCTCTAGCCGCTTTATCCTGTTCTACAGGGTCGCAGGCAAGCTGGAGCCTATCCCAGCTGACTACGGGCGAAAGGCGGGGTACACCCTGGACAAGTCGCCAGGTCATCACAGGGCTGACACATAGACACAGACAACCATTCACACTCACATTCACACCTACGGTCAATTTAGAGTCACCAGTTAACCTAACCTGCATGTCTTTGGACTGTGGGGGAAACCGGAGCACCCGGAGGAAACCCACGCGGACACGGGGAGAACATGCAAACTCCGCACAGAAAGGCCCTTGCCAGCCACGGGACTCGAACCCGGACCTTCTTGCTGTGAGGTGACCGTGCTAACCACTACACCACCGTGCCGCCTTATCTATAAATCCAATAAATAAAATTATTCTATGAAAATATTCCATAGTAGTTGTATAACAAAGCGCAACTAGAGTTTCAACACTATTTCGAACAACATCTGGCCAACAGTAAACCTTTTTATTTGGTCAAAGGCCATGTGGTGTCTTAAAATGATAAGACAATACAGAACCTGATAAAGCACAATTCGATTAGGAATTGCAAGGAAAAACAGCAATTTTAAATGGAAATCATACCAAGGAAGATATTCCAACCAATTGAATTAAATGAAGTTCCAATCATCGGACTATGAACTTGAAGACATGGAGAGGCCATGGATCCAACCAACTCTGATTATTAGATTGGGTTTGACTACACTGCTCCCTCTCTACTTAGGCTGACATTTCCAGTGTTATTGTCTCAAATGAGGGACCCAAGCTCCGGAGTCACTTCCACCGAGGAGAGCTTTTGCCTGTGTTAAATGAGATCCCAAAGGGAGTGCAGGGCGACAGCAGGGGAGGGGAGGGAAAGGCATTATCTCCCTCGCTAATGAACGATTGTCTAATTTCCATCAAAAGCAGTCCGAAGGCCTAGGCTGCCTCGGCACTATCTCTCTATAAACACTGTCACGATAAAGGAATGTTAAAAGAAAGAGGGGGAGGGACGAGCGCTAGACGGAGCTGAGAGCTGTCAAGAGGGGCACCGTGGTCAGAGGCAGAGAGCTGGAGGAGGTGGAGGGGAGAAAAGTTCTCTTTCTGTCTCTCGTTATCTTCCATTTCCTCAGCTCGTCCTGGCTACATGAATAATCCGAAAGTACAGACAATCACACACCAGTACAGGAGATAAAATACGGGTGACATAATATCAACTTCCTTCCAAGCCCCTTCCAAAGCGGTTATTAGAATATCAGCACAGGCAGTAATTAATTTCAGCTTTAATTACTCATGCTGCTCCTGCCGATTAGATCGCAGGTCTTAGATGGGTTATTAAAACAGCTGTGAACTGTGCTGCGTGTAAATTTCAGGGGAAAAAAAATGTGTGTATTCATTTTCTCAGCTCCCTCTTAACCTGCTTGACGAATGTTGCGATTACATTTAGCGCTCTGAAGACACTCGGTAATACGGCTGCGGGCGGAGAAGGCGGCGGCGATATCATCGGGCTCAGAGGTTGATATTCCGGGTTTTGTTTCTTGAAGGTCAGTAAGAGTTTAGAATTAATATGGCTTTGTGATATCGAGGGAGCACAGCATTAGCAGCACTTGATCAGGGGATTTCTGCGGCTCTAAATCAGTTCGAGAGGAAACTGATAAACCGGGTGCACTTTGTGACCTCCCCAGTGCAAAGTCAAACTTCTAATTCCACAATTTGGAATTAGTCTTCAAAATGTAACCATCATGTGGAGTCAGGAGATAAAATAATCCAGTATAATTACTTTTTTACTGTCACTGTTGAATTCTGCGCAAGTCATCTGTCGTTAGAAACAATAAAGATCTCCGAGTGAAAGTCGTTCTGCAACATGGGTCAGTATTTACACTGGGAAAGTTATGCATACTCAAAGTCAGGCTATGCGTGTGTGCAGTGTTCTGGATGTCCCAT
Organism: Neoarius graeffei; assembly: GCF_027579695.1. Lineage (NCBI taxonomy): Eukaryota > Metazoa > Chordata > Actinopteri > Siluriformes > Ariidae > Neoarius > Neoarius graeffei. The sequence goes on along the minus strand of NC_083587.1, from coordinate 50,177,749 downwards.
TTAGATCCAGAGGTGGACACTAATGAAGTACATTTACTTCAGTACTATACTTAAGTACACTTTTTGAGTATCTGTACTTTACTCGAGTATTATTTTTTTGGAAACTTATGACTAACTTCGGGCGGCAAGGTGGTGTAGTGGTTAGCGCTGTCGCCTCACAGCAAGAAGGTCCTGGGTTCGAGCCCCGTGGCCGGCGAGGGCCTTTCTGTGCGGAGTTTGCATGTTCTCCCCATGTCTGCGTGGGTTTCCTCCGGGTGCTCCGGTTTCCCCCACAGTCCAAAGACATGCAGGTTAGGTTAACTGGTGACTCTAAATTGACCGTAGGTGTGAATGGTTGTCTGTGTCTATGTGTCAGCCCTGTGATGACCTGGCGACTTGTCCAGGGTGTACCCCGCCTTTCACCCGTAGTCAGCTGGGATAGGCTCCAGCTTGCCTGCGACCCTGTAGAACAGGATAAAGCGGCTAGAGATAATGAGATGAGATGACTAACTTCACTATATTTGAAAGACAAATATTGTACTTTTCACCCCACTACATTTTTAATCAAGGTCCTCGTTACTTGTTACTATGAAGCAGCTTTGAAAGTGGATTTTTTTTCTGTCCTTAGGGTGGACCAATTTCTGCCTCAGAGTGTTACTGGGTCTGAAATGTACAGGAATGTTGTGTTTGTAGAAGATCCTACTGAGTTTCTCAAATAGTCCACAAATGTAGGGAATGACTGTTAACAACGCAATTAACAAACACAAGAACATTGTCATTCCCTACATTTGTGGACTATTTGAGAAACTCAGTAGGATCTTCTGCAAACACAACATTCCTGTACATTTCAGACCCAGTAACACTCTGAGGCAGAAACTGGTCCACCCTAAGGACAGAATACCCAGACACAAACAGGACAACGTAGTGTACGCAATTCGAGGTATGTAAACAGGGAGGAATGCACAGACTTGTAGATTGGGGAAACAAAACAACCACTTCACAGGCGCATGACTCAACCTCAGGCCAGGACTCTGCAGTCTATCTTCATCTCGATAACAAAGGACACTCATTTCAGGACTGCAATGTGCGCATTCTAGCCAGAGAAGACCGGTCGTTTGAAAGAGGAGTAAAAGTGGCCATCTTCGTTAGCCTTTAATGACCATCACTGAACAAAGGAAGTGCTCTGAAACACCATTTATCAGCCACCTACAATGCAGTCCTTGGCACACTTCCCAGAAAACTGAATACACATCCACACCAAAACTCAGTTGAATTCAATGACTCGCATGATGGCAGAGACAGCCAATGACCCACAGATCACCCTAACGACTCTCTAGGCTGCTAACACCATTCACACCCAGACCCCAGTGACCTACACCTACAGGATGACTCAATGACCCAGGTGACCTCAGTGACTCCTTTGGGTTGCTTTTGGTCCACTAGAGGATAAATACCTGTAACTCCCCACTAGTCAGACAGAACTGAAGAAGCCTTTCAGATGAGAGGTGAAACGTCTTCAAGAATTTCAAGCAAGCCCAGTTGCCTTCTTTAGCACCAATGATTGAGGTGGTTCTTCTGGGGAATGTATGCACCCATGGCCATACCTAGAACCCATGTTTCAGTTTTCTGAAAGGATTAAAGATTCGTTTCATTTTAAATATTTGCTTTGTTTGCCTAAAAACAAACCACATCACAACCTACAAAAACTCGCTGTCCAACCTGCGGAAGCGTGTTGAGGTATGTAAACATTTTATTCCAAGAGAAAGCTTGCAATGAAGTCTGTGCTTTTAGAGCTAGCAATAATGTTGCAATAGCTATGCAGTCTGGTTAGTCAAATTACTTTCTATGGATTTGCCTGCCAAGTTGCCATAGCCTGGTCCATGGCTAACGTTAACACATAGCTAGTTTTGTTTTGATGTCAGATGATGGTCTTGCAACTTTTTGTCTTGCTTAAAGCAGTGTTGCTATTGGGCAGTTATTAAGCTAGAGGTGTGGACCTGGGTTTTAAGCAGGTTGGATTGTCATTTTTATTTTCTGAGCAAGCTGCATTTACAGTTATTTCACAGTCTTCCTGATTAACATACACATACATGTGTGCACACACTGCCAGAGCTGGGTCAGAACACTACCATGCTGCTTTGTGGGGGTGGATAGGGGTGTTACAATTAAAAAAAAAGAAAATGACAATGGCTCTTTGTCAATTTAGTTGTGTTTCATTTTGTAATGTTCTACCAGGCGTTTATTCTAGTTTCTACAAGCTAGTCAGTAAATCCAGTAGGTTGCTTTGGAGGTATTAGATATTGTAAGTGTTGTGGCAATAATACAACAATGCGTTGACAGAAATTGTACTTTTAATACTTACCGGTAAGTATTTTTAAACCCAAGTACTTTAGTACTTTAACTTAAGTAAAAAAAATTGACTGTACAGCTTTCACTCGTATCGGAGTAACATTTGACCAGTGGTATTTATACTTTGAAGTAATGAAGTTGGGTACTTTGTCCACCTCTGTTTAGATCATGCAAATTACCTGCATGTAGTTTATCAATTTGTTTTTGAATAGAAGTGTTGGACACAGGAGGTTCTGAATGGCATCCAGACTACCACCTTTAAACACAAGCGCACTCTAAACAATCATGGGATAGAAAATACGGACTAAAAAAGTAGATAGCGACATTCTGTAAACAAGATACAATTTAAAAAAAAAAAGCAAGCAAAGTCTCAGATTAATCTGCTATAGTTTCCATCATAAACAATTCCTGAAGGGAACTTTGAAGGACAAAGCCCAACAGTTATGGAACAGACTTCCAAGTAGTGTTCAGGACTCAGACTAATAGTCTCGGTGTTTAAGTCTAGGCTGAAAACATATCTGTTTAGTCAAGCCTTTTGTTCATAGTTTTTATTAGGTAAAGGAATAGATCTGGAAGGTCCTCAGGCATAGAATGTTTTGGTAAACTAGGATGTACACTACTGTTCAAAAGTTTGGGGTCACCCAGACAATTTTGTGTTTTCCATGAAAAGTCACACTTTTATTTACCACCATAAGTTGCAAAATGAATAGAAAATATAGTCAAGACATTTTTCTGGCCATTTTGAGCATTTAATCGAGCCCACAAATGTGATGCTCCAGAAACTCAATCTGCTCAAAGGAAGGTCAGTTTTATAGCTTCTCTAAAGAGCTCAACTGTTTTCAGCTGTGCTAACATGATTGTACAAGGGTTTTCTAATCATCCATTAGCCTTCTGAGGCAATGAGCAAACACATTGTACCATTAGAACACTGGAGTGAGAGTTGCTGGAAATGGGCCTCTATACACCTATGGAGATATTGCACCAAAAAACAGACATTTGCAGCTAGAATAGTCATTTACCACATTAGCAATGTATAGAGTGTATTTCTGATTAGTTTAAAGTGATCTTCATTGAAAAGAACAGTGCTTTTTTTTCAAAAATAAGGAAATTTCAAAGTGACCCCAAACTTTTGAACGGTAGTGTATGGATGCTGTTGGCCCCCCCACTCACACACTCACTCGGGTTTGTTGACGGTGTAGTGGCTGCTGCTTTATGTTCCAGGACACCCTCATGCCTGTGTTACCTTCTGGCTCTCCCTTTTAGTTACGCTGTCATAGTTAGTTTTGCCGGAGTCCCTGCTTGCACTCAGCACAAAATGTATACTGTTCTTACTCATTAGGTGACATTGGGCATACCGAACAACCTGTGTTTTCTCTCCCCCCTTCACTCTGTCCCTCTGAGTTACATGTCAATCCTGAGGCCGAGATCCTGACCTCTTCTGCTGCTCAGACCTACCTGATCCATCCTGATGCCCTACTTCTGGCTGGAGTCTCATCACATTGCCCCTGTGGAGGATGGCCCCATATGGACAGTCAAAAGTCGCACTTGGAAGATGGCTCTGGACATGTACAGTAATACATTTATGTTTGAGGACTACAGTTGACTTGCTAACTTGAGGACTGCAGTTGTCATGAACAGTTTTGCACTCAAGTTTCCATCAATGAACAGTTTATAACTTCAACAAAGTAGACTTCATGTTAAAACTATAATAAATGTCCTGGTTTCACAGTTATACTTTGTGACATTAACATTAGTTTGCTCCTGAACATGGCGTATGAACAGGTGAACGTGCATTCTCTTGCATGAAATTAGTATAAAAATTAATGCAGATATACATTTTCATCAATGAAGAGTTTATAACATCAACGAAACAGACTTCATGTTAAAACTGTTAAAAATGTTATAATCACGTTGTCTGTTATCACCCAAATGAGGATGGATTCCCTTTAGAGTCTGGTTCCTCTCGAGGTTTCTTCCTCATGTCGTCTGAGGGAGTTTTTCCTTGCCACCGTTGCCACAGGCTTGCTCATTAGGGATAAATTAAGGATAAAATTTGCTCATGTTTAAAGTCTTTAATTTTCTGTAAAGCTGCTTTGCGACAATGTCTATTGTTAAAAACACTATAAGAATAAGTTTGACTTGATTTGACTTGGACAAGTTGCCTCTCGCCCATAGTCAGCTGGAATAGGCTCCAGCTTGCCTACAACCCTGTAGAACAGGATAAGTGGCTACAGATAATGGATGGATGGATGGATTGATTTGACTTTGAAGGACAATAGCATTAATGTATTAATAGTGTCATATTTATGGTAGGGGCGGCACGGTGGTGTAGTGGTTAGCGCTGTCGCCTCACAGCAAGAAGCTCTTGGTTCGAGCCCCGTGGCCGGCGAGGGCCTTTCTGTACGGAATTTGTATGTTCTCCCCGTGTCCGCATGGGTTTCCTCCGGGTGCTCCGGTTTCCCCCACAGTCCAAAGACATGCAGGTTAGGTTAACTGGTGACTCTAAATTGACCGTAGGTGTGAATGGTTGTCTGTGTCTATGTGTCAGCCCTGTGATGACCTGGCGACTTGTCCAGGGTGTACCCCGCCTTTCGCCCGTAGTCAGCTGGGATAGGCTCCAGCTTGCCTGCGACCCTGTAGAACAGGATAAAGCGGCTAGAGATGATGAGATGAGATATTTATGGTATGCACAGTATAGAATATTGGCTATTCTTGAACATTTGTGACTTTTTTTTTAAATACAAGATTACCTTGAAGACTTCAAGATCACTTTCTCTTTCTTTGTTTCAGTAGATCTAATGACAAGGCAGTGAGGGTTCATCGTTTCTCACTGCGGATTAACACAAAGCTCTGTTTGCTTTAAATTCCACAAAGCCCATGTCAGCCAGGTCTAATAAAATTGCTATGCATCTCTTTCCTCATCAATCAAAAGCCCATCTGAGGCACCCCCCCCCCCACACACACACACACACACACACTTTTCCCCGACTTCAGACACTGTATGCAAATAATTCCCCAGAGTGCTCTTCTCTGTATGAATGAATGGTTGGGATATTTGCTGTTGGGTTGCAGTTTGATGGGGGGGGGGGGGGGGGGGGGGGGTGTCTGGTGTGAGGTTTATATGATGTCCATTGTGATCTTGATATACGATTAATTTTTTCTTTTTTTTACTTGTCTACCAACTATTCCAAAAACTATCCAACTAGTTTTCTTGTCCATAGTTAAAACAAAACACTGATTCAGGACAGCATTATTAGTTTATTAGTGGTTTTTAAAATTATTGTAGTTAAATTATTATAAAACAACAGAAAAGAATGCTTTTTGAAATTGCATTTGATTATCAGCCCTATACAGGTTACAAAGTACGTTTTCAACTTCATTGTCCTTTTGTCCTGATGAAAGTAAATAAATCAGGGTAATCAATGTACAACTTAACACATTTATTTAAGGAAGTACCAAATCAATGAGCTGGTGGCTCAGCTGAAAATCGCTGATTCTGAGCCCAAGTTTACATTAGACCGTATCTGTCTCGTTTTCTTCGCGGATGCACTGTCCATTTACATTAAAACGCCTGGAAACGCCGGGAAACGGGAATCCGCCAGGGTCCATGTATTCAATCCAGATCGTGTCTGGTCCGGTGCTGTGTAAACATTGAGAATACGCGGATACGCTGTGCTGAGCTCTAGCTGACGTTGTCATTGGACAACGTCACTGTGACATCCACCTTCCTGATTCGCTGGCGTTGGTCATGTGACGCGACTGCTGAAAAACGGCGTGGACTTCCGCCTTGTATCACCTTTCATTAAAGAGTATAAAAGTATGAAAATACTGCAAATACTGATGCAAATACTGCCCATTGTGTAGTTATGATTGTCTTTAGGCTTGCCATCCTTCCACTTGCAAGTGGTAAGTGACGCGCATGCCCAATATGCACTGGGATCACACACACAGCGGCTCAGTCCCGAATCACTGCTCGTGCACTTCACTCGCGCGCTCTGTGAGCTGCGCAGGGCCGGAGTGCGCACCCTCCAGAGGGCACTCGCTGTTCAAGGCGGAGTGATTTGGAGCGCAGGATGCCTGCGGAGCCGAGTGTATCCGTTTATTGGCGTGGCTGTGTGCACGCTAATCGTGTATTGGCGTTGCTGTGTGCACGCTAATCGTTTTAAAAACGTTAATCTGATGATCTGCTGATACAGTCTAATGTAAACCCCACCTGAAACTGAGAGCGTGCAGCATGGAAGCTCATGTCCATCAGCGGAATCCTCCTTATACTTCTAATGAATACGAATGGATAATACTGTATTCTATCCACATTCACTGGATTTGAGCAATCGTGCACTCCAATTGGCTACTCTACTACTAGGATATCAGCTCATATACTGTGAGTAAAGAAAAACAAAATGGCAGAGCGCATCAAGTCAGATATACACTACCGTTCAAAAGTTTGGGGTCACCCAGACAATTTTGTGTTTTCCATGAAAAGTCACACTTTTATTTACCACCATAAGTTGTAAAATGAATAGAAAATATAGTCTAGACATTTTTCTGGCCATTTTGAGTATTTAATCGACCCCACAAATGTGATGCTCCAGAAACTCAATCTGCTCAAAGGAAGGTCAGTTTTATAGCTTCTCTAAAGAGCTCAACTATTTTCAGCTGTGCTAACATGATTGTACAAGGGTTTTCTAATCATCCATTAGCCTTCTGAGGCAATGAGCAAACACATTGTATCATTAGAACACTGGAGTGATAGTTGCTGGAAATGGGCCTCTATACACCTATGGAGATATTGCACCAAAAACCAGACATTTGCAGCTAGAATAGTCATTTACCACATTAGCAATGTATAGAGTGGATTTCTGATTAGTTTAAAGTGATCTTCATTGAAAAGAACAGTGCTTTTCTTTCAAAAATAAGGACATTTCAAAGTGACCCCAAACTTTTGAACGGTAGTGTATTACTTTATCAAGTATTTAAAAGAAACAGAAATAGCTAAAAGAATATAGTTGCCCCCCCAGTATCTGCTGTTCCACATTCCAGCCCAGTCCGTGGTGGTAATGCATCTTTAAGTTGGTTTGCCAACCGCCAAAAAAACCCTGAACAAGAAGAAGAAAACAGCAGAGCATGTTACTGAACCAACTGAGGATGAAATAAAAACTCTACTCAAAAACAAAACCCCCCAAAATACAAAAAAGCAACAAAATATGAAATAAAAGTATTTCATGGTAAGAACATATCTTTTTTTTTCAATAATTATTATTGTAGTGTTTTCCCCAAATTGCTCCTGTCATTTTGCCAGTTTGTTTACATTCTAAGCAGAAATTATTTTGTCGGACGTTTTGTATAAAAGTTTTTATTTATCAAATTTGCAAAAAATAAAACTGCTCTGTTTCTCAAAATCCAGTGAATATGGATAAAATAAGACAGTTATTCCACTCAATCTCGTCATACATGCCTTATAGCTACTCAGCGCTATGCGCCTCATCGGCTATTAGCTCATATACAACTCGATTTCGTGGAATAACTTACAGTAAATGTCTACAACAGCATCTGGGAGTTTTTTTCAACTCTGACCTCGATAGCAACCGACCCTGTAGGCTGGCATGCGCCACTCTGAACTCATTGAGTGGGATCGGATAATGAAATGTAACCTGCAGCACAAGAAGTGCTCATTCACACAATAATGGTCATGATGGAATTCACTTTGGCACAATGCAAGGATTTTATTTCATCTTTAAAGGACAACAAAACACAACCGCAAAAGGTATTCCTTCAGGGTAGGCAAAAGGCGGAAAATTTGGAACACTGAGTTTGTTTTTTCCATCGGTCCTGACTACTCCCCACATCACTCACTAGACTACTTCATTCAACCCCTTCTACATACTGCATACCTCTGCTATGTAGTCAAATGTATTCATTTCAACTATAAATTAAGATTTTGGTATTTCCTATGCTGTTTTTGGCCTATGGAAGGTGAGGACAGATCTAACAGTCCAATCTAAACCACTCCTGCCACACATTCAGAACAGTGACAGAGGAAGATGTTGAAGATAAGCCTCAGTAATGAAAGTGGATGCCAAAGGAGGAAGATGGTTTATAACAAAGAGGATGTCAGCAGGGGAAGATGTTTAAAAGAAGTTCAAGAAGGGAGATAAAGTCTCAGAATGATGCTATCTGCCGGATTGAAGAAAGCACTCAGGCGACTCAAGATCACTTCCAATCAGTTAATCGGTGTGGCTCCACCCAAACCCATCCCTGCTTCATGTCATATGCTATTTCCCCACTTGAAACACTCCATCAGTTCATTTTATGTGTGGGAATGAGAGCAGGGGTGCTGGAGCATAATGGTTTATAGTTCTGATACTAATAATGCTTAAATCAGAAGACCAGTTGCTAGCTTTTATGAAAATGTCAACTCAAGTAAGCTTATCAGGATTCAATTAAAACATTAATTGACCTTTTATTTCTTAAATAGTTTGGTTGTATTCACTCAGACGTCACCACCTGCCACTGGGGAATTATTTACCACATGCATTAGAGAGATATGGGATGTTTATGTAGTCTTGGTTGAGGTTATCAAGAGGTCTTGCTCACATAATCCCATCTTAAAAGGTACTTTTCTAAATATTAGATTTGTTTACTTGCATTATGAGTAATCAGCAGTGGGGGTAGAAGAACGGAGATGGGTACCCAATTACATGGTAACTATAAAGTACAAATAATCAATGGTGAAGCTCAGGGGTTAAGGCTTTGGGCTACTGATGGTTGTAAAGGTTGTGAATTCAAAATTGCCAGGTTGTCATTGCTGATGGTACAACTTGGTACATCTTACCAATTCAGCCAGTGTAGATTTTTCTCCCCCCATCCAATCCAGGCAACAAGACACAAGCATGCATTAACTTAGAGAACTAAAAGATAAGTTTGTGTACAACCCCGATTCCAAAAAAGTTGGGACAAGGACAAATTGTAAATAAAAACGGAATGCAATGATGTGGAAGTTTCAACATTCCATATTTTATTCAGAATAGAACACAGATGACATATCAATTGTTTAAACTGAGAAAATTTATCATTTAAAGAGAAAAATTAGGTGATTTTAAATTTCATGACAACAACACATCTCAAAAAAGTTGGGACAAGGCCATGTTTACCACTGTGAGACATCCCCTTTTCTCTTTACAACAGTCTGTAAACGTCTGGGGACTGAGGAGACAAGTTGCTCAAGTTTAGGGATAGGAATGTTAACCCATTCTTGTCTAATGTAGGATTCGAGTTGCTCAACTGTCTTACTGTCTTGCATGATTGCCTAGCCTTGTCATGATTGATAAGTTCTCTATGGTACAAATCATCAATGGTGAGGCTCAGGGGTTAAGACTTTGAGCTACTGATGGTTATAAAGGTTGTGAATTAAAAATGGCCATGCTGTTATTGTTGGATGGTATAACTAACTTGGAGAACTGAAAGAAGTTGATGTATAAAGTACACTCTGATTCCACACATGGACTAAAAAAAAATCATCAGTGGTGAACCTCAGTGCTTAAAGCTTTGGGCTACTGATGGTTGTAAAGGTTGTGAATTCAAAATTGCCAGGCTGTCACTGTTGGTTGATACAACTTGGTACATGGTACCAATCCAGACAACAAGAGCATACATTAACTTGGAGAACTGAAAGATAAGTTTGTGTATAAATTACACTCTGATTCTAGACATGGACTAATAAAATGAACATTGGAATGATTTGTTGTTCCTCTGAGAAACTTCTGCTTATGCTGCATCATAGGGCAACATGACACACTCTGAAGAAAGTGCTATCCACCCTTTTCTGCATACATAAGCTCACATGATTGCCTAGCCTTACTATGATTGATAGGGACGAGATGGCATGTCATCCTTCCCATACAGACAGTTTCACATGGACAGTTTTGGTATCTTGGACTCTTGGGCAAGGATGGCTGTGGCATCACCATGATTCAAAATCTGGATTTGAACTTTTGCTCTCCAGATGATAGGATGAGTGCTAATCTGTTGTGCCACTTGCAAGCCCTGATTTGTTGAATTTCTGATCCTGCCTCCCTTTCCAAGTACATAAAGCACTGCCTTCTGGAATCTAACGATTTCATCCACATTAGCTTCATGCGTAGCGAGATAACTTTCCATTACTAGATTCACTTTGGCTAGTTATGACATTATATATAAAAGCAAACACATACTGCATCCTGACCTCATGCATCACCAAATGCACACACACACACACACACACACACACACACACACAAATATATATTACACACACAGTGGTGCTTGAAAGTTTGTGAACCCTTTAGAATTTTCTATATTTCTGCATAAATATAACCTAAAATATCATCAGATTTCACTCAAGTCCTAAAAGTAGATAAAGAGAACCCAGTTAAACAAATGATACAAAAATATTATACTTATTTATTTATTGAGGAAAATGATCCAATATTACATATCTGTGAGTGACAAAACCTTGTGAACCTTTGCTTTCAGTATCTGCTGTGACCCCCTTGTGCAGCAATAACTGCAACTAAATGTTTGCGGTAACTGTTGATCAGTCCTGCACACCGGCTTGGAGGAATTTTAGCCCATTCCTCCGTACAGAACAGCTTCAACTCTGGGATGTTGGTGGGTTTCCTCACATGAACTGCTCACTTCAGGTCCTTCCACAACATTTCTATTGGATTAAGGTCAGGACTTTGACTTGGCCATTCCAAAACATTAACTTTATTCTTCTTTAACCATTCTTTGGTAGAACGACTTGTGTGCTTATGGTCGTTGTCTTGCTGCGTGACCCACCTTCTCTTGAGATTCAGTTCATGGACAGATGTCCTGATATTTTCCTTTAGAATTCGCTGTTCCATCAATGATGACAAGCCGTCCTGGCCCAGATGCAGCAAAACAGGCCCAAACCATGACACTACCACCACCATGTTTCATAGGTGGAATAAGGTTCTTATGCTGGAATGCAGTGTTTTCCTTTCTCCAAACATAACGCTTCTCATTTAAACCAAAAAGTTCTGTTTTGGTTTCATTTGTCCACAAACCATTTTTCTAATAGCCTTCTGGCTTGTCCACATGATCTTTAGCAAACTGCAGACGAGCAGCAATGTTCTTTCTGGAGAGCAGTGGCTTTCTCCTTGCAACCTTGCCATGCACACCATTGCTGTTCAGTGTTCTCCTGATGGTGGACTCATGAACATTAACATTAGCTAATGTGAGAGAGACCTTCATTTGCTTAGAAGTTACCCTGGGGTCCTTTGTGACCTCGCCGACTATTACACGCCTTGCTCTTGGAGTGATCTTTGTTGGTTGACCACTCCTGGGGAGGGTAACAATGGTCTTGAATTTCTTCCATTTGTACACAATCTGTCTGACTGTGGATTGGTGGAGTCCAAACTCTTTAGAGATGGTTTTGTAACCTTTTCCAGCCTGATGAGCATCAACAACGCTTTTTCTGAGGTCCTCAGAAATCTCCTTTGTTCGTGCCATGATACACTTCCACAAACGTGTTGTGAAGATCAGACTTTGATAGATCCCTGTTCTTTAAATAAAACAGGGTGCCCACTCACACCTGATTGTCATCCCACTGATTGAAAACACCTGACTCAAATTTCACCTTCAAATGAACTGCTAATCCTAGAGGTTCACATACTTTTGCCACTCACAGATATGTAATATTGGCTCATTTTCCTCAATAAATAAATGACCAAGTATAATATTTTTGTCTCATTTGTTTAACTGGGTTCTCTTTATCTACTTTTAGGACTTGTGTGAAAATCTGATGTTTTAGGTCATATTTATGCAGAAATGTAGAAAATTCTAAAGGGTTCACAAACTTTCAAGCTACACACACACACACACACACACACACACACACACACACACACACACACACACACGTTATCACTAAATGTCTGAATTGTTGATGTAAGAATGGCTTAACATAAAGTCATATTTTGGCTAATTAGCATTGGATTCATATATATTTATATTACTACAACAGTAAATCTGGTGGAGGAATGAAGGTTCTTTGGGGTTGTGCTTATAACATGACTTATGATATAATATGACTTACAGGAGAGATGTAAACACAACAAAAAGCAAAAACCAGTGTTGCTTTTCTCCCAATCATGTGTACTATGCATTCATTTTGGTCATATTGATTCAAAAATGTCTTTCTAAGATACTTTCACATTATTTGTAAGAATAAAGAGGAGGTTCAACATCCTTTCAGCATTTCACATTTGTTGGTTAGCAGAAAAGCTGATCAGTCATTGCGGAGCATAAGAATGTTCCATTAATTCTGCATTCCAGAGACACAAACGATTAAGGAGATGTGTATCAAGCCAAGTGCCTAGATCTTGGCTCCAATCACTCTTTCTATACTCCTAAAGGGTGTTATATTGAGATTCTGGAGGCAAATACCATCAAAATCAAATGCACTTTTGCTCAGGCAGTTTCTATAAAATTCATGTTTGAAAAATGGCATCTCAAATTCTTGTTTCTGGAGCTCCTATCCAAATGGACAGCCACCATCTCAGCATGTGAGCTCAGCAGGCCGATGGCCACTGATGAATGAAGTGACCAGTTCTTGAGCAGTTGTACGAGTTGCAGAGGCCAGAGGAACCCCTCTGAGAGAAAGGGCAATGATGCACCTTCTCCACATGGTTAGGGAGAGATGCTCTCTTATGGATGCAAAGTAAGGGGTAATTAATTACAAAAAGCCTACTTATAATTAAATATTAATGATAGGGGGTGCACCAATACTCTCATAGTCAGGGTCCCTCAGTAAAAACATACCTACTTGGAAGTAGGAATGAAACAATTTAGAAATACATTATTTTGTTTTAAACAAATACAAATACAGCAGAGGGGAACTGTCAGAGCCTTCTAGGCCTTCAGAGAAGGCCCAAATATATCAGCATTTTCATCTCATCTCATCTCATTATCTCTAGCCGCTTTATCCTGTTCTACAGGTTCGCAGGCAAGCTGGAGCCTATCCCAGCTGCCTACGGGCGAAAGGCGGGGTACACCCTGGACAAGTCGCCAGGTCATCACAGGGCTGACACATAGACACAGACAACCACATTCACACTCACATTCACACCTACGGTCAATTTAGAGTCACCAGTTAACCTAACCTGCATGTCTTTGGACTGTGGGGGAAACCGGAGTACCCGGAGGAAACCCACGCGGACACGGGGAGAACATGCAAACTCCGCACAGAAAGGCCCTCGCTGGCCATGGGGCTCGAACCCGTACCTTCTTGCTGTGAGGCGACAGCGCTAACCACTACACCACCGTGCCGTCCAGCATTTTGAATGTTTTAATTTCTTTCATTCTTTAATTGCATTCATTCTTTCATTGTAATTATTCTCTTCTAATTTGGCCTCATTTTCTATCAAATTTGCTTCAGAAATGAAAGGGCTACTGTCCTGAAAACATTAAAATCAAGTTATCCAATGAGATTTTTTGTTTGTTTTCTCTAGGCAGAGAAGAGTTGAGAGCCGGCTCACTCATTGGTTAGGACTTCATTGCCGGGACAGAAGGCCATGGCAGTGTATGTTTGTGTAGGGAGTGACAGATGAATTAACCAATCAGATTAAGATTTATAGTGGGAGGGACCAAAAATTTATCGCCCTCAGCCTTCTTGAAGGCCAACGCTAGCTTACCCATTAGTCAGCGCAGCGGTGAAGTCACCTTCCAGCCCGTGTAGCATTCATCAGTAGTGTTAGCGAATGCTAATAATGCGGTCAATCCAGCACTATCGAGAGCAAGTAGTACAGGCCAACGGCCAAGGAACTAAGATTTCTGTCTCCAGATTCTTGGTGCAAGCTCACCACAGGATTTTTCACTCAGACTTAAGTATTCATTTCCCTGTGTAATTTACTTAGTTACTTTTAAAACCAACATCGACAACTATACACAATGGAGCTACCTGGCAGCCTGCCGCTAATCCCTTGCTAATCCTTTGCCCTGTTGCTTTTTTGGTGCGTCTGGCTAAGTTTTGGCTGAGCTGAAGTCCCAGCTCTAATAGGAACGGTTCGCCACTGCAATACAGATACAAGTATGAGATGCACTATTTACTATCTATCTATCTCTCAGCTCCATAGGTGGCCTCAAGAAAAAAAAATATCAGATACAATATGCTGACTTGCTCCTATGTAAAAGAAGAAAAAAAAAAGAAAAAAAACCCACCACACAACAAACAAAAACACTGTTTGCATCCTTAAACACCAGAACAAATATATCTTTATTCATCCACATACTTAGCTAGCCAGCTAACTAAATACTGCATTGCATTTTGTAGCCAGTTAGCTTCATTAAGGTTACCAGTAGCTTGAGTTTTAAATTTTGTTGAACTAATTTCTCTCAAACCAGATGTCAAAAAATACACACATTCTTTACTTATGTAGAAATACAACCACGTCTTAAAAAAAAGACTGTCATGAAAGTAGAAGTATTGATTCAACGTCTTTACTCAAGTACAAAAGTACAGACTCTGAAATGTATTTAAAGTAAAAAAAAAAGTAGCCTTTTGAAGGATATTTCTACCAGCTGTTTATGTATGGGGTGCCAAGTGTCACCGGGCCCATTTCGTGGACGAAATGCATTTCGTCCATCACAGAATGCATTTCGTCCGATGAAATGCATTTCGTCCATCACAGAATGCATTTCGTCCATCACAAAATTAATTTCGTCCATCACAAAATGCATTTCGTCCACAGAATGCAGTATGGTAGATCAAGAAATGATCACAGAATGCATTTCGTGATGGACGAAATGCATTTCGTCCCACAAAATGCATTTCGTGATGGACGAAATGCATTTTGTGATGGATGAAATGCATTTCGTGGGACGAAATGCATTTCGTCTGATGAAATGCATTTCGTACGATGAAATGCATTTTGTGATGACGAAATGCATTCTGTGATGACGAAACGCATTCTGTGATGGACGAAATGCATTTCGTGGGACGAAATGCATTTCGTGATGGACGAAATGCATTTTGAGATGACGAAAAGCATTCTGTGATGGACGAAATGCATTTCGTCCACGAAATGGGCCCGGTGACACTTGGCACCCCATATTTATGCGCAAAGCTAACTGAACCTCATGTAATATTAATAAAATATAATAATATATAATATTCAGGGGTCGGTATGTGCACACAGAAAGAGACAAATCCACAATTTCTTAAATTAATTTTTAAACAATACTCTATATAAGGTGCTCCAGTGGGAATATTTTAATTGTCAAGCACTTTGTGACAAACAAATAATACACTTACACGTGCAGTCGATATTGATTAGCTTAACACAGCGTGCTAACCTCGACAACCGAGCTGTGTATAACAGTAACTTATAACTATCCTTACCGTACGATCTGCTCCTTACATGCTCACTAATAACTTATTTGAACAGCATACATCACATCCAGCAAAAGCGGTAGGTATTTAAATTGAACAATTTGAAATCCTTACCCACAAATGTTCAAATTTAAGTCAGGGTTGCCAGATTTGGTTGGCGTAATCAGTGTCATCATTTGTGTGTGTTATTGTTCCATGTATTTAGGTTGAAACTGGCCTTGATGTTGGGAAGGTGCGTAAAGATATAAGGAGTAGAAAGTACATACACTCATTGGCCACTTTATTAGGAAGACCCATGCACCTGTTGTTTTATGCAGTTCTCTAATCAGCCAGTCCCTTGCATGTAAAAAATCATGCAGATACAAATCAAGAGCTTCAGTTAATGTTCGCTTCAAACACCAGAATGGGAAAAATTGTGATCTCAAAGTGTGACTTTCTTTCACTGTGGCATGGGTGTTGGTTTGAGCCAGATGGACTGGTTTGAGTATTTCAGAAACTGCTGATCTCCTGGGGTTTTCACACACAAGTCTCTAGAGTTTACACAGAATGGTGCGAAAAACAAAAAACACCGAGTGAGTGAGTGACGGTTCTGTGGGTGGAAACGCCTTGTTGATAAGAGAGGTCAGAAGAAAATGGCCAGATTGGTTCGAGGTTTGTTTGTTTTTTGCCAGGAAGGATATAGTAACTCATAGCAACTCTTTACAACCGTGGTGAGCAGAAAAGCATCTCAGCATACACCAGAAGAAGACCACATTGGGTTCCACTCCTGCAGCCAAGAACAGGAACCTTAGAATAAAGAACAAGATCCTATTAAAGTGGCCGGTGAGTGTATATTGATGTTAAAATGTAGTGTGTAAAAGTAAAAAGTTATAAGAGAAATAAACTCAAGTAAATTTCTATTTAAGTGGAAGAACGAAGTATTTGTCCTTCGTACTTTGTTATTTCCCCACCTCTGTGTTAATCAATCAAGCTAGCTTTTGCCTCAACTAGTCGGGAACATTGCTAATATTATAGCATTTATTCAGAAACTATTAGAGGTAGCTAAGTTCAAAAGCAAACTCGCTAACACTGGGCTAAGATTGTGGAAATGAGTAAAGTTATTAGCAAGCAAGCTAACAAGTACCGGTATACAGTGGATACAAGTTAGCTCCGATGTTGATTTGTGTGCTAGAGAGAGGTATAAATTGTACAGAGGTGCCGGTATTTATAGCTTAACCAGAGCATTTTAGATGTTTTAACCTCCAGGAGACTTTTCTACTTTTCTAGCTAAATCATCAGAGAAATTTACGCAACCATTTGGTGTAAAATAAACCTCCATTATCTTTCTTTTTTACTGTAAGCAGCTTGAATCAAAGCTTATTTCCCAAACAGGATGGGACAAATGAGGTGATTTATTGTAGCGATGATCTAGATGGAGGGACACAGACTGGAATTTCTTGGCTTTGCTGTTTAAACATAGACAGAGATAAGATTCAGAGACAATAACACAGTTGAGGTGGTTCAGCCTCCCCGTAGATCAGCAGACAGCAGGCATGGTGAGCTGATGGGCCTCTGCAACACTCCATCCTTCAGCAGCTTTTTAACACAGTCAGGATGAGCCTTTTCTATACGCTCCATTTCAATATTTAAAGATTGACATCAATACAATGTGATTGTGAGAGCAGGCAGTAGTAATCACAGCCACATAAAGCAGAATTAAACAGGAATACTTTGTATTTGCTTTGTATCAGAATGGTTGTGTGGTCATTTTTAGCTCATCCCGCCCCAGGACAGGCTGGATCAGCTTATGCAGTCATGCGTCCGTCATCATCTGTCGTCCGTCCACAATTTACAAAAATCGCTACTCCTACTACAGGTTTGATCGGATTTCGATCAAACTCACAAACAAACAATGTTCTGCATAAAAGTTGTCAAGACAGTGGCGACACCTATATTTACGATTTTATGGGCGTATGAAATTTTTGGGTGACTTGTCATATTAAACGCTACTCTTCATAAACTGCCAGGACGTTTTCACTGAAACTCACCCAGAAGACTCTAAAGACACATTCCAACAAGAGTTGTTCACCAGGTCGCACCACCTACCATGGATGAGGTGACAGAGGGGTCATGTGCAATTTCACAAAAATTGCTACTCCTACAGGCGTGATCAAATTTTGATCAAACTCATATGGAATGTTCCACAGGTTGGTATGTATAAAAGTTGTCAAGATGGTGGCGCCACCTGTCATATTTAACATTTTATGGGCGTTTGAAAATTTGGGTGACTCATCACACCAAACACTACTGTTCATAAACTCATAGGATAGTTTCACTGAAACTTACCCAGAAGACTCTAAAGACATATTCCAACAAGAATTGTTCACCAGGTGGCACCACCTACCATGGATGAGGCTACAGAGGGGTCATGTGCAATTTCATGAAAATCACTCCTCCTCCTAGAGGACTGATCAGATTTTGATCAAACTCTGAGGGAATGTTCCCCAGGATGGTTTGTATAAAAGTTGTCAAGACGATGGCACTATCTGTCATATTTAGCATTTTATGGGTGTTTGACATTTTTGGGCAACTCATCACACCAAACACTACCGTTCGTAAACTGATAGGATGTTTTCACTGAAACTTACCCAGAAGACTCTAAAGACATATTCCAACAAGACTTGTTCACCAGGTGGCGCCCCCTGCCATGGATGAGGTGACAGAGGGGTCACGTGCAATTTCACGAAAATTGCTACTCCCCCTACAAGTGTGATCAAATTTTGATCAAACTCATATGGAATGTTCCACAGGTTGGTATGGATGGAAGTTGTCAAGACAGTAGTGCCACTTGTCATATTTAACATTTTATGGGCATTTGAAAATTTTGGGTGACTCGTCACACCAAACACTACTGTTCGTAAACTGATAGGATGTTTTCACTGAAACTTACCCAGAAGACTCTAAAGACATCCACTAAGAATTGCTCACCTACCATGGATGCGGCTACATAGAGGTCATATGTAATTTCACAAAAATCGCTACTCCTCCCACAGGATTGATTGGATTTCAAACTCATACACAACAGTAGCCGGTATGAGCGACAGCCTCATTGAGGCTATTTTTCTTTCTTATAGTACGAATGTAATTCATATTCGTTTCTTGTTTAGAAAGTATGTCCTGTATGTGCATCCTTTACATTTAATTCAAGCAAACAGGACAAGAAAATACAACATTCAGTAAAATTGAAAAATGGAAAAATGGGCCCTTTTGTGAGTTTGTTTCTTTTAAATTACATCCAATCAAAGACTACATAATGTTTTGTCATCACACTGCAGTTAATACAAATAGATATTTCTAAGAGCACCTTTTTTATTCAGAGGAAGCTGATTGGGGTGCGAAAGATGAGTTTGTCAGCCAGCGCAGCAGTTTGGAGGGAAATAATTAACAGATAAAAAACAGATTGTGCTAATGAGATGCGCGTTTGACTAGGATTCTTCACTTGACCTCCATAGTGTTCTCGTGGCCGTCCTGGAGGAAAAAAAAAACCTTGCAGGTTTATAATTACACCCGGCAATGCACCATGAAATTGTTATTGTGGAATACCTTTTTGAAAATGTTATCAAACTATTACTTTAATTTCCCCCTCCGGAAACTGTTGCACGTGAATGCGAAGTAAAGTGAGCATTGGACAGTGCTTTTTCCTGTTCAGGCATGCTTCTGAGATATGTCACTTGGTTCTCCTTTCTCAGACTTTCCATCAGTTTCTTCTCTTTTACTTTCTTCCAATGAATAATGCGCTGATGATAAAACAAACAAAATCATGATGCAGTGCTAATCAAGTCTGGCCTATGTATGTAACTTTGGTTAAAAAAAAAGCTGTATATTCGTACTTTATCACATCAAATGAGTGAGAAAATAGTCCAAAAAAAAAAAAGAAACGCTATTCCATGATGAGCCAACTGTCGGAGAAAATGACCTCCTAGTTCTGGTGATAAAGTTCTCGCCAAAACGTGCTATCAGCTCGGGATGTGACTCATTAGAAACGGGTGTATGGTGTGGAAGCCGTTCTCGCTATCTGCCAGCGCCTGGCTTGCCGACTGATAAGAGGCAAATGCAAATGTACTGATAAGAACTGAATGCAAATATTTATGATATGATATTCCCAGGGAATTATGCATGGATAAAACAAAGTGTGTTATTTCCCTGGACTCCTTTTCAGGTTTGCCAAAAAAAAAAAAGCTACCCTTTCGGCTTTGGGAATTTTGCATTTCTTAAAAAAAAAAAATTGATTGGGCCCAAGCATTACGTTAAGCTATTTGTTTGCGGAGAAAGGTAATTAGTTACTGTAATTACAGCGATGACAGTTAGTAAATTGTTTTTAAAGCATTACAGTGTGCCTGTGCCAGAAGATTGCAGTACTCATTTTAGGATTTAAGCAACTGCTGAGGGGAAAAAAAAAAAATCCACTCTGTATTTTCTTGAACTACAAAGCTGCCAATTTCTAAGCAAAGACATTTTTTTTGAAAATGTCTATGAATTTGTCCTAATTGACTTTTTTCTTTCTTTTTTGGCCATTCATTTGTTGATCACGGCCATGCCACAGAGAGGATGTCTTGTGGAATCGTAGTTGGCTTGAAAAGTCGATACACATTTGTGTTTGCTTTGTGCACGTCTTTTAACGTGGACTTTTATGTTTTGTGTCTGAAAGCTAATTGCTGGGGCTGGAATGTGAGGCTCAATGATGTACACATGCTTTCAAGCATTTACTTAGCTGTGCCCTTTGATCGTTTAAAGACTTGACATGCTTGGACAATATAAAATTTGCAAAAAAAAACACCCAAAATGATGTGTTAATAGTGCATTATTACATTAATCGCTCTTATCCAGAGCGATGTACAATGTACCCAGGGATCAGGTGCCTTGCTCAAGGGCACTTCAACTATTCCTGCTGGTGTAGGGACTTGAACCAGCAAGCTTCTGGTCTCAAAGCTGCTTCTCTAACCATTAGGCCATAGATTCCCCCATGGTTACAGGTTAAAGTGACACAGGTCGATGTGCTGGTTCAGGAATCATTTAGAATTGTTTGAGCCGATACCCATCCCCATAGTTGGTATGCATCATCTTGTTTCAATGCATTTTATTTCCTAATGCGGGGTGTCCTAACCACGTGTTAGTCTGTTTACAAACTACTCCGCAGCCAGTTCAGAAAAGTCACGCGAGATCATACGTGGGTCAGAGGTCTTAACCGCGGAGCCACAGCAAACATAGTGGATCACCCAGATTGAACAAAGACTCCTAATTGAGACAAAAAAAACCCAATGATTTTAAGAAACTATCTGACATCGTCAGAGGTAAAACGTGCCAGAAAAGAAAGGAAAAAAACAACAGAGAAGTCGAGTAAATATTGCTGGCCAGCTTTCCCAATGAAGGGCCGAAAAGGCAAAAACAACCATGGCATCTGATGCCAACTTTATCAAGATGCTGCTGGACAGAAGAGGAAGCCTTTATTTGTCACATGCACACTCAAGCACGGTGAAATTAATCTGAAGCAGTGAACACACACACACATAAGTGAGCAATGAGCACACACACATACTCAGAGCAGCCATGCTACAGCAACCAAGGAGCAGTTGGGGGTTAGGTTCCTTGCTCAAGGGTACTTCAGCCCAAGGCTGCCCCATGTTAACCTAACCGCATGTCTTTGGACTGTGGGGGAAACCCACATAGACATGGGGAGAACATGCAAACTCTACACAGAAAGACCCCTGTCAGCCACTGGGCTTGAACCCAGAACCTTCTTGCTGTGAGGCAATAATGCTAATCACTACACCACCGTGCCACCCTGGTGAGTAACAGGCAGGTGAGTAACAGGCAATGACAGCTTACAAAATAATGCTAATTGGTATCTGTACTTATTACATCAACTTTCATACAGGTTAGAATTGAAATATTCCAAATCTAAACGCACCTGTGAGCTTGAAGGCTCTCAAGCGCTCGCTCCTGTGTCGGAGGCCACCGGTTCCTCCAGGTTTGTTGCGACCTCGCTCATTATAATATAATGAGAATAAACTTTGGCCATTTCTGCACCCAAGTGTAAACAATGGTATGTGGTGTTTTTCCAGCTCATTCTCCTTCAAAGGCAGGAGGCAGCGGGCAATACAGCATGTGATTTAAGTACCTAGGGGTTATTCTAGCTCCACAGGGTACTATTCATCTTTTTAATATATCGACCTGTCACTTTAAGTTAAATTACATTAAATTAAATTACTAATTTAAACATAACAGTAGTGATAATTGGCATTGACCTTACACAGTAACAATTGGGGGTATACTGTTAAAGGAAAATAATCAAAAATGGAGTGTTGTGATTACTAATACCACCTCAAAATTGATTATTTTCCTGCAACCGGATGTCGCAAAATGTTTTATTCCTCTTCTACAACAGAAATTATGCCAACGCCAACAATTTATCAGCAAATAAATATCACAACGTTTCTGTTTATAGTGACATTCAATGCTATAGAATGTCCATGAACGAAGCTAGCTCCTGTTATCACTTGCATGGCAACCCAGCTGGGATTTCAGTGTTTATTCACTTGTGACTCAAAATTTTGTTTCACTTTTGAAAATCAAAATCAATGTTGATATCACGATATTGTTTCAAAGTCTTACTTTTCAACATGGGGGAATTAAGGTGTGTCAGTAATAATAATATTACCGGCAACCATCGTTTTTAAAAATCAGTGTAAAACGTTAGCTGTGTAAACACCAGCTCTTAACAGTTCCGTTAAAAAAAATGGAAAAAACACGGGCAAATGGGCCGACGGTGAAGTCCAGGCTCTACTGGAGGGAAAAACAGTGTGATTTTGATGCATCCAAGTGATGTGATTCCTGTTCACATCACACTAGCAATCTGTCTTACGCTACTTTAATATTCAGACTGCCGGTCCGAATGCAAACAGAAAAAAAAGCCTTTGAAGGTATATAAACTCAACAAAAATAAAAAACTTTACACTCGTTTCAAAGTCAATAATTTGAACATTTTGGAAAATAGGTTTGAAATAACGATTGTATTCAATTATCTTGTCATTAAAGATGCTATAGCATACAGATCATGTTTGTCATGGAATCGGTTCCACCGGAAATGCGACGACAATGTCCATGATCAAAAACTGTGAGTCACAACTTAATGAAATCATGTCAATATCGCGTGTGTCCTCCATGGGCGTTCACAACTGCGATACAACGTCTCCTCATGGATTGGATGATGCGTCTGAACACAGCTTGGGGAATGCGCCGCCATATTTGTACCAACATGGCACCAAGCTCCTGCAAGTTCTGTGGAGGGTTCCTTACGGTCGGCAGTGGTGCCAGTTTGATGGAGACGTGTCTGGAGATTATGGATGGTCTGTCGACTGCATCCCATAACCCTCGCAACATCAGTGACGGATGTTCCCATATTCAGCATGCCAATGGCACGTTCACGCTGAATGTTTGACAGTCGTGGCATTGCAAATTAACGAATAATTAACCATAAAACCTTGTTTTTCTGAGATGACACTCTACTCTGCTACCGTGAGATCAATTGCACGTGTATCAATAGGTCACGTCACTTGTGTCACGTGGAAACGTGATTTTAGTGTGCAGTGCTCTCGCACGTGCTACGTAGGCCCGACCAGTAGAATGAATGTGTGACATAATGCCCTTTACAATGCATTTAACCATAATCACAACAAGAACTCTTTCAAGAAAAGTTTCTAAACACTATTTGAAAAATAATGAGTGTCAAGTTTTTATTTTTGCTGAGTATAGTTCTCAGGGGAGCTCCTATAAGTCCTCCAAACTCTTTGGACCAAATGCGCCTAATGATCGTCATACTGTAATAATTAAAATGTCAGAAATTTCTTTTGCACGCTGTCGAAGACGTTATGTCGATTCAGCGTACAGCTCTTGCTAAAATTCTAATGTTGATTTATACTGGAAGTATTTTGTTAACCTTTATACAAACATTAGCATTAAACATTATTTCAATGTTCAAACAACATCTGATATTATTTCAACCCTATTGCAGTGTGAAGGTGAGCTACAGTACGTGTCGGCTGGGGAAGCACTGGCGGCTTCATCAAATTAAGAAGCGCGTTAAGTTAAACCGGGTGGTACAGTGGTTAGCATGGTTGCCTCACAGCAAGAAGGTTCTGGGTTTGAACCTCACACAGACCTTTCTTTGTGGAGTTTGCATGTTCTCCATGTGCCTACAGTTCAAAAGAAATGCAGATTAGGTAAAATACTAATACACTGGGGTTGCACAAGCCAGTGCATACTTGGTGCTGATCCCAAGCCTGGGTAGATTGGGGAGGGTTGTGTCAGGAAGGAAGGTTGTGTAAAACCTATGCCAAATCAGATATCAGGATCTGCTGTGGCAACCCCTAATGGGAGCAGCTGAAAGAAGGAGTTAGATTATGTGTAGCATCCACGATAAATTCCTGATAATGACCGGAAACAATAAAACCAGAATTATAGAAAATTAATCAACACCTTCTGACCAATCAACTTAGAGAATTCAACAATACTGTTGGTTATACCACCGCTTTTGATTTAATTCGTAATTATTCAAATGTTATTAAAGAACAATTTAATATTTGAAGCCAAATTTGACAAACAGGAAATCTGACACAACAACCGTTTGCTCCAATTCGTCCCTTTGCTTGGATTCCTCCCTCATGTGTAGCATCATTTTCTTCTAACTAAGCTAACTCTCCTGCTTAGTCTCTCTTGATTCATTCACAGACAGATATAAACACACATACTCCAGGTCCCTTTGGAGATTCACAACACTGCACGCTTGGTTGCACAGAAGATAGAAACATCCCAGACCTCAGAGTACATGCACGCATGACCCAATTCTATACACTTTTGTGTACTATTTGTAGATTAAGGGAATCATAGGGTTGGAGGGATGCTGGGAACTGACATGCATACTTTGTGATTAAGAATGTAGTAAATCCTGTTATACACTTCTAGTAGAATGGCTGAGAAGATATGTTTTTTTAATTATTGGTTGGGGACTTGGAGATGTACTACTTACTAATGGGTCATGTTGGAAAATGGGGTATTGCATGATTAAAATAGACCTCAGCCCTCATTTATCAATGCTACATATGCACTAGTAAGTGTGTAAATTGGGTATACAAAATGGTTGCGCACTTAACTTTGTTTTTATAAATACACACAGCTTTGACTGTGGATATATACCAAGTACCCAAGTGGAAATTAAAAGGTACAAGTGAAATGCATTGGCTCAAGGTCATGCCTAAACTCATCTCATTCTCATTATCTCTAGCCGCTTTATCCTTCTACAGGGTCGCAGGCAAGCTGGAGCCTATCCCAGCTGACTACGGGCGAAAGGCGGGGTACACCCTGGACAAGTCGCCAGGTCATCACAGGGCTGACACATAGACACAGACAACCATTCACACTCACATTCACGGTCAATTTAGAGTCACCAGTTAACCTAACCTGCATGTCTTTGGACTGTGGGGGAAACCAGAGCACCCGGAGGAAACCCACGCGGACACGGGGAGAACATGCAAACTCCGCACAGAAAGGCCCTCACCGGCCCCGGGGCTCGAACCCAGGACCTTCTTGCTGTGAGGCGACAGCGCTAACCACTACACCACCGTGCCGCCCCATGCCTAAACTGATAACATGAATTATCTCTAAAATCCATGAATGAGGTTTGATTAAATGGAATAAAGAACAGCACATTTGCAGACATGTTCAAAATATTAAAGGTTTAACAGCAGATACCATTTCCTTTTGATCACTGATAAATGTTATATGTCATGATGCTTCTTAGCCCAGCCTAGCTAGCTTTAAACTGAAATTGACTTGATTGGGATTTTTACCATTTGATTTACTCAGTGTCTAATAGGTATATATTTATTGCATCACACAGTTCAATTAAAGCGAGATGGCCTTTGATTTCATAAAATCGGGGAAATTTAGTTCCTTCTGAAATTTGGTCATTGTGATATATCTTTATTTTGTGAGCTATTACAGAATTATCAGGTCATCTGTGGCTGGGAAGTTATTTAATTTGAGTGGACTCTCAAGCAATTAATGTGCATGAAATCGCTCGCTTCGCGCAGTCAAGCAAACAGAGCAAGTCTGTGTGCACACTGACGGTTCCATCATTCTGTCGCTAAACGAACAGCTGATCACACCGAGGTGCTCGCTGACCGCCGATATTTATTAGTTTGGTCCTGCGTTTCCTTTCCTTTGCAACATGATGTCTTTTCTTCTCGCTTTCCGTTACTGTAGTCAGGCTTTCACGTATCATTTTCACACTCACGTCCTTCAGTTTCCTCTCCTGTTTCAAATTTGTATCTCACAATGCTTTGCGTGAACAGGGAAAGCCCACCACGTGATGCATGACATGGTATCTTTAATTGGGTCATGGTGAAGCAGGATAAAATGGTGGCGAATTTAGGGCCACATGGCCCTAAATTCATTAACTGTTCTATTTAAAAAAAAACCCCACTAATAAAATTGGAAGTCTGTGATTCAAATTCAGCAGCTTTTGGTCCACTAAACAAAAATAATTGTGTGTCAGAGAAAATTCTTTTTATGGCCTACACTTGAAAAATCTGAAAGGCAGTCTACCTTTAAACAAAAAGCAGACATTTATTAGTGGATGGTAGAACCATCTTTGGATGCAATTACATCAGCAAATCTTCTATAATCAGAAATATCTGGATGGAGATGGTTAGTGAACAGCAATCTGGAAGTCTTGCCACAGATTCTCAACGATGCTACCACAACTGTGCTTCACTGTGGGGATGGTTTTCTCAGCCTGAACAGCAGTGTTGCAGTTCAAAAGGCTCATTTTCAGTCTTATCCAACCACAGAACCTTGTACATGTTTACTGAGACATCAACACAGGACTTCATTTGTCTGTCT
Organism: Neoarius graeffei; assembly: GCF_027579695.1. Taxonomy (NCBI): domain Eukaryota; kingdom Metazoa; phylum Chordata; class Actinopteri; order Siluriformes; family Ariidae; genus Neoarius; species Neoarius graeffei. The sequence continues at coordinate 50,151,093 of NC_083587.1, read as the reverse complement.
GTCTGTCTGTCTGTCTTTCTGGCACTTCTGTAAAGCCTAACTTTATGGCGTGTCCAGGCAATGGCTGTGCTGTGATTTCTCCAGCTCCTCTTGGTTGCTTGTATGACTGATATCTTCCTTACCTCGTCACTGACTTTGGAAGCCTCTCAGCAGAGTTGTAGTTGTGCCATATTCTTTCCATTTTTAATAATGGATTTAATCATGCTCTGTGAGATGTTCAAATTTTGTGATTTTATTTATCACCAAACTTTGACTTACACTTTTCCAGAACTTTGTCCCAGACTCGTTTGGATAGTTCCTTGGTTTTCATGATACTATCTGGGTAAAAAAAAATATCTCTGGGGCCTTCCAGGATTAGGCACATAAGTGGACTCCATTCAACCAATTATGTGACTGTTGATGGGAACACCAGAACTAATTTAGGGGTTTCACAACTTTTAAGGTTTTTTTTAGGGCTGTCAAGTGATAAAAACAAATAATCTAATTAATTGCATACTCTGATTAACCTATATTAATTGCATACATCATTTTTTGCTGTAAAAGTATTTTCAATCCAAATTAATTTTGACAGATGAGTGAATCAGTGAATGATCAACATTATAGACTTTAAAACTGTTGAGCGCAGGCATCGGCGTAGTGCCTGGTGTCAGTTTTTAGCATGGGTAATGCAAATGACTGAAGTTTCCACTCACCATCAATGACATGTGCGGTAACACCAAGGTAATTGTGATTGATAATGGAAGCCCAGTGATCCCCAGCTGTTGTTGTCGTCATCAGCTAGCCATCGCTAGCAATGACGACTACTTCATTAGGGTGCGCAGAAATGCAGATGGGCCGCGAGGCCTGCACCAGAGCGACAGAGTTCGGCCCAGCTGAATCGCCACGGAATGTCTGACCTTGTGAGCTCTTGCATACTATTCTCCTCTCCTAACAAAGTGTCTTGCACAGTAAGGTAAGACAATGTCGTGCTCCCATCGTGTTGTCTCTCTGGACCTCCAGACCTGATACCAAGTGGTCCACAAAAGTGCCACAGACCTGACGGATATGGAAGTTGCCCCACTGTGACAACTGACTTGCTGAGTGATGCCATCCATTGGCCATTTGAGTGGCTCTTCTGCATCCCATCAGATGGTGTGCCATTGACCCTGTTGGGTTCATCTTCCACATTGCACTGAAAAGTGCCCTGCTGCCAGCGCCTTATTGGTGATGTACTATTTAACCCATAGCTGGAACCTAGGCAGGTGCTACCACTCCAGGTCCAAGCGGACCTGGGAGCAATGGTGATTAAGGGGTAACTCCACTTTCCCCAATCCCAGACTTGAGACTCACCACTGGTTGCAGTTGAAAGTCATATCCAGGATATTTGGTTCCCGCCAACTACATCTTCTTTTGTTTTCTTTTCTGTGTCGTAAAGCTGCTGGATTTTGGACAGAATTGTGTTTCTCGATGGTGGCTTATGAGTTGTGTTGGAAGATGCCATCTGTAAAGCCTCTGCTAACCCCCTGTCCTCTGTCACCGAAATTGGTATGCAGGCCATTGCAATCCATTTAGCAAGGGAGTTAGTTAGTTGGTCAGAGGTAGACTTGCTAAGCTTGCATCTGAACACCTGGTTGAGTGTGGCTTGACAAGGCTGGCTGCTAGCATTAGCATCAAGAGGTGTGCTAGCTTGTACCTCTGGGTTTGCTCCTAAATGCTTTGCGCTGAGGTAATATTTCAGAAATTTACAAACTCCTATGGTACGAAAATTCCTTATTGCAGAAATTGCAGAGAATGAAGCTTTGGTCACCAGTTCCAACTGGGCATTTTTTTTTAAACATAAAATGTTTTTTTAAACATTTAAAATGTTTTTTTAAACATAAAATGTTCACTGGACCAAGCAGCGCGTTCTTGTCTGCCTCCTTCATTTTATAGTCACTTGTGGCCAGAACAGCGCTGGGTCAAAGGTCACTACAGAATGTGATTAATCAGAGTTAATTTTTTTAACGTTATTTTTTCTGTGATTAATTAATTGAAATTAACGCATTATTTTGACAGCCTTAGTTTTTATTATTATTTTTTTTTTTTTGGACATGGTTGAGTGTCAGCTGAGGACGGAGAGGAGGCGGGTTGAACCAGTACACAACTCGTGAGGATTCTCATCTATATCTTATTACCACCAGTCTATTTATGTCTGCTTTCAACCTGTATTATTGGCATTTGCTCCATCAAGAGGCAGATCAATCATTTCTTCTGCGTCCAGAGACTGGCTTCAGTTTCCTCTACCTCATCCAGGAGAATGTCCATGCGTTACCTGCCAGGTCAACCCATCTCCTCTCTTTCTGCAGCTGATGCCCAACCACACCTCCACTACCACAGAAAATGTTGCAACCTGTATAATATATATATATTTTGCTCTTACTTCAGTATTATTTTGTGTGGATTCATAACATTTAACAGTTATTCCATGAAACCGAGTCATACATGAGCTGATAGCCGAGGAGGTGCATAGCACCGAGTAGCCATGTATGACGAGATTGAGTGGAATAACTGTTTTATTCCATCCGTATTCACTGGATTTTGAGAAACAGAGCATTTTTATTTTTTTGCAAATTCAATAAATAAAAACTTTATACAAAACATCCGACAAAATAATTTCTGCTTAGAATGTAAACAAACTGGCGAAATGACAGTAGTAATTTGTGAAAAATTCTATAATCTATTATTCAAGAATTATTACACACACACACACACACACACACACACACACACACACACTATAAAATACTTTTATTCCATATTTTGTTGTTCTTTTGTTTTTTGGGGGTTTTGTTTTCGAGTAGAGTTTTTATTTCATCCTCGGTTGGTTCAGCAACACGCTCCGCCATTTTGTTTTTCTCTACTCAAGGTATATGAGCTGATAGCCTAGTAGTAGAGTAGCCAATCAGAGTGTGCGATTGCTCATATCCAGTGAATGTGAATAGAATAAACTGAATTATGCCAATTAAGTCCATTTCTGTTTTTGTCTGTAAACTACAAAATGTGGAAAAGCTCATGGGGGTGAATACTTATGCAAGGCACTGCACCCAGTTTGCATGACTATGAAAAATCCTTACTCACAGAATAAATGCAGTTTCTTTGAGGATTGTTTCGGAAATATGTCATTCTCTGGACAGAATTCTGCTTGTCTTCTGGTACTTTCTTTTATCCATCATCCCTCACAAGCACAGAACATCTTCTACTCTCAGTAATTAGCTGAATCTCTAGACATTTCGGGACTTAGATGCGGGGCGTTTATCTTTTCTTAGGCCATGCAGGAGATCTGCACTGTGCCCATAGCTGTGAGATGACCTCCCAGGATGCATTGCAGCAGTAAAGCCATCTTTGATAAGTTCCTTCTAGAATGCAGCTTTTAGTGAGAGCCTAATTAGTACCTCAGCACCCTGATCGCCAGGCTTTCTGCGGTACACCAAATCCCTCACAAATCTTACAGGATTAGGGGAAGTCGGTTGGTAAATTGGGGCGTGCATCTTTAATTTAACTGCATCTTAGTCCAGTAATTAATAACTGCTACCTATGCAAGACTAATGTGTCTGATGTTTGTTAATTAGCAGGCAGTTATGATAAAGTTTCCCTGAAAAACACACACTCACAATTAACAAATCGAACAGATGTTTTTCTTTTCATTCTTCGTTTCTCTTTTTTCATTAATAGAAATCCACTGTTGTTCACAGTAGAGGTTTACATAACAATGATAAGGATAAGGACTCAAGAACATTTTAATTAGCAAGCAATTCTAAATATTTGACATTCATCTGTAAATTATTATACTGTCATTACAAATACTAAGCCCCATGCGACAGCAGATATCACACCAACAGTTCTTTCAGCTGAAATGTGTACTATTTTAAAAGCTCACCATGGAGACTCTAAAGAAGGAACAGTTCCCATACAACTGCAAAAGAAATGCTGGTGTATTCTCAGGAAGAACTTAAATGCACAGATACTAGACGTCCAGTGATACTAGTAGTGGGTAGTAGGACTGAGATTGTATACAGTATATACTGTATGTATTGCATAAACTTTCATTAAATTTCACCAGGATGCTATTTATTGACTGATATTTTTGGTATTTTGGTCGAACCTTGAAAGCAATAGAGGCTTTGCACCGTCATGTGACCCCATAACAACAGTAACTACAGTATGCCGCAGTATATAAATATACAGTATTTTGATTGAAAACAAAAACACAATTAATGATTTAAAATCATCCAGAAGTGACAGTCTCAAGAAAAAAAAAATACACCAAAAAACTAGAAGGGCACTTGGTAAAGTGCATACCTCTGCCAAGCCACATAGCACCAACATCAAAATCAAATCACATTAACATAGGATAATATTCAAGCTGCACACCAAATTTCATCAAAATCTGTCTCTTACTTTTTGAGTTATGTTGGGAACAGTAAAATAAATCCTGGATCCGGGCGGCACGGTGGTATAGTGGTTAGCGCTGTCACCTCACAGCAAGAAGGTCTGGGTTCGAGCCCTGTGGCCGGCGAGGGCCTTTCTGTGCGGAGTTTGCATGTTCTCCTCGTGTCTGCGTGGGTTTCCTCCGGGTGCTCCGTTTTCCCCCACAGTCCAAAGACATGCAGGTTAGGTTAACTGGTGACTCTAAATTGACCGTAGGTGTGAATGTGAGTGTGAATGGTTGTCTGTGTCTATGTGTCAGCCCTGTGATGAACTGGCGACTTGTCCAGGGTGTACCCCGCCTTTTGCCCGTAGTCAGCTGGGATAGGCTCCAGCTTGCCTGCGACCCTGTAGAACAGGATAAAGCAGCTAGAGATAATGAGATGAGATGAAATCTTGGATCCACATCAAAATATCATCAATTCTTCCTTGGTCCATGTCCCATCCATCCATTATCTGTAGCCGCTTATCCTATCCTACATGGTCGCAGGCAAGCTAGAGCCTATCCCAGATGACTATGGGCAAGAGGCAGGGGCGTGTTTAGCCTATTTTTGGGGGTGCTCAAGCACCCCCAAAAACAAGCTCAGCACCCCCTAGCTCAGCACCCTCAAAAACACTGCTTTTGGACGTAATTTTCAGAAATAAGTGCCCTTGCGCACTGCGCAATGAATGTGTGCGCGGGCATGTGTGTGTTCTTGAATTCACCTGTTACGTGATAGTTCTATGACCAGTAAAATACCTCTCCTCCTTGCGTCCCCTCTGATTGGGTTGCCTGTCCGCGCGAGTGCTTGCTACGACATGGTGTTTTTTTAAACTGGATTCCACGCCGATGAGGAACTCGAAGTAGCACCTGAGTATTACTGGCATAGCGAGATGTGAAGGTACGGACTGGAGTTACAAATGCAGTAGTAGGTCTTGTTTAGTTAAAAATATAACGTAAATATTTGTGTCAGTGGTTGTAAATGTGTAGATATCATAGTTTATTGGGTCAGCTTCTGTTAAAACATTGCATAAGTCTAGTCTTGTCTAGTCTTCTTGTCTAGTTAAGTCTAGTCTAAATGCGGAATAAACGTGGAAACACTGTCGTTCAAGACAGGTGCCTCTGTCAGCTCTGGGGGCTAAGCACCCCCAAAGATCAGATGCTAGAATCGCCCCTGGCAAGAGGCGGGATACACCCTGGACAAGTCGCCAGGTCATTGCAGGGCTAACACAGACAATCATTCACACCTACAGTCAATTTAAAGCCATCAATTAACCTAACCTGCATGCCTTTGGACTGTGGGGGAAACCAGAGCACCCCCATGTGGACAGCATGCAAACTCCACACAAAAAGGCCCTCGCTGGCCTCGAACCCAGGACCTTCTTGCTATGAGGCAACAGTGCTAATCAGTACACCACCGTGCCATCCCCATGTCCCACCTTTCCTCAAAATTTCATCAAAATCCCTTCACTATGTTTTGAGTTATATTGGTAACAAACAAACGGGGCAAAAACATAACCTTGAGGTGAAAAAAGACCATTTCCACCATTTTAGGTTTAAGCAAGGTACAGGAGGGAATAATAACGTTCGCAGATTTGCAGTCGGGAACTGCTTGCTGGCAGTGGCAACCTTGAGATAACTCATTTGGATAGTGCATTTTTTGGTGATTCTGCTTTAATGCACAGTAAACCGTTGTCCTTGTCAATGGCTGAGGATATTTTTACTGTTGAGCTGCTGTTCAATGTGCATCTGAACATATTTACTCACTTTATCAATAACTTTTTATATAAATTGTAAAAAGTGTTCCATTTCTCACTTAGTTGTACACCTATTCATTCTTTGGGGATCAAAATTTTCATTTGTTCTTGCTGTTTTAGAATTTTTGGTTGACTTTTTTTAAATTAGCATCCATCATAAGTACAGTTAGGTATTTGTCTAATGTTAGCAAAGTTGAACAGACATTAATAGATTTTATTTCATATTAATGACCTCAGATCATTCTTCTTTCTCCATTTACACTGAGAGAAAACAGGAGCCCCTCACAAGTCCTGTCAGGAGCATGTGTGATGGGTGCTTCCAGGCAGGCATCAGTCAAAATTGGAGAGTTCAAACACCTACACAAATCATTCCAGATTCATATGCTGATTGGCTTAACTCCTGATTTTTGAGGGATAACTCATACTGGTCATACTACAATGTTAAATTTCAGAGCTATTACACAAAAAGCATAAAAGGTCAGCAGGTCATTGTCAGACAATTTTTGCAACGTAACACTAGAAGATTAAATTATGATAAATCATACAAGCCTAGGAGGTTCTCAAAACACACAATACTGGCAGAGGTTCATGAAAACCCTACTGTGATTTATCATGGCTGATTAATAACTACTAACGGTGTCATTTGCATTAACATATGACCAATGACATTATTGTGTGATCATATCATCTGCCACATTTTAATGAAATTAGAGCAAGAACATAAATGGTTTGCATAATTTCCAAATGGTTCACTGGTTAAACAGAACTTCTGGTTATAGATACCGTACAAGGCCATATTTACGAATATGTTCCTCTGTTGCACACTGTGTAACATTCATGCAGTAGGTCAATTTTAGCTTATTTCCACCTTTTAACTTTTATTGTAATGGCTTTATGTTTATTAGGCAAGGTGAATGTGTTTAATTTTATGTCAAATTTAGCCACAAAGGTCATTGCAAATTCTCGCTAAAATGGCAGTAAATAGACAGCATGTCTATTGTATATATCATGTGACAAATTGTGATACAAATTAACAATGATTCAACTGGATGAAATAAAAAGGAACGCCAATTATCAGGCTGCGTAATCCATTATATTTTCCAAGCTGTAACTGCATTGTTTAGACAACAGAGGCATATCATAAAATGTACAATAGTGAGAAAAGTATGTGACTTCAACTTGGGTGAAAGCAACACAGCTCTAATGCTGCTAAAACACACAAAAACAGATCTAAAATGGGAAACAGCTGATGTGTGATTGACTGTACAAACAGATTTAACAAGAAATCAGAGCTCTATTTTTACAGACTGCTGAAAGCTAAAGAAAAATGGAGGTAGTACAAATTTTCATTAAAGTTTATTAAGAAAAGGCATATCTGATACATTTTTTCTTCATTTTTAATAAAAGTAATATTTTATTTAATAGGCCATTATATTTTACTCCAACCTTAACAAAAGGTAGGTAATTGTTGCTTATTAAGAAAATGAAACAAAGATCCCCCCCCCCCACACACACACACACACACACAACAAAAGGAACATTCAAGTTAATAAAGAATAGGAAAACGTTGCATTTTTTGGTCAGACAATTTTCAACACTTTTTTCCCAAAAAAAGTCATGAGAAATCATATTGTGAACCCAATATTGTGAATCAAATTGGATTGTAAGTAGGGTGGATCAGTACATGCCTAGTAAATACAACCCCCAATCAGAAAGACTTGGGGCAATATGGAAAATGCAAATAAAAACAAACTAACTGATTTCTAAATTCACTTTGACTTGTATTTCATTGCTGATAATATGAACCCAAGATATTTCATGTTTTTTTTTCTGGTCAACTTCATTTCATTTGTTAATATACATCCAGTCCTGCATTTCAGGACTAAACACAAAACGTTGTGACAGGGGCAATTTAAGGCTCGTAATGATTTAAAATAATTAAATAATGATGCAATTTGAAACAGGAAAGGCCTGGTCTTTGAGGAGCAAAGATGGGCCGAGGATCTCCAGTTTGTCAACAAATGTGAGAAAACGATTGAAATATTAAAAAAAAAAAAAAAAACACATAAAACAGTGTTCCTCAAACAAAAATAGGAAGATATTTGAATATTTTACCCTCTATGGTGCATATCATTAAACGATTCAAGGATTCTGGAGGAATTTGGAGGAAAGGGCAAGGGCGCAAGCCAAAGCTGAACACCTGTGATCTCTGGTCCCTCAGAAGGTACTGAATCAAGAACCATCATTCATCTATAGCTGATATAACATTGATCTATAGCTGTGTCCAGAAGCACTCAGAGGCTCAGAGGCATCTAGGATGGACCATCACACAGTGGATACATGTATTATGGTCAGACGAATCAGTATTCCAGGGGTTTTTCAGAAGAAACAAACAGACACTGTGTGCTCTGAAACAAAGACAAAAAGAACCATCCAGACTGTTACCAGGAACAAGTCCAAAAGTCAGGGTGTGTCATGGTATGGGATTGTGTCAGTGCCCTTAGCAAAGATAACTTACTCTTCTGTGATGGAGCATTAATGCAGAAAAGTACATTGAGATTTCGGAGCAACATATGCTGCCTTCAAGCCGACACCTTTTCCAGGGAGATTTCAACAATACAATGCAAAACACACATTACAAAGGCGTGGCTGTGGAAGAAGAGGGTTCCTGTCCCCTCTGTCCCAATAGAGAATGTGTGGCAAATTTTGAAATGAAAAACATGACGACGACCCTGTACTGTTGCACGTCTTAAGACCTGTTTGCAGGAAGAATGGGACAAAACAACACCTGAAACATTTCATCACTTGGTGTCTTCAGTCCCTAAACATCTGTTAAGTGTTGAGAAGAAATGGCAACATTATAAAATGGTATATGCTTTACCAGCCCAACTTTTTGAAATGTGCTGCAATAAAAAAAAATTAAAATAAGCATTTATTTTGTAAAAAAAAAAAACCCACAAAATTCATGAAGCAAAACATCAAATGTGTGTTTGTATTGTTTTGAGTGCAATATGGGTCAGACATTATTTACTAATTCATCTCATTATCTCTAGCTGCTTTATCCTTCTACAGGGTCGCAGGCAAGCTGGAGTCTATCCCAGCTGACTACGGGCGAAAGGCGGGGTACACCCTGGACAAGTTGCCAGGTCATCACAGGGCTGACACATAGACACAGACAACCATTCACACTCACATTCACACCTACGGTCAATTTAGAGTCACCAGTTAACCTAACCTGCATGTCTTTGGACTGTGGGGGAAAACGGAGCACCCGGAGGAAACCCACGCGGACACAGGGAGAACATGCAAACTCCACACAGAAAGGCCCTCGCCGGCCACGGGGCTCGAACCCGGACCTTCTTGCTGTGAGGCGACAGCGCTAACCACTACACCACCGTGCCGCTCCATTTACTAATTACTGTTTTAATTTCAACAGACCGTCTCTCTCTCTCTCTTTTATGAAGAATATACGACCCACTATGTACTACCCCTGCCTTAATACTTACAACCGTTTTCAGAATTGCTGAATTTATGATTGCTCATGACCATTAGATTTAGATGGGACAGGATAACATTAACATGGGCGGCACAGTGGTGTAGTGGTTAGCGCTGTCGCCTCACAGCAAGAAGGGTCTGGGTTCAAGCCCCGTGGCTGGCGAGGGCCTCTCTGTGTGGAGTTTGCATGTTCTCCCCGTGTCTGCGTGGGTTTCCTCTGGGTGCTCTTGTTTCCCCCACAGTCCAAAGACATGCAGGTTAGGTTGATATGGGACGGCCTTGGGCTGAGGTGTCCTTGAGCGAGGCGCCTAACTCCCAGGTGCTGTTAGCATGGCTGCCAACTGCTCTGGGTATTTGTGTGTGTTCACTGCTTCAGATGGGTTAAATGCAGAGAGGAAATTTCACAAGTGTGTGATGAATAAAGTTGTGCTCTCTTTCTTTTCTTAATAATTACATAATCTCAAACAAAATTAAGTGGAGAGGCTATCAGGCCTGATATATACACATGCTACTCTCTCCATACAATCCCACAGCTCATTTTGCACATTTTTAGACATACCTTTGTTCAGGGGCGGCACGGTGGTGTAGTGGTTAGAGCTGTCGCCTCACAGCATTAGGTCCGGGTTCGAGCCCCGTGGCCAGCGAGGGCCTTTCTGTGTGGAGTTTGCATGTTCTCCCCGTGTCCGCGTGGGTTTCCTCCGGGTGCTCCAGTTTCCTCCACAGTCCAAAGACATGCAGGTTAGGTTAACTGGTGACTCTAAATTGAGCGTAGGTGTGAATGTGAGTGTGAATGGTTGTCTGTGTCTATGTGTCGGCCCTGTGATGACCTGGCGACTTGTCCAGGGTGTACCCCGCCTTTCGCCCGTAGTCAGCTGGGATAGGCTCCAGCTTGCCTGCGACCCTGTAGAACAGGATAAAGCGGCTAGAGATAATGAGATGAGATGAGACGAGACCTTTGTTCAGGTGTTTGAAACATCATGTGTGTGTGTCCCTTCACCATTGTCACAGTGTGTGAGGCACAGAGAGAAAAGGTAAAAGTAATATCATTAACCAGGGTTTGCAGGTTTCAACAAAATTTCCAGCTCAAAACCAAAAAAAAAAAAAAAAAAAACCTGAAATTAACCTTTGGAAATTCAGTCACTGGAAATGAGAGATGTTTTTTTTCCTCCCTCTTCTTTTTTCCTCAGTTTTTGCATGGTACACAAGGTCACTAATGTGCATGCCTTTCCCTCCTCCATTCTTTACAATATCTTACAATCGAAATGGTTATGTAAATTGTATACACAGTGTCTGCACTTACACTTTCTTTGTGCAAATTTATTAGATTTGGTTTCAGAGTATTTGCTATAAAAAAAGATCTTGGTGGCTACAGATTATTTTTCAAACCCAATTTGGCATAAAAACCACAACCCCTGCAATGGTGTCATCAACTTTTTCTTTTCCACTGCTCCTCCCCTGAGCATGGAGCAGCATCATTCCTGCCCCATTGGGCCTAGCGCTCCTTCCCCCCCATTTTTGACGATAGGGGCGGCACGGTGGTGTAGTGGTTAGCGCTGTCGCCTCACAGCAAGAAGGTCCGGGTTCGAGCCCCATGGCCGGCGAGGGCCTTTCTGTGCGGAGTTTGCATGTTCTCCCCGTGTCCGCGTGGGTTTCCTCCGGGTGCTCCGGTTTCCCCCACAGTCCAAAGACATGCAGGTTAGGTTAACTGGTGACTCTAAATTGACCGTAGGTGTGAATGTGAGTGTGAATGGTTGTCTGTGTCTATGTGTCAGCCCTGTGATGATCTGGCGACTTGTCCAGGGTGTACCCCGCCTCTCGCCCATAGTCAGCTGGGATAGGCTCCAGCTTGCCTGTGACCCTGTAGAACAGGATAAAGCGGCTAGAGATAATGAGATGAGATTTTTGACGATGAGAAGCAATACTAACTCTATTGCACTAAATGGAGCAGTGAGCTTATCATCTCCTTTGTCGAGCACTGTTGCCAGGTCGGGGTCCATGTAGACCCTATTGAGCCACATGTCATTAATTGGAGCGTAGTTTTACACCGGATACCCTTCCTGCAGCAACCCTTCCATTTCTGGGCTTGGGAAACAACCAACCATTCACACTCACATTCACACCTATGAACAATTTACAGTAGCCTAACTGCATGTCTTTGGATTGTGGGGGGGAAACCAGAGCACCTGGAGGAAACCCACACAGGCTCAGGCTTGTAGTACTCGAGTCCAGGACTCAGACTTGAGTCAAACTCATGCCATAATTTTAAGGACTCGTGACTTGACTTGAGCACTGATGACTTGGACTCATGCATTAACTGCATTCAGACTTGCAAATTAGAGATGAGGACTCGGATTTTTTCTTTATTTTTTGTAACATGCCATAATAATTTGGCATACAGTGTTTATATCTACATTAATTTTTGTACTAATTTTGTGCAAAAAAGTGTCACACCTACACGCCTTGGCATGTGCATCAGACAGACTCTCAGGTGCGCTCCGGACAGCGCGTGCGCCAAGCGGACTCTCACATAAATGACTCGCACCTGCACAGGATTAAGTTGCAATCAGCACGCCAATATAAAAACTGTGAAAACGCACTTACTTTGCGAAGTATTGAGTTACATTGCTGACATTACCGAGCCTTATTTCCTTGTTTGGGTTCCTGATCCTGGATTTCCTGTTCCTCGTCTTTGATTCTGTCAAGTCTACAATAGCCTGTTTGTGCCTCGCTCAACCTATTGCCCATTTCACTGTTTTATGATTTCACCTGCCATTCTGGATTGTTTACCTGTCTTCACTTGGATTAATAAACACACCTCCTGCACTTACATCTGTCTCCCAACCATCTCTGACAGAATACTTCACACTCCCTGATAAAGAGACGCACATTAACCTGTTCATACAGCATGTTCAGGAACAAACTAATGTTCATGGCACTAAAACAGACACCGTCAAATAGTGCAGTTGGAGTCTTGTTCTGGGACTCGACTCGGATCAATAGTTGACTTGATTTGGACTCAACTTGGATCAATAGTGGACTCGACTTGAATTTTTTTTTTTTTTTTTTAAATGATTCGGACTTGAACACTGGGAACTAAAGACTGGACTCGAGGTTTGACTACAACACTGCACAGACTCCACACAGAAAGGAGGCGACAGTGTTAACTAGTACACCATTGTGCCACCCACTTAAAGGGGCAGTGAGCTGATAAGTCAGAACAGCTAATTAGTATTCCAGTGGAATTTAAATTGCAGGATGAGGACTTTTGATGAAGCTGATATATATGATGGAACTCTGCCTCACCTGCCACTATAGATGAACCGCTATGGAGAATATTATAGAGCATTTCTTGTTGATGTGTGTGTGAAGGCCTGCCACGGTTTGGCATCCTGTCCAGGGTGCATTCATACCCCAAATAAATATGTAGATTTATTACACTTGCTTTCATAAACCCAAAGCTGGATAGCCCTGAATTTGATTTGGCTGCATAATATCAGAAGAACACATTTAAAGGTTTTTCAGGCAGCTACAATATTAATACACAGCAATGGCATCTTCTATTCCAACAATGTCAGCTATTTATCATCTAATATGCAGGATTGCTTCGAAGGTTTCTCCAAATGGCTCCATTTTGTATTCCCAGCGTGTTCAATGCTCTCTCTGTCTTTCCTTCTCTCTCTCTCTGCCTCCGCAGGGATCCTAGTACGGGTTTGTATATCAAGTGTGTGGGAGTGTGTTGCTCATTAGCTCACTTATGTAATTCAGGGTGTTGCTAATCCTCAAGGCAAGAAGACACAAGCACCACAACAACAGAAGCAGATGTCAGCAACAAGCAGGAAGTTGAAGCTCCACCAAGTGTCTCTACATGATAAACATAAAACATAACTTAAAAAGTTACTACAGTGCAGGGTTTAAAAAAAATAAAATAAAAATAAATAATAAGAAAGGTACACGACACTTATATAAGCCATTCATGAGTACTGACACAAACATTACATGTAGAATAATGTGCGAAGACCTTCGGCACTGTACGTTTCTTATACAAGTTGTTTTAAATGCCTAGTTTAGGCTGACTGCATCTGTATGTCAGGAGTAAAGCATTTTTATTTTCAATAAAATGTTACAAAGAATTATGAACCATACACCACTTTTCTGAATTTAAAAATAAAGATCATTGAGGATGCTGTGGAATAAGGGCTGGATTTTACCTGCACACTTGAAAGGAAGTGAGAGAAAAGTCTGTGGTAAGTTCCTTAAGCTACTTGGGAAAAAGAAATACGGATGGATTTTCTCATAAATAAACACACACGGGGCGGCATGGTGGTGTAGTGGTTAGCGCTGTCGCCTCACAGCAAGAAGGTCCTGGGTTCGAGCCCCGGGGCCGGCGAGGGCCTTTCTGTGTGGAGTTTGCATGTTCTCCCCGTGTCCACGTGGGTTTCCTCCGGGTGCTCCGGTTTCCCCCACAGTCCAAAGACATGCAGGTTAGGTTAACTGGTGACTCTAAATTGACCGTAGGTGTGAATGTGAGTGTGAATGGTTGTCTGTGTCTATGTGTCAGCCCTGTGATGACCTGGCGACTTGTCCAGGGTGTACCCCGCCTTTCGCCCATAGTCAGCTGGGATAGGCTCCAGCTTGCCTGCGACCCTGTAGAACAGGATAAAGCGGCTAGAGATAATGAGATGAGATAAACACACACAATTTTAAATGCAAATTATGACTTGATTTATTAATGGTGTAAACTGCCAGACACCAAGACAAGACACTTCTCTCAAAGTGATTATTTTCCAATAACCCCACACCCTGAAGTGATTTATTTATGATTAGTATAAATACAGAGGTGATTACAGGAAGTCACGCATGCTGATTGGTCGAGAAATTCAGACTATTTCTTGATAATCACCTTGAGTGACTTGGCAAAATGGCGGCCAATCACTTTGCCACCGTAAGTGAGGAAGAATTACAAATTATGAAAGAAAATTCTGTTCCTAAAAGCACTAAAGATGCTACGAAGTTTGGTTGAAAATTATTCAAAAAGGTAAGGTGGAATGGTGATTCATTTTATCAACTTCAAAATAAAAGTATTTTATGTGACTCGGCACGGAAAAGTGACGCAAGTCTGCGCTACGCTGTTATGACATTTGCATCCTGCTTTGGAAGCTTGAAATAAATTTTTAAACAATTTTTAAAAAAAATAATCACCTGTGTATTTATACACAATCAATTATCTGCCTCATTCACCCACCAATTAACCTAACCTGCATGTCTTTGGGGGAAACCGGAGCACCCGGAGGAAACCCACACAGACAACACGCAAACTCCACACAGAAAGACCCCCATCAGCCACTAGCCTCGAACCCAGAACCTTCTTGCTGTGAGGCAACAGTGCTAACCACGACACCATCATGCCACCAACACATGTTACTGAGAAACCGTTACAAAGCACTGACACTGGAGATTCCTTCCTCCTTCCAAAAAACATTAAATAAACATGTATTCACAGAAAACATCACCATATCAACAATTACAAACATTTTTAAATCTGGTATACAAGTCCTTGAGCAAGTTGTTGCTATAGAAACAACAAGGAGCGCATATATTAATATAAGCCACAATTGCTCATCTCATTATCTCTAGCCGCTTTATCCTGTTCTACAGGGTCGCAGGCAAGCTGGAGCCTATCCCAGCTGACTACGGGCGAAAGGCGGGGTACACCCTGGATAAGTCGCCAGGTCATCACAGGGCTGACACATAGACACAGACAACCATTCACACTCACACCTACGCTCAATTTAGAGTCACCAGTTAACCTAACCTGCATGTCTTTGAACTGTGGGGGAAACCGGAGCACCCGGAGGAAACCCACGCGGACACGGGGAGAACATGCAAACTCCGCACAGAAAGGCCCTCGCCGGCCCCGGGGCTCGAACCCAGGACCTTCTTGCTGTGAGGCGACAGCGCTAACCACTACACCACCGTGCCGCCCAGCCACAATTGCTATTATAGAAAATTAATCAATCAATCAATCAATTATTCCAAGGAATCAGCATCAAGATTTCAACAGGAGGAAACGGCAAGGGCACATGCCCAAGTTATAGTATTCACTCTTTGGCCACTTTATTAGGAACAGCCATTCACCTGCTGTTATCTAATCAGCGGACCCCTTGACAACAGCACAATGCATAAAATCATGCAGATACAAACCAAGAGCTTCAGTTAATGTTCAATTCATTCAAACATCAGAATGGAAAAAAAAAAAAAATTTTGTGACCTTCACTGTGGCATGGGTGTTGGTTTGAGCATTTCAGAAACTGCTGATCTCCTGGGGTTCACACACACACACACACACACACACACACACACACACACACACACAACAGTCTCTCGAGTTTACACAGAATGGTGCGAGAAACAAAAGACACCGAGTGAGCGACAGTTCTGTGAGTGGAAACATCTTCTTAAGAGAGAGGTCAGAGGAAAATGACTAGATTGGTTCAAGCTGCCAGGAAGGATATAGTAACTCATAACTCTTTACAACCGTGGTGAGCAGAAAAGCAACTCAGCATGCAACAGCAGAAGACCACATTGAGTTCCACTCCTGCCAGCCAAGAACAGGAATCTGAGACTCAAGAACAAGTTCCTATTAAAGTGGCCGGTGAGTGTATCCTATAGTATAAATGACGAGACAGTTTGGATGGGGAAGGCAAATTTGTAGGAATGAAAATGCTCATGAAGCAAATTGCCAGGAATTATTCCTGAACATTATATCCTACAACATATGTTCATGTCTTGGAGTAATCCTGATTATTGATCCTCTTCAGACAAGACATAAAGCCAACACAGATCTGAATAGTGGTTGTAAGATAGTGTCCATATCATTCAACCTGAAGCGCAAGAACATGCTACTGAGCATCATTTAACCTTTACAGTATCCATAATTGATCCAGACAAGGCTTATCAGACTGAGATCAGCTCTTCGAGCCAGCCTTGTGTAAGCATCTGGATTCACCACACCTTTCCAAGACAAAGCGGTCCCTCGGCACTCATTACCATTGAGTTACCATTTCTTCAAGAGTTAGGCTTTTTCATTGTTCACTTCATGCATCGTCTCTGTTTTGAAAGACGAAGAAGGAAATATAGCAGGTGTGAGAAGGCCCAAGATGGAAGCTACGGGGTTTTAAACCCTTTTGATCCTAGTGCAAAGCGTGCATTAATGCTTCACATGTTCTCGGTCATGAATTACAGAGCCAACATAGTTGACTCAAATCAGTTGCACATTAATTCTTCCCAACATACAGTATTTCATTTATGATGACTTTGTTTGTATTTAGATGTAATGGATTACTCTTGGGGGCGGCATGGTAGTGTAGTGGTTAGCGCTGTCACCTCACAGCAAGAAGGTTCTGGGTTCGAGCCCAGCAGCTGACAAGGGCCTTTGTGGGGAGTTTGCATGTTCTCCCTGTGTCTGTGTGGGTTTCCTCCGGGTGCTCCGGTTTCCCCCACAGTCCAAAGACATGCAGGTTAGGTTAACTGGTGACTCTAAATTGAGTGTAGGTGTGAATGTGAATGGTTGTCTGTGTCTATGTGTCAGCCCTGTGATGACCTGGCGACTTGTCCAGGGTGTACCCCGCCTTTCGCCCGTAGTCAGCTGGGATAGGCTCCAGCTTGCCTGCGACCCTGTAGAATAGGATAAAGCGGCTACAGATAACGAGATGAGAGACATTACTCGATTGTGAATGTTTCTCACAATTCTGATACTTCACTCAATTGTGACTTTTTTTTAATCTTGCAATTTCAAATATCACTCAACTGTGACATTTTATTACACACTTGCAATGTAATATCACTCAATTGTGACTTTATCTCAAACGTGAGTCAATATCACTCACTTGTGACGTTTTCCTCACGCTTGTGACATATCACTCAGTTGTGGCTTTTTAATCTCACAATTGTGAATTAATATCACTTAAATGTGGCATTTTATCTTTCAATGGCATCATGTCACACAATTGTGACTTTACATCTTACATCTATGAGTTAATATTTCACAATTATGAATGCAACTTTTTTTTTAATCTTGAATCTGCAAGTTTCAAGTCTCATTCAACTAAGATCTTCCCCCATTTCATCTCACAATTGTGAGTTAATATCACTCAATTATAATTTATCTTGTATTCATTATCATTTGGTTGCATTTGTTTTACACACAAGTTATTTTCACTCACTTGTGATCTTGTAATTTTGAACCATTTCCACTAATCAGAGACGTTTCTCAAAATTTCGCATAATTGTCTCTTTACATGCAGCTGGCAGTTAATATATCACAATTGCGACTTTTTAATCTAGCAATGTCTTATTAATAGCACACAATTGCAATATCATGCTTTTTTAAATAATCAAACCATAAAACTGATGAGTGCACAAGCTGCTCATACTCTGAACAGGACAACAACATGTTTACACTGCTGGTGTGGAAGCATGAAGTCAGTAACTCAGATATTTACATGGAAATTTGAGAAAAAAAATATGTCACAACTGAACGATTAACTTGCAGCTGTGAGAGAAAAAAAAAGTTGGAACTGTAAGATAAATCTGCATAATGTGTTCTCCTGCATAAAGCAGTTCTATGAATTTTTCATGGAGTTAGGTTAAATCAGCAGATGAAGTCCTGGGATTTGAGATCAAGAAAGAGTTTGTCAGAAGATACAAAATATCACTAAAAGAAGTGGTATTACTTTCTCATCTCATCCTCATTATCTCTAGCCGCTTTATCCTGTTCTACAGGGTCGCAGGCAAGCTGGAGCCTATCCCAGCTGACTACAGGCAAAGGGGGGGGGGGGGGGGGGGGGTACACCCTGGACAGGTCGCCAGGTCATCACAGGGCTGACACAGACAACCATTCACACCTCACACCAATGGTCAATTTAAAGTAAGCAAGTTTAATTTGTATAGCACATTTAAACACAGCATACACTGACCAAAGTGCTGTACAGAGTCAGTATTTAAAAGACAAATGATCAAAAAAATAAAAAGAAATGAATAAAATAAAACTATAATAACAATAAGCTGATGGTTAAGGAAAGGCCAAGGAGTAGAGATGGGTTTTTAGCCTAGATTTAAAAGGCAGAGATGGAGGGAGCAGATCTGATGTCCAGTGGGAGCTGATTCCAGAGGCGTGGAGCAGCAACAGAAAAGAGAGTCACCAGTTAACCTAACCTGCATATCTTTGGACTGTGGGGGAAACCGGAGCACCCGGAGGAAACCCACACGGACACGGGGAGAACATGCAAACTCCGCACAGAAAGGCCCTCGCTGGCCACGGGGCTCGAACCCGGACCTTCTTGCTGTGAGGCAACAGCGCCAACCACTACACCACCGTGCCGTCCCGCATTACTTTTTTTTTTTAAATTAACTTCAAACTGGGCGGCACGGTGGTGTAGTGGTTGGCGCTGTCGCCTCACAGCAAGAAGGTCCGGGTTCAAGCCCCGTGGCCAGCGAGGGCCTTTCTGTGTGGAATCTGCATGTTCTCCCCGTGTCCGCGTGGGTTTCCTCCGGGTGCTCCGGTTTCCCCCACAGTCCAAAGACATGCAGGTTAGGTTAACTGGTGACTCTAAATTGACCGTAGGTGTGAATGGTTGTCTGTGTGTCAGCCCTGTGATGACCTGGTGACTTGTCCAGGGTGTACCCTGCCTTTCGCCCGTAGTCAGCTGCAGGAGATATATATATATATATATATATATTCAAAAGTTTGGGGTCACTTTGAAATGTCCTTATTTTTGAAAGAAAAGCACTGTTCTTTTCAATGACGATCACTTTAAACTAATCAGAAATCCACTCTATACATTGCTAATGTGGTAAATGACTATTCTAGCTGCAAATGTCTGGTTTTTGGTGCAATATCTCCATAGGTGTATAGAGGCCCATTTCCAGCAACTCTCACTCCAGTGTTCTAATGGTACAATGTGTTTGCTCATTGCCTCAGAAGGCTAATGGATGATTAGAAAACCCTTGTACAATCATGTTAGCACAGCTGAAAACAGTTGAGCTCTTTAGAGAAGCTATAAAACTGACCTTCCTTTGAGCAGATTGAGTTTCTGGAGCATCACATTTGTGGGGTCGATTAAATGCTCAAAATGGCCAGAAAAAATGCCTTGACTATATTTTCTATTCATTTTACAACTTATGGTGGTAAATAAAAGTGTGACTTTTCATGGAAGACACAAAATTGTCTGGGTGACCCCAAACTTTTGAACGGTAGTGTGTATACATGTTATTTCACCTCCCTCACTGCCATGACCAGGAACTACCTGCAGGCCAGGACAATGATAACATTTTAACCTAGCCTGTGGAAATCCAAAGTTTACACATTATCATCACGCACAGAAATTGCAAAACTAGTTTTAAAACCGCTAAGTTCCAACTGTTAAACATAGCAAGAGGCTGGGCTGTGTGTGTGTGTGTGTAAAGTGTAAACCAGTGCATCCTGACTTTCTAACTATGCCTGTGTGTTGCGTGAGCAGCAGTCAGTCAACAACTCTTCGCAAAGTTTCCTTATGAAACAATATGCTCGCTGAAATTATGGCAGGGAATGCCAGATTAAACATTAAAACTGCCTTCTGAGCACTGTATCTACAGGCTGCCACCGAAAGAAAGAGGCTACCAGAAAGGCATCTCTACTCCGTACGATTTTACTTTCACTACGACATTACTTTGAACAGACTATCAAAAAATTGCAAGGTGATATGATAAAGTAAGGCACAGTTTACTTAGTTGTTTGTTTTTTTTGAAAAAAACGATGCAATCGTTTTCTGCCTTTTGGCACCCTTCATCATGCCATGTTGGGGTCCTGAACTAGGAGGAGCTGTCCCCGATATGCCTGTCAAACTTGTTGTGGGTAACCATAGCAACCAAGCTCGAGCTCGCAACCTGTGCAGTCTGCGCAGTTGCAGCTATGTCTGTACTGCTGTGCACCTCAATAAACCGAATGGTAATTAGTCTTTTGATTTTTCCGTGAGGTTTGCCTTATGCAAAGAAAGACAGCATAGACGTTTTTTCTTCCCTATAAGTGGGGGGGACCGAACAAGGTGAATTTAAATCTGGGTGGGACGAATCCCCCCCGTCCCCCCCTCTATCTGCGCCCGTGGTCAGCTGGGATAGGCTCCAGTTTGCCTGCGACCCTGTAGAACAGGATAAAGCGGCTACAGATAATGAGATGAGATGAACTTCAAACTGAAATATTGCTTGTTAGCATTGCTACAGATTTAGCATAAGCATTTAATGAACAGAGAGAAAGAGTTTCAGTTGATCCTACTGGTGCTCTATGGATAAGAGGCACTCAAGAGAGACATTCTCAAATTTCCTCCTACATTCTGATAATAGATATGTTTAGCATCAGGGGAGCTCGTACTTTAATAGACTGTTTAACTTGTGATCTTAGTGCAAAATTAAACAGCCAGTATAATTGAATCAGTGGTACAGATTGCAGCAGTCCTATTGTAAAAGTACTGTATTCTCTCAATCTCACCCGATTATCTGTTTTTCTAAATTAATGACTGACTGGTACAGAGAACTGTCACTGTGTCCGATGAATACTGTGATTTTACAATTAGATTGAGATACTGTGAAGTTCTAAAACCAAGCTCAAAATGATCAGAGAGAAAAGTGTCTAAAACAAAGAGAATTCTGGTAGAAATCTGCCAATATGGAATACACTGGGTGTGTATGTTTTCTTTTTTTAATCATCTCATCTCATTATCTCTAGCCGCTTTATCCTGTTCTACAGGGTCGCAGGCAAGCTGGAGCCTATCCCAGCTGACTACGGGCGAAAGGCGGGGTACACCCTGGACAAGTCGCCAGGTCATCACAGGGCCGACACAGACAACCATTCACACTCACATTCACACCTACGGTCAATTTAGAGTCACCAGTTAACCTAATCTGCATGTCTTTGGACTGTGGGGGAAACCGGAGCACCCGGAGGAAACCCACGCGGAGAACATGCAAACTCCACACAGAAAGGCCCTCGCCGGCCACGGGGCTCGAACCCGGACCTTCTTGCTGTGAGGCGACAGCGCTAACCACTACACCACCGTGCTGCCTTTTTTAATCACATCATGCTTTTTGTAAAAAATATTAAAAGAATGGAGACAACATGGCAGCACTGTCGCCTCACAGAAAGAAGGTTCTGGGTTCGAACATGTAAACTCTGTGGAGTTTACATGTTCTCCCCGTGTCTGCATGGGTTTCCCCCACGGTCCAAAGACATGCAGGTTAAGTTAACTGGTGACTCTAAATTGACTGTAGGTGTGAATGGTTGGTTGTCTCCATGTGTCAGCCCTGTGATGACCTGGCAACTTGTCCAGGGTGTACCCTGCCTCTTGCCAATAGTCAGGTGTGATAGGTTCCAGCTTGCCCGCGATCCTGCACAGGACAAGCGGTTATGGATAATGGATGGATGGAGACAACATAGCAATACAAAAAAAGAAAATTGATGAAAAGGGTGTAAATTTAGGAAAAGTTAAGATTTAAACCAGAATTAGGTTTGGAAGTAAACTTGATTCTCTGTAAATAAGAAAATGTGAACATCTTTAATGATTATTGAATAAAATTATGTTTTTATGTGACAGTTCTGGTGAAGTTCACTAAAAAAAAAAGTTTCTGTAAAAAAGTTCACTAAAAGAAGAAATCTCAAGATTCATGCAAAGATTATTCTACAACAGCTGGCACCGCTAGCCTGTCCCGTTGGTGCCACTAGGCCAGCCCCGCTAGCGCCACTACCATCAAGCATTGTCTCATTTTTTCTTCTTCTTTGGATTAGTAAGACCAGATGCTACACTTACTCCCTTTCCACCAACAGGAAACTGGTTCTGTTCTGGTTCACACACTAAAACCGAACCATTCAGAGCATTTTGAACAAAAATAAATTGGGTCAGAACCTGAAAAATAGGTTCCCAACTGGACCCAAAAGACAGCTGGTTTTTCCAGTGCAAACTGTGATGACATCAATGGGTGTGTCATTAGTTTGGAGAGGAAACAGCAGTGGAGAAAAGGATACATCTTCAGAAAAAAAATTGAATGAAAAATATCTGCAATAAAAGAGCAAAAGCTTGCAGGTAATCAATGTGCTCCACCATATTGCTACTAATGTTTACTCTAGCTGTGAATTTGCAATGCCCTCCGTTCATGATGCATCCTTGATTACAATGGTTCCACTCAAAACCGGTGAAAACGTGGGCCAGTTCATGAGCTGGCACCAAAGTTCAAAGAATCCTGAATGGAACCCTTTCCCTGTTAGTTGAAAAGGAGTAAATAGCCATGTATTTTTTAAATGGTGGTCCACAAAGTTTTAGCAGTTTTAAACTTTAAAAAAAACCAAACCTGTTGATCACAAATATCCCACCCCAAGCCCCTAGCATAATCAGTTCTTGGTTCTAGACCAGCAAAAATTGTGGTTCTGTTATGGAACCAGTTTCCCTGGCTGAGAGCCATTTCTTTGGCTGTTGAAACACGAAGAACTGGTTCAAGATTAGGCACTGGTTCCAAACCAACTCTGGAACTACCTCAGTGGAAAAGGGGCATTTGTGATCCAGCTACTCTAATGAACCACTAGATTGTTGAAAGGGTCACCAGTGAGGCAGAAGGCTAACAGGACTACCCTGCCTTGGCAGAGTGATATAAACATGAATAAAAAGCAAACTCAAACTTATACAGATGTGGACAAATTTGTTTGTATCCTTACAGCTCATTGAAACAAATGCTTTATTCCTCCTGAAAAGTAATGAAATTAAAAGCAATTTTCTCAAGTATACTTGCATGCCTTTGGTATGTCAGAATAAGGCAAAAAAGTGTGAAAAGAAAGTTGTGTTTATTTTGCCAAGATATTCTAAAATAGTCTGGACAGATTTGTTGGTACCACCAGAAAAATCAGACTATAGTGATATTTCAAACTAACTGTTTCACCTTAATTAGTAACACAAGTGTCTTCAATCTTATACTCAGTCATTCATTCTATTTAAATCCAGAAAAGTCATCACTCTGCCGTTTGGTATCGTCATGTGCACCACATTGAACATGGACCAGAGAAAGCAAAGGAGAGAGTTGTTTGAGATGATCATAAAGAAAATTATAGACAAGCATATTAAAGGCAAAGGCTACAAGACCATATTCAAGCAGTACGACATTCCTGTGACTACAGTTGCAAATGTTATTAAGAAGTTTAAAGTTCCATGGGATTGTAGCCAACCTTCCTGGACGTGACAGTAAGAGGAAAACTGACCACAAGGATCGTGCCAACGATAGACAAAGAGCCAAGGACAACTTCCAAAGTGATAAAAGTTGAACTCCAAGGTCAAGGTACACCAGTGTCTGTACCATCCAACACTTTGAGTGACAGTGGGCTCAATGGAAGAAGACCCAGGAGGACTCCATTGTTGAAAGAAAAACTAAAAACAAAACAGGACTGGAATTTACTAAAATGCATGTTGACAAGCCACAATGCTTCTGAAAGCATATCCTTTTGACAGAGGAGACAAAACTCAAGCTTATTGGCAAGTCACATCAGCTCTGTGTCCACAGAAGAAGAAATGAAGCTTTCAAAGAAAAGAACACCATACCTATTGTGAAACACAGAGGAGGCTTGGTTATGATTTGGGGTTGCTTTCCTGTGTCTGCCATGGGGTGCCTTGAATCTGTGCAGGGCACAATGAAATCCCAAAGACTATCAAGGTATTCTGGAGCGAAACATACTACCCAGTGTCAGAAAGCTCCGTCTCAGTCTCAAGTCATGGGTCCTCCAACAAGATAAAGACTCAAAACACACAGCTAAAAGCACCCAAGAATGCTGAAGAACAAAAACATTGGACTGTTCTGAAGTGGCCTTCTGTGAGCCTTGATCTAATCCTATTGAACATCTCTGGAAAGAGCTGAAACATGCAATGCGGAGAAGGCACCCTTCAAACCATGAGACAGCTAGAGCAGTTTGCTCAGGAAGAGTGGACCAAACTACCTGTTGACAGATGCAGAAGTCTCATTGAGAGCTACAGAGATAACTTGTTAGCAGTGATTGCTGCTAAAGGTTGTGCACCAAATAATAAGTTAAGGGTACCATCATTGTTGTCCATGCCATTTTCATTTGTTTTTTAGGTAAAAAAAAAAAAAACAAAGTCTGATGTGTTAAACATGGAATAAACAATGATGGATGCCATTAACTTGAAACTGAAAAAAAAAAAGTTATTTCAGACATAGTTGTGTACATGTGTGTTTTTTTTTTTTTTTTAAATGGTGGAAGGGTACCGACAAATTTGTCCATGCCTGTACTGGCTTGGATGTCTCCTAGGACAAAAAGGTCTGTGCTTGTAGATTAGTCAGAGGTCTACAGGTGACTCAGATCAACCTGGGGATTAGGTGCCTTGCTCAAGGGCACTTCAGCCTTTCCCGAAGTCCCAAAGTTGCTTCTCTAACCATCAGGCCATGGCATCCCTGTAGTGGTAAAAGCAGCACAGGCCCAAGTATGGCCACTGCAATTGCAGCTCAGCTGAGCAGTGTGTCAGGACATCAGACCCACCCATCTGAGGTTGTTTCAAGGGTTCTTCAACACCTGACCACCAAAGTGGGAAAAACATTGCAGCATATGAATTGGACACCTGAAATTAACACCTCCATTATGTGCACCTATTATATCGTAACAACTAGAAATAGACAGAACAAAACACAGGGAAAAACTGCATGCAACATTCATACAGGAATGCCCCAACACAGGCTACAGAACAAAGGATTGTAGATCAGTGACACACAACCACCTCATTCCACAAACAACACTGGAAGAAACCAAACACCAAGTTGCAGCCGACTTACTGTACGTAAACAAAGCCAGGGTGACGGCACAGTCAGTACATGCCTACAATATACGAAACTTGACCACAACCATGACGCCTCACACACAACCACTGCAACAATGCAAGAATCTAATCAGGCACCAGTTCGGATCACACACAACCTATCACAGACCCCACAATACTCTCATATCATCTCTAGCTGCTTTATCCTGTTCTACAGATTCACAGGCAAGCTGGAGCCTATCCCAGCTGACTACAGGCAAAAGGCGGGGTACACCCTGGACAAGTCGCCAGGTCATCACAGGGCTGACACATAGACAACCAACCATTCCCACTCACAGTCAATTTAGAGTCACCAGTTAACCTAACCTGCATGTCTTTGGACTGTGGGGGAAACTGGAGCACCCGGAGGAAACCCACGCGGACACGGGGAGAACATGCAAACTCCGCACAGAAAGGCCCTCGCTGGCCACGGGGCTCGAACCCAGACCTTCTTGCTGTGAGGCAACAGCGCTAACCACTACACCACCGTGCCACCCTCCCACAATAATATGAATACTAATACAGAACTTTGATATAGAGCCCTGCACTCAAAGCAGTGTGGCGCGGGACAAATTTTGAAAGCTCGTTGCGGGCAGGACCGGAAGTGCACATATGCGCACGGGTGGGAGCGGTGATAAGCTGCAGTCCCGCTAACTAAAAACATGCTTGAAATAAAACTTATAAGTTAATAATTTATGTCTATCATATATAATTTGTGCTGGATATTTAACTTGGTATTAATAAAAACATTAAGATGCCTAAATTTGCAGAGAAACTCAGATTGAGTGAGAAATCACATCTTAAACTTACCATTGAGCACTCTAATGACTTGCAGTTCACACCCAGCTAGCAAGAGAACCATGAGTGAATTGATTTACTGCTTGCGTTAGTCTACAACTTTAATCAGAGAGACAGGTTACACAGTGACGGTAGGCTTGACTCAATGCTATCCCAGAAATCCTTCCTGTAATATGTAAATTTGGCTGTCCAATCAGAGGTGGCCATATTTGCATATTACAGGAAGGATTTCTGGGATAGCATTGAGTCAAGCCTACCATCACTGTGTAACATGTCTCTCTGATTAAAGTTGTAGACTAACGCAAGCAGTAAATCAATTCACTTCTTTTACAAGCTCTGCTTTGCAGTTAAAAAAAAAAAAAAAAAAAAACAACCACCACCATTGGTACAAAGAAAGCCCATTCACTTTATGCTGATCAGAGAATTACGATGGTTTCTCATGTTATAAAAATTTGCGATTAAGTATTTTAATTGTTTGACAGCACTAATTATTATTATTATTAGAGATACTACATGCTGAATTCAGAAACAAGGTAAACAATAACAAACGTGAGCTGTAGATATTTATGTTCAAATCCACTCAAAGTAGGGGGCAAGGCACCATCACGCTGTGTTAAGACAAGAACTTTCTTGAGAAATACCCCAAACGTCTGCATCATGCAGGATTTGCGGGCGGGCGGGACTGAAAAATCATAATTCTTTGCGGGCTCGGGCGGGAGTGGGACTGCACAACGGGAGCGGGACTGAAAAATCCGACCCGCAGTAGATCATGACAGCAATGCTACTTAGCTCAAGGAACACCAGCAGTAAACACATAGCATCACACAGATGTCTTTTGAACAGAAACCACCTACAAATATCTCTCATGTCTGCACCTGCTCACACTCAAGACTCCACTTCACAGAGTTTGAAGCAGCCTTCAAATATGGTCACCATGGACTACAACAACCATAGTGCACCTCACATACCTGTTCCCAATTACAGCCTCATCACTCCTCATGATAGAAGGACTCTCTGTGCATGTTATTATTGTGAAGTAAACACTCAGTGTTCCCTTGCCTGACTTTACCAAGCCTTTATTTTTCGTGCTGATTTCCTGGTTTTGATCAAGTTTTGCACTTTGGTTTTTGCTGTGCTTTTGATATCCTGTTTGTTCCTCAACTGATCATTGCCTGTTCAGTGACTCTGCCTTAGTTTGCCTATTTGAATTTGTCAGCCTTGCCTTAATAAAACTCTCTACTGCCTTTGCATCCATCTGTTTCTCAATACACATGTATAAACTGGCAGCACAGTGGTGTAGTGGTTAGCACTGTCACCTCACAGCAAGAAGGTTCTGGGTTCAAGCCCAGTGGCTGACTGTGTGGAGTTTGCATGTCCTCCCTGTGTCTGCGTGGGTTTCCTCTGGGTGTTCCAGTTTCCCCCACAGTCCAAAGACATACAGGTTAGGTTAATTAGTGGCTCTAAATTGACTGTAATTGTGGTGTGAATGTGAGTATTAATGGTTGTTTGTCGCTAGGTGTCAGCCCTGTGATGATCTGGCGACTTGTCCAGGGTGTCCCTTGCCTATAGTCAGCTGGGATAGGTTCCAGCTTGCCTGTGACCCTACACAGGATAAGCAGTTACAGATAATGGATGGATGGACATGTATAAACCTGTCATGGTGTCTTGGTCTTATATGGACCTACAGAGGAGGTAGCCACTAGGATATCCCAGAGTTCTTCTTCTTAACCCCTTCAGACATAATGTGTACAATTGTACACATGAAGTTCCATAGCATTTTTCCTTGTGTCCGAAGAGGATAATATTATTGTTATTATTCTTATTCGTGGGGATGGTGACACAGTGGTGTAGTGGTTAGCACAATCGTTTTGCAGCAAAAAGGTTCTAGGTTCAAACCTCACAGCGGACAGGGGCCTTTCTGTGTGGAGTTTGCTTATTCTCCCTGTGTTTGCCTGGGTTTTCTCTGGGTGCTCTGGTTTCCCCTATAGTCCAAAGACATGCAGATTTGGTAAAAATACCCAGCCACTGGGGTTGTACAAGATAGTGCATGCTTAGTGCTGGTCCAAAGCCTGGATAGATTGGGGAGAGTTGTGTCACGAAGGACATCTGATGTAAAACCTATGCCAAATCAAATATGTGGAACAGATCCATTGTGGCGACCCTGAACGGGAGCACCTGAAAGAAGAAGATCCTTCTTATTCATGGGGATATCCCATAATAATTATAATAATTTATTATTGTTGTAGTTGTTACTCCTGGGGATCTCCAAGAATAAATATCACGCAGGTGATTTTTGAAAATCGCACACTGATTGGTTGAGAAATTCGAACTATTTCTCGATAATAGAATAACTGAGTGATAATTGAGTGACTTGGCAAAATGGCGACCAATCACTTTGTCACCATAAGTGAGGAAGAATTACAAATTATGAAAGAAAATGCTGTTCCTAAGAGCATTAAAGTTGCTACAAAGTTTGGTCTAAAACTATTCAAATGTATGATGGAATTATAATTTATTTTATCCATTTCAAAACGAAGTATTTTATGTGAGTCGGCATAGATAAGTGACAAGCCTATGCCGCACCGTTATTAAATTTGCATGCCGCTTTTGAACTCTGAAATAAATGTTGTTTTTTTAATATGATTTTTTAAAAATAATCACCTGTGTATTTATACTAAAATAATTATCCACCTCAGGCTCAGTGAATCTTGATGAATAATAACCTCAACTTTGTCTCTATTATTCTTCACCGATATTCACTTCACCTTTGGTGAATAATTGTTTATTATTATTATTATTATTATTATTATCTGGGGCCGCAGATTTTTTACTATTTTGCTTTTTTGGTCAATTTTCTCAACCCACCACAGCGTGAGGAACTCTTCACCAAATATTACCATAAAGTGTTCAGATTTAAAAATTACTGAGTGCACCTTTAATACCTTGCTCTACATTCCAGTATACTTACTATATCTGTGTGATCCAGTTCACTACACCACTTCTATCTCCCATTTTTTGACAAGATCCTCAAATTATTACATGCGCTCCTCCTGGGTGGAGATGCGACAGTTCCGCAGTATGCTTGCTGTTTATTTTGTATGCATGTGTGTTGGAAAGACTGTAGGATTTTTTTTTTCCCTTTCGAGTTTGTACTGAGGCCAGCATCTGCAGAGTCTCTCCTGGGACTGGGCCGCCGAAGACAAGCTGCTCATTAGCCAGAGTGGAAAAGGAACACTCACAGATGGCTGTCAACGTTCAAACACACCGTTGGCTTCAGCAAACAATTCAATCCAGTTTCCTTTTCTGCTCTTTCGTTATGACATTGCAATATTCAAGCTATTTGTTTATAAGCTTCCTGGTTATAAAAGTATGGAAGAGAGAGAATTGTAAAGGTAAGGAATGACACATGGTGACACGGTTTCGCACGGTTCTAATGAGTGTGCTGAATATCGAACAGGAGTTGTCATTCATCAGCCTAAATTACTGCCTTTGCTTTTTGATGCCACGTTGTCTGTTCTGCAAACAGACACTGAAATCAATTAGTTGCTTTACCTTTCACTGTTCAAAAACATGAGAAACCTCTGTCTTCGTCATGACACTTCGTAAAGAAATGGACGTCCATCCAGGTGTAAGGCACCTACTCCGATCTTCTCAATCTCATGAGGACTAATTGCTGGGACACCCGCTGCGGCTTTAGACTCCTGGAACTCTAGCGCAGAGTGAGGAGACAGGAATAGAAAATCGCTCAGCAGGGAAGCTGATGTATTGCTTTTCATCTCTGCATTATGCTTTGCTAATTGATAGTCTGCTGCAGATTTATACATAGACAAACTCTCTGGAGCAGATTCTATAATGTCCTCTCTTTAGATCAGTCGCAACATGACAGTTACAAATGAATAAAGGCTGTAATACAGGACATAGGATATATATTTGTCATTTATATCATTTACAGTGCCCTAAGGGTTATAAGGCTTAGAACAAAAATCCACCTTTTGGTGAAGTTGCTTCAACCCACGCTGAAAAAAGGAGAAAAATCCAACCTTTAATTGAAATAAATTTGTTAGAGAAAAACAAATCCCTCATCAAAAAAATAATTATTTTCAACAAAAATACATGTGCCTCTATTGCTGGCGCCCCTGGACATGATTATGAATACAATGTACCTGAAGCATGTTTCCCATTTAAATTGTACAGTATGTTTGAGTTGACTGGAGTGTGTAGGAACTTTCAAGCTGTAATCCACGACTTCCTGATTAACTGGGGGACAAATATGAGGTGACACAGAGACCAAATTCCCTTAGGCCAAGTTTACATTAGACCGTATCTGTCTCATTTTCTTCGCGGATGCACTGTCCGTTTACATTAAAACGCCTGGAAACGCCGGGAAACGGGAATCCGCCAGGGTCCACGTATTCAATCCAGATCGTGTCTGATCCGGTGCTCTGTAAACATTGAGAATACGCGGATACGCTGTGCTGAGCTCTAGCTGGCGTCGTCATTGGACAACGTCACTGTGACATCCACCTTCCTGATTCGCTGGCGTTGGTCATGTGACGCGACTGCTGAAAAACGGCGCGGACTTCCGCCTTGTATCACCTTTCATTAAAGAGTATAAAAGTATGAAAATACTGCAAATACTGATGCAAATACTGCCCATTGTGTAGTTATGATGGTCTTTAGGCTTGCCATCCTTCCACTTGCAAGTGGTAAGTGACTTGCGCACAGCGGCTCAGTCCCGAATCACTGCTCGTGCGCTTCACTCGCGCGCTCTGTGAGCTGCGCAGGGCCGGAGTGCGCACCCTCCAGAGGGCACTCGCTGTTCAGGGCGGAGTGATTTGGAGCTCAGCCGCTGAGGGGGAAGCGATGAGCCACACTGACACATTTCAACTTACGTGCCGAATTAGTCATGTGATTAGCGTATCCGTGTATTGGCGTTGCTGTGTGCACGTGAATCGTGTATTGGCGTTGCTATGTGCACACTAATCGTTTTTAAAAACGTTAATCTGATGATACGCTGATACGGTCTAATGTAAACCCCACCTTAGTTATCCATCAGCGTGGGAAAGATAAGAGAGAACACACAAACCAAATGAGGGAGAAGTGTATTGACCTTCAGAAGTCAGGGAATGGTTAGAAAAAATAACTATACCTAACCTGAAAATGTCCATTTCTACTGTTGGGGCAAAAATAAAAAAGGGGACATCAACTGGAACTGTTACAAACTTGCCTGGAAGAGGATTCAAGTTTATTTTGCCCCCATGTACAGTGAGAAGGAGGGTAAGAGAAGTAAAAAAAACAAAAAAGAGTGATCACTGTTGGTGATTTACAAGAAGAAGTAAAATCTTGTGGTTTCTAAGTCTCCAAAACCTCCATCAGATGCCACCTCCATGGGAACAGATTATGTTGAAGGTTTGCCAGAAAAAAAAAGCCTTTTCTGTCAGTTAACTACAAATGTAAGCACCTGAAGTTTGCAAAATGCTACCAGAACTTTAATCTGAACCGTGTTCTCTGGTCTGATGAAACAAAAATTGAGCTTTTTGGTAATAAACACTCAAGGTGAGTTTGGTGTTAAAAGAAGGATGACTATAATGAAAAGAACCCGATCCCAACTGTAAAATATGGCAGAAGTTCTGTGTTGGTTTTTTTAGGGCAGTTTTTCCTCCAAAATACCCTGGAAACCTTGTTAGGGTACATAGCGTCATGGACTCCATGAAATACCAGGACATTTTAAATCTAAAAATGGCTGCCTCTACCAGGAAAGTAAAACTGGGCCATCAGCAGGACAATGATCTGAAGCATATGTCCACATCAACACAAAAATGGTTCGCTGAGCACAGAATCAAGCTTCTGCCCTGGCCATCTCAGTCCCCTGAGCTGAACCCCATTGTAAACCTGTGGGGTGAGCTGAAGAGGAGAGAGAGCACAAGAGAGGGCCGAGGACCCTGGATGATCTGGAGAGATTGTGTAAAGAGGAATGGTCTCAGATGCCCTGCTCTGTATCTCCAACCTTATAAAATGTTATCGGGGAAGACTCAGTGCTGTTTTACTGTCAAAGGAGGTTGTACAAAGTATTAAATGCAGGGCATCAATAATAGTGGCACATGTGATTTTCTCATCTCATCTCATTATTTCTAGCTGCTTTATCCTGTTCTACAGGGTCGCAGGCAAGCTGGAGCCTATCCCAGCTGACTACGGGCGAAAGGCGGGGTACACCCTGGACAAGTCGCCAGATCATCACAGGGCTGACACATAGACACAGACAACCATTCACACTCACATTCACACCTACGCTCAATTTAGAGTCACCAGTTAACCTAACCTGCATGTCTTTGGACTGTGGGGGAAACCGGAGCACCTGGAGGAAACCCACGCGAACACGGGGAGAACATGCAAACTCCGCACAGAAAGGCCCTCGCCGGCCACGGGGCTCGAACCCAGACCTTCTTGCTGTGAGGCGACAGCACTAACCACTACACCACCGTGCCGCCCACATGTGATTTTGTTGACAATAATTATTTCTTGATGAGAAAGTTGTTTTTCTCTGAATAAATTTATTTCAGTTAAAGGTTGGATTTTTCTCATTGTTTCAGGGTGAGAAGAAGCGACTTCACCTAAAGGTGGATTTTTTTAGAACCCTTTTTACTAATCTTTACAAGACGTGCCAGTAATTGTGAAGGGCGCATACAATATAGCATATGTGTAAACATAATATTGATGGGAAATAGGAATGTTGTAAATATGTTTGTTTGTTTATATACTTCTTACCACAGTACCTAAATCTGTTTTACATCCAGTAAGGACTGAATAAAAGATCATAGAATCCTCAGTGCTGCTTTGGTGAGTTATATTGTAGAACTGTAATTGAGCTCAAAGCAGCATGAGCCAGCATCTGAGCTGACCTACTTACGAAGTTCACTATTTTATTTGGCTTTTTGGTGTTCACTTCTCATGTCAGCTCTAAAAATAATCCTGCTGTCCAATTGTAGCACTTTCCTTCATGGCACTACTCTGAAACTTAGAGAGGATCCAGTTAGAAGACCTGTCATTAAAAACCACGAAAAGCCCCTGATGTCATCATGCATTTCATCTGACTTTATCCAAAGCCTTGAATATTTTCAGACCAGATTCTATTGATAACACTCCAAAGCTTTCGAAGCTCATGTCTTATATAGTCCAGGTGACTACCTCATCTCATCTCATCTCATCATCTCTAGCCGCTTTATCCTGTTCTACAGGGTCGCAGGCAAGCTGGAGCCTATCCCAGCTGACTACGGGCAAAAGGCGGGGTACACCCTGGATAAGTCGCCAGGTCATCACAGGGCTGACACATAGACACAGACAACCATTCACACTCACATTCACACCTACGGTCAATTTAGAGTCACCAGTAAACCTAACCTGCAAGTCTTTGGACTGTGGGGGAAACCGGAGCACCCGGAGGAAACCCACGCAGACACGGGGAGAACATGCAAACTCCGCACAGAAAGGCCCTCGCCGGCCACGGGGCTCGAACCCGGACCTTCTTGCTGTGAGGCGACAGCACTAACCACTACACCACTGTGCCGCCCACCTCATGAAGCTAGTTAAGATAATGCCAATAGTGTGCAAAGTGCCATTAAAGCCTAGGTCACAACCGTACATATGATTTTTTGGCCGTGCGATTTTTGGTGTTTCCCAAATCGCTGCGTTTTTTTTTTGTTCGTGGAGAAAGACACACGTTGGCCGTAAGTTTGTCTTGCAACCTGAAAAAAATGTAAGCGCCCGTAGAGTTTGTTTGACATGACAAAGAACCTCTGCGGCCGGTCTGCGGCCAGTCTATGGCTCGAAAATCAGCACGTCACACGCGCGCCCTCCGTGCGTTTCTTGCGTTTTTTGCACGTAGACCGGCTGTAGGAGCACGTACGGACGGTTGTGACCGAGGCTTAAGGTAAACGGTGGCTCCTTTGAAGAATCTAAAATATGAAACATATTTTGTTTAACACTTTTTTTTATTGACCACATGATCCCAGATATGTTCCAGATGTTATTTCATAGTTTTGATGTCTTCAGTATTGTTCTACAATGTAGAAAATACAAAATACAGTAAAACCTATGAATGAGTAGGGGTGCACA
Source organism: Neoarius graeffei (assembly GCF_027579695.1). Classification (NCBI taxonomy): domain Eukaryota; kingdom Metazoa; phylum Chordata; class Actinopteri; order Siluriformes; family Ariidae; genus Neoarius; species Neoarius graeffei. The sequence goes on along the minus strand of NC_083587.1, from coordinate 50,116,636 downwards.
AACTTTTGACTGATACTGTATATACAACAACAGGCTCTGATTATCCAACATGTTTTCCAGCCAACATTGGCTGATGTTTGAGGAAGAACACTAAGTCGACATGAACATTCTAGCATTTATTGTACAACAATAGTCTTTTCACCGAAGGCCATAGATTAAGAGTGAAGTCCATGAGTGATGTCAGTATTTGCATGCGGAAAGTTACTCGTATTCAGAGTTGGGTTAAGCACCTGTTTGAGATAGATATCCTGGCTGTGCTATTAAGATTATGCAAATCAACTGCATGAAATTCATGCCTCAAAGGTTGCCAGATTTTGCCAGAGTACTGGCATCTGAGACAGGGTTTGTCAGTAGCGTCTAGATCACCACCTTTAAACAAAAGCACTTGCCTTTCAGCCAAAAATAAATAAATAAAATAAATCAGGGACAGAAAATCAAATGCAAATTGAACAGGGATTGTTTTTCTGTCAAATGTGAAATGATGTAACATAAAAGCAAGAGACAATTTAAAAATGAAGAATAAAAAAAGACTTGATTGTGTATGAATGAGAAGAAGAGAAGGCAAACATTGAAATATTCATCTAATAGAAATGTTGAGAATTGATTAATAATAATAATAATAATAATAATTATTATTATTATTATTATTATTATCAATCTCTGCAAATCTGGTGTAATTTTGTTTTCATTTAAAGTCTGAATACCAACATGCACAATTTCAGTATTAAACAGCTCAACTCTGTGTGCATTGTTTTTATACCAGTGGCATTTTCCAGTACACAATGCTTGTCACATGGCAGAGAGGGAAAAAAAAAAAAAAGGTCATTTGTGGTTAATGTATCCACATTGGTTCTGAAAAAATTGCTCTACATGTCACAAAATGCCAGATGATATCGCCGACATAATCTCTGTTTAATTTGACAGAAATATTGCTGTCACAGTGGTGCCACACAGCATCATCAGGGCATTCGAGGAAACCCTCGCGGCTCGCCATCCTTCACCTCTGTGCCTGCTTTACAGAATAAAAAATAACCAAGGGACTCGGTCTCTATCCGCACACACAGCATGGCCCTAATGGATAATAATACAGCGATGTCAAGTTGCTCATTATTGCTGTGGTTGACTCACACACACACTCAAACACACACACACTCTGATGCACACTCACCTCCATCATTAAAGAGGATGACGGTGATGGTAGCTGATGGCAGCCTCTGTGCATCTCCAATCCGCCATGTCCGTCATTTTGATTGACAGAAAGGGGGGGGAGGGGGATATATATATATATATATATATATATATATATATATATATATATATATATATATATATATATATAAAACCACAAAACATTATGGATGAATATTCAGTGAATAAAACATGTTTTTATTGATGAAATAAAATTAAAACCACAATTAAAAACTGTGATATTTGACATTTGCTCATTATTGCCTCATACTTGGGGATTAAACATGGTACATTGTGTTCACTGATATTTTACAGCCTGATCAGAGTAACAGTGCCAAGATGGCAGGGTAGACTAGTACATGACTGGGTAGATGTATATGTGTCCGTCTCAGAAACTGGTCTCTCATTTGGGACATTATGGTCAAAAAATAAATTTTCTAATTTTACTTTTTTTTTTTGCATTTACACTACCGTTCAAAAGTTTGGGGTCACTTTGAAATGTCCTTATTTTTGAAAGAAAAGCACTGTTCTTTTCAATGAAGATCACTTTAAACTAATCAGAAATCCACTCTATACATTGCTAATGTGGTAAATGACTATTCTAGCTGCAAATGTCTGGTTTTTGGTGCAATATCTCCATAGGTGTATAGAGGCCCATTTCCAGCAACTCTCACTCCAGTGTTCTAATGGTACAATGTGTTTGCTCATTGCCTCAGAAGGCTAATGGATGATTAGAAAACCCTTGTACAATCATGTTAGCACAGCTGAAAACAGTTGAGCTCTTTAGAGAAGCTATAAAACTGACCTTCCTTTGAGCAGATTGAGTTTCTGGAGCATCACATTTGTGGGTCGATTAAATGCTCAAAATGGCCAGAAAAATGTCTTGACTATATTTTCTATTCATTTTACAACTTATGGTGGTAAATAAAAGTGTGACTTTTCATGGAAAACACAAAATTGTCTGGGTGACCCCAAACTTTTGAACAGTAGTGTACCTAACACTCAATGTTTCTTTTGTCATGTTGAATAAGAATAAAGATAGTATCTTGCTTTATCTGGCCCCCACTGTGGAAAATTATTTTGATTACAATTCAAATGCTTTTGTAAACTTGATTTCCATATAAAATAACTACATCATGAAGAATTAAAGCTCCTCCTTCACAGATGAGTAAAAATATTGAATAAATTTCCTCTTTTTGATTGCTTGGGTTAAAAATGCCAAGTTATGATGACTGAATTGATTATTCACTTAAATATGAATAATATGGGGGCGTCGTGGCTCAGGTGGTTAAGGCGTCATACCATGAATGCGGGCGACCCGGGTTCGATTCCGGCCCGAGGTCATTTCCCGATCCCTTCCCGTCTCTCTCTCCCGCTCATTTCCTGTCTCTACACTGTCCTATCCAATAAAGGTGCAAAAAGCCCAAAAAAATATCTTAAAAAAAAAAAAAAAATATGAATAATATGATGCGTTTTGGGTATTTGATATGGTGAAATAGGACACAATGGAAAAATCAAGAACACACCGGAAAGATGAGAATAACGGCGCTGGTAAAAGAACAGCGACTGTACTGGCTGAAGGTCGCGCGGGTCTCTGCTGCGGCCCGCAAGCAACGGGACATCACTACCGCACCGGACGGAGCGCGAGGCGGGGTCGGGGCAAAATGACTGGCCGTAGATTCTATCAAAAGTTCGATCTAAATTGACCATGGTTGCAAAATATTGGCCAAAAACATGCAAACACTACGAAATATGAAAGTAAGATGAAAAAGAAACATTCTATTGCCTTATACTGCAAGACTAAAACAAAATAAAACTGTCAAAACTCACCTTTTCAGTGATAACGTCCGAACAGATCACCCGCGTAACAGAGAGACCGCAAATGGAAGCGCGATCAACTTCTAACTGTTGGAGTGGAAAATTCCATTCTACACATGCAAATTGTTAATGTGTGTCCTTCCCCGCACACAAATAACACGCTACGGTAAAAAATAGACCACAACTCATTTTATAGCTCAGAAATTCATACAAGACCAGCTACCATCGTAACATATTCTGTAAGAAACATATTCTATACCTAACTTTCAGCTTTCATTTTAAAAAACTAAATCGCAAATTTATAACTAAATTTTTATATGGCGTAGTGATTTTAAGTTACTACTTTAGGTGAGGTAGTGACCTTGACCCTAAGGCTTTCCGTTTAGATCAGGGGTGTCCAAACTGATCCATAAAGGGCCGTGTGGCTGCAGGTTTTCATTCCAGCCATGCAGCAGCACACCTGACTTGGCTCATTCAATCAACTGAACTGTCTTCAAATATTTGCAGCCACACCCACCCTTGATTAAAGGGTGGGTGTGTCAGTTGATTGAATAAGCCAAATCAGGTGTGCTGCTGCATGGCTGGAATGAAAACCTGCAGCCACACGACCCTTTATGGATCAGTTTGGACACCCCTGGTTTAGATCAAAACACACGATCGTATTGGTTTTGGGTCTGCGGAAAATGGAGTTACAACGGTGATCAAATATTTGCATGATGTTTTATTACGGTTATGATTATTCTGTGAGCGCACCAATCCTTAGGTGTATAAAGTTACGACTTAAAATACATCTCATCTCATTATCTGTAGCCGCTTTATCCTGTTCTACAGGGTCGCAGGCAAGCTGGAGCCTATGCCAGCTGACTACGGGCGAAAGGCGAGGTACACCCTGGACAAGTTGCCAGGTCATCACAGGGCTGACACATAGACACAGACAACCATTCACACTCACATTCACACCTACGCTCAATTTAGAGTCACCAGTTAACCTAACCTGCATGTCTTTGGACTGTGGGGGAAACCGGAGCACCTGGAGGAAACCCACGCGGACACGGGGAGAACATGCAAACTCCGCACAGAAAAGCCCTCGTCGGCCACGGGGCTTGAACCCAGACCTTCTTGCTGTGAGGCGACAGCACTAACCACTACACCACCGTGCCGCCCACTTAAAATACAATTAGTGATAACTGTAGACTTTTCAGTGGACTACAACCTTTTTAAGGGAATGCGATGTAGTCAACCATTTATCATGTCCCAGATCAAGCCGCCATTTTTCCACAAATTTGCAGAATTTTTGCCAAATTCTGAATAGAGTATTCACATCAAAGATTTAGTTTTATCTGTATTATTTCTTTCATCATTTTATTTCAAATTAAAACCAACATCACCATTCAAAACCGTATAGTTTATTGACTGTGAGTATATTTAGTGGGGTACTCCCACAGTACCCACCCAGTTTCTGAGACAGACCCATATAGTAAAATATAAACAAACAAACAAATAAATAAATGAACCCATATAAACAACAAATTATTAAATTGAAACATATTTAATTCTGAAAATTTTAAAGATTTTATTTTTTGCTCATTCTTCTTTATTTTTCCTTTTTAAAAGATACCATATTTTTAGAAATAATTTATTTCATCATTTAATCATTTGGTAGCATTGCCATCTGACAGCTCTAGGACTCGCACCTGAGCTACTGTTCCATGTTGTCCTATTGTCCATATGGGCTTTCTCTGGGTTCTCTGGTTTCCTCCCATCTTCCAGAAACAAGGCAGTAGGTGGATAGCTGACTCTAAATTGTGAATGAGAGAGAGAGAGAGGCGGCACGGTGGTGTAGTGGTTAGCGCCGTCGCCTCACAGCAAGAAGGTCCAGGTTTGAGCCCCGTGGCCGGCGAGGGCCTTTCTGTGTGGAGTTTGCATGTTCTCCCCGTGTCCGCGTGGGTTTCCTCCGGGTGCTCCGGTTTCCCCCACAGTCCAAAGACATGCAGGTTAGGTTAACTGGTGACTCTAAATTGAGCGTAGGTGTGAATGGTTGTCTGTGTCTATGTGTCAGCCCTGTGATGACCTGGTGACTTGTCCAGGGTGTACCCCGCCTTTCGCCCGTAGTCAGCTGGGATAGGCTCCAGCTTGCCTGCGACCCTGTAGAACAGGATAAAGCGGCTAGAGATGATGAGATGAGAGAGAGAGAGAGAGAGAGAGCAGTGTCCTGCAATGGACTGGTGTCTCATTCATGTTGAATCCCCACCATAGGCTTTTTGGATCCACTGCAACATGGATGCCCTTTATGGAATAACATGCCACGAAGCTTGAAAAACATGTGAAGATGCATTTCACCATGTGATGCCCAAAAAAACTGCACAAGGTGAAGAAGACTTTATTTGTCACATGTACACTCAAGCACAGCGAAATTCCTCCTCTGCATTTAACCCATCTGAAGAAGTGAAAACACACATGCACACACAAGTGAGCAATGAGCACACACACATACCCAGAGCAGTGGGCAGCTATGCTACAGCACCCGGGGAGCAGTTGGGGCTTAGGTGCCTTGCTCAAGGGCACTTCAGCCATGATACAGAAGGAGGGGTAAGTGCTGCTCGTTCACTCAACTCCCCTCACATTTTTCTTGCCAGTCACAGGAATCGAACCGGCAACCCTTTGGGCCCAAGGCTGCTTCAGTGTCATGTGAACAACATGTGATCATGTGAAAAAAAAAATATGTGGGAAAAACACAAATCTGGAAAATGAAACCTCATGCCATGTGTGTGTGTGTGTGTGTGTTGGGGGGGGGGAATATTGAGTGATGAACAAATGAATGAATGAATCTTCTTATAGTGAGAAATTCTTGAACATGATTGGTCAGGAAGTGTTTAATTTTTTATAACAGCAGCTCTGACAGTAGCATCGGCTCTAATTCAAATCGCAGGTTTATATTAACGTGCTCATTCTAACATGTTATCATTTCTAGAGCAACAACTCATACAACTGACTTGTATCACTACATAATCTAAGCCTAATAATAAACATCATTAAAAAAATCAATAAGAACAAAATGTGTTATTTTAGAAGGACATACAGTACATTCATTGTCGATAGTCAAGCTTTTTGTAAATAGATGTTTATTAATTATTTAACATTTTGGGAAGGAGTCTCCAGTGTCAGTGCTTTGTAACAGTCTGTCCATTTTCACCCTTCTGTCCACGTTCAAATTTTTTAGTAACATGACATGGCGCATATTTATTATACCCCCACTCCGAGGGGTGGGTGGGGTGGGGGTGTGTACTGGTTTACCTCTGTCCATCCATCTGTATCTCCATATTTCCGTCTGTCTGAAACACCCTTTTTCTCAGCTACCACAAATCATAGCCACTTGGTACCAGATTTCAGCTTGGGGTTCTGTCCCGTGTATACCATTTTCAGGTCTGTCCCACATCAACTTCCTGTTTACCGACTGAATGTATTTATGAAACATATAGGGTGGATTTACAAAGTTTTTGTAACACTTTTCTCAGCAACTACAAATCACAACTGCTTGATATTTGGTACCGAGCTTCAGCTTGGGGTTCTATCCCATGTATTACTTTTTCAGGTCTGTCGCACATCGACTTCCTGTTCACTGACTGAATGTATTTACGGAACATATTGCTATTTATTTAATTTATTTTATTTTGAGGGCGGCATGGTGGTGTAGTGGTTAGCGCTGTCGCCTCACAGCAAGAAGGTCCGGGTTCGAGCCCCGTGGCCGGCGAGGGCCTTTCTGTGTGGAGTTTGCATGTTCTCCCCGTGTCCGCGTGGGTTTCCTCCGGGTGCTCCGGTTTCCCCCACAGTCCAAAGACATGCAGGTTAGGTTAACTGGTGACTCTAAATTGACCGTACAGTCGGTGTGAATGGTTGTCTGTGTCTATGTGTCAGCCCTGTGATGACCTGGCGACTTGTCCAGGGTGTACCCCGCCTTTCGCCTGTAGTCAGCTGGGATAGGCTCCAGCTTGCCTGCGACCCTGTAGAAGGATAAAGCGGCTAGAGATAATGAGATGAGATGAGATTTTATTTTGATGCTATTTCAAGAAGCAAAATGCTATTTCAGAATGACAGTTTACCAGGATGCTATTTGAAACCCCTGGGGAGAGACACCGCTCTTTAATTACTTGTTTCAGGGTTAATTATTTCTTGAAGTCAACATTCATAATAAGTGTCGTATTCCTTCGATTGCTTACATTCTGATATAAGCAAGAGCGGGGGGATACGCAAGTGAGCAGTAGCTCAGTTGATCTTGTTTTTTTGTTTTTGTTTTTCAAAAAAGAGAAAAAAAAGAGAGACTTGTGAAGGATAGATTATTTGTTATGTAAAAGTCCCATATGCTGTACTTCGACATTTTACTAACTACCACTTTACTCAACTGTTCCATTTTTTGTTTCCATCCCCATCCTCTGTTTTTTTTTTCATTTAAAGAGCACTTCAGTACTACTTTACTGAACACACTTCCTTTTGCACATACGTGCAGCGAGCTGTCTGATCTCCCTATGTCTTTATGTGAAACAATTAAGGGCCTGTCGAGTGAGGTCAAACAGAAACACTGTGAAAGGAAGCTTGAATGCAAAATTGATTTTTTTTTTCCCCATTTATTCATTTCTTTCCCCCATCCTGGTCTTTTAAAACAGTGAAGTGAGTGCTCTTTGCCCATGTAAAAAGAACCCATTATCAAAGCATTACGATGCGATTAGACTGACATTTTCTTAAGAAAACCAAGAGCGGAGAAAGCAAGCGAGAGAGGGAGAGAGAGGGAAAAAGAGCATTATGAAAAGGAAAGAGGGACTCCAGATCTTATCACGAGGCTAGCACACATACTGATCTTTGAAGCCGCTTATTACGGAGGGTGCTAAGAGGACAAGCGGGCCGGTGTTCAGATCAGAGGAATGTTCGTAAACGCACCTGCTAGATTTCGCTATCGTGGCACGTCAGTCAGCATCAGCGCTCGCAGTGCACTCGCATTTTTTAATACCACACCATGCTCATCTCTCATCAGCAACAGAGGCTAGTTCGAGTCTTAAAAACTGTGATGAAAATGATTTGAGGTGAGACAGGGCAAGGTTTTGTACGCTAAAGACTCTCTATTTAGACGTCAATGCTTTATGGATTATTACAGTGACGAAAGAACTGCTTTGTGACCGTAAGTCGAACATAAGCCAGTCGGATGACTTGCCATGTTACAATTTATGAAAATATTCATCTTGAGCAAGACATGATACCATCACTTATATAGGAGGCTAACGCATGCTTGCTCTTAGATACACACCAATCAGCCAGAACATTATGGCATGACCACCGACAGGTGAAGTGAATAACATCGATTATCTCATTACAAAGGCACCTGTCAAGGGATGGGATATATTAGGCAGCAAGAGAACAGTCAGTTGTTGAAGTTGATGTGTTGCAAGCAGGAAAAATGGGCAAGTGTAAAGATCTGAGTGACTTTGACAAGGGCCAAATTGTGATGGCTAGATAGCACAAACTGCTGAAAAAGTTAATGCTGGCTAAAACAGAAAGGTGTCAGCATTAACTTTTTCAGCAGTTTGTCCTACAGTAGCTCTTCTGTGGGATTGGACCATATGGGCTAGCCTTCAACACCCATGACCCTGTCACCAGTTCACTGGTTGTCCTTCCTTGCACCACTTTTGGTAGGTATTAACCACTGCATACCAGGAACACCCCACAAGATGTGCCATTTTGGAGATGCTCAGACCCAATCACCCAGCCATCACAATTTGGCCCTTGTCAAAGTCGATCAGATCCTTACACTTGCCCACTTTTCCTGCTTCCAACACATCAACTTTGAGAACTGACTGTTCTCTTGCTGCCTAATACTGTATATCCCACCCCTTGACAGGTGCCATTGTAATGAGATAATCAATATTATTCACTTTTTCACCTGTCAGTGGTCATAATGTTATGGCTGATCGGTATATATATATATATATATATATATATATATATATATATATATATATATATATATATATATATATAAAACCACGATTCCAAAAAAGTTGGGACAAAGTACATATTGTAAATAAAAACGGAATGCAATGATGTGGAAGTTTCAAAATTCCATATTTTATTCAGAATAGAACATAGATGACATATCAAATGTTTAAACTGAGAAAATGTATAATTTAAAGAGAAAAATGAGGTGATTTTAAATTTCATGACAACAACACATCTCAAAAAAGTTGGGACAAGGCCATGTTTACCACTGTGAGACATCCCCTTTTCTCTTTACAACAGTCTGTAAACGTCTGGGGACTGAGGAGACAAGTTGCTCAAGTTTAGGGATAGGAATGTTAACCCATTCTTGTCTAATGTAGGATTCGAGTTGCTCAACTGTCTTAGGTCTTTTTTGTCGTATCTTCCGTTTTATGATGCGCCAAATGTTTTCTATGGGTGAAAGATCTGGACTGCAGGCTGGCCAGTTCAGTACCCGGACCCTTCTTCTACGCAGCCATGATGCTGTAATTGATGCAGTATGTGGTTTGGCATTGTCATGTTGGAAAATGCAAGGTCTTCCCTGAAAGAGACGTCGTCTGGATGGGAGCATATGTTGCTCTAGAACCTGGATATACCTTTCAGCATTGACGGTGTCTTTCCAGATGTGTAAGCTGCCCATGCCACAGGCACTAATGCAACCCCATACCATCAGAGATGCAGGCTTCTGAACTGAGCGCTGATAACAACTTGGGTCGTCCTTCTCCTCTTTAGTCCGAATGACACGGCGTCCCTGATTTCCATAAAGAACTTCAAATTTTGATTCGTCTGACCACAGAACAGTTTTCCACTTTGCCACAGTCCATTTTAAATGAGCCTTGGCCCAGAGAAGACGTCTGCGCTTCTGGATCACGTTTAGATACGGCTTCTTCTTTGAACTATAGAGTCTTAGCTGGCAACGGCGGATGGCACGGTGAATTGTGTTCACAGATAATGTTCTCTGGAAATATTCCTGAGCCCATTTTGTGATTTCCAATACAGAAGCATGCCTGTATGTGATGCAATGGGCTCTAAGGGCTCGAAGATCACGGGCACCCAGTATGGTTTTCCGACCTTGACCTTTACGCACAGAGATTCTTCCAGATTCTCTGAATCTTTTGATGATATTATGCACTGTAGATGATGGTATGCTCAAACTCTTTGCAATTTTACACTGTCAAACTCCTTTCTGATATTGCTCCACTATTTGTCGGCGCAGAATTAGGGGGATTGGTGATCCTCTTCCCGCTGCCACTCCAAGATGCTCTTTTTATTCCCAGTCATGTTAATGACCTATTGCCAATTGACCTGATGAGTTGCAGTTTGGTCCTCCAGCTGTTCCTTTTTTGTACCTTTAACTTTTCCAGCCTCTTATTGCCCCTGTCCCAACTTTTTTGAGATGTGTTGCTGTCATGAAATTTCAAATGAGCCAATATTTGGCATGAAATTTCAAAATGTCTCACTTTCGACATTTGATATGTTGTCTATGTTCTATTGTGAATACAATATCAGTTTTTGAGATTTGTAAATTATTGCATTCCGTTTTTATTTACAATTTGTACTTTGTCCCAACTTTTTTGGAATCGGGATTGTATATATACCGTATATATAAAGCCAGACAACTATGCCTTTTTAAACTGCTACTCATGCTGCCTAAAACATTTAAAGGAAAGCACTATCTGCCGTCCTCTGCATACATGAGCTCACAGACGCCCATGATTGGCTGGTGTTGCTGTGATTGACAGGGAGAGAGACAGTGTGGCATCTATACCTGTCAGAGAACATGGTCAATTTTGCTGTCTTGGACTCTTTGGGATTTAGAGCATAGCACGAATACTTTTCTGTTGGACCATTCAGAAGCCTAAAGTATTCAGAGGTATGTTTTAAGTTGAGTCTTAAAAGCAGAGAAGAGAAAATATGAAGATCCTGGAGGTTGGCAGTAAAATATCTGCTCCCCACTGACGTCAGCATGGTCTTAGGTACCACCAGTACAGTAGCACTTGGTGGACCTGAAACTTCATAGCGATGTTCCATACTTAAAGTGACACAGATTGATGTCTTAAAAAGATGAATAGTACCCTGTGGAGCTAGAATAACCCCTAGGTACCTGAATCACATGCTGTATTGCCCGCTGCCTCATGCCTGTGAAGGAGAATGAGATGGAAAAACACCGTGTGCGAATGTTTACACTTGGGTATGGAAACGGCCAAAGTTTATCCTCATTATTATATTATAATGAGTGAGGTTGCAACAAACATGGCAGAACTGGCGGCCTCCGACACAGAAGCAAGCACTTGAGAGCCTTCAAGCTCACAGGTGCGTTTAGATTCGGGATATTTCAATTCGATTTTTATTTTGATAAAAATATTTTTCTAAATATTTCAGTTTGTCTCAATTTAGGAGTCTTCGTTCGATCTGGGCGATCCGCCATGTTTGTTGTGGCTCTGCGATCGCAACCTCTGACCCATGCATGACCTCATGTGACTTTTCCGAACTGGCTGCCGAGCAGTTTGTAAACAGACTAACGTGGTCAGGACGCCCTACGTTAAGAAATAATGTATTGAAACAAGATGATGCATACCAGCTAGGGGATGGGTATCAGCTCAAACAATTCAGAAAGGGGAGTGGATTAAATGATTCCTGAACCAGCACATCGACCTGTGTCCAGAGCATTTTTTAAGGATTTTCCACTAGGAGACCAACTGGTCTGGGCAATACAATCACAGGCTCCGGAGTCCATGCGGCTGCACCGCTGCGGCATATTCTGTGATGCAAATTGCCGCATTACGAATCCTCGTTTCAGCCAGCATAATATCAACATAGTTAATGCAGTGCCAAGTTTTCCTTGTTAAATGTATACTTACATGGTACTTGGTTAATTAATTGTAACTGATTGAACCAAATAAGACATAACTTGGTTTAAAATTTGGTCTCCCAGTGAAGCTGGTTTGGCATTGACTTGGAGACCAAATCTGGCCACTGGGAGACCATTTGGTCTCCCAGTAACTATGTTAAAAAATGCTTTACCTGTGTCACTTTAAGAGAATAAGGTAATGCATCGACCTGATTTTTGATGGCTTTTGTGACTGTACAATGTATGTATACCACCACAGGGAACCTGATTGTAAGTACAAGGCAACATATTTCATAAACACTTGACCACCAGACAACACAATTTGTATCTTTATTTCCATAAGATAGATGGGTTTTTATCCAGCACTTAATTTTAATTTGATTTTTTAAAAATAATGTGGGATTATTTACGAACACTGGAACAGCCCTTGGCATTAAGAACAACAGCAGAGAGTCTCTGACAGTTGCAGATGCATTGTATTCCTCTTGAACACGAGTATAGCATCGAACACCAGACATCAAACACCATACACCAAGCACCGTGAAAACTAAAGAAAACAAAAATACCTGACGTAACATGGTTGTAAACAAATACACAATTTTGTTGAGTAATGTTTGCAGACTATGCTCTGAACAGTGCACACATTGCTCCATTTAACCAAGGGTGCAGACCTCTACAAGTTAGCCAAACGTGCACCATTAGCCTCTGTCCTCAAAGTCTCAGGCTAAACCACAGTTCAACCAGTGCACCAAAAACAAACAAAACACACTCAATAAACAGCGCACACAAACTTTACATTGTGTATGGATGACATATCAGCAAAGCTTTATAACGTACCGTACTAAACCTCTGACGGAGGCACATGGTGAATATAAACACAGCAGCGAGCGTCGTTAGCATAACAAATGCAGCTTCCCAGGCTGACATCTCTGACCATAACATGAATAATGCTAACAGAGAAACATTCTAATACTGTACTCTCTTTACAACTGGCCATGGACAACAAGACTCATCAAGCCTTCTCAGATTTTCTAGGATCTTGGAAAACCTTATATGACCCCAAATAAACATGAGCCTTGACTAACCTACATTTTATTAGTTTAGATTTACTGTATAATTATTTTAGAACTTCAAAATTGATTGCTGGATTTCAGTCACGTGACTTTTCTTAGCGGTTTTACCGGAAGTGAAATAGCTGGTGGTCTAAACGGCTGCTGTAGTGCAAACAATTAGTGATAACTTATCAGAGTATGCTTGTAATCTAGAAGCCACTGCTCGCTTTAGAAGATTGCTGTGTGCAATGGAATCGACCCCTACAGTCTGGGAAAGAAGGATTTGTCATACGATCTCAAAAACTACCCTTCAGCCGAGTTCCCCGACATCTCGAACTGTCTGGTGTTGCAGACGTCCTTCTACACCGCAAAACAGATGAAAGCGTGGAAGAGTATGGAGGCTTACAACTTTTTTGTATGTGGGTGGGTAAAGGACCTCAGTAAGGGTTTTTTTTAAGCTTTTTGTTCACATCTTTACAACGAAGCGCTGCAAGTTGAAGTGTAAGCAAACAACAGTTCGCTTGATTCTCATTTGTATTGGCTCTTATCTCTCAGGTAAATCATTCACAAAGATCATCAGAAACCCCTTTAAAGACCTGGATCTTAGTTAAACAAGACGGAGAAGTGATCACGGTGCATTGTAACTGTATGGCTGGGGAAGAATTTTGTCATGACCTTCATGCATATGGACTTTGTGAGGAGTAAACATACATGTCAACCTTTGGTCAATCAAACCTGTATAACCAACCTCCAAAATCCGTATTTCCCTTATAAAATCCGTATAAGATGCAAATTAAAATAATTTACCTAAAATTTGAATGATAATTAACAATGATATATCCCAGTTACTTTTTATTCAATATTAATAACAATAAACCTTCAGAATGAATACAAAGCTCCAATGTTTGACAAAAACACAAAGTGTTATCAGCATAGTTACGAAGGAAATACTTCGTTGTTTGGAGACAGGTTTCACCGAGCGGCTATTATGCGCGAGACTTCATATTAGCCACAAAGTCAGGAAAATCTGTTCGTAAAATTACATTATAATGACCAAATACAATGAAAAGCATTTTTCCAGTCTCACCTGTGAAAGGTAATCCCATGTGATCTCGTTTGGAAGGTAAACCTGTTGGTACAGTTAAACGCAGCACATGAATGAGGCATCTTTATTCTCGGCTACTGTCTAGACGCTATACCAGAGACGGTTGAAGAATCTCCACTTTGCCACATCCAATATGGCGGCGAGGATGACGTATGATTCTACGCAGAAGGCGGCGTCTATGTTTATATGTCTATGACTTCCCGGTTGGCGGGATTCTCGCAATGCGGTGTGCGCATGATCAAAAGTGGAACGAAGTCTCGCTACCACAAGATAACGCACGATTTCATAAGACTCTTTACTGGCTGTCTGTGGTGTACAGTACGTTTGTAAATGTTATGCGCCCTTTTATCATCGTGGGAATTGATTATAGCTCTAAATAAATATTGAAGTTTTTTTAAAGAATCCGTATAACTTTATTTATACGCCCGTATACTACGTTTATTGAATCAAATCCGTATAAAATACGGACATTCCGTATAGGTTGACATGTATGAGTAAACAAAGAAACGGCTGGGGACTTTAGCGCTTCCTGACTAACAAAAGTGCCGTAAAATAACAACACATAGCAAGAAAAGTACTTGGAAAACACTAAGGACAGAGCTGAGAGGGAGATACAAACCTTTCACCAAGTGATCACTGCAAACTCGAGCATGCTTCGACTCGGCTCCCTTCGATTTCAGTGTGAGGTTCAAAAGTCACCTTTCTCGACGTCTTTTTGTGAAATCCTGTGTTCGTTCACCTTTTTTTATTAGTTCACGGGGAACCCTGAAGAAACTTTTATCAGTTTCATGGTTTGATCGATTCAAACAACCTAAAACAACGCAAGCGTAAGGCATTTTTAATGTGAGCAATGCACCTTCTCTGTACAAACACTCTGTCAACTGAGCTTTGGTAGACCACCAGCTAAAGTTGTGAATAACTAATGAGGTGGATGTGATGTCACGTGAAACCCAGCAATACTCAGTAAAGGTTTAAGCATGTTTTCAATCACACAATACTGCCGAGGAACTACAGTAGCAGACGTTGATGAAGCAAATGATTCCACATGGAGTCACGACTCCTAGTTTTGGAAGCTCTGCCTTAAACGTTTTTACCACTGTGGAGCTCTTATGACACATTTGTTTCCTCACACTAATGTAACACAATCTGCAGTCCTCCAATTCACCAATGTTATTCTCAACACATCGGACCCGTGTTTAAATCTGGACGTGTTTGATTTATAGCCTCCCGACTGCAAACGTGTAAAACTCAACTCTGATAAAAGGTTAGGAAAGGTTGCAACGAGGTGTGAGGCTTTTTCCTACACCTTCATTTACATCAGCCCACTCTTACTTGTCTTCCTCTTCTCTTTCTGCTGTTATCCCTCGATCTTCTCCACTCATCCTTCGAGCATGGCTTCTCTTCTCCTTTCCTTTTCCCCCTCTCCTCAGTTCCTTCCTGTCTTTGACTCTCCTCTGTTCACATCTCTCTTTTTAACACCTGAACACTTCTTCCATCCTCCTTTTCTTGTCTTCTACACTTTTCCTCTCTTCTTCCTCTTTCTATCCATATCTCTAACACGGTCTCACACATTCTGGGACTCTTCACTTCTCTCTTTTCTTCTTTCTTTTTTCTCATATCTTCTTTCCTTTCCCTTCTCTTCAACGTCTTATTTCTTCAACCTCTGATTTCTTTCCTCTCCATCGCTTTCTTTTCTCTCATTTATTCCTCATTTCTTTTCTTCTCTCTCTTTTACTCTTCATTTCTTTCTTTCCTTTTCTTTTAATTTGCTCAGAATATTTTCATTTCTTTGTCTTCTGTTTCTCGTTTCTTTCTTTTTTCTCTTTTATTCAACTCTTTTCCTTTTCTTTTCCCCTGATATTTTCATTTCTTTCTCTTCTCTTCAACATCTTATTTCTTCAACTTCCCATTTCTTTTCTTTTACTTTTGTCCTAATAATTTCATTTCTTTCTCTTCTGCTTCTCATTTCTTTCTTATCTTTTCTTTTCTCTTTTCTGTTGTCTTCTCTCCTCACGTTTCCCTCGTCTCTTCATTTCTCTCTCCTTCTTCTCATTTCTTTCTTCCTTTCTTTTCCTTTTCTCCTCATGCTTTCATTTTTCTTTTCTGCTTCTCATTTCTTTCTTTTGTTTTCTTTTGACCTTTTACTCTTCATTTCTTTCTTCTCTTTTCTTTTCTCTGGTCTCTCTTCTCACGTGTTTCTATAATCTCTTTGTTTCTCTCTTTCCTTCTCATTTCATTCTTCTTTTCTTTTACTTTCCTCCTAATACTTTCATATCTTTCTCTCCTGCTTCTCATTTATTTCTTTTCTTTTTCTCTTTTACTCTTCATTTCTTTCTTTTCTTTCCTCTGTTTCTCTCTTCTACTTCTCATTTCTTTTTTCTTTTCTCTTTTATCTACTCTTCTCTCCTCTCGTCATCTTTTTTTTCTCTCCTTGCCTATTTCTCTAGTTTCTTTCCTTTTCACTCTCTTGTAGTCATTGCAATCACTGAGACAAAGCACTAATTAGCAGCCAGGTTATATTTTCAGGATTTACAGAATCACACTCGTACAGGAGGAAGAGATGAGGAAGGGATGAGGAAGAGATGAGGAAAGGATGGTAAGCTCATTGTGTCAGATGGATTATTAGTTGGCAGAAGCGACACCTGTTCTTGACTGGCATCCTCCGCTAAAGGTCATCTCACTACAAGTAAACATATTTAAATGCCCTTTCAGATCCTTGTTTACAATGGCACGCTAATAAATAGCACAGATTACAGTACATGGCAGAGGTCCAGAAATGTTCACTGCACAGTTACAGTGTTGTGAAAAGACACAGAGAGAGTGTGTCGGTTGATAGTGTTGTGTTTTTTACCATGCGTGTCGGCTGAACTCATCGCTCAGGCTGTAACGCCATGGTCGGGCTTGTTAA
This sequence comes from Neoarius graeffei, assembly GCF_027579695.1. Classification (NCBI taxonomy): domain Eukaryota; kingdom Metazoa; phylum Chordata; class Actinopteri; order Siluriformes; family Ariidae; genus Neoarius; species Neoarius graeffei. Next base: position 50,099,690 of record NC_083587.1, on the reverse strand, counting down.
GAGGATATCATTATCACGAGCTTTCGTCCGTAAGCTGCAGATTTAGTTAAATATAGTGGCCTTGTTTTGTTGCCCTTTTTTTTTTGTTTTTTTTTGTTTTGTTTTTTAAGTTGAGCCGATCCCTCCCGTGACAATTCGCTTGCATCCAGCAGCCAGCATTTTCTTTCCTTTCACAGTCGCAGCCAATCTCAAGACTAACCGGGCCTGGGGACGCAATTTAGGAAGGGACTTACATGTTTCAAAGCTTGCTGGGAATTGTGGAGCAGGCGACAACCCAAAGCATTAAAGCTGAGACACTCACCAGCATGCTGGAAAGGGCTGGAGCTTGTCTGCTGCTGTAGAGATATTTAACACCAAGAGATACCGATACACAGATTTGGGGGATGGTAATGCTATGTTTTACATTTTTGATCAGCAAAAAAGAAGAGCAGAATTTTTAAGAGGTTTTATGCAGAAGGTTAAGATCCGTTTCAGTTACCGTGCAAGTACAGTAAGAGAGAAATGTCTTCTTATTTCATCAGTTTTGGAGAAAAAAAGCAAGTATTACATGTTATTTCTCTTTTACCCCTTTCCCTTTTACACCATGGTAGTTGGTGGGCCAGTTCAGAGCCTCATCTTAAACCAGATCTTCATGTTTCAGCAGCCAAAGAACCGGCTCTCAGACATGAAAACTGCTGGTTCCAGAGCGGCACCAACACTTTACTGGTCTAGAACCAATAACCGCTGATGTCAGGGCCTGGGGGCAGGATTAAAATAACCAACAAGAAAACTTTGTGATTGCCATTTAAAAAAAACTCCAAAAAAACCCCAACAACCCAGAGATAGTGTAGCATCTAATCTGACTAATCCAAAGAAGAAGGGAAAAAGAGACAACATAGTCCACCATTGTTGCTGTTGTGCTCGCAGGAAATATCAAATTTGCTTACAAATTTCCAAGTGCCTAAATGGCCTTGCGCTTCCTTATCTTTTACATGACTTTTGCTACTCACGAGATTTCCACTAATACAATACTCGACATAAAGATTGTCTCCGCTTGCCCCTTGCTAAAACTGCTAAGTATCAGAGTTCTCTTCAGTTTGAGAAAGGAAGCATCATTCATTAAATTCAAGAACAGTCTCAGGTTTCATTTGTGTAGTTAGTTTGGATATGTCTGTATTCATAGCCTATAGTTTTTTGTTCATATATGTCCATCCATCCATTATTTGTAGCCGCTTATCCTGTGCAGGATCGCAGGCAAGCTGGAGCCTATTCCAGCTGACTACGGGCGAAAGGCGGGGTACACCCTGGACAAGTCGCCAGGTCATCACAGGGCTGACACATAGACACAGACAACCATTCACACTCACATTCACACCTACGGTCAATTTAGAGTCACCAGTTAACCTAACCTGCATGTCTTTGGACTGTGGGGGAAAACGGAGCACCTGGAGGAAACCCACACAGACATGGGGAGAACATGCAAACTCCACACAGAAAGGCCCCTGTCAGCCACTGGGCTCGAACCCAGAACCTTCTTGCTGTGAGGCAACAGTGCTAACTACTATACCACCGTGCCGCCTATTCATATATATATATATATATATATTCATTCACATATTTATATACGGGCGGCACGGTGGTGTAGTGGTTAGCGCTGTCGCCTCACAGCAAGAAGGTCCTGGGTTCGAGCCCCGTGGCTGGCGAGGGCCTTTCTGTGTGGAGTTTGCATGTTCTCCCCGTGTCCGCGTGGGTTTCCTCCGGGTGCTCCGGTTTCCCCCACAGTCCAAAGACATGCAGGTTAGGTTAACTGGTGACTCTCTAAATTGACCGTAGGTGTGAATGGTTGTCTGTGTCTATGTGTCAGCCCTGTGATGACCTGGTGACTTGTCCAGGGTGTACCCCCCTTTCGCCCGTAGTCAGCTGGGATAGGCTCCAGCTTGCCTGCAACCCTGTAGAAGGATAAAGTGGCTAGAGATGATGAGATGAGATATTTATATACCTTTTTAGGTGTTTGTATATATTATTGAGTTATATTTAGTTATATCAGACCCAGTTTTGGGCGTCAGTTCCCTTCAGGCCTTGGTCCACCATGGGTAATGCCTGTGCTCCTCGCGATGGACTACAGTGAGCTCGTTGCTCTTTTTAACATCAGGGTTGTCCAACGCTCTGTGCAGCGGTGCTTCTGTGCTTGGTGCGGTGTTCTGAGCGATGTTGCTTGGTGGCATGCCATTGGAATTACATCCTGACCCTCCTTTGGTGGACTTTTTTTTTTTTTTTGTAATTGTAAAGCGACCTTGGGTGTGAGAAAGGCACTATATAAGTTGAAATTATTATTATTATTATTATTATTATTATTACTACAGGTCCCCATTTAAACCAGCCTTAGCTGTAATTGGACCATCTGTTTAAATATTGTTGATAAATAAATAAATAAATAAATAGTTGTGCTTGGTGCTAGTGGCATGAGCTGGGCTGGACTAGTGGCATTGTTGTTATTGTTGTTGTTGTTCTTGTATCATGATATTTGCATGAATCTTGAGATTTCTCAAGATCTTGAGAGGGCCTGGGGGCGGGATTATCATGACCAACAAGACCAGCTAAAACTTTGTGACCACCATTAAAAAAAAAAAAAAAGAGCTAGTGTAGCATCACTTGCCTAAATCCAGAAGCCCATTGTTCTTGTGCTTGGTGCTAACGTTGCTCAGAACATGGAGATGTATACAGTGATGTAATGATGTAGCTCGATGGTGGATCTCTAGCCCATGGAAAAGCAAACCCATTCTTAGCAGGTTCCACGTTGAAGCAACTCTGAACCAGCACCAGCACAGAACAGCACCTAGTTTGTGTTGGTGAAAGGTGGTATTTTAATCCTGCCAACAATCGCTTATCTATTAACTCATGAAATGTACGTTTTATCCATTTAGTGTTACATTTAACATTGTTGAACATCTGCCAAACAAGCTTCATGTTCAGTTGTGTCATAACAGCTGTAAACAGTTATTCCCTTGCCAGCCTCTTCTCTCTCTCTCTCTCTCTCTCTCTCTCTCTCTCTCTCTCAAAAAAAATGCAGCTTGTCATATTACCAAGAAACCACAAAGTCATGAAGACTTTTCTATTTTGGAGTTTTACCCATGAGTGATGCAAAGCTCTGACACTGCAGACTCCTTCCAAAAATGCAAACGTCTCCTCTCAGAACCCTTCATGTAATCTGTTTCCATGAAGCATCTGACGTACTAATCCCTGTAGAAGTTGTTACTATAGAAACAATAAAGTATTAAGCAAGTGATTGAGCTGCTGTTGTAGGAAATGAATCAACACCTTCAAAACCAATCAGAATCAAGCATTCAAGAGGGTTGGGGTTTCGTGGAAACATTTTATGAGCATTTTGGAGCATTTTTTAAATTTATTTTTATGTCTGTTAAAACATTTTTCATTTCATACACGATTTCTCCATTTTTTTATTAGAGAGGTTTTCAATAATATAATAAATATAATACAGTACACACATCCACATCTAGCACTCCACCCATTTATCTTTCACTTCTTCTTGGAATTTGATCTACTTCTGTGTCTCAAAAAGCACCAGTATAAACCTTGTAAATAATTTTTGTTTCTCCACCCACCAAGCACATCTTGGCTCCAATATATTTCCAGTCCTAATTAAATAAGATCATGTCTTAATTAAAGAGATCATGTCACACTTGCTTACTTGTGCAGGCGGAAAACAACACCAAACACAAAACTCTTTTCTCTTGCCGCAATTATTGTGATCACGCTCACCATCGGTGTGCGATAAAGACAAGATTCATTTACATTCTCCGTAGGAGGGAAACATTGTTGTGTCCCTTGGCACTGAAAGCCCGTGGCTATCTGCGCATAGGATCTCAGCAACGTCTCCATATTTATGGAAGCGTCTTGTGTCTCTGAGCAGATCGTCGAGAGCGATAAGACAAAACGGATGAGGAAATAATTGCTCTCTTAGGTGGGAAGTGTGACACACCGCAAGCAAACACAATAGAGAGACTCATTTTTAGACGGAAAGTTCCAGGAAAGGCAGGGAGAGATGATGAAATGAGGTGTATGCGATGGAGCAAGAGCTGCAGGGAAGAATATTGCTTTTCTGTATCGTAGTGGGTTCAGGTGAAGAAAATACAAGGAAAAATAATCAGGACTTATTTGTTAACTAGGAAGTGAGGATATAGGTTTAGAGAGCAACATTTTTTTTTTTTGTAACATTTGTCTCGAGCCATGCTCTCACAACAGACTGGCGAAATAAACGCGTCTTGTTTTCCTGATGCCATGACCGCTTGTTCCATGTGCTATTTTTTTTTTTCTTTAAGAGTTCTCGACATTATTATTATGATAGATATTATGATATGTATTTGCAAAATGAAAATACACTGTCGTAAAATATTTTATATCGTGTCTATTAGTGTTGCAGTCAAGACCACCTAAACTGAGACCAAGTCATGACCAAGACCAGATTGTATCGAGACCCAGACAAGACCAAGACTTTGAGGGGCTGAGATCAAGACAAGACCAAGACCAAGGCAGGCCGAGACCGAGTCAAGACCAGGACCAGACCAGTATGTGTGAAGGAATATGGGGAGGGGCAACAGCCATTAACATGAAGAAAATTTTCAAATTAGCAACGAGTCGCATTATTGGTTGCATTTTAAGCAGAAAATTTTACATCCAATATAGTAAACGATGTTAACAAATAAATCAGACAAAATGCACAGGCAATTTCTTGAAATCCCCACAGTTGTGGTCTTGACCCATCTTGAAATAAAATCCCGAGTCTCTATGTCCAAGACGAGACAAACACGAGTAAAATGCAGTCGATTCCAAGACGAGACTGAGACCTTCAAAAAGTGGTCTTCAGACCAAGCCTGATCTCAAACACGACAACACTAATGTCCATAATACTTTCTACTCATTTCTGCCTGGCAGGTCCATTGATATAAAATCAGCACACCTACGCTTACATGTAACCATGGCGATGATAAATTCTACTTTCAGCGAGTTCCGTGTTTATGCTCTGAAAAAATAAAATAATTAATGAATAAACCATGGCAAAGCAGTGCATTTGGAGGTATTTTATTCATTTTACACCACAACAATCTATCAACACTTACCATTTTTATTCACTTATTTTAGTTTGTACATTTTATCTGTTTATAGGTGCGTTTAATATTGTGGAACAGTCAAGTTAGTTCTCACTGATATTATCATTCCATCACCAGCTGTAATGTTTGTTACAAAGCACTGATACTGTCAATCAATCAATCAATCAATCAATCAAACTTCATTTACGTAGTACCTTTCAAACAAATCAAATTGCAATTCACACTGCTTTTGCAAGCTATCGCTAAAACATAAGGTGTTAAAATGGATTTATAGACTAATACACACCCAATCGAATAAGACAACAATAAAAGAAAGAGAATTAAGATTCTAAAAGATAAATAATTAAAGTTATTCCATAAAGTCGAGTCGTACATGCTGAGTTGGCTATAAGCCGTGTACGACGAGATTGAGTGGAATAACGAGATTGAGTGGAATAAAACCCACTGAGTGGGTTTTATTCTACCCACATTCACTGGATTTTGAGAAACAGAGCATTTTTATTTTTATTTTTTGCAAATTCGATAAATAAAAACTTTATACAAAACGTCCGACAAAATCATTTCCGCTTCGAATGTAAACAAATTGGTGAAATGACAGGAGCAATTTGTGAAAAATTTAATAATAATAATAATAATAATAATAATTCTTGAAAAATAAAAAAGAATACGTTCTTACCATCAAATACTTTCATTCCATATTGTGCTGCTTTTTTTTTATTTTTGGGGTTTTGTTTTCGAGTCGGATTTTTATTTCGTCCTCAGTTGCTTCAGCAACACGCTCCGCCATTTTGTTTTTATTTACTCACGGTATATGAGCTGATAGCCTAGTAGTAGAGTAGGCAATCAGAGTGCGCGATTGCTCGATGACTCATATCCAGTGAATGTGGATAGAATAATAAAATATAACCACATTAGAGATTCCTTCCAAAGTACATTTCTCAAAACTAGTGTCAGAGTTGATGCTATAGAAAATGAATCTTCCAGACAATCAGAATCGAGGATTCAGCATCGCTGTTGTATAGGGTGCATAAAGTTAAATGACATCATAGAGGTGTGTTGTTTTGTAGACTTGGTAACAAGGTAAAAGAACAAATGTTTAAACTTGAAGACAATTAACCCATATCTGGAAGGTCTAATGAAAAGCAGCTATTTTTTTTTATGTCAATGAGAACGAGTACTCAAGTACACATTGAGTAATGAAGTAAAATGACTTGAATAAGTCTTTTCCATCTGTGAGATCTCGATAAATTCAGCACAACACAGTCTTACAATTATAAAATGGTAAGAATTCACGTGAGAGGATTTGTGTGAGAAGGTATGAAAAGGTGGGATTGATGGGCGGCTAATGCTAATACATTCTCTGACCCAGTGAACTGTCAGAATTTTGCTTGCGACAGAACACCGTAGTCTCAACATTGCAAACTCGTAATTCACATACAAACTCACATTTAAAAAATAAATAAATAAAACCCTGCACTGTAAAAAAAGAATAGTTGAGAATACTTGAAATTTCAAGGCAACAGTCTGCATTAAGAATTTTATGTTTTGCCAGTGATGTGCCCATGATAATCCAAACTATGATAAAACTGTTATCTTTATTAAGAATTCTTAATTAAGTCAATTTTCAATTCCTCATTCTGCCAACATAGATTTCTCTTTTTGCTGAACAGTGGCATTCACAGTAGTGCAAAAAGGCAATCAGACTTTTTTTTACCTTTATTTGGATAGGACAGTGTAGAGACAGGAAATGAGCAGGAGAGAGGGACAGATCAGGAAATGACCTCAGGTCGGAATCGAACCCAGGTCCCCGGATTTATGGTATGGTGCCTTATCCACCTGAGCCACGACACCATACCCATGATGTGGGTTTTAAAAACTTTATTTCAATATTGAAGTTTTGTAATTGTGTAGAACAGGGGTGTTCAAATTGATCCATAAAGGGCCGTGTGGCTGCAGGTTTTCATTCCAGCCATGCAGCAGCACACCTGACTTGGCTCATTCAATCAACTGAACTGTCCTCACACAGTCAAATACTTGCAGCCACACCCACCCTTGATTAAAGGGTGGGTGTGTTAGTTAATTGAATAAGCCAAATCAGGGTGCTGCTGCATGGCTGGAATGAAAACCTGCAGCCACACGGCCCTTTATGGATCAGTTTGGACACCCCTGGTGTAGAACAATGAAAAAAGGCATGTATAGTTTAATGATAAATTGTGATAACCTTGGGGGTGTCGTGGATAAGGCACCATACCATAAATCCGGGGACCCGGGTTCGGTTCCGACCCGAGGTCATTTCCCGATCCCTCTCCGTCTCTCTCCCGCTCATTTCCTGTCTCTACGCTGTGCTATCCAAATAGAGGTGAAAAAAGCCCCAAAAAAATCTAAAAAAAAAAATTGTGATAACCTCAATTGCCTTTTTGCACTACTGTGAATGCCACTGTTCAGCAAAAAGAGAAATCTATGTTGGCAGAATGAGGAATTGAAAATTGACTTAATTAAGAATCCTTAATAAAGATAACAGTTTTATCATAGTTTGGATTATCATGGGCACATCGTTGGCAAAACATAAAATGCTTAATGCAGACTGTTGCCTTGAAATTTCAAGTATTCTCAACTATTTTTTTTTTACAGTGTGATAAGATTAAGGTGAGGTGTTCATGTGTTTGAACGATCCCCTCTTGCTTACTGGAATACGTGTGAATTTTATTTGATTGGCATAAAATGGCTAATAGTTATTTTTCTCTCCTGTCTTTCTTTCCTTTTCCTTCTTGCACCTTGGTGACATTTGAGGAAAAGCCGGCCTGGGTCACGCTGCGAGAGAAAAAAAAAAAAGAGAGAGGAATTTAACCTCAGGAAGAACTTAAAACACTGGAAAATGTCCTGTCCGATTCAGAGGCGATAAGTTCAAATATCAGTCTTTCTTCTCCTAAACAGGATGTTATTGCTGTCTGCTCCGTCTGCCAAAGCCCGCTGACCCATAATTCCTTTCTGCCTTTCAAAACGCCGCCATTTCAGAAATGCATCCGTGAGTAAGGATGTCACGAAGGTCCTCCTAATGTCTTGTTTGGTCACTCAAACAACAGTACACAGCCGGCAGGCTCTGCAGTGGGGTGGGGTGGAATTGCTGTGGGGTGAACGTGTGTGAAAGCGACTTAAATGATGTGCAGAGATTATATGCAAAGAGAAGTGAAGAGACAGACAGAAAGACAGACAGAGAGAAAGAAATCGAGAGCAAGAGAGAGAGAGAGAGAGGGTGTCATCTAGTGGATGTACCAGCAAGGGGGGAAAAAACACAAAAGAGAGACACAGAATATGTGTATCACTTTGATCTGTGTTATTTGGGCTGCCAGTGTCCGCTTTTGTTCTCAGATTCATGCAGCACTGATTATAAGAAGAGCGTTCGAATATCAATTAATTAACTGCGCAGTAAGTCGACAGATTCGTTCTAAATACACATCAGATTGCGGCAGCAAATGAGTTCTGCAGCAGGGGACCAGTGGAGGCTGTGTGTGTGTGTGTGTGTGTGTGTGTGTGTGTGTGTGTGTGTGTGTGTGTGTGTGTGTGTGTGATTATAATCTCACATGTGCATTTGCAAATCTTTCAATTAAGCCATGTAGATCAGATCGTATGGAGGCTCCGGTAGAACTGTGTCGTGTGTACAGTAGTTCGACAGGCAGGAACCATCGGGATGCATCGGAATTTTTTTCACACTTTTCCAAAGACACATTGACCTTCAGTTGTTGGGGCTTCATGGAAAGGATTTTGGTGTATAGAGGATGCAGAAATCTCACAAATGCAAACTTGAAAAAAAATGTTTTAAACATGTTCGTACACTGTTTTATATATATATATATATATATATATATATATATATATATATATATATATATATATATATATATATATATATATATATATTGTCCTACATTAATAATGCTAGCAATGTGTGTTTTGTTTTGTTTTTTTGTTATTAAAAAAGCAAAAACTTCTGTCCCCCCACCCCATTTTTCTGTTCTGTGACGTGTGTGTGTGTGTGTGTGTGTGTGTGTGTGTGTGTGTGTGTGTGTTGTTTTTATATACTACTGAGGACAAAATGTCCCCACAAGGATAGTAAAATCTGATAATTTCGACCTTGTGGGGACATTTGGATGGTCCCCACAAGGAAATTGCTGTTGTGTTTTTTAAACAAAACAAACAAACAAACAATTAAAAAAAAACCACAACAACAACAAAGAGCCAAAAAGTTTCCTTTTCATTACGGAGGTTAAGGTTAGAGTTAGGTTTAGGTGCAGGCACAGCATTAATTCTAATACACAGCAATAATAATTATGTCAATGGAAGGTCCTCACAAGGATAGTGAGACAAACGTGTGTGTGTGTGTGTGTGTGTGTGTGTGTGTGTGTGTGTGTGTGTGTGTGTGTGTGTGTGTGTAAAAAACAGCAACATCAAGCAATTTATTATTCATGAAAGAAAGAAAGAAAGAAAGAAAGAAAGAAAGAAAGAAAGAATTATTATTATTTTATCCAATAACTTTTTATTTTAATTTCCCCCCCCCTTTGGATTTAATAAGAGAAAATATTCCATGTTTTGTCAAATCTGTAGATGATTTCTATGTAAATGTTGACTACAATACCAGCTATGTTACATTTCCCCCCTTTTGTGTAATACGACACAGTGACAGAATTCCAGAATCATATTTGATATCAAACAGTTGTTTCTGAAATCTGAATTCAGTACCGTGGCAGGAAATAAACACATACCGGTAGGTGTTGAGTCTTGTGTTGTGTTGTGTTAATTCAATGATGGGAATTTTGCTGTGTATAAAACATTACACTTCATAGATTTAACAGTGTTGAATTTATATCATACACACTGTGTTTGACTTAACACCTACCACAGGACTCAATTCAGAGCTACAATGTCACATGAATTCAATTCGATTCAATTTTATTTGTCAAAGCAATTTCAGAATTAAAAGTGTACGGTACATGTTTGTACATTCGTGTCAAGCTGGACTCGTTTAAACACTGTTGGTGGTAATACTAAAAATAATAATAATGAGAATTTCCTTTATTTGGAAAGCAAAAAAAAAAAGATTGAAATGATTATGAACATAAAGGCAAGGCCATTATTTCATTCAAAAGAAAAAGAAGAAGAAAAAAGACAAACTCAAAATAATGTATGAAGCAGTTAGGCGTGTGTGTACAGGAATAGGACAGGCAGTGCATATCGGCTCCTTTAGCTTCGACTGATCATGAGTACTAAACAGCATGCCACATTTAGGAGGGTGAGTCGAATGATGAAAACGTTAGAAGTGCGAGAAACAGCACATGGAAATGTAAAAATGTGCTACCAGCTCATTGTTCTCAATCGCTCTCTTAAACATGGTATGCTCTTGTGACATGTACCGTAGAGTATATGCAATAAACAATGCAAAAAAAAAAAAAAGCCTTTCATTTGACTCACCCTCATGCATGAGAACATGACACACAGACCATATTGTGTTCTTCAGCCTCCACCATATGTATGTATATGATGCACACTTTCCACCTATATGATTACACACATGATTGTGGGTGCTTTTTTCCATTCCCCCCCCACAGTAATAGTAGTGTATGTGTGTTTGTTTTCTGCCACTGCTAAATGCCAAGTCCCTCAGGTTCAACCACAGCCTGGTGAGGGTTAAGCAGACTCAAGCAAAGCGTTAAGCTCCCAACAATGAGAGGCGGCACATGTGAAGGGGAAACAATTAAATTACGCCTTGCATGAAGTTTGCTTTTCATTTTGGGAGGCAAATTCGGCACCACGGCTAATCATTATGCTGTCGAACACGATTCGCCGAAAAAATATTCAAGAGCTTTATGTGCCTCACTGCCCCTTCTGTATTAGAAAATAATGGGCCTCTATCCAATTAAAAACTGCATTAAAATCGAGGGAGTGTTACGCGCACTCCGCCGCTATCTTTGCGATTAAAGGCTTTTCTGCTTGTGCAGATGCCGACTGGAGCTCGCGCATCGTCTCTGTCGAGCTGTGCCATCATCTGCCCGATGCTGGCACCTGGCACCCTCAACAACACGCAAATTACTGTTTCCCTCACTGTGTGCAGTCAAAACCTGTGAAAACATGCCTTTACTGGATCTCGGATATAGAGATCTTTCTAGAAAAGCCTGATTAGAGTGTTTGCTCGTGAACAAAAATAGGCCTATGGAATGTGTAATAACACAGTAAACACTATGCAATAACATAAAATAGCATGAACATGCGCAAAATACATATACTGTTATATACAGTGCTATATATTAGCTGCAGTTAAAACATATACATATAAATACATTACATTATGACTTAATACATGAATTTTGAGAATTTGCTCATTTGAGACAGACAGATGCATGTAGGTGTGTATTTATGTATCTCATGGCTTAACACACCCACAAATATGCAACAATACATTCATAAATATACCATAATTACATATTACGCTGTCATAATGTGTCTATCACATCTGGGGATATGAGCATAACTACAGAAACTACTCCCAATTTACTCCCATATTTACTTTTATATTTATATCTAGTTTAAATTTCCCATACTATATCCAAGAGGCTTTAGTAGCATTATAGATTTTATAATGAACCACTATATCGTACTATCCTGAGTGCTGCATTCACATCCAATGTGTTTACAATAATATTGGCAGCATATGTGAACAGCACAAGCGTGAGTTTATTGTTAGAGGTGATCAGTGGAAGAGTATTCAACACTGTAGATGAAAAATCAACAATTAGTTCATATAGTAACCTTGACATAAATACAGTGAACTCGAGAATTTGTAAGTAGCTTGAAAATATCCTAATTGAATATCCTGTGCTCTGGAGTTCATCTACTTCATCATGTACTGTTGTATTTTAATATAATAAATAGTTATAGCATTAAACCTAATTTTTTTCATGAGGAAATCAGTTCAAATATCTATGGTATTTAATGAAACACACCTATGACTCATTGCTGCATCACATTGTTCAGCTCTTAGTGGAGGTAAATGCTCCCATCTGGTGGTACATGGGTGAATATTACATCATGACTTTGAGGTTTGATTTTTTTTTTTTTTTTTTTTTGAGCATTAAATATCACTACTCCTTACAATACCACTGAAGTCAAGATAAGGAAAGAAAAATGGGTACATGAGAAGTTTCTCAGACTTCAGCATTTATTTTAAACCTCAATTCCAAAAATGTGACTGAGAGAGAAATAGGCTGCTGTTGGGCAACTAAAAACTGCGACATTAACTTTAATAAAGTTGCTAAAATTTGATTTGTCTGTTTAAGGTTGAGGGGTTTTTTTTCAGTCTCTTTAGAAGAGTAGAGGGAGCTGATTTTTTTTTCAAAAATGATGATAGTTTTGAATGTCTCGTGTTATTGTGTCAAAGGATAAGCGCCAATTAGATCCAGAGGCAAACTCAAAGCCATGCAACTGGCCAACACCAGTTTTTGAATGGTCTGCACCAGTTTTACAAGGGGAACACCAGTTTTCCATTGGCCAACATCACTTTCCCAGTGGCCAATACCAGTTTTGTTTTCAAGGGCAAGACCAGTTTTTCGTTGGCCACACCAGTTTTTCAGTAGCCAATGCTAGTTTTACAGGGGCAACACCAATTTCCCAGTGGCCAATACCAGTTTTTTTCAAGGGGAAAACTAGTTTTTCAGTGGCCACATCAGTTTTTCAGTGGCCAATACCAGTTTTGTTTTCAAGGGGAAGACCAGTTTTTCAGTGGCCACACCAGTTTTTCAGTGGCCAACACTAGTTTTACAGGGCCAACACCAGTTTTTCAGTGGCCAACATCAGTTTTTCAGTGGCCCACACCAGTTTTACAGGGGCAACACCAGTTTTTCAGTGGTCAACACTAGTTTTACAGGGGCAGCACCAGTTTTTCAGTGGTCAACGCTAGTTTTACAGGGGCAGCACCAGTTTTACAGTGGCCAACACCAGTTTTACAGTGGCCAACACTAGTTGTGGCCAACACCAGTTTTTCAGTGGCCAACACTAGTATTACAGGGGCAGCACCAGTTTAACAGTGGCCAATACCAGTTTTGTTTTCAAAGGCAAGACCAGTTTTTCAGTGGCCAACACCAGTTTTACAGGGGCCAATACCAGTTTTGTTTTCAAAGGCAAGATCAGTGGCCAACACCAGTTTTACAGGGGCAATGCCAGTTTTTCAGTGGCCAACATCAGTTTTACAGAGCCAACACCAGTTTTTCAGTGGCCAACATCAGTTTTTCAGTGGCCCACACCAGTTTTACAGGGGCAACACCAGTTTTTCAGTGGTCAACACTAGTTTTACAGGGGCAGCACCAGTTTTTCAGTGGCCAACGCTAGTTTTACAGGGGCAGCATCAGTTTTACAGTGGCCAACACCAGTTTTACAGTGGCCAACACTAGTTGTGGCCAACACCAGTTTTTCAGTGGCCAACACCAGTTTTTCAGTGGCCAACACTAGTATTACAGGGGCAGCACCAGTTTAACAGTGGCCAATACCAGTTTTGTTTTCAAGAGCAAGACCAGTTTTTCAGTGGCCAACACCAGTTTTATAGGGGCAACGCCACTTTTTTTAGTGGCCAACACCAGTTTTTCAGTGGCCAACACCAGTTTTACAGGGGCAACACCAATTTTCCAATTGCAACACTAGTTTTCCAGGGCCAAGACCAGATTTTCAGTGGCCAACACTGTTTTTTCAGTGGCCAACATTGGTTTTCTAGGACCAGCACCAGTTTTTCAATGGCCATCACCAGTTTTCCAGTGGGCAGGCATGTTTTAATTTTCATATTCATTTAATCTGGATTTCTTAATGAGGGTACAAATGTTGTACAAACTACTTCTGTGCCTTTTTCTATTGTCTGGCCTTTGTTTTTCCTTTTGTGGAACTGCAATGCCAAACAAATTGCAAAAACACCTTTAATTTCATTATACCACTGGTCAGAAGATTAGTTGAAAAATTTTCAATTTAACTTGGAGAACATTGTTGAATATTTTAACCAATTGGAAAGACCAGACAAAATAACATGAAACAATTTACCAAAATTCAAAAATGTATGTGGTACATGCAATCAGTCACCATAATAAAATCATATTCACTGATAAAAAAATTAGTACTACTACTTAAAAAAAATAGGAAGACTTGAGCAGAGGAGCCGCTCAGCTACCACGACTTTCTCGTTAGCATTTCATATACTGATTGCACTTCACATCACCCTGCAAATCCTCTTAAAGCATGCAGTAGTGTTTCCTGCCTCTGTGTGTGTGTGTGTGTGTGTGTGTGTGTGTGTGTGTGTGTGTGTGTGTGTGTGTGTGTGTGTGTTAGAAAGATAGAAAGAGACACAGAGAGGTATTTGTAAGCCCAGAGGACTTGCTTATCTCACCAGTACATGCATCTTTGTCTCTCCGGAGTGTTTCACTTTTCTAATTCTTCAAGAAGTAAAAACAAATAAAGTTGCACAAAAGTGACATGACATTGACAATGTCCCTGCTGTGTCAAACGGGCTAAAACAGACTTAATGTCAGATGATGCAACCAGATCGGGGCCTAAAGGGTGCCTGAACACTACCTATGACTATATACTAATAAAACATGTAAGAGAAATCATTAGAAAGTTCCAAGAACAAATTTGTAATTAGTGTGTGATGGCATAGCTATATGTTAATTTACTGTATAGTGAGCAGCACTAATCATAGCTGTACTTACTGGGACCGATCACAAACAACATGAAACTGATAGTTGTTTAAGGAAAAAGTGCTTGTTGTCCATAGGAAAAGATGATTTTATGTTTTATTGTCTTATTAGTATAAATACGGAGGTGATTATAGAAAATCACACACGCTGATTGATCGAGAAATTCTGAGTATTTCTCTATAATCACCTCGAGCGACTCGGCAAAATGGCGACCAATTGCTTTGTTACCGTAAGTGAGGAGGAATGACAAATTATGCAAGAAATTGATGTTCCTAAAAGCACTAAAAGATGCTACGAAATTTGGTCTAAAACTATTCAAAGGTAAGGTGGAATTGTGATTTATTTTATCAATTTCAAAACGAAGTATTTTATGTGACTCAGCATTGATAAGTGACACAAGTCTGCGCCATGCCATTATTACATTTGCATGCTGCTTTTGAAGTTTGAAATAAATTATTTTTTAATGCATTTTTTTTTAAATAATCACCCGTGTATCTATACTAAAACAATTATCCACTTCAGGCTCAGTGAATATTGGTGAATAATAACATCGACTTCATCTCACTTATTATTCACCAGTATTCACTTCACCCCCGGTGAATAATTGTTAAATAATGATCATTCTATAATATGAGATCCAATCATCTTAAAGATGAGAATATTCATGGGTTCATACAAATGTTTCAGAATCCGGGTCTACACAGGACATCATACACCAAAATACCAAAGCCACTGTGGATCAGCTGCAAGTGATAGATTGATTTAGGTTCAAGTACTGACTGTTGGCAGTTGGTTGTGACATTACTGTCTGTGACACACACACACTTTTTTTTTTTTACACATAGAGGCAATAATTTTAGAAATATTTCTCAACAAACAGATACCTGTACTGTAAAATAAAAGCAACCCATCAGGTAAATTTGCCCTTTATTTACAGTTCTCAAACAAATGCAGATGTTTATAATAATCAGCCAACCTGGTATACAACACTTCTCAGAGTTTGAGTGATGTTGCTGAATTTTGGACAACTGAAAATGTAATGTTATGAAATGTTATGAACCCTAACCCTAACCCGAACCTCACCGCCTACAACCCTTATAAAAAAGAAAAAAAAACACAGTACTAAATTGTATCTCTGATTGTTGCTGGTTATACCATAAAAAGAGTCCATAGACCTCAATGGACCTGATTACCTTTGAGAAAAATTTTAAAGGAATACTATATGCAACTTTATAGGTAAAAGACATATACTGAAAGTACAAAAGGTGTACCTTGATTTCTCAAGCCAAGTGACAAGCATAGTTTAGTACTATTTTTTCATACAAAAAAAAAGTATGACTAAATCCATAAAAATACAACTCTGAGCTAATTATTTCCGCCCAACAATTATTTATTTTTGCATAACTATACTTATATAAATGCCCCCTTTTCTCATTCATGTATAAACAGCACGCTCATGTGGTCAATTAAATAATAACCCAAACGTTCCTATACAAAATACTGTCCCAAACTGTGTCTCCTTCTGTGACTAAACATACTGTAAACATTTCTGACAGAAATTAAAGCTATCTTTTAATCCAAAGCATTAAAGCTATCATTTGTTTGCTATTAAGGTGTTAACTTTGCTTCAGCTAGACATTTGGGCTAAATATTAGTTTATAAGGCTTGAAATGGAAACATTTCCAATCACACCAAAAGGGTGTGGTTTGGTTTCTTCTGTGACTAAATATATCATAAACATTTCTGACAGAAATTACCATACAACTAGCTTTTAATCCTTCACAAAATAATGAAATGCAAAGAACTAGCCATTTTTGCTACTTAGCGCTTAACTACCCTTATTGGCACCATCTTTTTTTTTTCATTAAGAGCATTAATAATAGTGATAATAATAAGCTTTCAACTGAAGTGGACATTTGTTACACTTCTAAAAAAAAGTTGAAAATTAAAAGCGATTGATGAAACTTATTTGGATTTTGTAGGCTGTTTATATTAAGGAGTGTTTGACAAGGGCCCCAAAATGTTGGATATTATTTCTCTGTCTTTTGTTTGTTATTAAAGCATTAGCATTGCTTCAGCTAGATCTTTGCGCGGCGGCACGGTGGTGTAGTGGTTAGCGCTGTCGCCTCACAGCAAGAAGGTCCTGGGTTCGAGCCCCGGGGCCGGCGAGGGCCTTTCTGTGTGGAGTTTGCATGTTCTCCCCGTGTCCACGTGGGTTTCCTCCGGGTGCTCCGGTTTCCCCCACAGTCCAAAGACATGCAGGTTAGGTTAACTGGTGACTCTAAATTGACCGTAGGTGTGAATGGTTGTCTATGTGTCAGCCCTGTGATGACCTGGCGACTTGTCCAGGGTGTACCCTGCCTTTCGCCCGTAGTCAGCTGGGATAGGCTCCAGCTTGCCTGCGACCCTGTAGAAGGATAAAGCGGCTACAGATAATGAGATGAGATCTTTGCGCGAAATGTTAGCTTATGGGGCTTGAAATGGTGGTTTGGTGGTGGTTTGCGGTTTTCAGGTGGAAAATCAGAGTACATGAGCTCTTTTTTTTTTGTATGTTTGCTTGTTTTGTTTTTGCTTTGTTTTAAACCAGTCATGGAATATGACATTAACTAAATCAAACACAGCAAGGCAAAATCTTTTTGTATCTTTTGTAAACTTTCCTTACATTCATCAGAGGTGGACAAAGTACCCAACTTCATGACTTAAGTCAAAGTACAGATCCCACTGGTCAACTGTTACTCCGATACAAGTGAAAGTTGTACAGTCAATTTTTTACTTACAGTTATTTTCAACTGCTTACACACATTTTCAAAGCTCTGTGTCTTTTTCTCAAAACTTTACACACAAATCCAACTATTGGTCACACGAAATGCAAAAAGCGCCCTATCTCCTGCGAAATGAAACACAGTATTCAGAATATTCTAAACACACCTCAAAAGCAAGCATTTGTCTCACATCATAAACACATTTCCCACAGTATCACATACTGTACGTGTGTATATCATTTACACACTGTTGCTCTAAATCTAAAGCTCTTTTGTTTTTATGGGTTTTTTTATATATTGCCATACAAGAATGAAAATACAGTATTATGCAAATAGAAGTCAACACAAGCAATATTGGAACCAAAAATATTAAATTTTCTGAATAAATCGGTTGCTGTTGTGAATGCAGTATTGTACAGCATATAAGAAAAAAAGAAAGCAAAGTGCACCAACCACCACATATGGTGATACAGCAACCAAAAAATAGACACGTATGAAAAAGTGTGTGTGTGTGTGTTGATGGGGAGAGCAAGTTGGGTGTGTATTTAGGATCAATCTCTCCTCTGGGCTGGGTCTGGCCACAATATTTCATCAACATCACATGCTATATTTTCTCTTGCCAAACATCGAGGAAAGAATCGTCTTGTGTGGTGTATCCAACCTTGGATAGAAGCAGCATCAATGTCACCACATGCTTCCTCCATTGCCTGGAGAAGTGTAAGGCGGGCATAGGGACGATGATCATACACTTTCCAACGCCATGTTGAGAATAATTCTTCGATCGGGTTAAGAAATGGTGAATATGGAGGCAGGGTGACAACAGAAAAATGGGGATGGCTGACAAACCAATTTTGGACCAGCTGGGATCGATGAAAACTGACATTATCCCATATAACCACATATCTTGCCTGTTCTGGATTCTCTTCCTTTGGAGCAAGACTACCATGAATATTGTCCAGAAATGTTAGGATATGACCAGTGTTATAGGGGCCAAGTGTTGCATGGTGGTGCAGGACACCATTCTGCGTTATGGCGGCACACATGGTGACATTTCCTCCACATTGGCCTGGGACATTGACAATTGCCCTCTGTCCAATGATGTTTCTCCCCCTCCATCTTGACTTTGTGAGGTTGAATCCCACCTCATCCACATAAATGGGGTGGGCATCCATCTCCAAAATTCTCTGCACTGGACAAAAGAATAGATTAGGAAACGCACAATACAATAGTCCGTCTCAGCAGGTGAAAGTCTGATGTACTGGCAGTGCTATGTACATATCTCCACATGGTCACGCTGCAGGTTCTTGACTCTGTCACAGTTCCTTTCAAATGGGACCCTGTACAGCTGCTTCATCCGTAACTGATTCCTCTGGAGGACCCGATGTATCGTAGATAGACTAACAGCATCAATATTGTTGAATATGGTGATGTCTTCCAAAATATGATTTTGAATCTCACAGATTCTAATGGCATTATTTGCCAAAACCATATTCACAATTGCGGTCTCCTGCACTTGTGAAAATATACAACCTCGTCCTCCATGATGCTGTCGTCTTTCCACTCTACAAAATTCAGAAATACAGTAGTACTGTAAGAGTGCTGTATAAAGTCAAGGTTGTACTGCCCTGTGACCATTCATACAGTGTAGTGCAGTAAAATGGATGCTTGGAGCTACAATAGTATACATGTATTTTACAGCTATGCAGGAATGGCTATTACATGTACATGTACATTACAGTACTGTTGATTGTTGCATACCTGTTCTCATTTCAAAAAGTTCGAATTATGGCTGCCACTGTAAATCGACTCAAGTTGGGCTGGACTCTGAGTCCAGCCTCTCTCATGGTCAACCCATGATTGATCAAGTGATCAATCAGAGTAGCCGTAATCTCATCAGAGACTATTCTTCTTGGTTCTTCGTCCCTTCCTCCTTCAACTCGTCCTTGTTCTCTTCCTCTTCCTGCTCCCCTTCCAAAGCGTTCTCCACGAACCCGAACTCCTCATCGTCCTCTGTGCCTTCCTCTGACTCCGCTGGCTCTCTCTGCATTGTTGTTATCCATTGTTCAAGACTGATAACTTGACCTTTACCCTGTTTATACAGTAGGCCTATGACAGGCAGTGATTAGTTGATGTTCATTAAAGCAATTATTGTTTGCACCTATGAGGACATAGTCTGAGGCACTGATGAATAAGTGTGGCATTTTGATTGGTTGTGTTTGAAATAGGACATCAAGTTACTTCCTGTTAGATTTTCGTGTGTTAGGTAGAGAATTGTGTGTACTGATTTGCAGAAAGTGAATAGCTAAATTGAAAACTGTGTCAAGGCTGAGAATTAGTTTATGGTTTTGCTGATTTGAGGTGGAGTTGTGAAGTTTGAGTGACAGAGTTTAGAAATAGTGTAATATATAAAGGTTTTGTGTGTAAGCAATTGAAAAAAACTGTAAGTTAAAGTACACAGCAAAATCCCCAGTGTTGAATTAACACCCAGAGTGTTTATATAGGTCCAATTGGACCCAGATTAACTCTGAAAGTGTAGTGTTAATTCAACACTGAGGAATTTGCTGTGCACTTGCTTTTAAAAATACTTAAGTATTAAAAGTACATTTTCTGTCAATGCATCATTGTATTATTGCCACAATGCTTACAAAACCTAATGCCGTTACCAAAGACAGAAATGTGAATTCACAAAATGAACGCATGCTGTGCCATCATGGTGGTTTAACGTTAAGCTAGCTAGTCAGTGAAGCTCCACCTGACATGCTAGCAAACTCTTTTCAAACTCGAAATCATATTGGGTAGCTAACGCTACTAGAAAATAAACATTTCTACATTCTGTTTATTTGGCAAGATTATGCTAAAACATATTTCTGAAAGGACTTCAGATAAGTTAACATTATTCATGTTAGTGTAACTCTGTTTTTACATGCTAACTAACAGTGTCCAAGTTACCGTAACTACCGTAACTGACATCAGCTGTTCTCAGCGTTTGATAAACCTGCTTTGTGAAACGGACAATCACTGCTCCTCCCCGTGGAAAAATGAGGGATAGCAGCTGGTTTTCACACAAGCTACGTAGGGGCGTCACCAGTCAGGACTGCATTGACTACGTCATTGTGTCTGCCAATCGTCAGACAGTCAAGAACCAGTCAGGGGATGGCCAAGGGCCATGAAGAGGGCTAGTCACGGAAACACAGGAAAAAAACAATGGCTCCTACCATAACCAGCTAGCCTGGCTAACGCGACTTCAAAGCTCTCCGAGCTATTGGTCTGGCCAAGATATTAAGCCCAACCGTTTCCCAGAGCCCGTGGTTGACCCGCCTCCCTGAAATGCCTCAGTTTGCTACTGGTCGAAGCCAGAAAAGGCTGTGACGAAGCTTAAACCAATCACATCACTCTTTCCTCTGACGTATGAGACGCGGCGGGGCTAACTGGTAGATTAAACTCTTACCGAAGCCGGTCGGGAGCAAGGCGAAAACGTCCTTCCTTTCAATAAATACCTCCAGGGCTGCTCTTTGCTCCGTTTTCAATGAGAACTTCCCGTTGAATGCTTTCAATACAGCATCTATGCGTAATAGATGCGGAAGCGTGAATGAAGCGCTTCCGGCATAGATTCTGTAAACAATCTATGGCTTCCGGTCGCAGTTCTACTACGTCAGTGCCTTGAACACGCCTCTACCCAGGGCCGTTGGAGATGCTCAAAGTTGATTGGTTCCCGATTTTTCGGGAGCTTGGAAGAGCTGTAGATAGCTTGCCTGGCCAGACTAAGCTCGCAACAGGCCCTCGTGTTGCGTCACGCTTAGGATGGGCGGGCCCAGGCTAATAACTAGCTATGTGTTAACATTAGCTGTGGACAAGGCTACGGCAACTTGGTGGGCAAATCCACAGAAAGATATTTGACTAACCAGACTGCATAGCTATTGCAACATTATCGCTAGCTCTAAAAGCACAGACAACTTCATTACAAGCTTTCTCTTGGAATAAAACGTTTATATACCTCAATATGCTTCTACAGGTTGGACAGTGAGTTTTTGTAGGCCGTGATGTGGTTCATTTTGGGCAAACAAAGCAAACATTCATTCATTATCTCTAGCCGCTTTATCCTTCTACAGGGTCGCAGGCAAGCTGGAGCCTATCCCAGCTGACTACGGGCGAAAGGCGGGGTACACCCTGGACTAGTCGCCAGGTCATCACAGGGCTGACACATAGACACAGACAACCATTCACACTCACATTCACACCTACGCTCAATTTAGAGTCACCAGTTAACCTAACCTGCATGTCTTTGGACTGTGGGGGAAACCGGAGCACCCGGAGGAAACCCACGCGGACACGGGGAGAACATGCAAACTCCACACAGAAAGGCCCTCGCCGGCCCCGGGGCTCAAACCCAGGACCTTCTTGCTGTGAGGCGACAGCGCTAACCACTACACCACCGTGCCGCCCAAGCAAACATTTAAAACAAAACAAATCTTTAATCCTTTCAGAAAACTGAAACATGGGTTCTAGGTATGGCCATGAGTGCATGCTTTCCCCAGAAGAACCGCCTCCTTCTATTCTGCCATCAACTGATCATGTTCAAATAATGCTGCTGAGAAATCATTGAGCTTGATTTTATACAGTCTATGGACAAGACGTGACCGTAGTGATCACTGATCGGCTGTCTCAGTGTCACCTGCGAAAAAAACAATTACATTTTAGAAAAAAAAAAGAAAGAAAAAACATCCACTTTCAAAGCTGTTTCATAGTAACGAGTAATGAGGACCTTGATAAAAATGTAGTGGAGTGAAAAGTACAACATTTGCCTTTCAAACGTAGTGAAGTTAAAGTCATAAGTTTCCAAAAAAAAATACTCAAGTAAAGTACAGATACTCAAAAAGTGTACTTAAGTACAGTACTCAAGTAAATGTACTTTGGTACTGTCCACCTCTGATGTTCACATGGTTAGATATATGGGAATAATCTGAAATAATAAAAAATAGTGTTTGTGAGAAATGTAGACTCAGGGATTAGTCTATGGGAGAGGGAGGAGTTAGGTGGGGGGGAAGAAAGAAAAAAAACACTCCACCTTTCAGGATTCGTAGCTATAAAATCTTTTGCAGGTCTGAAAAACACAGGACGAAAAAAAAAAGACACTCTGACTTTGAACACTTTTGTATTTGGATTTACAACCTGAAAATTAGTTTGTCCAATTATAATACAAGATAATATTTGTGAATTTTTAATTAAGGATGACTGACAGGGGCCGGATTTTGATTAAAGGAGGTAAGGTTGTGAATGAGGAGTGCTCCGAGCTGGCTGATGTGTTTATAGAGGACGGGGTGATCCAGGCAGTGGGCTCCGAGCTGCAGGTGCCAGAGACGGGAACTCGGGTGCTGGATGCCAGCGGTAAACTGTTGCTGCCTGGAGGAATAGACACACACACGCATATGGAGCTGGAGTTCATGGGCACTGTGGCAGTGGATGATTTCTTCTTGGGTACAAAGGTAACACAGGGTGATGGAAAAACATAAACAAACACCTAAAATCTATCTATCTGCTATTTTATCCTGTTATTTACCAGCATAAATGTGCTTCCCTTAGTGTTTAAGGTGGCAGTACATTATTAGTGTCAGAAATAGGGGTAGGGCGGCACGGTGGTGTAGTGGTTAGCGCTGTCGCCTCACAGCAAGAAGGTCCTGGGTTCGAGCCCTGGGGCCGGCGAGGGCCTTTCTGTGTGGAGTTTGCATGTTCTCCCCGTGTCCGTGTGGGTTTCCTCTGGGTGCTCCGGTTTCCCCCACAGTCCAAAGACATGCAGGTTAGGTTAACTGGTGACTCTAAATTGAGCGTAGGTGTGAATGTGAGTGTGAATGGTTGTCTGTGTCTATGTGTCAGCCCTGTGATGACCTGGCGACTTGTCCAGGGTGTACCCCGCCTTTTGCCCATAGTCAGCTGGGATAGGCTCCAGCTTGCCTGCGACCCTGTAGAAGGATAAAGCGGCTAGAGATAATGAGATGAGAAATAGGGGTACAGGAGGAGTCCATTTCTGTTCCCCTAGGTACAGTCTACATTAATGTACCCCCAAGGGCTCATTGTTGGACCTCAAGGTAGCTATGTGTACCTTTTTAGGGCCAAACAGGAATATATATGTTCTCAAGGGGTATAAATAAGTACCTTGGAGGGTGCTGCCCCAGTGACAAGCCGTTATACCCCTAAAGGTACAATAATGTACTTTATTTTCTGAGAGTATAGATACTCAAACCTAAATCAACATGTGTCATGACAAGTTCACATCTACGATGTACAGGCTACACATCTCCCATGTAAACAAATAAAGTATAATTAATAATTGCATGAATAAAACAAAATACTAAAAAACAACTTGTTTGCATCCATCCATTATCCATAACTGCTTATCATGTGCAGGATCGCGGACAAGCTGGAGCCTATCCCAGCTGACTATGGGTGAGAGGTAGGGTACACCCTGGACAAGTTGCCAGGTCATTGCAGGGTTGACACATAGAGACACACAACCATTCACACTCACGGTCAATTTAGAGCCACAATTTAGAGCCTAATCTGCATGTCTTTGGGAGAAACCAGAGCACCCAGAGGAAACCCATGCAGACACAAGGAGAACATGCAAACTCCACGCAGAAAGGCCCCCGTCAGCCACTAGGCTCAAACCCAGAACCTTCTTGCTGTGAGATGACAGTGCTAACCACTACAACACCTTGCCGCCCTACTGTAAATGTACTACATTAATATCATTTAGCAGACGCTCTTATCCAGAGCGATGCACAACATACCCAGAGCAGCCTGGGGAGCAGTTAGGGGCTAGGTGCCTTGCTCAAGGGCCCTTCAGCCACTCCTGCTGGTCCAGGGAATCAAACCAGTGACCTTTTGGTCCCAAAGCTCCATCTCTAACTATTGGGCCATGGCTTCCCCTGGAATACAATAAAATTGCAGTAACTCACCACCAATGATACGATTCGAATCTGATCAGCTGAGGTTCACATTCATGAGTCTCTTTAGATTTACACAAACTCCAAGGATGTAAATTTATTTCCAATGAACTGAAGTTTCATGAGTACCACATTGTTGTGTTAATGCCCCATGCGAATGATTTATGAATTAATTCATTTAAATCTGGTTTTGTGAACAACTTCACAAGATTAGCCTGGATTGCTGTGCTTTCTTTGCAGGCCGCAGTAGCCGGAGGAACTACTATGATCCTGGATTTTGTCATCCCACAAAAAGGAACTTCTCTGCTTGAGGCATATGACAGATGGAGGAGGATTGCTGATGCAAAAGTGTGCTGTGACTATTCCCTCCATGTCGCTGTTACCTGGTGGGGTGATAGTGTATGTTACTAAGTACAACCTGTTAATCCCAATGTTTTTTTGGTCTAGTCACTAGTTAGTATGCACTCTGCATTGATTTTCGAACAAGGCAGCTGGCATATTTGAGTCAAAATCCTGAATATTATCACGGGTTTTCACAGTATTAATAATATTCACGTAAATAGGCACAAATAATATATATGGGAATCCTGCTGCTGGTAGACGTACGTCCACAATATGATGGAGGTGACGTACTTTGAAGGAAGAATTTTAAGAAATTGAGCCATCAATGTTTCATCTTTCAAAAAATCTTTCAATATTGTACTTGTTCATGTAAAAATACATCAGAGCATACAGATGTATGTTTCCAGGACACATACATCTTCTATACATGTTCTAATGCATTTTAAATGAATTCCTGAACCACAATTCATGAATATAACCAATATATCATTAATAAATGTGTAATTAATTAATCAATCAATAATTGACTGATTTATTGACTGATTTTAGGTAAAACAAGAGATGGAAACAATTGTCCAAGAGAAAGGAGTAAACTCCTTCAAGATGTTTATGGCGTATAAAGATGTGTTCATGCTGCGCGATGACGAGCTCTACTCCGTTTTCTCTCATTGTAAAGATATTGGAGCCATAGCACAAGTCCATGCTGAGAACGGAGATCTGATTGCAGAGGTAAGGAGCACTGAATGAGTGCGTATTAATATTTAAAGTGAGGAATTCCTTACAAGGTTGTGCTTTAAAGCTGTGACAATATACCCCAGACCTGCTCTGCTCTAGAACTGAATTGTAGAATTGTACTGTTTTATCTGTCACTGTAAATAAGAACAGTTTTTGTCCAAGGGACTGCATACTTTCTAGAAATAAACAAACAAATGAATTCAAGTGGGTTTTTATTGTCAACCCTCTATCTAGCTTTTATACATTCGAAATGGAAATTTCTCTAGGACCATGGGGCAACACATAAGAGTACATAAGAATACATAAAGTGCAAATCCACAAGAGTGTGAGTTCAGTGCAAGACAAAGATCACACAGAACAGAAAAATAAATGCACAGAACACATGCTGTAAATTGTAGACTGGTTGGTAGTGTACTGTAGCAGAGGTAAGTATATCTATTCCATAAGTTCCAGAAGTACATCAGTTCCATAAAGTTCCAGAATGTTCCATAAGCATTCCTGAAAGTGTCTGATGCAAATAATTAGTAGTGTAGCAGCAATAAGTATGGCGTTCCATGAAGTGTCTGGTGCAAATAGATGAAATGTGAAAAATCTGTCTAAACTACTCTCTAATATTACAGGCATTTAGCTGACGCTCTTATTCAGAGCAGCCTGGGGAGCAGGTAGGGGTTAGGTGCCTTGCTCAAGGGCACTTCAGCCATTCCTGCTGGTCCAGGGAATCAAATCGGAATCAAACCTTTTGGTCCCAAAACTGCTTCTCTAACCATTAGGCCATGGCTTTCACATGGTTAAAAATCTTAACATTAGACTATAGCCAAATTGATCAAATATTTCTCAAATATAAGATTATTGACCCTATTTCGAGACATTTTCCAAATTACTTCTGTCAACTGTCTTGGAGGAGGTGATGTTTTCGCCATCATTTGTTTGTTTGCCTGTTCCCAACGTAATTCAAAAAGTAGTGAATGGATTTTGCTGAAATTTTGAGGTGAAAAATTGACCAATTGAGTAAATTTTTATGCATCTCCAGATATGTATGTAGGTCCAGATTTTTTTTTTTTGCCTTTCCCTAACGTGGCTCAAAAAGTAGTGAACGGATTTTGATGGAATTTGGTGGACAGCTTTAGTATTATCTTAAGTTCAAGTGATTTGATTTTGATATTGATAATCTGTGGCTTGGTGGAGGTATGCACTCTACTGAGTGTCCTTCTAGTTTTAAGTTTGAAATGATTATATTCTATCAGCATCTCTCACAACAAGATAAGACAATTTCAAACCTGAATTTATTGAACATGTCTATCAAAATAGTCAGAACACTCTAATTCTCAATATGAACTTTATAATCATTTCATACTGACAATATTTGTTATAAGATAGATGTTTTTGCTTGTGATTATATATATTTTTTGCACTGCATTAAAATGTGTGCAGTAATTATTGGTTGTGTTCTATGACTTACAAACTATTGACAACTGTTTGAGTTTAAAATGTGCATTTACAGCTCTACAAGGTTTAGTTTTTCAGGTTACTACATAAATTTGTCTTACTGAAATTCCAAGACAGTTATAAAATCCATTTTAACCACGGCAAAACTGTTTTTTTTTTCCAATGATAAATTCTGTGTTTTTCTTATAAAATTTATTCTCATAAATTTTCTTCAAATATTATACCAAAAACATTGCAAAAAATAAAAAAAAATACAGCACAGGAGAAATAATTATGCTCTCTCTGTCTATTGATCTATCTATCGATCTGTCTGTCTGTCTGTCTGTCTGTCTAACTATCTATGTGTATTTCATAGACATAATGTTGGACAAAAAAAGTCACAAACCTTTTTTTTATTTTTAAACATATTTTCAATCTTTTTGTTTGTGTCGTGTGCATAAATTCAGTAGAAATCTAAATGAAAAAGCTGGTAAAATATAAATATGCTATGACTATGCAAATAAACATATCTGGGTTATTTGTTTAGATAAGATAAGGGAGTAGAGACCAAAGTTCCACTTTGCAGTTCCATTTTTTTCTTTTAAGACTAAGATTATAGGCCAGTTAAATATAACACCGTGTTTTTCCCTGTGAATGTGACTAGTAGAGTGAACCTGCAAAAAGTAAAACATCCATAAAGTATGCTAGTGTGTCTGCATCACACAAAGCGAAGCAAAGCATACAGAGCCGTGTGTCTGTTTAGAATATTAACAAGGTGAGTTCAGGGTCCATGCAAATGGTACAGTATATCATACTTTATTAAAAATGCAAACTGCATTTAAAGCCAATTAGAACAGAAAGTATTGCTTCAGTTTATATAAACGATACAGTTTATGTAAATGATAGGGTAGAGGGGTAGAAATTGACCATCTCTGTTTATTTCCCATCATTACTTCTATTTATAAAGACTTTTAGACCTTGGCAGGGGTTCACTGAGGAATGACACTTGAATGAAACTAGTTGGTTTGCATACCTCCACCAAGCCAAATATCTGGATTGGCATCAAAATCTCATCAATTGTTCCTTGGCCCATGGCCCACCTTTCCTCCAAATGTCATCAAAATCCATCCACTACTTTTTATGTTACATTGGGAACAGACAAAAAACAAACAAACCTGGAGCCGCATACATATTTGGATTTACATCAAAATCTAATCGATTATTCCTCAGCCCGTGGCTCACCTTTCGTCCAAATTTCATCAAAATCTGTTCATTACTTTTTGAGTTACATTGGGAACAGACAAATAAACTGAGGCAAAAACATAACCTCCTCCAACAAACTTGGTGGAGGTAAATACAGATAATGTGCCAAAATCTTACTTTAACCCAATATAAATTAATTAATTTTATTTGAATAAAACTGTGAGAAACTTAATTTAGTTTTAAAACAAATACACCATTTTGGCCTCCTTTTATTCATCATATGCATGACTAATGGCAAGTAGATTGCTAATTAACTCATAAATCAGAAGTAAAGTATCAGGTAAATAACTATGAGCTACCATTAGCTAGAATTTGACTTGCTACCTAGCCAGTTAATCTAATAGAACTGATGCTAACCTACTGTAAGATCTCATCTGGCATTAGCAAAGGAAACAGGCTAACTTAGTTAAATGTAGCTAATTCATGTTCACAAATTAGCAAAACTCACCTCAACATGCTTTTCAAAGTAAATGTTTAGACATCTAATTTTGTATGCAAGTCTTTGCTTATTTCAATGTATTAAAACATTTTACTGAGGTCAGGGCAGGCCGCTGATCATTAAGGTCGCCACTGTGGTCTGGTGGAGTATCCATCTTCAGATATACATACACAGTATCATGTGTAGCATTAGAAGGCCTAATTGCTGGATTGGCATGATTCTTGATAGTGTTTTCTACATTGATGAGCTTGATTGGACAGTAAACTCAGCTGGTTCGATTGTATGCCATCTCTTTGCCTTTATAACTTGATACTTTTAGAACTCACTCATTCTCATCTCATTATCTGTAGCCGCTTTATCCTGTTCTACAGGGTCGCAGGCAAGCTGGAGCCTATCCCAGCTGACTACGGGCGAAAGGCGGGGTACACCCTGGACAAGTCGCCAAGTCATCACAGGGCTGACACATAGACAACCATTCACACTCACATTCACACCTACGGTCAATTTAGAGTCACCAGTTAACCTAACCTGCATGTCTTTGGACTGTGGGGGAAACCGGAGCACCCGGAGGAAACCCACGCGGACACGGGGAGAACATGCAAACTCCACACAGAAAGGCCCTCGCCGGCCACGGGGCTCGAACCCAGACCTTCTTGCTGTGAGGCGACAGCGCTAACCACTACACCACCGTGCCACCCACTTTTAGAACTGTTTTTGTAAATGTTTTTACTGGGCCTGCAATGGTGGTGGATCCACTGTGACCCTGACTACAATAAAGGACTTGCTGAAGATGAAACAATGAATGATATTTTGGCATTTCTTTTATTATTATTGAACATTAATTATAAAATAGACTTTTTTTCTTAGCTGGACAATACCTGGACAGAGCGTGAATCACGACTGAATACTTAACAGGACCACTGGAGGGCAGCAAATATGTATTTATGAAAAGGCTATAAACGAGTCAAACTGAATACCGCAATAACACCCATAATAGAACCTCAAATGAGCTCAGCGTTACATGTAAGCCCTGCATTTTATGTTTCACAAGAGTCAACCAGCTGTTTATCCAGTGTATAACTACTGCACAGGTACTCATCTGTAGAAATGGTATCGTGATTAGTTATCAGTGATCACTGGCAGAACTGTGGGGTTTTTTCACCCTTTCTAGCCACCAGGGGCTTTGGGATTTTACCTGGATAATTTCTTGAACACATACACTATATGGACTCTAAAAGTTTGTGGACACCTTACCATGACACTCATGCATCCTTTTTGAGCATCCATCCATCATCTGTAGCCACTTATCCTATTCTACAGAGTTGCAGGCAAGCTGGATCCTATCCCAGCTGACTATGGGCAAGAGGCAGGGTACACCCTGGGCAAGTCACCAGGTTATCACAGGGCTGACACAAACAACCATTCACACCTACGGTCAATTTAGAGCCATCAATTAACCTAACTGCATGTCTTTGGACTGTGGGGGAAACCAAGGCACCCAGAGGAAACCCATGCAGACACAGGGAGAACATGCAAACTCCACACAGAAAGGCCCTCGCCGGCCGCTGGGCTCGAACCCAGGACCTTCTTGCTGTGAGGCGACAGTGCTAACCACTACACCACCGTGCCGCCCCCTTTTTGAGCATCATATTCTAAATTTAGTTCTCGTTAGCTGTTATAATAAACACCATTCTCCTATAAAGGCTTTGCACTAGATTTTGGAGTGTGGTTGTGGGGATTTCTGGGCATTCTGCCACAAGAGCATTAGTGAGGTCAGGCACTGATGTCAGGTGAGGAGGTCTGGGATACAGCCCGTGTCCCAAAAGTGTTCAGTTGGGCTGAGGTCAGGGCTCGAGTTCTTACACACCAACCTTGGCAAACCATGTCTTCATATATCTCACATTGTGCACTTTTTTCAAAATCCTTCCCATGCCACATCAGGTGGCCCTGAGCTCTGTGTTTATAGCCCTCAGCTTCTTGCCTATGGTTTAAGTGAGAGGCTGGTCCTCTGATAACTGTGACAGAATGACTTTCTACTCACATCTGTATTGTGGCATGTCTCGCCAGATGGCAGCAGGTACCATTTTTATGATGGTCTTGTTTATGACCTGACCACGAGTGGAACTCATGAGCTCCTGGTCAAGAGGCAGACATGCTAAACACTTGGCCAACTCACGGTACATTGTGCACAGGTGCTTCCAACTTTGTGACAACTGTTTGGGGAAGATGTCCATATGGGTGTGATGGTTAGGTGTCCATGAACTTTTGGCCAGATTGTGTATTTAATCTAAATACTTTTGTCATACTGGTATCATTCCCATTCTTTTTCTCACCTTGTACACATGTACTCAGACCTTATGTGTATTTTGGATCAGTGTAACTGCCTGTGACTACAGGTCTTCTGTCCTCTATAGCGAGCAATAGACTTCTCTACTATCATCTCCTTTCATCTATTTAGGCTTTGGTGAGTGTATTTATACTTTTGGTGCCATTCAGAACTCTGTGGCTACTAGCTTGAGTGGGATTTCATTGTTATGTTTCCAGGCTTATTATCTATCTCTACCAAGCTGTCTATGAGTTACTGTAGGTGTTAGATCACCTTGGCAGCTTCTTTCCCAAATAGATCTAATGACCAAAATGGACAGAAAGATTTAGCATCTTCTGCTTGGATACTTGGTGTGCGAGTATTCCTACTGATGATGATATTTATCCTTTGGGGTCAAAGATGACCATGACTTCAATTAGGTGGGTGGTGGTTGTTGGTCCAGAGGTGACTGATGAGGCCAATCCAGGCTTTGAAGGTATGCCCACATGTTGGCCACACGTGGGTGGATGCTGCAGTGGGGGTGGTGATAGTTCGAGCCTTCCGTGTAGCTCGTTTCTTCTGGGCCTTGACAATGAATTTCATCTCTACTGCACGTGTGCCTCCGGTGAGCTTTGTTCGCCATACTGGACTATCCTGAGCAAGCAACTCCCAGGAGTTGAGATCAATTTCTAGGGTTTAAAGGGACACCCTGAGATTGTCCATGAAACATTTATTCTGCCCCCCAGATGAGCGCTTGCCTTCACACTGTCTGGCATCTTGACAACATGGCCAGGCCATCAGGCTTGGGCTTTCTTCAGAAGAGTGTTAATGCTGGGAAGTCCAGCCCATTTTAGGACCTTCATGTCCAGAATTTTGTCCTGCCACTTGATATGAAATAGTTTGCAGAGGCAGGTCAAGTGGAAGTGATTGAGCTGCTTAGACTCACTTGAGCTGAGTGAGTTTTCCTATGACAACAAATAGGGTTACAAGGTGTCCAGCCTTGGAACGTCTAGTTCAGTTTTCATGCCTTGCCAGTGTCTTTTCCTTATGGGAATTACTTATAGGCAGGAAGTTATTCCACTTATTCCAGGAAGTTTGTGTTGCTGTTATATGCGTGTCAATGTTCACCTTATCCGGGTTCTACAAGGTCAATTTCACCCCCATAGTGTTATGAGTACGCTTCCAGATACTTTTCGAACAAGTCCTAAGGTGACTCGGTTTCTCATGGCATTGTTGCTGCTGATATCCAAGTGATTCACACTCATCTAGTCAGTTAGGGATCACGTATAGACATACTATATGTAACTGTGGTTCAGGGTTGTTACTCGCACAAGGTTCCAGGGAATGATGGCCATTGTACAGTCATTTTGTGACTGCTCTTTTACAGTATAAGTGATTATTTCAAATCTTGTATAAGGGCTTTTTTTGAATTGCTAGTTGTATCCAAATGAACAAACTGTACCTGAAAGCAGTTAAGTCAAGTCAATCTGTATAACTTTGTTCTGAAGGATTCAGCAGTACATTGAAATTTCTACATTTTGGAACATAAAATGTCTATTTTCTGAGTGCATCTAGGGGGCCAAGAGAATGCTGTCTTTGGGAATCACAGGACCTGAGGGCCATGAACTCTGTCGCCCTGAGGAGGTGGAATCGGAGGCCACTCAGCGTGCCATCACCATCGCCCACACTGTCAACTGCCCTCTGTATGTGGTGCACGTTATGAGCAAATCAGCTGCTGAAGTGGTGGCTAATGCTCGCAGAAACGGTGGGTGACTTTGATATTAAACCTTAATTGAAAATGAAAGTCTAAAATGAGACCATCAGTGATGGCGTAGCTCACTCCAGCCCCGTCTAGTCCAGAAGGAATGAGCTAAAGTGGGTTGCTTTGCACAATAAATGTTGCAAGCTATATACACTGTATACAAGCTATATACACCCTAGGAATACCTACCTATTTACCAGAAAGAATCCAAAATGGCGAGGAACTGTTCATTAAGGCTTAATTAATCCATAACTTCATTAATAATTGTAATTAAGCAAATCTGGATAGAAGTTATATGCACCCTAGTTACCCCTACTTTCATGCCAGAAAGAATCGAAATCGGTGAAGAATTGAGGGAGAAGAAGCGATTTGTGTGGAAACTGCTCGTTAGGGCTTAATTACTCCATATCCTCATTATTAATTGCAATTATGCAAATTTGGGTAGAAGGTATATGCACCCCAGGCAGACCTACCTTCCTACCAAAAAGAAGAAAAATCAGTGAAGAACTGAGAGAGAAGAAGTGATTTTCGTGAAATGTGGACAACGCTGGACATACAACGAACGACGGACAACACATTATGGCATTATGTCATCGCCTGTTGGCAGGATGATGGGATGAGCTAATAACCAAAGTATAATTTTGATTCATTTAGAATAATTTTCATAATGAAAAATTAATCAATAATCTGAGTTTTAAAAAAGTTAAAATTCTAAATAAATTAACATGTACATTATTTCAGGTGAACTGTAAGAGGTTCTGTTAATCAAATTGAAATTGGATTAAATCAGTCACCTTGTATTTCTGGTACTGTACATTGACTCCTGTGCTCTATCTTTATCCAATATGCTTCTCAGGGCGAGCGGTGTTTGGCGAGCCCATAGCTGCTGGCCTGGGTTCTGATGGCACTCATTACTGGCACAAGGACTGGGCACATGCAGCAGGATATGTTATGGCACCCCCGCTAAGACCAGACCCCAGTACACCCAGCTATCTCATGGACCTACTCGCTAAGTATGCACAACACTTCTCAAGAGCACAGTTACTACAGGCTTTAACTGAGTTCTCATGAATAAACATGAAAGCTTATGATCTGATTCAGAAGTACACTACCTTTCCAGTCATCATGACTGCTTACAAAATCAATAAAAGTCATGCATTATATTAGCAGAGAAATTTATTTTACAGTAGTGATCCTTATGTCCCACCACATAATTTTGTATAGTCAGACGACATACTTTTTTTCAAAAAATATCCACTCAGGCTCCATTTTCATTAATGATATTTCATATTTTCAGTGATGATCTGAGTGTAACCGGGACTGATAACTGCACATTCTCCACCTGCCAAAAAGCTCTGGGCAAAGACGACTTCACTAAAATCCCCTTCGGTGTTAACGGCGTGGAGGATCGCATGTCTGTCATCTGGGAGAAAGGAGTGGTAAGTCACCTCCTTCTAGATATTCTAGGTTTTTTGTGGTTTTTTTTTAGTACAGAAATGTTGATGACTGATTTTGTATTTTAAGTCTTAACCCTTTAAAGCCCGAAGCTTATTATTCAGTTACTCATTTTATCCCATCATTTTATTGTTGAGTTTTCTCTCATCGGATTGCTGTCACCAGTGTCAACGTTTGGTAACAACCCCCCAAAAATTTTCAAAATTTATCAATAATGAGCAAGCCAGAGGCAATGTTGTTGAGAAAAAACTTCCTGAGATGACATGAGGAAGAAACCTTCGGAGGAACCAGACTCAAAAGAGAACTAATTGCTCATTGTATTACCAGGAACTTCTGAGCTTGTGAGCAACTGCTGGATAACAGTCATTTCTGAATTGAAAAGAAAAAAAAATACTGAATGGCATTTACAAAATGACATAAGTTTTCATTTGGGATGTAGCTAGGGTACATTGTGTTATGTATGTAAGGTATGTTAAACAATGTTTTTCATGGTGTTGTGACACACCTTGATGTAGTGACTATAGCACACCTGCTGCACTACACACATGAGTCAAGGTTTATTTATGCTGTAGCCTATATTTGCACTACATAGGTTAAGCCTAGGTCATAACCGGGCGTACGATTTTTTGGCCGTGCGATTTTTGGCGTTTCCCAAATCGCTGCGGTTTTTTTGTTCGTGGAGAAAGACGCACGTTGGCTGTAAGTTTGTCTTGCAACCTGAAAAAAACGTAAGCGCCCGTAGAGTTTGTTTGACATGACAAAGAACCTCTGCGGCCGGTCTGCGGCCAGTCTACGGCTCGAAAATCAGCACGTCACACGCGCGCCCTCCGTGCGTTTCTTGCGTTTTTTGCACGTAGACCGGCCGTAGGAGCACGTACGGCCGGTTGTGACCGAGGCATTACTTAATACGATACAGGTAATTAATGTTCAGAGTAACAGATTATCATTTCTGGATTCAAAATTCAAGATTCCTTTATTGTCAGTGCACCATACAGTACAGTGAAATTGAAGCATGCAATCCAGTTGGTGTATTGAATCAAACACTTAGTATGTGGGGGTCAGATCTGTACAAGATAAGTGCACATTTGGCTATGTTGACAGAGTACAGTTGAGCAGGAACATTATAAATAAATAAATAAATAAATAAATATAGGTAGTCGAGAGAATAAGGTGCATGTGGTTGTAAAAACATATACTATTCAGGTAAGAGGTAGGCATGTAGAGGTGTAGACAGTTT
Source organism: Neoarius graeffei (assembly GCF_027579695.1). Lineage (NCBI taxonomy): Eukaryota > Metazoa > Chordata > Actinopteri > Siluriformes > Ariidae > Neoarius > Neoarius graeffei. Next base: position 50,064,191 of record NC_083587.1, on the reverse strand, counting down.
GTGTTACCGTTCGGTTCTGTTTCTGTTCGTACTGCTGGCATCTGTGTAGGTGACTGGCTTTGTTCAGTTCACGTATGAGACTCGGGTAAAAGCTGTTCTTTAGTCTATTTGTCCATGATGCAATGGACCTGAATCGTCTACCAGAGGGCAGTGGTTCAAGAAGCTGGTGTCCAGAGTGGGAAGGGTCTTTTAAGATGTTGGTGGCTGTGCTGAGGCAACGGGTGGTGTAGAGTTGCTCTCAAGAGGGCAGTGGGCAGCCAATGATCTTCTGTGCAGAGACTCTTTGAAGGGCTTTCTTGTCTGCCACAGAGCTGCTGGTGTACCACAGGGACATACAGGGGACATCAGGGACATACAGGCACATGGAAACAAACCAAGTGCACAAAAGCATCATATAATTCTTTGGCTAGCTCATTAACATGCATTCTATACCAGAAAGTAAAGATCTGAGCAAGACTCGGTTCTTTTGTTACCTCTGCCAACTTTCCTTTGACCATAGGCCAAAGAACGATTGATTAGATTTTGATGCAAATCCAGTTATGTGGATCCAGGACTATTTTTTTGTCTGTTCCCAATGTACGTAACTCAAAAAACTGAACGGATTTTGATGAAATTTGCTTTAGTATTATCCTAGGTTCAAGTGATTTGACTTTGATGTTGATAATATGTGGCTTGGTGGAGGTATAAACTCTGCTGTTTGCCCTTGTAGTTTTTTTACATGAGATGCCACAGGCACCACATCTCACAGGCAAAACTTATTCTATCTAAGGGGTAAACATGATGTGTTATAATGGCATAACTAGCTAACCAGGGCGGCACGGTGGTGTAGTGGTTAGCACTGTCGCCTCACAGCAAGAAGGTTCTGGGTTTGAGCCCAGTGGCTGACAGGGGCCTTTCTGTGTGGAGTTTGCATGTTCTCTTGTCTGTATGGGTTTCCTCCGGGTGCTCTGGTTTCCCCCACAGTCCAAAGACATGCAGGTTAGGCTAATTGGTGACTCTAAATTGACCGTAGGTTTGAATGTGAGCATGTATGGTTGCCTGTGTCTATGTGTCAGCCCTGTGATGACCTGGCGACTTGTCCAGGGTGTACCCCGCCTTTCGCCCGTAGTCAGCTGGGATAGGCTCCAGCTTGCCCGCGATCCTGCACAGGATAAGCAGTTACGGATAATGGATGGATGGATAGCTAACCGGCAACCAAAATATATGACTGAGCAGCACATTTGACTTTTTCCTTGCCCAGTAGGATATTAAATATATTTATTATTTGTCTGTTCTTTGTTTAATTGTTCAGTAACGCCAGTGAAACTGGTGTAAGTCTGGCTTTCTGGGGAGTTTTAGAGGTCAAACTAAACCAGATATGTACAATATGGAGAAACTGGTTTATTTTAAAGGTGCATTAGGGCCAGGGTTAATACTGTTAATGAAAACTAAAACTATCAGTGAAAAATTAGGGGGTTTTTTTTAAATAAAAACTACAATGAACAATGCAACATGAACTAAAACAAAGTAGAATTGCAGGTAAAATCAGTTTCGTTTTTATGTCTGTTTTGTTTTACCCCTTGAGACAGTAACGGACAACTTCTAGTTGACAGTAATTGCTGACTGCAGTAAAACTCCAAAGAAGAAGAAGATACTTGCTGGGCAATACCTGAAATATTAAAACAAACACTAAAACTAAATAAAAATTCATCAAAAACCTGTCACTTCATCAAAATAAAAATAAAACCAAGACTAATCATGGACTTGTAAAACTAACTAAAACTAAACTGAAATAAAAACAAATAAAATAAAAAATAAACCAATTGAAGAACTAAATAAAAATTACAACTCATGAAAATTTCAAAACTATAATAACTCTGGTTAGATAAGATTAGGTCTCTAACCTTTCACGCTGCAAAAAAAATGAAAACTGAATTTGAGGAGAAAATTCCTTAATACTAGTGGAAATTATCTTGCTGCATGGACAGATCATTTTACTTGACAAGACATCTTGGAACAAGTTGGTTACAATCTAGAACTAGTTTTAATAATCCCAGAGTTGGTGTCTTGTATTTTTCTAATAGGAAATGCTAGATCGTTTCAACTATATTCAAGATATTCTAACTTGTTAAGATATCATTTTTGCAGTGTAGAAGAAAACAAGACACCAACTCTGAGATTATTAAAACTAGTTCTAGATTGTAACCAATTTATTCCAAGATGTCATGTAAAATTATCTGTCCATGCAGCAAGATAATTTCACAAGTATTAAGGAATTTTCTCCTCAAATTCAGTTTTCAGTTTTTTTGCAGTGCAGTGAGTGGATTTGACATTTGAATATATTTTCTTTTCATAGCAGTTTTCTACTTATGCAAATGTATTGTGTATTGCACTTACTAGTTAAGCTTTCTCTTATACACTAAAATCTCATTGGTTGTCGGAAATATATAAACATTATGATAAATATAAAGATAAATTGATAAAAATAGATAAATCAGGTTTTAAAATGCACATGTGAACAAAAGGGTATGTCTCACAGATGATCTATGAGACCGTTTCTCTTTTTTGCTCTAATGGTGTGTTTTGATTCATGGAGTGGAAGAGTAGCAGTTTGATTTTTAGTGCAGAAGGTTGATAGAGACTCAGGGGATAAGAGCGATAAGAGCAAAGCACTCACAATGTTAACATTTGCTTTGCTCAGCATAGCGGCAAAATGGATGAAAATCGATTCGTGGCAGTCACCAGCAGCACTGCAGCCAAAATCTTCAACCTTTATCCACAGAAAGGGAGGATTGCCAAAGGCTCTGATGCAGACCTGGTTATCTGGGACCCCAACGCCACCAGGTAAATCTATATTTCGGAACTGAATTGTAATTTTTCAGATGACATTTATGATGTTTTTGATGCTACAATATTTACCCAACACCTTGTTACACTGATGAAGTAACAAACTAATGAAGTTCTGTTAAAGCCCCGGGCTTATATTCATTATTCTTGTAGCTACAAATATTCACTGTTCATTTCACTGAATAATTCATGCTTGCTCCTGAGTAATATGCTTTAAGTCACATTTTAATGTTAAGCAGTAAAATTTAACTGTGACGGACCCAACCATAAATTAACATTTACCAACACTTACAGTTAAGGTCAAAATTACTAGCCCCCTTTGTGAAATCAGACATAACTCTTTGTTTATCCATGAAAATGACAATTTCCAAAAATGTGTATAGTTTATATGATTCCAAAAGAGAAAAGACAGAATGGCCACTAAGTTTGATGATGATATTTTATTCATGCTCTGACTTGTAACAAGAAAACAGAAAAATGACATGGTCAAAATGATTAGCCCCCCTGACAATCAATAGTCAATAGTGTACCCTTTCTGTGCCACAACTGACATCAACCTCTTTGGATAGTCCTTTACAAGGTTGGCACATGTCTCTGTAGGTATTTTGGCTCATTCCTCCTTGGCAAAGAGCTCCAGCTGGTCCAAATTGCATGGTTTTCGGGCATGGACTTTTGTTTTGAGCATGTGCCATAGATTCTCAATGGGATTGAGGTCTGGGCTCTGTGCAGGCCACTCCAGGACCTTGATTTTGGTGTCCTTTAGGAAGTTTTGGACCACTTTCGATGTGTGCTTTGGGTCATTATCATGCTGAAAGACCCAGCGGTGACCTAAGCCTAGACTAAGAGCAGATGTCTTGATGTTATCCCTCAAAATGTCAACATAATCTTCCTTTTTCATGATCCCATGCACTCGAATAAGGCTCCCTGTGCCTGAGGCAGCAAAACAGCCCCATAACATCATGCTCCCACCACCATGTTTCACTGTGGGAACTGTATTTTGGGGGTTGTAGGCCTCGCCCTTCTTTCGCCAAACAAAGGCAACATCCATGTGCCCAAACAGCTCCAGTGTAGTCTCATCAGACCAAAGGACAGACTTCTAAAACTCATCTTTAACTTTCAAATGTGCATGGGCAAAGTTCAGTCTGGCTTTGAGATGCCGCTTTTGGAGTAATGGGGTTTTTCTTGAGCGATGACCTAGGAGCCCTCCACGATGAATAGCCCTCACTACTGTCTTCCTCAAGACCTCAACCCCAGAAGAGGCAAGATCAGCAACAATCATTTTGGTGGATGTGCGGGGATTCTTGCCAACATCCCTGATGATTTTTCTCTCTTGGGATTGAGATAATTTACATTTTCGTCCACGCCCAGGTTTGTTAGGCACAAAATGGAACTCCTTGTACTTTGCAATGATGCATTGCACAGCTGTTCTAGAGACTGTGAAACATCTAGAAATTACAGTATAGCCTTCTCCCTCAACTATTTTCTTTCTGAGGTCCAGAGTGATTTCTTTTGTCTTCGGCATGGCTTTAAACGCAGACCCCTCTCAGAAATGTGTTCAACTGCCTCTAGGCCTGTTCCTTCGAGTCCCTTAAGTAACAATCAGTGCTGATTGGATGTTCAGGTGTTGTCTGGGAGCTAATTGACTGCACAGGTGTGGCTTGAAAGTTGACAGGCTGGTCGTGTGTGTTTTAAAAGCAAGAAAATTGCATGGGGGCTAATAATTTTGACCACCCCATTTTTCACTATATTTGAGATTAAGGATACTTAAATATTAATCTTACGTTCCAAAATGCACCAGATACTATGGAATAACACTTGTGAATGGTTGATATTTTAAAATTACGTCAGTGTTACAAATTTTGGGGGAATTTTATAGTAATGTTTCAAAATTTCATGGAGGCTAATAAGTTTGACCTTAACTGTAACAACAATAACAAGTGTTGCCAAGCAAAACAAACCTTGCCCAGTTGCACTTACGATGAAGGAAGATATCACGAAAAAAAACTATTTTGACCTTTTTGGTGACCTTGACCTTGATTTTGACCTTGTGTGTGAACATACTTGGCCAATAAACATGGTTCTGATTCTGATTCTCTGCTGCTATCAGCCAATCAGAACACACCGTACTGCTTTCAGCCAATCAGAACACGCCATACTGCTCTCACACCATACTGCGCGATTGTTACACTCTTACATTCTTACAGCACGATGACATAGTGGCTACCACCTTTATATGAAGCAGTAGCTACAAAAACCTTGACTTTGACCGGATGACCCCCAAAATGTTGGAGGTTCTATTTGAGACTAATGCCAATCTTTCCTGAAAGTTTCATGAAGATCGGTCCAGCCGTTTTCAGGTAACATCATTTACAAAAAAAAAAAACAAAAAGAAAGAAAGAAAGAAACCCCACCGAAAACAATACCTCGCCCCCTGGTGGACTCCGTTCCAGGTGAGGTAATAATAATAATAATGGGAGGCACAGTGGTGTAGTGGTTAGCACTGTTGCCTCACAACAAGAAGGTTCTGGGTTCAAGCCCAGGGGCCGGCGAGGGCTTTTCTGTGTGGAGTTTGCATGTTCTCCCCGTGTCTGCGTGGGTTTCCTCCGGGTGCTCCGGTTTCCCCCACAGTCCAAAGACATGCAGGTTAGGTTAACCGGTGGCTCTAAATTGACCGTAGGTGTGAATGTGAGTGTGAATGGTTGTCTGTGTCTATGTGTCAGCCCTGCGATGATCTTGCGACTTGTCCAGGGTGTACCCCGCCTTTCGCCCATAGTCAGCTGGGATGGGCTCCAGCTTGCCTGCGACCCTGCACAGGATAAGAGGTTATGGATAATGGCTGGATGGATGGATGATAATAATAATAATAATGCTTGTGTCCTGTCAGGGCCAAAATGCTCGATTTTAATTTATACTTAAAGTGTGGGGGCGGCACGGTGGTGTAGTGGTTAGCACTGTCGCCTCACAGCAAGAAGGTCCGGGTTCGAGCCCCGTGGCCGGCGAGGGCCTTTCTGTGCGGAGTTTGCATGTTCTCCCCGTGTCCGCGTGGGTTTCCTCCGGGTGCTCCAGTTTCCCCCACAGTCCAAAGACATGCAGGTTAGGTTGACTGGTGACTCTGGATTGACCGTGGGTGTGAATGTGAGTGTGAATGGTTGTCTGTGTCTATGTGTCAGCCCTGTGATGACCTGGCGACTTGTCCAGGGTGTACCCCGCCTTTCGCCCGTAGTCAGCTGGGATAGGCTCCAGCTTGCCTGCGACCCTGTAGAAGGATAAAGCGGCTAGAGATAATGAGATGAGATGAGACTTAAAGTGTGCCTATAACAAAAAGGATTTTGTTGTTGTTGTTATTGTTGTTGCTTGTTGTTGTTTTCCAACATGCAACATTGTGTGCTTGGCTTATGTACTCTACACAACATAAAATATGACAGACTTTTTATCTTTTTCTGATGTACTTTTTGGCAAATCTGCTATACTCTCATCCTCATTTTAACCCGAGAATAAAACAGATTTCAAAAAGTGGTAAAATAACTGACACCAGCTGCGTTTGTCAAAAATCAAACAAACATGGTACCAGACAAAAGTTTGTACACCCCCACTGATAGGTTTTTCTGTATTTTGACTATTTTCTACACTGCAGAACAACACTGAAGACATCAAAACTATGAAATGATATCTGGAACAAATATGGAATTATGTGGTAAACAAAAAAAAATGTTTACAAAATAAAATGTCTGATAGTTTAGATTCTTCAAAGTAGCCACCGTTGACCTTGATGACACTTTGCACACTATTGGCATTATCTTAACCGGCTTCATGAAGTAGTCACCTGGAATGCTTTTCGGTTAACAGCTGTGCCTCATTAAAAGTTAATTGGTGGATGAGTTTCTTGTCTTCTTAATGCGTTTGAGACCAAACAATAAATAGTGAATAATAAAAATACAGTAAACAGCCCTATTCCACTCAACTAAGTAAAGAGAAATGACATCCATCATTACTTAAAGACATGAAGCAATTTTTAATTCATAAATATAAAGAAAAAAACATTGATTTAGAAGGTGTGTCCAAACTTTTGACTGATACTGCAGGTGAATTCACTCTATTAGATTACTTCCATGTCTTATGTGCACTCATACCTGATAACCTGCTGGGAGGAGCATTTCCAAGTCATGCGTCTTATTTTGTTCCCCAAAAAACAGATGAGGTTGAGGTTGGTCATTTCAAATATTATATTCTATCTCAGCTCCCCAGTGTCAATATGACCCATGAACAGTACATGCACTGGGAAGTAGAGAACAGTACACATGGCTTATGAAGAGGAACACAAGGAAGAAGAGCAACTGAGAACAGTACATGGAGACAAATGACTTGTGCAGAGAAAAACATGTACCGGTACAGTGGCACTTGAAAGTTTGTGAACCCTTTAGAATTTTCTATATTTCTGTATAAATATGGCCTAAAACATCATCAGATTTTCACACAAGTCCTAAAAGTGCATAAAGAGAACCCAGTTAAACAAATGAGACAAAAATATTATAATTGGTCATTTATTTATTGAGGAAAATGATCCAATATTACATATCTGTGAGTGGCAAAAGTATGTGAACCTCAAGGATTAGCAGTTAATTTGAAGGTGAAATTAGAGTCAGGTGTTTTCAATCAGTGGGATGACAATCAGGTGTGAGTGGGCACCCTGTTTTATTTAAAGAACAGGGATCTATCAAAGTCTGATCTTCACAACACATGTTTGTGGAAGTGTATCATGGCACGAACAAAGGAAATTTCTGAGGACCTCAGAAAAAGCATTGTTGATGCTCATCAGACTGGAAAAGGTTACAAACCATCTCTAAAGAGTTTAGACTCCACCAATCCACTGTCAGACAGATTGTCTCCAAATGGAGGATATTCAAGACCATTGTTACCCTCCCAGGAGTGGTCGACCAACAAAGATCACTCCAAGAGCAAAGCATGTAATAGTCGGTGAGGTCACAAAGGACCCCAAGGTAACTTCTAAGCAACTGAAGGCCTCTCTCACATTGGCTAATGTTAATGTTCATGAGTCCACCATCAGGAGAACACTGAACAACAATGGTGTGCATGGCAGGGTTGCAAGGAGAAAGCCACTGCTCTCCAAAAAGAGCATTGCTGCTCATCTGCAGTTTGCTAAAGATCACATGGACAAGCCAGAAGGCTACTGGAAAAATGTTTTGTGGACGGATGAGACCAAAATAGAACTTTTTGGTTTAAATGAGAAGCGTTATGTTTGGAGAAAGGAAAACACTGCATTCCAGCATAAGAACCTTATACCATCTGTGAAACATGGTGGTGGTAGCGTCATGGTTTGGGCCTGTTTTGCTGCATCTGGGCCAGGACGGCTTGCCATCATTGATAGAACAATGAATTCTGAATTATACCACCAAATTCTAAAGGAAAATGTCAGGACATCTGTCCATGAACTGAATCTCAAGAGAAGGTGGGTCATGCAGCAAGATAACGACCCTAAGCACACAAGTCGTTCTACCAAAGAATGGTTAAAGAAGAATAAAGTTAATGTTTTGGAATGGCCAAGTCAAAGTCCTGACCTTAATCCTATCGAAATGTTGTGGAAGGACCTGAAGTGAGCAGTTCATGTGAGGAAACCCACCAACATCCCAGAGTTGAAGCTGTTCTGTACGGAGGAATGGGCTAAAATTCCTCCAAGCTGGTGTGCAGTACTGATCAACAGTTACTGGAAACGTTTAGTTGCAGTTATTGCTGCACAAGGGGGTCACACCAGATACTGAAAGCAAAGATTCACATACTTTTGCCACTCACAGATATATAATATGTAATATTGGATCATTTTCCTCAATAAATAAATGACTAAGTGTAATATTTTTGTCTCATTTGTTTAACTGGGTTCTCTTTATGTACTTTTAGGACTTGTGTGAAAATCTGATGCTGTTTTAGGTCATATTTATGCAGAAATATAGAAAATTCTAAAGGGTTCACAAACTTTCAAGCAGCACTGTAGCAGAAACTATGCCAACAACCGCGACAGTTCACAATGCACATTATCTCCAACTGTTCATGTTCTTGCATTTAAGCTACAAGCTAAAATTTCTGCAGTGAAACAATGAGCTGATTATACTGGGAATTATCCTTTAATACAACCCCAAATGAGAAATCTTTGGGATGTTATGGAAAATGCAAATTAAAAAAGAAAGCAGTGATTTCTACATTTACTTTAACTTGTATTTCATTGCAGACAGTATGAACCCAAGGTATTTCATGTTTTTTCTCGTCAACTTCATTCCAAAAAAAGTTGGGATGGGGGCAGGTTAGGGCTAGAAATGAGGTAAAACAATTAAATAATGATGTGATTTGAAACAGGTGATGTCAACAGGTGATTGTAATCATGATTTGGTATAAAATTAGTTTCCAGGAAAGGCCGAGTCTTTGAGGAACAAAGATAGGCCGAGAATCTCCAGTTTGTCAACAAATATATGAGAAAATGTTTTAAATGTTTAAAAACAATGTTCCTCAAAGAAGGATATGAAGGGATTTGGATATTTCACTTTCTGCAATACATAATATTGTTAAATGATTGAAGTAATCTGGAGGAATCTCGGTGCATAAAGGTCAAGGGCTCAAGCCTAAACCGAACACCCGTGATCTCCGATCCCTCAGATGGTACTGCATCAAGGATTCATCTACTGCATTCATCTATAGCTGATATAACCACAGTGGCTCAGGATTACTTTGACAAACCTTTATCAAGCTCTACTATCCAGAGTTACATCCACAAATGTCAGTGAAAACTTAGCTGTGCAAAAAGGAAGCCTGATGTTAACTGTGTCCAGAAGTGCCATTGACTTCTCTGAGATGGACCATCACACAGGGCAGATGTGTATTACAGTCAGATGAATCAGGATTCCAGGTCTTTTTTGGAAAAAAAATGGATGCCGTATACTCTGGAGCAAAGACAAAAAGGATCATCCAGATTGTTCCCAGAAACAAGTCCAAAACTCAGGGTGTGTCATGGTATGGGGTTGTGTCAGTGCCCTTGACAAAGGTAACTTACACTTCTGTGATGGCAGCATTAATGCAGAAAAGTACACTGAGATTTTGGAGCAACATATGCTGCCTTCAAGACAACATCTTTACCAGCGATATTTCAACAAGACAATGCAAAACGGGGCGGCACGGTGGTGTAGTGGTTAGCGCTGTCACCTCACAGCAAGAAGGTCCGGGTTCGGGCCTTTCTGTGCGGAGTTTGTATGTTCTTCCCGTGTCCGCATGGGTTTCCTCCGGGTGCTCCGGTTTCCCCCACAGTCCAAAGACATGCAGGTTAGGTTAACTGGTGACTCTAAATTGACCGTAGGTGTGAATGTGAGTGTGAATGGTTGTCTGTGTCTATGTGTCAGCCCTGTGATGACCTGGCGACTTGTCCAGGGTGTACCCCGCCTTTCGCCCGTAGTCAGCTGGGATAGGCTCCAGCTTGCCTGCGACCCTGTAGAACAGGATAAAGTGGCTAGAGATAATGAGATGAGATGAGACAATGCAAAACCACATTCTGCACACATTACAAAGGCATGGCTGTGGAAGAAGAGGGTGCCTGTCCCCTCTGTCCCCAATAGAGAGTGTGTGACTAATTATATGAAATATGTTATATCATTATAATACACTGAACAAAAATATAAACGCAGCACCTAAAGATTTTATTTATTTTGTACATCCGATACTGATTTTTTTTTCTGCCCACATCAAATGATAGTATAGCATACCAGTAAACATTTTTTGAAAAAAAAAATGTCCCTCTACTCAAGTTCTGAGCAGTGCCCAGACTTGAGATAATCCATGATCCAGTCGGGTGTGACCATTGCAGACAAAAATTTCACTGAGTAATGCATGTCATGACCATCCTTTATGTGGGGCCAATAAAAGGCCACCCTAAAATGACAAAAATGTTCAAATGTCAAGATGCCAGAGATGACCAGAATCGACTGGGAACGAGCCACTGGCATGCTGCAGGCTGGAATGTCCATCAGAGCTGTAGGGCGTCAATTGGGGGTGCATAATTCCACGATAGTCTGCCTCCGACGACGATTTCAGCAGCATGGCACCACAGACAACATGCCACATGCACGCAGGCCACGTGTCACCACTCCAGCACAAGACCGGCATATCCATCTGACCCACCTGCGTGATCGGTGCCGGACTGCAACACGGACCGCAGATGAGACCATGGGGAGACACAATCGCAGGGTCAGCTGTCAAACTGTGAGAAACCGACTCAGAGAAGCTGGCCTCCATGCACGTAGACCTCATCGAGGATTGGACCTGACTGCTGGGCGACGACGTTCTCGTCTGGACTGGGCTCGGGCACATGTACGCTGGCCACTAGCACAGTGCTCTTCAGTGATGAGTATTTCATAAAATATGGACCGCTGCGTTTATATTTTTGTTCAGTGTATATTTAATTCTGTAAAATACATTTATTTAAAAAAAATCATGAGGTAAAACATCAAATAATATTCTGTTGTATTGTCTTGACCGCAATACAGGTCAAAGATTGCTTCAAAGGTCATTGTTTTGGCTTTAAGTTTCAATTTCAACATAACATCTCAACTTTTTCTGCTTTGGGGTTGTAAATTTAAAAAAAGATGTAAACAGAGAAGTGAAAATCGTATTGGGTGATACCCGAGTGCTGGTTTAGTTCCTCTTTCCTGATGACAAGTAACGCCCGTTTCCTACAGTATCGTCATGAAATCCTCTGACACAAAGAGGAGTGTGTGGATCGGGTGAAATTGTGGAGCCATAAATGGTAATACAGAGCTCTCTCTCTCTCTCACTCACACACACACACACACACACACACACACCTTTGTATTTCTATACCTACACCTCCCTCTTAACCTTGGTAATGTGAAATCTTTTGGCTCTTTTTTTTTTAATTAAAGCAAAAGTTATAGTCCTCATGGTGTCCAGTCGAATACTTCACAAAGTCGAAACTGTTACACATTCCTGTGATTAATACATGTGGACATCTGAACATTGCGATACGAGCACATGCTTGCACACTCATGCTCAGTGAGCCAGCAGAAAGACACGATGTGTCTTACAGAAGTGTGCTCTACAGTTTCCCAGTGAATGTAGCTCAAGGGCATCACATAACAGCTGGGAACGTCTGAGCAAAGCAAAGCGCTAATCAGGTGCCACTGAGTAAAAGCTCAGCAATTGTGTAAGAGCTGTTTGCGATGTGCGTACACACATCATGCACGTGTCTGGTGACCTAGAGACAACCACATACTAAAACTCGTGCTGCTGTCATGAATAGATGGAAACCATCATGCCATATATGGAAACTAGAACAGCCTATGGTTTTGTATTACACTGGCACACTATAGGGCTTGAAATTCTGCAGGTTGTGATGTAGCATTTCTTATTTCAGTATTTTCTTTTTGTAAGAAACAGTACAGATAAATACTGCAAGTAGTGTATGCGGGATGTGGGCTAATTACCTCTGCCAACTTTGTTCCTTTGCCATGGGCCAAGGAACAATCAATTAGATTTTGAAGCAAATCCAGATATGTATGTGGATCCAGGATATTTTTTTTTTTTGTCTGTTTCCAACGTAACTCAAAAAGTAGTGAATGGATTTTGATGAAATTTGGAGGAAAAGTGGGCCATGGGCCAAGGAACAATTGATTAGATATTGATTCACATTCAAATATGTGGCTTGGCAGAGGTACCGTATACACTCAACCGAGTGCCCATCTAGTAAACCATTTAATTAACCAACTGTTGTTAGGTCAACATTTATACAATGTATGACTGCTCTTTCATCTATTCTTTTTCTATACCTTTAATCATTTTATTATTAGTGGGTATTATATATTTTAAACCATTGTTGCACTCACAAACAATTACAATAGTCGATAAATACATTTTATATTTAACTGTTATTCCACAAAATCGAGTCGTACGTGAGCTGATAGCCGATGAGGTGCATAGCGCCGAGTCGGCTATAAGCCATGTATGACAAGATTGAGTGGAATAACTGTTTTATTCTATCCATATTCACTGGATTTTGAGAAACAGAGCATTTTTATTTTTTACAAATTCGATAAATAAAAACTTTATACAAAACGTCAGACAAAATAATTTCCACTTAGAATGTAAACAAACTGGCAAAATAACAGTAGCATTTTTTTAAAAAATCCTATCATAATAATCTCATCTCATTATCTCTAGCCGCTTTATCCTTCTACAGGGTCGCAGGCAAGCTGGAGCCTATCCCAGCTGACTACGGGCGAAAGGCGGGGTACACCCTGGACAAGTCGCCAGGTCATCACAGGGCTGACACATAGACACAGACAACCATTCACACTCACATTCACACCTACGGTCAATTTAGAGTCACCAGTTAACCTAACCTGCATGTCTTTGGACTGTGGGGGAAACCGGAGCACCCGGAGGAAACCCACGCGGACACGGGGAGAACATGCAAACTCCACACAGAAAGGCCCTCGCCGGACCCGGGGTTCGAACCCAGGACCTTCTTGCTGTGAGGCGACAGCGCTAACCACTACACCACCGTGCCGCCCCCTATCATAATAATAATTCTTAAATTTAAAAAAGAGATGTTCTGACAATCAAATACCTTTATTCCATATTTTGTTGCTTTTTTTTCTGGGGTTTTGTTTTCGAGTAGAGTTTTTATCATCCTTGGTTGGTTCAGCAACACGCGTCGCCATTTTGTTTTTCTCTACTCACGGTATATGAGCTGATAGCCTTGTAGTAGAGTAGCCAATCAGAGCACACGATTGCTCATATCCAGTGAATGTGGATGGAATAAAAAGGTATATTTAGCACAGATTCCAAAGCAAACATATTTTCACCTATTTAACTGAGCCAAGAAACATTATTTTGGTCCCTTGTTGTAGGCATATAAGGTGAAAATTCAAATTCAATCCAAATTGCTTGAAACTACTCTCATTGAATTCAGAATTGAATGCTAAGCAACAATACTTTTTGCATAATAATTAAAATATGTTTATCAGCTCTTGAGATATTACAAATCAAAGATTGAAAAAACAGCTTAATTTTTAGAAAACTGGCATAATATTCTGTATGAAGATCACATGGTCCAAAATGGGCCTCATTAACGAATGAGACCAAATGTTTTTTCTTAATAACTTTTTTTATTTTTCAAGATATTTACATGGAAATTGGCGGGCACATAGATGGTTTTATACTGAATACAAAGTAAAAAAAATAGTGAAAACTAATTATGCAAATTAGCATTTAATTAGTATTATGCTACAACCCCGATTCAAAAAAAGTTGGGACAAAGTACAAATTGTAAATAAAAATGGAATGCAATGATGTGGAAGTTTCAAAATTCCATATTTTATTCAGAATAGAACATGGATGACATATCAAATGTTTAAACTGAGAAAAGGTATCATTTAAAGAGAAAAATTAGGTGATTTTAAATTTCATGACAACAACACATCTCAAAAAAAGTTGGGACAAGGCCATGTTTCCCACTGTGAGACATCCCCTTTTCTCTTTACAACAGTCTGTAAACGTCTGGGGACTGAGGAGACAAGTTGCTCAAGTTTAGGGATAGGAATGTTAACCCATTCTTGTCTAATGTAGGATTCTAGTTGCTCGACTGTCTTAGGTCTTTTTTGTCGTATCTTCTGTTTTATGATGCGCCAAATGTTTTCTATGGGTGAAAGATCTGGACTGCAGGCTGGCCAGTTCAGTACCCGGACCCTTCTTCTACGCAGCCATGATGCTGTAATTGATGCAGTATGTGGTTTGGCATTGTCATGTTGGAAAATGCAAGGTATTCCCTGAAAGAGACGTCGTCTGGATGGGAGCATATGTTGCTCTAGAACCTGGATATACCTTTCAGCATTGATGGTGTCTTTCCAGATGTGTAAGCTGCCCATGCCACACACACTAATGCAACTCCATACCATCAGAGATGCAGGCTTCTGAACTGAGCGCTGATAATAATTTGGGTCGTCCTTCTCTTTAGTCTGAATGACACGGCGTCCCTGATTTCCATAAAGAACTTCAAATTTTGATTCGTCTGACCACAGAACAGTTTTCCACTTTGCCACAGTCCATTTTAAATGAGCCTTGACCCAGAGAAGATGTCTGCGTTTCTGGATCATGTTTAGATACGGCTTCTTCTTTGAACTATAGAGTTTTAGCTGGCAACGGCGGATGGCACGGTGAATTGTGTTCACAGATAATGTTCTCTGGAAATATTCCTGAGCCCATTTTGTGATTTCCAATACAGAAGCATGCCTGTATGTGATGCAGTGCCGCCTAAGGGCCCGAAGATCACGGGCACCCGGTATGGTTTTCCGGCCTTGACCCTTACGCACAGAGATTCTTCCAGATTCTCTGAATCTTTTGATGATATTATGCACTGTAGATGATGATATGTTCAAACTCTTTGCAATTTTACACTGTCGAACTCCTTTCTGATATTGCTTCACTATTTGTCGGCGCAGAATTAGGGGGATTGGTGATCCTCTTCCCAGCTTTACTTCTGAGAGCCGCTGCCACTCAAAGATGCTCTTTTTATACCCAGTCATGTTAATGACCTATTGCCAATTGACCTAATGAGTTGCAATTTGGTCCTCCAGCTGTTCCTTTTTTGTACCTTTAACTTTTCCAGCCTCTTATTGCCCCTGTCCCAACTTTTTTGAGATGTGTTGCTGTCATGAAATTTCAAATCAGCCAATATTTGGCATGAAATTTCAAAATGTCTCACTTTCGACATTTGATATGTTGTCTATGTTCTATTGTGAATACAATATCAGTTTTTGAGATTTGTAAATTATTGCATTCCATTTTTATTTACAATTTGTACTTTGTCCCAACTGTTTTGGAATCGGGGTTGTACTTAAGTAAAAAAAAAGTTAAATTGGTACACACTCTTCTTGAAAGTTTCACCAAATGGCTTTATTTGTGCAACATCAAACTGATCTTAACTCTCATTTATACATCACAAAGAAGGAGAAATCAATGTTAATTATAAAATATGCATAAATAAGCACTCAATGTCATTCACATCTACCATTCTCTATCAAAATAAAAAAAGCAACAAAAGATTATTTCTAATACCCTCTTTGTGCTCTGTTGGCCTTTGTATTTCTAAGTAGGGCCTACTAGTGTTTACATGAAAGAATATAAATGATTATTTTGATTAATATTCACAGCTTTCAAGGTGAACCTCAAAAAAACTGTGAGCCACATCCAATGAACAATTCCAATTAACTGAATTGAAATTGACACCCGTGTTTCTGACTTCTGTTTTTTTTTAATCTCATTCCGACCATGAAGATCTCAATATTTTTCATCAAGACAACTACAGTTATATTCCAAAATATTTATTTATATGAATCAGTTTGATTTGAAAAAATAAGTAGGCAAAGCTACAAAAACTCACTTCAAAGTCTCCCGTGAATCATAACATCAAAACTAGCTGATGGAAAATTTTGCTGAATACTTCATCAGAAACAGTGAGAGCGAGAGAACATCCCTATAAAAGTTATCTGATTGATATTCACGAGTAATCCAGTCGGAAACCAATCAGAAGAGAGAGTCTGACCACTCCCATGACTCAAAAAGCACCAGCAGTTTCCCAGTGTCACATAAGCAGAGTATGAACTCTGTTATACCAACTTCAACCTGCTGTTACTCCCAAAGTACTGAACAGATCTTAATGAGATACATTTCCTTGGAAAGCAGAGATTATAAGCTTTTTAATGATAGTATTCACAATAGAAAATATTCAAGAGTTAAGCAATGACAGATTTGGAAACTTAGACGAGCATCTGCATGCACAATCTTCACAGCACGGCCAGCGAGCGTCTGATATGCCGACTTGTTATTTGTTAAAAAGCAAGATCTTTTATGATCATCTTTATTTGAGAAGCTCATTAAGTCTTTCTCTGTAGAAGATACACAGCTGGGTGATATTCTGTTCTCGCCACAGCACTGAACCATGTCAAACTCCCTGTAATGTGCTGATGAGGCATTTCTGAAAAAGCCTTGTATGCCTGCACACCAAATTTAGAAAAAGGGTTTGTTTTTTATTTATTTTTATTTTTTTTACGTCACCTTAGAGCATAGTTTTTGTGATGCTCAGATTTTCACTGTATACTATCTAGCAAACCACATGGATTTTGCCTATACCTGCTTAAACCTATCAGGCTTTTAAACTTAAAGTGACTGTAACTTTGTAATATACCATGTATTGCATAAGTATTCACCCTCTTGAACTTTCCCACATTTTTAATCTGGTATCAAAATGCACTTAATTGGGATTTTTTTGCCATTTGATTTGCAAATATGTCTAGCATTTGAAGTTGTGAAATATTTTCTGCTGTGACACAAAGGTTAATTAACCAAAAAGTCAGACATTCATTTGTTGCATAAGTATTCATCTCCCGAGGTCAATATGTAGGAGAACCACCTTTGGGTCCAAAGGTAGCTGCCCATTTAATAGGATATGTCTCTACCAGCTTTGCACATCAGGATCCTAAAATGTTTGCTCATTTTTCTTGAGGAAATTGCTCGAGCTGTGACAAGTTGAATAGAGACCACAAGAAGTTGCAATGAATCTTGCCACAGGTTCTCAGTCGAATTAAAGTCTGAGCCAGTGTTGTAGACAAGACCACCTAAAGAGACCAAGTCATGACCAAGACCAGAGTGTATCGAGACTGAGACGAGACCAAGACTTTGAGGGTTTTAGACAAAATCAAGACTGAGACCAAGACAGGGTGAGACCGAGTCAAGACCAGGACCAGACCAGTGCAAGTCCCACTCTGCATGACACACTTACGATAAAATTTGGAGCATACAAACCAGAGACACTTCTCAAATTGATCTGAACAATCCACATTCCCAAATACAAAAACACCCATATACATACATACAAACAAACAAACAAACAAACAAACAAACAAACAAACAAACAAACAAACCCTAAGAGCTGAAATTAACTTAAACACCTTTATTCAACACTCCTTTTCCATGTCATGATGTTAACAAATAAATCAGACAATGCCCAGGCAGTTTAATGATACCCCTGCAGTTGTGGTCTTGATTGGTCTTGGAATAAAATCCCAAGTCCTCTATCTCTGAGACTGAGAAAAGACCGAGTGAAAATACGATTGATTCCAAGATGAGACCAAGACCTTCAAACAGTGGTCTCAAGACGAAGACCAATCTCAAGTACTACAACACCAGTCTGAGCTTTGACTGGGACATTCCAACACAATCAGATTCATGGCTTTGAACCACGCTAGTTTAGCTCAGGTAGCATGCTTTGGTTTGCTTTTTGGCAGATGTCTCAGTCTCAAGTCCGTTGTCAATTGGAACAGCTTGGATTGTCATCTCCACCCATCCTGCCCTCAACCTGGACTAATTTCCCAGTCCCTGCTATTGACCAGCATTTCCACAGCATGATGCTGCCACCACCGTGCTTCATTGTGTGTTCACTGGGTGATGAGCAGTATTGTCTTTCTTCCAAACATAACTTTTTGTAGTTGGTATTTTATCCATGTTCTATCATGAGTGGAGGACTGGTATTTCCTTCAGAACTAGTGGAGTTTTTCTGTTTGCCTGTTTCCTTGTTGAGCACAAATAGCAAAGTCTTCACCTAATATCTGTGACCCATTATGGATAGCTTATGAAAGGTCCCAGCTTTGTCATGCTCATCCTCTGACCCTAAGTGACCTAAGTGACCCGGGTGTCTTGCTAGTTCTTCACTCAGTTGTAGAACAATATAACCTTCCATTGTATTTCCTTCCATACCAATGCATTCCATTTGGAATTATCAGAGGCTTGTATATCACGAGTTTATAATCTTGATGCTGCATCTTGACAGAGAGCAGTCATAAATAATGCAGATGCTATTCATATTATTGAGACAATAAGCAAGTGTAAATACAACGTCCTATTATGGAAAAGAATCACTCAACATTCTGCTACTGCTTTCTGTTGTGGCTCAGAATGTTCTCAAGCTGCTGATGTACTCAATTCAGGATATGACTCCCTCAGAGTGTTCATACAAGTGGCAAACTGTTATTATTAGAGCTGGGACTTCAGCTCAGCCAAAACTTAGCCAGACACACCAAAAAAGCAACAGGGCAAAGGATTAGCAAGGGATTAGCAGCAGGCTGCTAGGTAGTGCCGTTGTGTGTAGTTGTCGATGTTGATTTTAAAAGTAACTAAGGAAATTACATAGGAAAATGAAGCCTTAGAGGTGGCACGGTGGTGTAGTGGTTAGTGCTGTTGCTTCACAGCAAGAAGGTCCGGGTTCAAGCCCCATAGCCGACGAGGGCCTTTCTGTGTGGAGTTTGCATGTTCTCCCCGTGTCCGCGTGGGTTTCCTCCGGGTGCTCCGGTTTCCCCCACAGTCCAAAGACATGCAGGTTAGGTTAACTGGCAACTCTGAATTGACCGTAGGTGTGAATGTGAGTGTGAATGGTTGTCTGTGTCTATGTGTCAGCCCTGTGATGACCTGGCGACTTGTCCAGGGTGTACCCCGCCTTTCGCCCATAGTCAGCTGGGATAGGCTCCAGCTTGCCTGCGACCCTGTAGAACAGGATAAAGCGGTGAGAGATAATGAGATGAGATGAGATGAATACTTAGGTCTGAGTGAAAAATACTGTGGCGAGCATGTGTGGAAGAAGAGTCCAGAGACAGAAATATTAGTTTCTTGGTCATTAGCCTGTGCTACTTGCTCTTGATAGCACTGGCTTGACTGCTTTATTAGCATCCGGTAACACGACTGATGAACGCTACACTGGCTGGAAGGTGACTTCACTGCTGCGCTGACAGCACCGACTTGTGGGTAAGCTAGCGTTGGCCTTTGAGAAGGCTGAGGGCAATAACTTTTTGGGCCCTCCTATTATAATTCAAAATCTGATTGGTTAATTCACCTGTCACTTCCTACATGAACATACACTGCCATGGCCTTCTGTCCCGGCAATGATGTCCTAACCAATGAGTGAGCCAGCCTTAAACTACTCTCAGCCGAGAGGCAACAAACAAAAAAGTCTCATTGGATAACTCAATTTTACTGTTTTCAAGACAGTAACCCTTTCATTTCTGAAGCAAATTTGATTAAAAAAAATGAGGCCAAATTAGAATTAGAAGAGAATAATTATAATGAAATTATGAAAGCATGAAAGAAACTAAATATAATATTTGAAATGCTGATGTGTTTGGGCCTCTCTGAAGGTTTCCCTGTGGTTAATATGGTATTCTACTGAAGGCAAGAATTACTGAAACTCCAGCCATCCATTATCCGTAACCGCTTATCCTATGCAGGGTCACGGGCAATCTGGAGCCTATCCCAGCTGACTGTGGATGAGAGGCGGGGTACACCCTGGACAAGTCACCAGATCATCACAGGGCTGACACATAGAGACACAACCATTCACACTCACATTCACACGTACAGTCAATTTAGAGCCACCAATTAACCTAACCTGCATGTCTTTGGACTGTGGGGGAAACCAGAGCACCCGGAGAAAACCCATGCAAACACAAGGAGAACATGCAAACTCCACACAGAAAGGCCCCCGTCGGTCACTGGGCTCGAACCCAGAACCTTCTTGCTGTGATACGACAGTGCTAACCACTACACCACCATGCCGCCTTTACCCAAACTCACCATACAGCAAACCGGTTATGATGAAGCAACATTTCCTCTGTAACATTGCACATTTAATGGAAGAAGTTGTCTCTTGGTATGAGTTCAAGTATACATGCATAATGATTACCCAATGGGCAGAGTTTTACCAGAGGCCCTTTGTATCTTTGGGGGTCAGTTACCGGTAGTTCCTAGTCAGTCTCCTTCAAACGAGATCACACTACTGTGCTAATTGTTTTGCTATTAGTAGCACTGACTCAGAGCATCTGCCAACTGAGTAGGATGGATTCAGTCATTATTGCGTGTTAGCTAATATATGACTAACAAGTCATCAGTAATGAATAACAAAAACATTTATTCATTTCATCTCTCACTAATGCAGAATAAGTCCATTCAGCTCTTTTGCAGTATTTAACTTTGTCGGTTTAGAAAAGATATATTAGTAAGTAGCTTCTAAAATGGGAATGAACAATTTTGTGTGTGTGTGTGTGTGTGTGTGTGTGTGTGTGTAAAGTGATCCTATTTTCAGTGAACCCAAAGTATAAAAACACTTTAAGCTGTTTAGCTATATCATTCAATAAAAACGACTGCCTCATTCACCACAGATTGAAGAAGGGCCCAGGAAACATTAATTGTTGTTCATTAACAGGCATTTATCACATCCAATGAAATAATATGTGTATTTAATTTACTGTAATATAGTTCTGTATAGCCCTGTGATGACCTGGCGACTTGTCCAGGGTGTACCCCGCCTTTCGCCCGTAGTCAGCTGGGATAGGCTCCAGCTTGCCTGCGACCCTGTAGAAGGATAAAGCGGCTAGAGATAATGAGATGAGATGAGATAGTTCTGTAGTTCATGGGTCTTATTTTTCCTGGAATATTTTTTAATGTGAGGCATGATGAAATGGACATGAGAAGGTATCTTGCATTGTACATCAGTGCTTTGTTGTGTCATCCTGACACTGGTTCATTATGTAGCATGCCAACAGCAGGGAAACAGATGTAACTAGCTAGTAATGCTAGCTAGTTAATTATCTGCTAATGGCTACTAAAGAAACATCTCACCGAAAGCCCTACAACTAAAAATCTGCCATTTATGCTACAACCCCAATTACAAAAAAAGTTGAGCCTTCCTTCTTTCAGCAAGACAATGCCAAACTGCTTTCTGCACATATTAAAACTGCATGGTTCTGTAGTAAAAGAGTCCGGGTGCTAAACTGGCCTGCCTACAATCCAGACCTGTTTCACATTTAAAACATGTTGCGCATTATGAAGTGCAAAATACAACAAAGGAGACCCTGAACTGTTGAGGAACTGAAACTGTACAGTATATCAGGCAAAAATGGGACAATATTTCTCTTTCAAAACCACAGCAGTTGGTCTCCTCAGTTCCCAAACGTTTACAGAGTGTTGTCAGAAGTAGAGGTGAAGCAATACAGTGGTAAACACGCCCATTCTCACTTTTTTGAAACATGTTGTTAACAACAAATTCAAAACAAGGGTCACCAGGAGATGACATATCCCCCCGGCCCCCACATGAAACCCCACTCCAAATTTTCCGAATTTGAATTGGTTGCCATGGAAATATGGAAAAAATAAAAATCACAGAAATCCCAAAATGTCAAAAGGCACAACTCCTCGAGTCACTTAACATAACTGTCAGGTTTCATGAAAAAATTCCTAATAGTTTTTGAGTTATGCTCCAGAAACTAGATTGTTTACAGAAGAACAGACAGACGGACGGACAGAGCAATAGCTATATCCTCTTGCATTACATGCCAGGGGGATAATGAGCATATATTTTTCAAGAAACAATAAAATTTCTCAGTTTCAACATTTGATATGTTGTCTTTATACTATTTTCAATGCAATATAGGGTTTCTATGATTTGCAAATTATCGCATTCTGTTTTTATTTACAGTTTACACAGCGTCCCAACTTTTTTGGAATTGGGGTTGTAAATATACGTAAGCTGCCTTAAAAAATGCCCCTAATTCCAGGATTGATGTTCATGTTTTTATGATGCATATGTCAGAAACCTATCAACAAAATCTCCCAAATTAGAGCCTCAGTAAAGCAATTGTGTATGTTACAGGGTGATTTCAGCAAAAACCCACCTCCAGGCAGTAGATTATAACATCTTTGAGGGGATGGAGTGCCACGGTGTTCCTCTGGTGACCATCTCCAGAGGCAGAGTAGTGTATGAAAATGGCCGTGTCTTGGCTCAGCCTGGGACAGGAAGGTTTATTCACCGAAAGCCCTACTCTGACTTTGTGTACAAGCGAATAAGACAAAGGGACAAGGTGAGATTTATTGATCTGGAATTTATCATCATAATTTATCAAACTTATAACTTATCAAACTTATCAAAATTATAGGTATCAAACTTATATATTTAAGCAATATCACATGCTTCCTTTTGTCAATAATGACCCTGTTTAACACTGTATAACATATTAACCTGAATTTTTTTGAGATTTTATGTTCTTACTCTGAGTATTTTGTGCTGTACTGTATGTGATGTGCTTTAAATTTCAGGTTGGGAAGCCCACTGCAGTGGCCAGGACCCCCTACAAAGGAGAAATCATATCCAAGGCAAACAGAGCTTAAAGAAAACCATAATAGAAACAGAAACCTTCCAGTGTAACTGAGTAACCTTGATTTCTTTCAGCAAAAGTCTTCAATAAAAGGTGTTTGTGAAGCCCCCTTAAAGGAACAGTCCACCGTATTTCCATAATGAAATATGCTCTTATCTGAATTGAGACGAGCTGCTCGGTACCTATCCGAGCTTTGCGCGACCTCCCAGTCAGTCAGACACGCTGTCACTCCTGTTAGCAATGTAGCTAGGCTCAGTATGGCCAATGGTATTTTTTGGGGCTGTAGTTAGATGCGACCAAACTCTTCCGCGTTTTTCCTGTTTACATAGGTTTATATGACCAGTGATATGAAACAAGTTCAGTTAAAAAAATTGAAACGTAGCAATTTTCTATGCTATGGAAAGTCCGCACTATAATGACAGGCGTACTAACACCTTCTGCGTGCTTCGGCAGCGCATTGATACGGAGCTCAGATATCAATGCGCTGCCGAAGCGCGCAGAAGGTGTTAGTACGCCTGTCATTATAGTGCGGACTTTCCATAGCATAGAAAATCGCTACGTTTCAATTTGTGTAACTGAACTTGTTTCAGGTCACTGGTCATATAAACCTATGTAAACGGGAAAAACGCGGAAGAGTTTGGTCACATCTAACTACAGCCCCAAAAAATACCATTGGCCATACTGAGCCTAGCTACATTGCTAACAGGAGTGACAGCATGTCTGACTGACTGGGAGGTCGCGCAAAGCTCGGACAGGTACGGAGCAGCTCGTCTCAATTCAGGTAAGAGCATATTTCATTATGGAAATACGGTGGACTGTTCCTTTAAGGCTACCATCACACTGTCTCATATCTTGCCATGTAAGCGGCATGTGGGTCAAACGCCAAGAAATGAGGCGTATTTTGTCCAAAATTAAAGTCCTGTGACGTACACGGCGTATGTGTGACGTTTCTATGGCATTCCTGTGGCATATCTGGGGTTTGTATGGGGTTCAAGGGACGTAAAGTTATGGCATACTGAGGCATATGCATGGTGTATGATGCGTTGCCGTGGCGTAACCATTTCGTTGCTTTCGTTGGCATGGTGTTTCGTTCTTACGTGTGACATTGCTGCTGCATACCGTATCTGCGGCGTTCACAGGTGGGTATAAAAGGGGGCCCCACGCTGCGTTCGTTGTCATTCATCACAGTCAAGAAAGCATCATGCCAGCAAAGAAGTCAGGACCCAAGAAAGGTAAGGGAAGACATCAGCCACATCCACCCAGCCAGCCCCGGCGCCACCTTCATCAGACACGTCACCTATAGCGTTCGCATGGCATAATAGGTGTTCAAGCAACATTCCTGCTGCATCACTGCTGCGTAGCTTTCGTTTTTACAGCATACACATGACGTTTGTGTGGCATATCAAAGCTGCTACATATGTGCTACGGATTTTTAAGTGCGGACTTAAAAATACGCCACATCCTGTCGTACAAGGAGATCGTGTTATGCATCCTAGGGTATTAGCTATGTAAGCTGGCGATGCTGTGATGTTCCTTTCTTACTGCCACATATCCTTGATATGCCATACATGCCCAAGGCTGAAACGCCAATGTGTGAACCAAGCATTTGAATTACAGATGTATCAATACCATTTTTTCCAGATTGAGTGCAAGTACAAGTTTTTTGCTATAATCAAGGGTCCCATGGAGCATTTTATTTAGCCCTGTTTATAGTGTGCTGCTAGAAATAAACTCCTCTCAGATGTGAAGATTTATGTTTAAGATGTTAATGACCAATGTTCTGCACGCTCTCTATCTGTTTAAACACTGTACGATGGAACTTGTCTTATATCATGGTATCATGGAAATAAGCATGGTGTTTGGATGGATACACAATACCAGTATCAGTATAGCTACATCCCTGTTTAGGACGTAAGACTAAATCCGTGTTCGTCGTATTCCCAAAGATATAGTATGAGAAATCAAATTCTTTTTATATTCGTCTGCCTTCATCAGTCTATTCTGAGCAGATCCTCTACATCATTGACTGAAATACACACACACACACACTATGAATCACCTCCATGATTCACAGAAGCCTACAGACATGCATCAGTGTGTTTATTGGCTCCTGAGCAAAACATCTCAAAAATTGCACTTATCTCTTCATAAGACTTTCTGCCACCAGGTGTTGCAGTGTGATTTATGGTTTCATACATTGGAGAAAAAAAAATGGTTGCTTTGCTGCAACACACACAATAACACTCTTGCTTATTGATTTTGGTGCCAAGTGGCTATGCCAGATCCTGAGCAAGCATTTGACCATATTTCTTCTTGTCTCTTTGGGAAATGGCCTGAGATGCAGAACGGTTTTGCTTCTTCACTGCATTTTCTGTCTTCAGCTTGGCCGGTTGCTTCAGATATGCTTTAATTATCATATGGAGCAGATTAAGGTGCCTCAGGGTGTTCATCTATACATTTCACGTGAAGTATTTTTGGAAAATTCTTAAGTGTATTTCTAGTATAGTATTTCTATAACTCGTTGTCCTTTATAAATACTCAATACTTGCCTATACCGATACATTTTTGAATGTCCTCTGACTTTTGCACAGTCGTCTCATGATATTGAAAAAATATATATATATTTTACAATTATACTCGTAAAAGATGCATCTTTAATAGAAAAGTATATAAAATATAAATACAAAGCCATATAAAATGAGCCTTCATTATCAGCAAAGAAAAAGAGGGAGAAAATAAAGTATTTTGTAGTATGTTACAGTTTGACGGTGTTTTGCAACTGACCTACTTTCAAGTTTGAAAGCCCCAGATGATGCTAGATGGCAGTTATGTGAAATTGTGAAAAAGTGCATGAGCCTTGTAAAAAAAATAGGTCAAGAGAAATGAAAGTGGGTCAGAAAATTCAAGCGGAGCATTATCAAATGGTTTGAAAACTTCTATAGAGGACGACATTTGCAGAGAGAGAGAGTGGCTGTACCATATTGAAAGATTACCATGGTAAACTTTGATGACGGAGAAGTTTGAGCCTCTACTGAGACATCAGATTGCATAGTGATGCTAAAGTGTGAATGGTTGTTCATCTTTTTGATAACCCCGCCTCTTATGTGAAGTCAGGTGGGATTGACTTCAGCTTGTCCACCAACCCTAATGAATAGGTGGTACTGATATGGATGGATGGATGGATGGATGGATGGATAATAAACACTCACCGGCTACTTTAATATGAACTTGTTCTTGATTCTAAGACTCCTGTTCTTGGTTGCAGGAGTGGAACGCAATGTGGTCTTCTGCTGTTGCATGCTGAGATGCTTTTCTGCTCACCACAGTTGTAAAGAGTTGCTATGAGTTGCTATATCCTTCCTAGCAGCTCAAACCAATCTGGCCATTTTATTCTGACCTCTCTTATCAACAAGATGTTTCCACCAACAGAATTGCTGGTCACTTGGTGTTTTTTGTTTTTTACACCATTCTATGTAAACTCTAGAGACTGTTGTGTGTGAAAACCCCAGGAGATCAGCAGTTTCTGAAATACTCAAACCAGTCCATCTGGCTCAAACCAACACCCATGCCACAGTGAAAGTCACACTTTGAGATCACAGTTTTTTTTTTTTCCATTCTGATGTTTGAAGAGAACATTAACTGAAGTGCTTGATTTGTATCTGCATGATTTTATACATTGTGCTGCTGTTAAGGGATCGGCTGATTAGACAACCGCATAAAACAGCAGGTGGATGGGTGTTCCTAATAAAGTGGCCAGTGAATGTATATTTGTAGTGTCGAATAAATGAAGCAAAATCCAATCCAAGCTTATGCATGAGCTGTTAGGAGTTAGAACTTTTGCTCAAGTGTTCATCGCTGGTGAGCTAGCAGTGTTGGGATTTAAACTCTCAAACTTCCAATCACAAGCACAGAACCACTCACACTTTCTTCAGCTTGAGGATCTTTTATCGATTTTGAAATAATCATGTTTTTTTTTAATCCATACTTAATTTGGACAGCACCGATATTAATGATCTGTTGATGCTTTTCAGCAACATGAAAATGTACAATTGTACAGGTTCTATGATGAAATGGACAAAAAAAAAAACCTGTGCTCATAAACACAATTTCCATATCCGTATGACCTGGAAATCAATTTTCTAACTATACAGTGAATGGCATACAGATGTGTTTTCTTTTTTTTTTCTTTATTGATGAACATATATAAATAAAATGTACATTAAATAATTTTATATTATATATAAAAAATACAAATAATCAGAAATAAGAGTATTAACGGGGCGGCACGGTGGTGTAGTGGTTAGCGCTGTCGCCTCACAGCAAGAAGGTCCTGGGTTCGAGCCCCGTGGCCGGCGAGGGCCTTTCTGTGCGGAGTTTGCATGTTCTCCCCGTGTCCGCGTGGGTTTCCTCCGGGTGCTCCGGTTTCCCCCACAGTCCAAAGACATGCAGGTTAGGTTAACTGGTGAGTCTAAATTGAGCGTAGGTGTGAATGTGAGTGTGAATGGTTGTCTGTGTCTATGTGTCAGCCCTGTGATGACCTGGCGACTTGTCCAGGGTGTACCCCGCCTTTCGCCCGTAGTCAGCTGGGATAGGCTCCAGCTTGCCTGCGACCCTGTAGAAGGATAAAGCGGCTAGAGATAATGAGATGAATGAGAGTATTAACAGCATGAATATGTTATATAAATACATTAATATTCAACTATACTAAAAAACATTATTCAGAAGTTAAAAAAAAAGATTGCAGCTTATATATGGTTCAGACTAAACACACTAACCACACTATATGTATGAAACATCTAATAACCAACATATACAACAACAAATAACCACTATGGAAAACACTGTGTTTAAGCAATCAATATGTTAACATGTCATAAATATATGAACGCACACAGCAATCCAAATACAGTGTCTTGCAAAAGTATTCATCCCCTTTTGTGTTTGTCCTGTTTTTTCGCATTACAAGCTGGAATTAAAATGGATTTTTGGAGGGTTAGCACCATTTGATTTACACAACATGCCTACCACTGTAAAGGTGCATTTTTTTTTCATTGTGACACAAACAATAATTCAGATGAAAACACAGAAACCTGGAGTGTGCATAGGTATTCACCCCCTTTCGTATGAAACCCCTAAATAAGAGCTGGTCCAACCAATTGTCACATGATCTGTCACATGATATCTGTATAAATCAACCTGTTCTGGAAGGACCCTGACTCTGCAACATGACTAAGCAAGCAACATGAAAACCAAGGAGCCTCCAAACAGGTCAGAGACAAAGTTGTGGAGAAGTATAGATCAGGGTTGGGTTATAAAAAATATCCCAAACTTTGAACATCCCACAGAGCACCATTAAATCCATTATAGCAAAATGGAAAGAATATGGCACCACTACAAACCTGACAATAGAAGGCCGCCCACCAAAACTCACAGACCGGGCAAGGAGGGCATTAATCAGAGATGCAACAAAGGCACCAAAGATAACACTGAAGGAGCTGCAGAGATCCACAGAGGAGATGGGAGTATCTGTCCATAGGACCACTTTAAGCCATACACTCCACACAGAGTGGGGCTTTATGGAAGATTGGCCAGACAAAAAGTCATTGCTTAGGAAAACACGTTTGGAGTTTGCCAAATAGCATGTGGCAGACTCCCCAAACACGTGGAAGAAGATTCTCTGGTCAGATGAGACTAAAATGTATCTTTTTGGCCATCATGTGTGGCGCAAACCTGACGCCCTGAGAACATTATTCCTACAGTGAAGCTGTGGGGATATTTTTCATCTGCAGGGACAGAAAAGCTGGTCACGACTGAAGGAAAGATGGATGGCACTAAATACAGGGCAATTCTGGAGGAAAACCTGTTTGAGTCAGCCAGAGGTTTGAGACTGGGACGAAGGTTCACATTCCAGCAGGACAATGACCCTAAACATACTGCGAAAGCTACACTGGAGTGGTTTAAAGGGAGACATTTAAATGTCTTGGAATGGCCTAGTCAAAGCCCAGACCTCAATCCAATTGAGAATCTGTGGCATAACTTGAAGATTGCTGTACACCAACGCAACCCATCTAACTTGAAGGAGTTGGCACAGTTTTGCTTGATGAATGGGCAAAAATCCCAGTGGCTAGATGTGTTAAGCTAATAGAGACGTAACCCAAGATACTTGCAGCTGTAATGGTAGCAAAAGGTGGCTCTCCAAAGTATTGACTTGGCGGGAGGAGACTTGGAGACCTATGCACACTCTAGATTTCTGTTTTTTCATCTTAATTATTGTTTGTGTCACAATAAAACAACAATGTGCACCTTCAAAGTGGTAGGCATGTTGTGTAAATCAAATGGTGCTAACCCTCCAAAAATCCATTTTAATTCCAGCTTGTAATGTGACAAAATAGGACAAATACCAAGGGGGATGAATACTTTTGCAAGACATTGTAAACCTCAGATATCTACATTGTGTAGTAAAGTGTCAAAAGGTCTTCTTCTCAGGGTTCTTTAGGTGTTCTCTGGATAGGTAAGGATTCTCCCAGAGAGAAAATTCCAGATTTAGCCTAGTTTTTCTAATAATGTATAATGGACACATACAAACTGTATACCACTGAAGGTTGGTTTTGTCTCCAAAAAATGTTTACAAATATGCAAGGTAATTAAAAACAAACTGAAAACAAACCTTAAATTTTATTCTCATGGTTGTTGCTTGAATAACGGAAAATGATGGGAAACCAAAAGTGGAGCTAGAAAGAAAGAAGAGAAAAAATTATATCTTAGTGGAGTTTAAAAAAAAAATCCAATCTGGAGAAATTCTGGCTAATTCGGGGGGGGGGGGGGGGGGGGGGGGACGACACTGTTAAAATAAAAACCTGTATTTCTGTTCAAGTCACTACAAAAGAGAACCAACCTGTGTGGCAAAGGATTTCAGGGTTCTTTTTGCATCCTTGGCCGTCCATTTCGATCTTCGTTTCAGGATCTTGGCATGAAGCTTGGCAATCCGATTCTCTGCGTCTTCTGAGTAGAACTGCTCAGACACAATGAGCCTCAATTGACTGAGCTTTGAAGACACTACCATCAAAAGAACCAGCAAGCCAAAGATAATTGAC
Source organism: Neoarius graeffei (assembly GCF_027579695.1). Lineage (NCBI taxonomy): Eukaryota > Metazoa > Chordata > Actinopteri > Siluriformes > Ariidae > Neoarius > Neoarius graeffei. Next base: position 50,034,004 of record NC_083587.1, on the reverse strand, counting down.
AGAGGGACGACGGATTCGTAGAGCCATAGTTCTGGTGCTGGCAAGCACTTCTTTTCAAAAATGGGCACATCGTAGGAAAAGTCATAGACCTTTTGCTCACGTCCAATGTTAATGCCGATAAAAAAGGTTCCCTCCTGACCCAAAAGAGATGGACACATGAAAAGAAAAAGAACATTTTCAGATTAAATTTGAACACACTAACTACACAATTGAAATTAGTAAAGCATAGAAATTCTGTATGTAAGCATCATGCTTGTAGTACTTGAGTCCGACTCATGCCATAATTTTAAGAACTTGTGACTTGACTTGGACTTGAGCACTGAAGACTCAGACTTGGACTCGGTCTCGTGCATTGGCTGCATTCGGACTCGTAAATTGTAGATAAGGACTTGGATTTTTTCTTTATTTTTTGCAGCACGCCATAATAATTTAGCATAAGATATTTATATCTACATTAATTTTTATACTAATTTCGTGCAAGAGAATGCACATTCACCTGTTCGTACGTCATGTTGAGGAACAAACTAACGTTAATGGCACTAAAATACCTGGAGAGAAGCCCCTAGGATTGTCCGCTTTGCTTATACAGACTTCTTGTGCAGTGGGAAAAAATGCACTGCTATGTGTTCCATATGTAGATGAACTATTGAGGAGATGACGGGGAAAACTTTGAACTTCAATTGTCATTTGGCAAGACTTCATCCAGAGAAGGAAGTGACACGTTATGCTCATTGCTCTGGCCTGCTTACTGACCGATGAACTAGCTAGTGTTAACCCTCTCTCATGTTATTTGCCCTGGTGATAGTGGGCGGGGCTTGCTGAGCGATGAACAAGCTTTTTATCTGTAGCTTATTAACTAAAATGGGGCAGTCAAGCAGTAATATTAGTCTAACACAGCAGCAGAGATGGTTTCAAATAAAGGCAGCAACAGCCACCATCAAATGGTGCGGTTGGAGTCTTGTTCTCGGACTTGACTCAGCTCAATGGTGGATCCGACTCGGATTCGACTCAAAATTTTCTTTAATGACTTGGACTTGAACACTGGGGACTTGAGACTGGACTCGGACTTGAGGTTTAGTGAGTCGACTACAACACTGGTAAGCACTACATATTAAACAAGATAGCCATGATTCAAACTAAAGCATACATATACAGTATATCTGCATTTTTACCTCCACTTTCAGTAACACAGGAACATGGAGTGGCTTCAGCTGTTCTAATCGCTTGCTCAAAACAGAGATAATCCAATAAACAAGAGCATCAAGTCCTATGAAGAAGAGCCAGGCCATACTATGTGTTACAATCGAGATGCTGAATTTAAGCATGCCTTTCACATCTTTTTTGGTTAAATGGGCAGAGGGAACAATAATGTAACGCTTTGATTCCTTCTTAGTCAGAGGGAGGACTGAGGGCTTTCCTTGTAAACGTTGGCTTTCATCATACTTCACAAATTTTTTTGTAAGTAACACATTTTTCTGTTTTCTGTTAAAGCGAAACCTCCTCAAGTAGACAACAGTGGCAATGATGAGTATCACAACCCCTACAACTGGAGATATTTCCTTTCCTATGGATGAAATTCCATTGATGACAACCAACACATTCTCAGCAGTCTTGTTCATGGTCATCTGTGCTTCAGATATTTTCTTTGTGAACTCTCCTGAATGCACAATTGGCTTCAGTTTGAAGTCAGTGTCATAAGTCTCACCTAAAAAACTGGTTAGTCCATTTTTAAGCGTGGAGGCCACCCATTTTAGCATGCGGATATAGTTGCTGAGAGGTGCGAGGTCAATGGTCATAAGCTTTTCCTCCAAATTGCAGACTAAACTCTTTCCAAGTCCTTTCAGGTTCATCAGAGTGTTCTGGATGTTCAATAAGATCACTATTGTTGTGCCAGCTGTAAGGAGCTGTTTCTTGCCTTGTTTCAAGCCGATGGACATCAGGAACAGTATTCCAAAACAACGAACATTTGGAGAAAACCACATAGCTAGCGTAAGGCAAAGCCAAAACACTGCAGTGGTAGCAATGGAGACCTCAATGCCAAAGTTCAAGGGGAAACGGAGAGCAAGGAGGAAAAAAACAGCCAAAATGAAACTGGTGATCAGGCATGAAATAAGCAAAAGGAACTTCTCGCTCCAGCTCATTTCACTCTTTGTTGTGTAGAGTGAACAAATCTGAGATGAAGTCATCTTCAGGCTTGCTTTCAACTTATTTAAGTTCATTGTTGGCTTCTTCTGAAATGACAAAATGGAAAAATGGTTCTTATCATTAATGTAGCAGACACTGCAGCAAGACATAAATATAAGAGTTTGGAAGTATCTACTGGAAATCAAATAGCTTTATTAGGTCACGTTTTATGTCACCAATCTCCAAAAAATGTACATAGAAAATAAGTCTTGATTGTATTAATATTCACTTCCTTTCCTGTGAAGCTCTTAAATATGCTCTTGTGCAATCAGTTCCTTAAAAAAATGATATCATAATGATCAAGGAGCTATCAAAACCAGGCAAGGTAAGTTGCTTTATGTAGCACATTTCATACTCAAGGAAATTCTAGAACATTCACTTTCTCTAGTGTGTTGAATCGTTAAATAGTTCAATAAAGTATCTCTGATTTCTGGTGTTCTCACTGTTCATGACAAGTATCATGTTTGCCAGCATACACAACAATTAAAGTGATCATCCCATGGTGGGAAAGCATTTTGTGAAGCTCCTTGTTTAATTCAGCTACATTATGGTGGAGATATAGAGCTCAAGAAGTAATTTTCCACCAACGTTCAACTGAAAAAAGCACAATAAGCTTATGGGGTACAGCTCTGGAGAAGCACGACCAAGAGCTGGATTATCAAAAATAGACCAAACTTTGAACATCCCTTAGAGCACCATGCAGGGACGCCGCTAGAAATTTTGGGCCCTGTGAAAGAATATAATATTGCCCCCCCCCTTACGTTTCTGGTAACCCGACTTCTTCATGATGGTGTCAATCTACTGATGGTTCAACATCAATTCTGCTTCTACCATGCACAGTTAATGTTAGTGCTGGATTGGAAAGCAGCAAACCTAACATGGTGTGACACTCTGGCTCCACCTACACAAGACTATACCATGTAATGAATAGGGAGAGGGATGAAATATAAAGACTATCTATTGTAATAATTTTGTGGAAAATTAAACCAGAAGGTTGTTGCATTTGCTCATTTTAAGAGACAAAATTATTATTATTATTATTATTATTATTATTATTATTATTATTAAATTAACTTGCACATGGTAATAATATTAATATTGTCCTCTGAGGGCCCTCTGTCAATGCTGGGCCCTTAGAATCATCCTACCCCCCACCCCCACCCCCCAACACACTCCTGGCATCATGAAATGCATTTACAAAGGAAAGAATATGGAAGAACAGTAACTCTGGAAGAGGAAGAAGCAACCAAGCAGCTAATGATACTCTGAGGGAGCAGAAAAAATCCACAGCAGAGCAACTATAACATAGATCTATCACAAAGCTAAGCTTCATTGAAAAGTGGCAAGAAGAAAGCCTTTGCTTTCCCAATATCAAATCCTGTTTGTACTTTGCTAAAATGTATATGGAAGATATAGCAAATATGAAAAAAAAGGTTCTACGGTCAGAACACTGCCTATCACTCAGAAAGCAGTGTCTTTACTGTGAAGCATAGTGGTGGTAGCATCATGGTTTTAGAATGCTTTTCATCAGCAGGAATAAGGAAAACCGTTCAGGAATGAAGAGGAAATACTGGAAAATACAAGAACATTCCGGAAGAAAAATCTGCAGTCTAGAAGAGACCTGAGACTGAGGTAAGACAATACCCTGAAGCAAATAGTAAACAAAAGCTACACTGGAGTGGTTTCAACTCTAAAAGCAAAGTCCAAACTTCAAGGTGATTGAAAAGCTTCATGTTGATTTTGATTGCTGTTGATTCAATAGACTTATAGCTGTAATAATAATAATAATAATAATAATCCGACATATATGGCACAGTACACATACGTAAACTCACCAGCCATTTTAATAGGAACTTGTTCTTGATTCTAAGGTTCCTGTTCTTGACTGCAAGAGTGGAACCCAATGTGGCCTTCTGCTGTTGTATGCTGAGATGCTTTTCTGTTCACCATGGTTATAAAGAGTTGCTATGAGTTACTATATCCTTCCTGGCAAAAAAGATCAAACCAATTTGGATATGTATATGGAAGATATAGCAAATATGAAAAAAACGGTTCTACAGTCAGAACACTGCCCATCACTTAGAAAGCAGTGTCTTTACTGTGAAGCATAGTGGTGGAAGCATCATGGCTTTAGAATGCTTTTCATCAGCAGGAATAAGGAAAACCGTTCAGGAATGAAGAGGAAATATTGAAAAATACAAGAACATTCCGGAAGAAAAATCTGCAGTCTAGAAGAGACCTGAGACTGAGGTAAGACAATACTCCGAAGCCTTTCTTTCTTTCTGACCTTTCTTATCAACAAGGCGTTTCCACCCACAGAACCATCACTCACTCACTCACTCACTCACTCACTCAGTGTTTTTTTTTTCCGTACCATTCTGTGTCAACTCTAGAGACTGCTGTGTGTGAAAACCCCAGGAGATCAGCAGTTTCTGAAACACCCAAACCAGTCCATCTGGCTCAAACCAGCACCCATGCCACAGTGAAAGGCACACTTTGAGATCACAATTTTTCCCTATTCTGATGTTTGAACATTGTGAACATTAACTGAAGCGTATGATTTTATGCATCGTGCTGCTGTCAATAGATTGGCTGATTAGAGAACTGCAGGAAACAGCAGGTGGATGGGTGTACCTAATAAAGTGGCCAGTGAGTGTATATTTAAAAAAAAATAAAAATGTTTCCAAATTGCATCCAAAGGTGGTATTACCAAGTACTAAATCAGGAGGAGGGAAATATTTATGCAATCAAGCCATTTCCGTTTATTTCCAAACAAGCTTAAGAACCAAAGAGATTCACTTTTCCACTTCAACAGAATTAACAATTTTGTGTATATCGTTGAAAAAAAAAAATCCCAATTAAATCCATTTCAACCTGAGGGTGTAACACTATAAAATATGGAAAATTATAATGAGGTGTGAATACTTATGCAAAGCACTGTTTTAAACTATACAGTTATCCAGATTGGATCAATTCTACAGTAGGGATTGTGTTAATCTAAGACTCAGCGAATTCTCCCAAAACCATCCCATAATTGTCATAAAAGATTATATTCTATAGAATATTATTAGATTTACAATCTTATCATCTTTTAGTGTGTTTGAAGTTTTAACTTACCTCACCTGAGCAGACACACTGAGCTGCACACGCCACAGTTCTTGAAATGATAAATGTGTTCGAAATGAAGGTCCTCTTCAGCTTTTATTGAGTCAAAATTGCAATGTTTACTCACATTCATGAGATGTCTCATAAGGTGGAACCGCAGTTGCAGAACTATTTTTAGGGAAGGAAAAGATGACCAGTACAGCTGGACAGTAGCACCAACGTGGCTTTCTCTTCCTTTTTTCAGTTTCAAAAAAAAAAAAATTGCTTACATGTCTCATCTCATTATCTGTAGCCACTTTATCCTGTTCTACAGGGTCACAGGCAAGCTGGAGCCTATCCCAGCTGACTACGGGCGAAAGGCGGGGTACACCCTGGACAAGTCGCCAGGTCATCACAGGGCTGCACACAGACACAGACAACCATTCACACTCACATTCACACCTACGGTCAATTTAGAGCCACCGGTTAACCTAACCTGCATGTCTTTGGACTGTGGGGGAAACCGGAGCACCCGGAGGAAACCCACGCGGACACGGGGAGAACATGCAAACTCCACACAGAAAGGCCCTTGCCAGGGGCCACAGGGCTCGAACCCAGACCTTCTTGCTGTGAGGCGACAGCGCTAACCACTACACCACCGTGCCGCCCTTGTACAGTACGGAAAAGTCAAAAGTTTGCACACACCTTCTAATTCATTGTTTTTTCTTTATTTTTATTAATTAAAGGACCCTTCATGTGTTAAAGTAATGATGGATGTTGTTTCTCTTTACTTAGTTGAGCGGTTCTTGACATAATACGGATTACTACAGTTGTGGTGTTGAATAGGGCTGTTTACTGTATTGTTTATAATTTCCTATTTACTGTTTGATCTCAAACGCATTAAGAAGGCAAGAAATTGCACTAATTAACTTTTGATGAGGCACAGCTGTTAATTGAAAAGCATTCCAGGTGACTACCTCATGAAGCTGGTTAAGATAATGCCAATAGTGTGTAAAATGTCATCAAGGTAAATGCTAGCTATTTTGAAGAATCTAAAATATGAAATATATATATATATATATATATATATATATATATATATATATATATATATATATATATATATAAAATACACACACTTTTTTTGTTTACTGCATAATTCCAGATATGTTCCAGATGTTAGAAGAAGAAAGCTTTATTTGTCACATGCACACTTCAAGCACAGTGAAATTCATCCTCTGCATTTAACCCATCTGAAGCAGTGAACACATGCGCACACACCCAGAGCAGTGGGCAGCCACACTAGAGCGCCCGGGGAGCAGTCAGGGGTTAGGTACCCGTACCTTGCTCAAGGGCACTTCAGCCCAAGGCTGCCCCATGTTAACCCAACTATGGGGGAAACTGGAGCACCCGGAGGAAACCCACGCAGACACAGGGAGAACATACAAACTCCACACAAAAAGGCCTTCGCCAGCCGCTGGGTTCAAACCCGGAACCTTCTTGCTGTGAGGTGACAGTGCTAACCACTACACCACTGTGCCGCCCAATAGCTATGTTATTTCACAGTTTTGATGTCTTCAGTGTTGTTCTACAACGTAGAAAATACAAAACACAGAAAAACCTGTGAATGGGTCGGGGTGTCCAAAGCAATATCTCTGGACCATACTTATAACCATACGTATCCAAGACATAGCCTTGTAACAGAACACATCGTACCAGGAAAAAATGATAAGGCATTCAAAAGAGTGTAACAAATCTTATTACTGATTGGTTTGTTTGCTTTTATTTTTAAAAAATTGCATCCTTTTCGAATTTAATACAAAATTTTCATTACTAGATTATGTTATCGTCTTGAGTCTTAAAAATATTCAATTGAAATATACAGTACTGTGCAAAAGTCTTCGGCACCCTTTTTTTCCCATCCAAACTTTGTTATCGATTTCTGTTTTCTGACTTCTACATTATTGAGTCGGTACAAAAACATTTTAGAGTCCAAACATTCATTTTCCAGCACAAAATTAAATGTTACAGGAAAAAAAAAAGTTTGTATCTGAGCAGCAGATTACATAAGAGAGCATTCTCATCATCTCTAGCCGCTTTATCCTGTTGTACAGGGTCGCAGGCAAGCTGGAGCCTATCCCAGCTGACTACGGGCGAAAGGCGGGGTACACCCTGGACAAGTCGCCAGGTCATCACAGGGCTGACACATAGACACAGACAACCATTCACACTCACATTCACACCTACAGTCAATTTAGAGTCACCAGTTAACCTAACCTGCATGTCTTTGGACTGTGGGGGAAACCGGAGCACCCGGAGGAAACCCACGCGGACACGGGGAGAACATGCAAACTCTGCACAGAAAGGCCCTCGCCGGCCACTGGGCTCGAACCCAGAACCTTCTTGCTGTGAGGTGACAGTGCTAACCACTACACCACCATGCCGCCCTCGGTTAATTATTATTTTTTCATTATGGTGACTTCAAGAAATTATAGCCTATACTGAAACATTTTTCACAATCGGCCAAAATTTCTGTCCAGTATTCTTCACACCTGGCTACAGAAAGCTGTTATGTAGCTGCTATATCTGTGTAGAAAACATTGTCTGTGAATCTACAGGCATCAAGTAACACTGCAGCGTAGAAGGATGATCTGAATTCATTAAAAATACATGTTTCTGGTTAAATGCAGTGTTTGCTTTTATTTATGCCATAAGTTTCATTTAAGAAGAGGCGGCTTTAGTATCATATCTAATTAAGCAATATTACATGAGCAAGAGTGCAGTAATACTGAATATTGACACGGCTGTGATTTGGGTCTCAGCATGAGTGTCGTAGTTAATTACAGCCTCACTGGTATTCTGTATAGCAGCACGATTGAGAGTGCAATATTGCTTGTATATAACAGTACATCAGCTTAGCTCATATTGATTTGTACATTTGCTTTAAAGGTGCTTCTGGTACAATACAGGGATTTAGCGGATGCTCTTATCCAGAGCGATGTACAACATACCCAGAGCAGCCTGGGAAGCAGTTGGGGCTTAGGTGCCTTGCTCAAGGGAACTTCAGCCATTCCTGCTAGTCCAAAGAATCGGACCGGCAGCCTTTTGGTCCCAAAGCTGCTTCTCTAACCATTAGGCCACAGCTTCCAACAACAACAACAACAATAAGAAGAAGAAGAATAGCAGCAGCAGCACCACCACCACCTTTTCATCTTCATCTGAAGATACGACCATATTCAAGTCAAAAGTGATATTCCTGAAAAGAATCATTTGCCATCTCTGGTAATGACGTCTCGAACAATTCTATAGTCACCATTTTGAACTAGGAATTGGAATTTTATGTGTGTTGAACATGATCATTAACTGATCTTTCATTTCATTCTACAACCCCGATTCCAAAAAAGTTGGGACAAAGTACAAATTGTAAATAAAAACGGAATGCAATGATGTGGAAGTTTCAAAATTCAATTTTTTATTCAGAATAGAACATAGATGACATATCAAATGTTTAATCTGAGAAAATGTATCATTTAAAGAGAAAAATTAGGTGATTTTAAATTTGATGACAACAACACATCTCAAAAAAGTTGGGACAAGGCCATGTTTACCACTGTGAGACATCCCCTTTTCTCTTTACAACAGTCTGTAAACGTCTGGGGACTGAGGAGACAAGTTGCTCAAGTTTAGGGATAGGAATGTTAACCCATTCTTGTCTAATGTAGGCTTCTAGTTGCTCAACTGTCTTAGGTCTTTTTTGTCGTATCTTCCGTTTTATGATGCGCCAAATGTTTTCTATGGGTGAAAGATCTGGACTGCAGGCTGGCCAGTTCAGTACCCGGACCCTTCTTCTACGCAGCCATGATGCTGTAATTGATGCAGTATGTGGTTTGGCATTGTCATGTTGGAAAATGCAAGGTCTTCCCTGAAAGAGACGTCGTCTGGATGGGAGCATATGTTGCTCTAGAACCTGGATATACCTTTTCAGCATTGATGGTGTCTTTCCAGATGTGTAAGCTGCCCATACCACATGCACTAATGCAACCCCATACCATCAGAGATGCAGGCTTCTGAACTAGAGCCCTGCACTCCCGCGGGAGTCCAGCAGGACTCGCGGGACCCGCCGCAAAGCAGTGCAGCGCGGGACAAATCTTGAAAGCTCATTGCAGGCGCGGGCGGGACCAGAAGTGCACATATGCGGCGCGGGCGGGAGCGGTGATAAGCTGCAGTCCCGCTAACTAAAAACATGTTTGAAATAAAATTTATACGTTATTAATTTATGTCTATCATATATAATTTGTGCTGGATATTTTATTTGGCATTAATAAAAACATTTTAAGATGCCTAAATTTGAAGAGAGAGTCAGATTGCCAGATTGAGTGAGAAATGGCATCTTAGATTTGCCATTGATCACCCTAATGGGAAATATTTTGATCACTCTAATGACTCGCCGTTCACACCCAGCTAGCAAGAGAACTATGAGTGAAGTGATTTACTACTTTTTTATGCTGATCAGAGAATTACAATGGTTTCTCATGTAACAAAAATGTGCGATTTGGTATTTAATATTTTAATCGCTTGACAGCACTAATTATTATTATTATTAGAGACACTACATGCTGAATTCAGAAACAAGGTAAATAATAACAAACATGAACGTGAGCTGTAGATATTTATGCTCAAATCCACTCAAAGTAGGGGGCAGGGCACCATCACGCTGTGTCAAGACAAGAACTTTCCTGAGAAATAACGCGAACGTCTGCATCATGCGGGATTTGCGGGCGGGAGCGGGACAAAATATGGCAGGCGCGGGCGGGAGCAGGACTGAAAATCATAATTCTTTGCGGGTGCGGGCGGGAGTGGGACTGCACAATGCGGGCGTGGGCGGGAGCGGGACTGAAAAATCCAACCCGCGCAGACCTCTATTCTGAACTGAGCGCTGATAACAACTTGGGTCGTCCTTCTCCTCTTTAGTCCGAATGACACGGCATCCCTGATTTCCATAAAGAACTTCAAATTTTGATTCGTCTGACCACAGAACAGTTTTCCACTTTGCCACAGTCCATTTTAAATGAGCCTTGGCCCAGAGAAGACGTCTGCGCTTCTGGATCATGTTTAGATACGGCTTCTTCTTTGAACTATAGAGTTTTAGCTGGCAACGGTGGATGGCACGGTGAATTGTGTTCACAGATAATGTTCTCTGGAAATATTCCTGAGCCCATTTTGTGATTTCCAATACAGAAGCATGCTTGTATGTGATGCAGTGCCGTCTAAGGGCCCGAAGATCATGGGCACCCGGTATGGTTTTCCAGCCTTGACCCTTACGCACAGAGATTCTTCCAGATTCTCTGAATCTTTTGATGATATTATGCACTGTAGATGATGATATGTTCAAACTCTTTGCAATTTTACACTGTCGAACTCCTTTCTGATATTGCTCCACTATTTGTCGGCGCAGAATTAGGGGGATTGGTGATCCTCTTCCCATCTTTACTTCTGAGAGCCGCTGCCACTCCAAGATGCTCTTTTTATACCCAGTCATGTTAATGACCTATTGCCAATTGACCTAATGAGTTGCAATTTGGTCCTCCAGCTGTTCCTTTTTTGTACCTTTAACTTTTCCAGCCTCTTATTGCCCCTGTCCCAACTTTTTTGAGATGTGTTACTGTCATGAAATTTCAAATGAGCCAATATTTGGCATGAAATTTCAAAATGTCTCACTTTCGACATTTGATATGTTGTCTATGTTCTATTGTGAATACAATATCAGTTTTTGAGATTTGTAAATTATTGCATTCCGTTTTTATTTACAATTTGTACTTTGTCCCAACTTTTTTGGAATCGGGGTTGTAACTGGTTTCCATCTGAACAAAGGGCATGGAATGATGGAGCAAGAAGGGAAACATATGATTTATATTCAAAACAAGAAACCTCAAGGAAAATAAATTGTTCTAATCTCTGGTAAGATGCGTATTAAGCATTTTGGGAAGGAGTCTCCAGTTTCAGTGATGTATAGCTGCTCTAACAGAAGTGATAACTGGAACTAACTTGCTTCATGGATGTTCCACAGTTATAAACAAAGTTGTTCCTTAATACATTAAAAAAAAATGCTCCCATTGGCAAACTGCTGTAGTACAGGGCGTTTCAAAAAATTTGATATCATTTCACAATCTAATAACTTTGCCAATTCTCATCCAGTTGACCTCAAATTTTAACAGCATGTGTGGAAACAGGTCAAAATTCTATGTTTAATATTTTTTGTTTTTATCTTTTTAGGTATAGAAATGCCATTTACTGGAAAAGAAAAGGTGTTTTGTGTGTTAGAGTACGCTCGACACAGTCCGACAAGATTGTGCAGTGTGCATTTATGAGAGAATTCTCTAAAAATGCACCAACTGCAATGCAGATTTGGACACGGCACAAAAAGTTCAAAGAGGAAGGCTGTCTGTGTGTCTGTATCTCAGGCGGCACGCATATTGAAAATTTGTGAAATTGTTCATGGAATCCACATACTTCTGAATTTCTCATTCAAATTTTGAGGAATAAATCTTATATTGCTCAACATTAAGCCTGTTCAGTTTCATTTGCCTAGACTATGTAGTTTCTGGGATATATACATCTCAAATAATATCAAATTTTTTTGAAACACCCTGTATCAGAGGAATAAAACACTTTAGGGAAGTGCTGTTATTGGGGAAAAAAAAACCATTATCACGGTATGTTATTGGATCAAGTTTACTCTGGAGTGGCTCTTAACTTCACATCAGTGCATGATTTTGTGTTTTGTTCCTTAAATATCTCAATAGCAAACATCTTCAAAAAAAACCTGTTTTGAATAATGTATTCTTGAAGACTGAACTGAGTCTTTTATTTATTTATTCATTTATTTTGGATGAATGATGAAATGATGAAATAAAATATCACTAAAATAAAATTCCATCTTGATTTCTTCTCACGATGGAGTGAACTGTCCTAACCAAAGATCTCCAACACATAGATTCAGTGTAATATCCCTTTTTTATTGTTTAAATTGAAAAATAACTTACATAAATCTCTGTACTCAACCATACTTAACCAAGACATAGCCTTGGCATGAACGCATTGTACCAGAAAAAAAGAGAAGGCATTCAAAAAGGGTATAACATGTTTTATAGTCGAGTGAGACATTATCCCAATTCCGTGCGATCTTATCTATAGATGCCTGCTTATGTACTTAAAAAAAAAAAAAAAAAAAAAAATCCAAATTCCATAACTTATGACATATGGTATAATATATACAGTAAAATTGTCAAATCAGAGCGAAACTATACAAAGCTTGGTAGAGAAAAGTAAAGATGCTAAATGAACACCAACATAGATTTCGCTTGACCTGGAAGAGGAATAATGTCTCCGTATATCTCCATTCTGACATTATACCTAGAAGAGTCATCTCAAAGTTTCGATAATTACTAAAATAGAAAATAAAAAAATTAACTGGTCTTGGCTTGTAAATAAAATAACAAAAATATATTAAAGGAACTTTCTGAAAACTAAGCAAGAAGACGAAAATCTAGAAATTTCTATTTTCTATCATGTGGCAAGTTTTCATGTCATGCGAGCGTCCACGTCGTCCCAGTTCCAGGGTCGTGTGTGTAAAACTGCACTATGCAATACTGCAACTGTCCATGAGATGCAGGAAACCATTTGCAAATCAACTATGGGAGGATCATTCATCCTGAATACTGGGGGAAATATTTGTTTCCAGGATATAAAATTCCTTTCTTCCTCTTCTTCTTGTTTTTTTTTTCTTCAAAAAAAAAAAAATGGACAAAATTCGTGGAATGTTTTGTTCAAACCCAGCCAAATGTTCTTAAAATTCAATCAGGGACCAAAGTAAGATAGTCGACATGCACTGTACAAGAAATTCCAAAAAAAAAAAAGTTACTTTTTTTTTTCTTTCCAAATCTTTATCAAAACATGCTGTGTTACTGCACATTGTGCCCAAGCCATGTTGCAGAAAATCCATTTCAACATGCTTGTTAGATCAAATCGAGTCCAAATAAAGTACCGTACAAAACGCAAGACTGTACGATCAGCCCTGTGGAAATGTTGGAACGATGTCGGAGGGGAAAAATAGGGCAAGAGCAGCAAGAGTTACCCTGGGACAAGAGAGAGAAAAAGAAATGTGTACAATTTACACATTATCTCTGTCAGCCTTCCGTCTTAATCAATGAAATCAATATTACATTTTTCATTTTTTCAACCTCATATGAAGAGGAGTCTTTTTTTTCTCCCTCTAAATAAATTCTAAAGTCCTTATTTAATCATAATGTCCGTAAAAATACAGTAGAGACCCTAGCACTTTAGGTCTTTAGGATAATAAAACAGGATTCCTAATGTTTTCCCCCCTTTAAATCACACTGTTGCATTCACTCAGCATGAAAACCATGCACTAGTTAAATTTCTCTTTAAAAATAATAGAAATTTTCAAAAAAGATGGCTGATTCATCTGTTTCATTTGTGTATGTTCTTTTCTTTTTCTGTCTTTTTTTGCAAGTTGCAATCTCAAGAAAATATTAGTTTCTTTGAGATCAGCTAAATTTTGTGTCCATGCAAAAGAAAAAAAGACAACAACAAAAAAAACAGTCCCTTGAAATTTCATACAATATCAACAGAAAACTCATTCCATTCCAAACGTTCATCCAGGGAATCTCGAACCTTCTCTTTCCTGTTGTTAATAACTTTCTCAGTATTGCATTTTTCTGTTTTGTTTTTTAAATTTTTTTTAAAAAAAATCTATAAACAGTCTCGCTTGCGATCGTGTGCATATCTGAGGAGTGCAGACGCTTTAATACGAAGTCACTTCCATATCACAAACTCTGGGTCTGTTTAAATGGCATGACCCAAGAAACACTCTTCACCCGTTCACATACAAATGAACAATGAACGATAATGGAAGAGAAACAAATGAGCATTAATATGGGCTTGTGTAGAACCCCATGGCTTCGAATAGGACAAAAAAACAGGTCCATTTCCTTTGTCTGGCTGTTCCCCATGATTGTAGGGGTCACTCTCCATGCTCAACATGTGCGAGGCTTTAGGTTTATTTATCTATTATTAGTATTATCATCTTTTATTTATTTATTTATTTTTTGCGAGCAAACACAGGACCACTTTTAGTTTTCACCCCTAAGAAACAGGCTCAGAAGACAACACCAAGCATGCAGTGTGTGTTACTGGGGAGGGGCAGCAACTGGCCTCAAATCTCAAACTCCCACCATCGGGATGATGGATGATGCTACAACAACCACGCTAGTCGTTAGCGCTGTGCTACGAGCGGCTGAACGGCGCAGAGCTGCTGTCCAGAGACGTCTGCGATGCTCTTCGAGTCAGAGGAGCGAGCGTCGGGTCCACCAGTGAGGACGGGGGGAAGAGCTTGAACCAGCCAATCACCATGTTGGACAAGTCCAGCTCGTCTAAAAGTATCTGAACGGCACCCATAAATGATTTGTGGTCCATTCGGCCGTAATCTCCCCACACGATGACCTGATGGACAAGAGAGAAATAATGTTATGCATCTGGAGCCTTCATTTTCAGTGATATTTACATTTATTCTATCCGCGTTCACTGAATATGAGCAATCGCATGCTCTGATTGGCTACTCTACTACCAGGCTATCAGCTCATATACCGTGAGTAGAGAAAAAAAAAATGGCGACGTGTTCTGTTGAACCAACCGAAAACAAAACCCCCAAAGAAGCAACAAAATATGGAAGACAAGTATTTGATGGTAAGAACAGATCTTTTTTTTTTATTTTTCAAGAATTATTATTATCGCATTTTTCACAAATTGCTCCTGTCATTTCATTGGTTTGTTTATATTCTTCATTTTTAAGCATTAAAATTTGTTGAATTTTTTTTTAGACTGGTTCAAAAGCTTAAAGAAGTTTGAAAATTACATCACTGAAAGGTCCAAGGAAGAATTGAAAAAAATAAATGTCTAAAACTATTCTATATGTCAGCACGACAGCAAGACGGCACTTTCTGTAACAAAAACAGAACTAAAGTCAATTTGTGCAGCCATCAAGAGGTTTTTAAGTAGTCCACCTACACTACCGTTCAAAAGTTTGGGGTCACCCAGACAATTTTGTGTTTTCCATGAAAAGTCACCCTTTTATTTCCCACCATAAGTTGTAAAATGAATAGAAAATATAGTCGAGACATTTTTCTGGCCATTTTGAGCATTTAATCGACCCCACAAATGTGATGCTCCAGAAACTCAATCTGCTCAAAGGAAGGTCAGTTTTATAGCTTCTCTAAAGCGCTAAACTGTTTTCAGCTGTGCTAACATGATTGTACAAGGGTTTTCTAATCATCCATTAGCCTTCTGAAGCAATGAGCAAACACATTGTACCATTAGAACACTGGAGTGAGAGTTGCTGGAAATGGGCCTCTATACACCTATGGAGATATTGCACCAAAAACCACACATTTGCAGCTAGAATAGTCATTTACCACATTAGCAATGTATAGAGTGCATTTCTGATTAGTTTAAAGTGATCTTCATTGAAAAGAACAGTGCTTTTCTTTCAAAAATAAGGACATTTCAAAGTGACCCCAAACTTTTGAACGGTAGTGTAAGTGGAAATGATTTTTTTTCAGACGTTTTGTATAAAGTTTTTATTTATCAAATTTGCAAAAAAAAGAAAAAAAAAGCTCCGTTTCTCAAAATCCAGTGAATGTGGATAGAATAAAACAGCTATTCCACTCAATCTCATCATCAGCTCATGTACGACTGGATTTCATGGAATAATTGTTTCATATATATATATGAGGTAGGAAAAAACATTGCTCACTTGTAAGACTTTCCCCCCTGGACTCTCTTCGAAGGACAGCTGCTGCTGATAAAGAGGGTCCAAGGTTTTGCGTGCTACTTTTGTTTTCTTTTTGGCTATGCATGCTCCGTTCTCCAGCAGGTACACCTTCACGTAAGGAGCTGCACACACATACACACACACAGAGGGATTGCCTTCAGGTTAGATTAATGGCTTATTTGAACAATATGGCCTTATGTGGCAGATTTATAATCCAATCTTACCTGGCAGTGCCTTCGATCCTGGTTTACCCACAAGGCCTCGGGCCCGAATGATCTCCACCTCTAGAGCTCCTTTCTTCTCCACCATTCCAATCTGAATGTCGCCTGGACACGGAAAGAAGAAATCCAGTATTAGTAACCGTCATTCCATTAACATACTGTACCTCTTGGAACGCTAAGCATTTGTATACAAATTGAAGCAAAGGTCTCAGCTTAGTCAAGCAGCCTGGTTTATTTTTAACACTCACCCATGGGAGGTGTAGCCAAAGTCTGTCGGCCTACTAACTGAGCAGGGCCTAGTCCATCCAGGAAGTCGCTGAACTGGCTGTCTGCTGAGAGTCGCACTCCAGGAAAGATCAGGCTACAAGAGAAACAACTTTTACTATTAAGCCACTGACGCAAAGAGCAAGAACATAAACAGCTACCTGACAGTGTGTTTACGCTACACAAGCGTGTTACTCACTTCCCCTCAGAGCTGAAGCTGTTCATGCTGCCGTCAGTGGACTCACGGCTGGCCTGCCGTGTCATTCTATTCCTCATCTCCACCGCCAGGCCTGTCTCGGTGCTCCTCTGGACGGTGCTGCGCAGTTTCTTTCCTCCTGCTTCTATACGGAGACACAAAGAACAGAAAACTTCAGTTATTAGCCTTTAATTCGGAGCAGAAGTTCTATAATTGCACAGAAATGTAAAATAAAATAAAAATGGCTGATATTTTTGCACCTGGGTTGTTTATAACCCCACTTTATATATCATTCACTTTTTCACCTTAAAGCATATCAATTATTCAGTAACCAGTAAGAAGACTTTCAAGGATAAATACATAAAACAATCTGACTTTTGGACCCATGTTGTCCTATTTGCTATTTAGATTTTCTGTCTTCTCTTTTTTTTCTTTATTTTCACTTTTCTGGAATCAAGAACAGCAACACTGGTCATAAGTAAAAATACACAGAATGGTATGAAGTAGACGATGGGGCTTATTTCTTTCTAGCCCAGAATGTAGATTCAAAAGTCTGAAATGCCACTAGATTTACCAACCACTGGGGCAAATTTATTTAAAAGGGAACTGAAGTCATTTTGAAACTTGCTTTATTTCTTAATTAACATGCTATTCAATTACGTTTTCGGTTTTAGTAACCTTATATCGTGACTTGTATTGGCAACTAATTGCAATTAAATATTATACTTATCGGCCTATTCGGTTTTTAGCCGTGTTGAATTTAGTCCGTTTGGTCCACGGCAGGCGTCGCTTATCCGCGCGATCTTCACGAGACTTGTGCGAGACTTCGAAACGTGAAGTGTCAGCCAGGTGTCAGTGCCGCCATTTTGAAAACGGTTTTCCAAACGAAATATTGCACAAAAACAAGTTTAAATGACGATTACTGCCTACTTTTTTCAAACTTTCCTGATTGCTATCAAAACAAACAAAACTTCCAGCTTGATTACATCAGCATTCAGAAGAGGGTGCGCGCGTCTTTTGACAACGTTGGCAGATGTCGGTCACTTTGATTTCCGCTGTACGTTTTACTTCCGTCCTACGATGTCTCGCACAGGTCTCAATATTTCAAACACTCATAACTTGCTATAGCAGTGACAAAATAGCTATCAAAAATGCATTCTTATTTAATAAAATGAGATAAATAGAATTTTGATGATAAAAAAATTGCCTTCAGTTCTCCTTTAAGCCCACTTTGCTTATACAACAAAGTGCAAATTATACAAACGGACAAACGACAGGTGCCACTACAGATATTCGGTTGGGGGCAGCCATGGTCTGAAGTTTAGTGAAGTAGCCTTGGGCCCAAAGGGTTGCTGGTTTGATTCCTGGGACCGGCAGGAAAAACGTGAGGGGAGTTGAGTGAATGAACATCACTTTTCCCTCCATCTGTATCATGGCTGAAGTGCCCTTGAGCAAGGCACCTGGGCGCTGTAGCATAGCTGCCCACTGCTCTGGGTATGTGTGTGTGCTCATTGCTCACTTGAGTGTGCATGCATGTGTTCATTGCTTCAGATGGGTTAAATGCAGAGGAGGAATTTCACTGTGCTTGAGTGTACATGTGACCAAATAAAGGCTTCATCTGCAGTGTAATATAGTAAATCTTGTAATTGAGGCGAAATTGAGATGTAGTTTATTGCAATTTCACAGGCCTTTGTTTCAAGACATTTCTTTCCACATTACACGGACGCACACTATTGAATTCCTCCTCAGATGATCCAAAGTGACAGCTGACTCGTTCTATCTCAGACATGATGCCTGCTCATCTCTGCATGTGACAAGCACTGAAGACTCACACATAGCCCTGTGCCTGTTAGATGTCGTTAAACCCCATCCCTGCTACCTCTACCACCATAACACCACGCTGCCAGGTCAAAGCCAGACCACAGCTGGCACCAGTCCATGACTTACAGCAGCAATGAAGAGATGAAAACATGGCAGAAGGTTTTGCTGCGTGAGCTCTTGCACGCAGTCAGGTTTTATGTTAAATCTTATCTCCAGTATTCCAACTTGTTAATGAATCATTTCTAACTGACTGTAGGGACCGTGTGGTCACGTGACCAATGATATCTTAACAACATGATCAAACCAATCCTTGCTTATAGCTAAAAAGACATCAGCTGGTCATCAGCTGATCCTAAGGTAAAACCACTTCTTGTTAAGTAACAGTTGGTTAATTTTATTACACACATCGACCAACAAATCTAATGAAGCTGTGAGCCATTTGGTGCTACATCACGCACTTTAAATAAGACACTTAGCTAAAACTTAAATACAAAAAAAGATTAAGTATTGGTTAAATTGTATGTCACAGTTTGTAAAGCATAATATATTGGTGCAATTGTGCAAATATGATTCAAATAAAAGAATAACACTAATAAAAGAATAGTGTTCATTCTACAAAGTAGTTAGTATGAAATATATTCACCGGCAAAGTAAAAGTACTGAACATTTTTGTTTCTCAAAGTACAAGTAATGCAAATGACTTCATGTAATCTTTTTCTAGTTACACTTGCACTTTGTAATTTTCAATATTACTAATTAATATTTTCTGTAATATAGTTCCTCCAGTCATCAAAGCCACCTTCTTCTAATATGACTAAAAATCGAGATACATTATTAAATTCAATATGTCAAATTATAATAATATTGATATTGTATATTGATGTAATGTAATATTATAATAATAAGGGAATGCATTACTTTGGCAAACAGGAAAATGAAAATCCTGACTATATCCAAAACCTCAAGCACTCATTCATCTGCTGCTGTTGTTGTTGATGATGATGATTACCGAGCAATGGCGGATTTAAGTATAGGCAACATGGGCAGTTGCCCAGGGCGGTACAAGCTAGAACCGCCACTATTACCTCGAAGATTAAGTTAAGAGGGTAGACAGGATCCTTCAGATTCATCAGATGTAATCTGATCCTGAAAGGCAATGTGACGACGCAATGAATGATCAAAATATATAATTGTTTTGATGGCGCATGACAAACATAGCTGTTTAATTCAAATGTTATATGTTTACATTATATCTGTTACTGTTAACTAGCTAGCTAGATATTTCTAGAAACAAACAGAACCAAGAGTAGTGTATAACCCTTTGTACAACCCCTGCACGTTTTTTTTTCAATTATTATTATTATTATTATTGTAGCCACTTTCTTCTCATGTCACTGAGGACCGAGATACTGCATATTTTTAATTACAAATGCCCCAGGGATGATTACAAAGGTTCGCATTTGTGCTTTTTCGTATGACTTTATTTGCACCAAACATTGTTACCCTCTTGAGACATATTAAAAGTAGAAAAGACAAGGGAACCACTCTAGGGATGAGGAAAGATTCAGTTTCATACTGTTTTTCCTGACAGTGAATTTTTTTTTCAGACCTATACACACTACATACACATTTCTGATTCAGCGTCCTCCTCCTCTACCTCTGATTCTGAACATTCAGAATGACTCTGAACACACACTGTGCCAACAGAGACCACCTCACTAATCAGCAGCCATAGCGCACATGCCCTCATTAACAGGGTAATAATTACCTGTGAGAAGATAAACCCATTTCCAAATGCCATCTCCAGGAAGAAAATCCTCTCGCTCATTAATCCTGCATTCATTATTAAATCAAACTGAGCTTAATGAAAGCTCCCTTCACAGACAATCGTCTGGTATGTTTGTGATCAAAGATGCTGAAGATTACAGATTAGATTTGAAGAAGTATCTCTCCAGCATTCAAGCTAGAGCAGCTTCCTGTTTCGACAAGGTTACACATATTAAGATTTACTTCCATAAGGTTTTTCGCCAATTTTAATATATTATGAATACCAAGAAGCTGAGAGAGCGAAAGAGCTAGACTGAAACGTCAAGGTCAGGATGCGTGCTCGCAACCTTGGCTGAAGCATCATGTTTTTATGCTAGATTTATTACATAGGAATAGAATAAGATATGCATGAATCACCACAACAAAATATGTTCGCCATTGGATTAGATTAGAAAAAGATTCTGGTGTCTATTGATAGAAATGACACTGTAATAAACATCAGATGCACATATTGTAATATTACTAAGAAAATTTCAAATCAAAGCGCACATCCCTCTCTTCCTCTTCTGCTATCTCTCCATCTCACCAGACTCCAAGAACCAGGATGTCTCTCACCTCCTTCCTCCTCGTCAAACGAGTTCATGCAAGGAAAGTAGACAGCCAGTGCCTCGAACGAGGCAGACAGGCTCATGCGGCTCTGCGAGCGCTGCATGCGCCCATTCCCGGAGCTGGAGCATGATCCGGTGCTCGTCGTGGTGCTGGTTGCATCGTGGCTCTGCCTTCCCATGTTGCCCTCGGATCACTTTTGCGCAAAAGCTCAAATGAAGAAGCTTGAATGTTCAAAATTGAGATTGACTAGCTGCTCCTTACAAACAGAGAAGCCCGTAGACCATAACAAAATACCTAGTAGTAGCAGACTGCACTGTGTGTGTTTTGGGTGCGTGTGTGTGTGTGATTGAGATCCCTGGAGTATGCAGCACTGGTGCTCTGAATTGAAAGAGGCTGTCTGCTTGTCTCAGCTCCTCTCTTTTCTAGAGTGCACACACTCCGACTCTATCACTTTCTCTCTCTCTCTCATACACGGAAAGGAGGGAGGGTGAGTCGAGCTTCCTTTCCTCCTCTCTTAGCCAATCGGCGGATGCGCTGAGGATGAGCACCTAAGACCTAATGAGCTCTACCCAGAGATACAGCATCAGTGTACGTCTGTGTATGTGTGTCTGTATGGCCATTAGCAATCATAGCATCTTTTCTGTCCTCCAGACACACCAGACACTCCCAGTTCACGTGGTGAGCACGGACACACACGCATACAAAGTGTGACATCCATCCATTTAGTAAACATTTCTTCTCCTCAGATAACAAACAGAGCCGGCTGTTTGTCTGCCTATAATTACAGGCTCTCTCACTTTATGGTCTTAGCAGTCCATCATTTCCTAGCATATTTACTTGGAAGAAGTCTGACTCAATAACAAGAACATTTTCATTTCAACTTTAAAGAAGAAAATACATTAAGAATGACGCACAACATAGCTACTACACAGAACATACCACAGAAGTTTGCTGATAACTAAATAAAACAGTACAGAATATCCAAGTTTATTTTAGATTATGGAAGATTATGGTTAGTAAGCAAATAAAGCCTCGGTCACAACCGGCCGTACGTGCTCCTACGGCCGGTCTACGTGCAAAAAACGCAAGAAACGCACGGAGGGCGCGCGTGTGACGTGCTGATTTTCGAGCCGTAGACTGGCCGCAGACCGGCTGCAGAGGTTCTTTGTCATGTAAAACAAACTCTACGGGCGCTTACGTTTTTTTCAGGTTGCAAGACAAACTTACGGCCAACGTGCGTCTTTCTCCACGAACAAAAAAAAGCAGCGATTTGGGAAACGCCAAAAATCGCACGGCCAAAAAATCGTATGTCCGGTTGTGACCTAGGCTTAAGCTACCACAGAAAATTACTGATAGCTAGCGAAATGTGTGGAGTGTTTTTTTTTTTTAGAAGTACATTTACTTCTGAAGTAACATTTACTTGATTTCCACAGAAAATTAACAAAAGCTAGCTAAAAGTTACCACAGAATATTAAAGAAAAAGCTTGTTAAAGCTATCCCAGGATGATTACTGATAGCTAGCTAAAAGTTACCACAGAAAATTCCTGATAGCTAGCTAAATGTTACTTCAAAATTAACATTTATTTCTGAAGTAACATTTACTTGGTTACCACAGAAAACTAATGAAGCTAGGTCAAAGTTACCACAGAATATTAAAGAAAAAGGCCAGTTAAAGTTACCACAGGAGATTATTAATAACTAGCTAAAAGCTACCATAGATAGTTAGTTAAAAACTACCATAGACATTTGATGATAGCTGGCTAAACGTTACCAGAGAAGTTTAATGATAGCTAAAAGTTGCCACAGAATATTAAAGATAAGGCCAACTAAAGTTACCACACAAATTTGATAACTGCTAGCTAAAAGTTACCATCGATGTTTGATGAATAGTTAGCTAAAGTTACCACAGAAAATTACTGGTGGCTAGCTAAATGTTCCGTCAGAATTAACATTCACTTCTGTAGTGAGATTTACTTGGTTACCACAAAAATTACTGAAGCTAAGTATAAGTTACAACAGAATATTAAAGAAAAGGCCAGTTTAAGTTACCACAGGAGATTGCTAAACATTACCACAGAAATTTAATGATAGTTAATTAAAAGTTAACAGATAAGTTTGATGATAGCTAGTTAAAAGTTACCATAGACATTTGATGATAGCTGGCTAAATGTTACTAGAGAAGTTTAATGATAGCTAAAAGTTGTCACAGAATATTAAAGATAAGGCCAGTTAAATTTACCACACAAGTTCGATAATCGCTTGCTAAAAGTTACCATCAATGTTTGATGAATAGTTAGCTAAAGTTACCACAGAAAATTACTGGTGGCTAGCTAAATGTTCCTTCGGAATTAACATTTACTTCTGAAGTAACATTTACTTGGTTACCACAAAAATTACTGAAGCGAAGTAAAAGTTACCACAGAATATTAAAGAAAAAGGCCAGTTAAAGTTACCACAGGAGATTACTGATAGTTAGCTAAACGTTACCACAGAAGTTTAATAATAGCTAAAAGTTACCACAGAATATTAAAAAAGCCAGTTAAAGTGGTCACAGGAGACATTGATAGTTACATAAAAAGTTACCACAAAATTATTGATAGCCATTTAAAATTTTACCTCAAATGATTATTGACAACTAGCTAAACTTTATTGCAGAAGAGTAAAGCTACCTCAGAAGTTTTATCTAGCTAAAAATTACCACCACAAACGATAGATTACTAGCTAAAAGTTACCTCAAGATTATTGATAATTATCTTAAAGTCACCAAAAAAAGAATACTGATAGCTAGCTAAAATCACCACAGACATTAAATGATAACTAGTTAAAAGTCACAACAGAAGATTATTCATAGCTAGCTAAAATTCACAGCAGGGGATTATTCATAGCTAGCTAAAAGTCACCTCAGAATTTAGTTAGTAGCTATCTAAAAGTTACCTGAGAAAATTCATCATTAGCTAAAGATTATACCAAATATTATAGATCGCTAGCGGACGGTCACTATTTCTGTCAGAAGCCTAAACCTGTGAATAAATGAGAAAACATGATTATATGATGGTCTAAAAAGATTCTGCAGCAAGTTTAAGTATCAATCCTTAAAACACACTTCTGAAAAGAAACCTTGTTCATGTAGAAGTAGAGGCTCGATTGTTTATTGATTTCTTGAGACTCAATGTGCATTAGATTTTAGTATAAGATAACCATTCTGACCTTTACACAAAGAGCTCACTGAAGAAAAAACCTTACACTGATATCACCACAGGATTAGTGATAGCAGACAGCTGAGGGAGAACTAATTAAACACGTTCATTAAAGATGAAGATCTTATTAAGGAAAGAGTATTCTATCCTTTTCTCCACAGCTGCTAGGGGATTTAGAGAGTGTCAAGTGCAAGCACTTTTGATAAGAATAAAGGTACAGGAGTGCTGAAATGAAAGATCACACTTACGGTATCCAAAATGCCTTGTGTGTGTGTGTGTGTGTGTGTGTGTGTGTGTGTGTGTGTGTGTGTGTGTGAGTGAGTGAGAGAGAGAGAGAGAGAGAGAGATTAAGAGTTTCTTCAGGTTTGAACAATACATATAATACACAAGCTATATAACGTAATTGATATTATATTCAATACACAGCCTTCGTAATATAATTTGGCACGGTTTTATTACACTATAGATCTCTACCGCACAGAACTATAACCCCATAATGCACTATTATGACCACATACTATAATGCACTCACATGGTGGAGGACACTCCGATGACCCCACAATGCACAATTATGCGTACCTTATGCCTCCATTATGCACTATTATGACCCCATAAAGCACTACTCTAGCCCCGTACTATACTATTATGGTCCCACCATGCATTCCTATGACCCAGTTATGGACTATGCACTAGCTGTGCACTTCACTCTCGACTGCTTTACCTACACTACATACAACTTTGATTCCTTTATGGCTCATTCTGTCTGCTCACACCATGGATCCTTTGCCAAATGGTTATATATGGTAAGAAACATGACGAGGGCGGAGATGTTTTGACAGGCTCTGCTGTTCTTATAGTAAAGCAACAATTGTTTAAACTCTGCTAGAAGTACTCAGACAGGCAGGATGGAGTGGAGGCAAATATTATATATACACACGGTATATTAACATTTACAACCCCAGGTCTCTGAAAAATAGCACTTAAAAGTCAGGAAGACAGTGGACCGTGTACAAATATCATTATTGGAAGAGAAAGAACATCAATCATTCCATGTGCAATTTATCTCCAAGTACACTGTAGGAGAATATCATCAAATGACATTACAGGTCAGTTAAAACCATATGGAGCTGAGTCACAAAGTGTTAGTAAGGCTCATCCAGTGCTCTCACACACACACACACACACACACACACACACACACACAATCACAGGATGCAGCTAATATAATATTGCAGACATAAGATGCTGAGATGTGGATTGTCCATTGGTACTGCAAAGACGCCACAAATGCATGTTTGGTTTCTTAAGGTTAGAGTAGAAAAGGGTAGCGTACACCCGAATTTGGCATTTCAAAGATTAAAGTCAGCATTATAACATTTCTAAAATCCTTCTAAATGAATTTAAAATACGCCCATTTGGATCAGTTACAACAATTCAATTACCACCCAGTACTTTGAATCGAGTGCCAAAAACGCACTCTTATTCACTTACTGACTGATTGAAATCAAAAGCAAAATGTCAAACATACATCATTAGGCCAGTGAGCTAATGCCTTTGCGTATTACTCTGTATGTAAATTTTGTTCTTTATTACTCAAATGAGTTCATTTTGTGAGCAGGGAATGGTGTGAACTTTTTAAACTAGAACCCACTTTTAAAATGGAGGCACTTGGGGTTAGTAGGACATGCTCAATTCCTTGTGCATGTGGTCTGTGTCAAGTCAGATACGTTCACATCCAACTGTGGAATTTTCACATCAGTGTGTTCAGGAAAGTGATCAGAGTTAGGCAAGAATGACTGTTACACTGTTAACCCCTGCTGAGACCGGTCTTTTGTACTACATAAGCATAATTATAATTATCTGAAGAGCAACAATTATCATGTGACATCAGCTGTCATGCAATGAAACATCAATACTTGGCAACATGACACTCATCGATGAATGTAAACCATCATGACAATTTATGCTAGTATGTGACATGTACCATGACAGGCTTATTACATGATCATGTTATTTTTTGATGCAGAGTTCAAGTACAGTGCTACATGCAGCCAGGTTGTAAACTGAAGCTTTGTTTATGGTAGCCTTAAAACATTTGGTGTGGGCCAATTTGTCATCCGCTGTTTTAAACAGCAATAAATAATAGCTCAAACACTCTTTATATTTAGAGCATGTCCTAAGACAATGTCCATTAGTGACTTTGCATATCAGAGGATTAAAATTATTATACACAGTGAAGCACAGAAAAAAGGATTGAAATATGACATGATTTAAAACAATTAGGCCATTCAGATTAAGATTGAAGGCAGATGAAGATTGCAAAGACATCACCTGGTCTTTTTCCAGCATTCAACTCTCCAGTTCATGGGCGTAGCGGACGCGGGGGACATGTCCCCCGCACTTCCCGTATTTGTGCCCTCTGTACCCTGCACTGTTTACAGCCATTACAACCACTCAATTCATTTTTAACATGTGGAAACGCGTTTTTCCGAGCCGCCTCTAAACGCATCATGAGCAGGCGGAACTAAGGTGGCAAACAAACACCGCTGTCGTGTGTGATCAGAGACACTTTAGAAAATATTGTATGAGTATCTTTGGTGTGATTCAGATCTGGGCAGTGCTTCTGTATGTTCAACAAACCAGCCAAGAGGCTAAAGACTTTAGACAGTTTTTTTCCAAACAAACCGTGTAAGTTGAGTAATGCTGTTGAATGTAGGTAATGTTTAGCTAAAAGATGACAAATAGATGTCAATTTAGTTAGTTAAGCTAGCTAGCTAACTTAGAGGCGGTAGTAACTAGTTACATTTACTCCGTTACATTTACTTGAGTAACTTTTTGGATAAATTGTACTCTTAAGAGTTGTTTTGTTGCAAAATACGTTTTACTTTTACTTGAGTAATATTATTCTAAAGTAACAATACTCTTACTTGAGTAACGTTACTATTTTGGCTACTCGAAGATTACTCACTTCTGGGTAGAAAATAAGAATATAAATGTATTTGTGTTCGTTTGACTGTTATTTTTGTAAAGATTTAATTTATTTTTGTGGTAGTTAAAGTTTAAAGTACATGAATTTGCTGATTATTATTACTGCATTCCTAATTTTATTTCAAAATGTTGCTTTCCACATATTTTTTAATCTTTATTGCCACAATAGAAAGAGCAGGGTGAGAGAGGAGACAGTGGACCAGAGGCCAACAGGGATGATTATGCAGGGTCACAGGTGAGAAGAGAATATAACTAGCTATGTCACTACTACTATTCTTAATTCTATTTATAAATTTTACTTTATAGATTTATAGATTTTGACTTTAGATTTTGATAGTATATCATTGTAAAGAACTAAAGTCGGTTCCCTGGTGCTGTGCTGTTTGTGGTTATTTAGCTGCTAAGGAGAGGTGCAATTGAATGCGAGAGGATGATAAATCACTCAATAGACCTCTGAACAATTTGTCCCCCTCACTTCTAAAATGATGGCTACGCCCCTGGTCGAGCGCATGCATTCTAAAGCTAAGATAGCTAAGTGCTAGCTAGAATGATTTAGTTATCCATCCAGAAAAATGACACGTCATCTAACCTTGCTCTATCTTGCAGTTGCACTCACTAGTCAGGCTTTCCTTTTCTTTTCCGCAGGCTTTTAGATGGAGGCAGAGCGGAGTCCACCATGTTTACCCATGCCGACTTGTTTTGGCTAAAAGTAGGTCAAACGCCCCATGATGGTCACGTGATATTGTTACTCACTTGCTTTGGCAATCTCCAGAATTGTAAAATGCGGGATGCTTTTTATCTCGGCAAAACATTTACACATAGGATACACAATGTGTGCAGCAGCGAAACGTCTCGAAACTCCAACAGCAATAGACATAAAACATTTTGTCCAGAATTCAACTTTGCAGTCAGAACCTTTAAATTGTATTAAAGAATGTCCTAAAGACGTTCCCATTTCCCATGTTGGCAAAATTAATGGAACAGTTTTACATCTGACTATTATTGGAGACTCCTTCCAAAAATACCAAACATCTCCTCACAGAAAACATCACTATATCAACAATTACATGTTCTTAAGTATGTTTAAATATCTGCCGTAAAATTCCTTTGAATGCTGGGTATACACTTTTAGTTTTTGGGCTGTTGCAGACGAAAGATGACCCACGTGAAAGAAACGTGGTGATATTTTTGGTCATGGCTCCAAAATGGAGGTCCTACATCACATTGGGAGAGAAGTTCAAAGATGGTTGTTGTCACAGTCTTGACCAACCTGTAAGAAATTTAGGATAACCATCTTATAGTGTGACTGCTGCTACAAGCTACGTCTACTAACTGACCAATAGGAACGCAGCGTAAAATGATGCACTGATCACTGGTGCCAAACTAGCAAGGGCTCGGTTCATGCTTAGTTTCATTGTTTGCCACTATAATGGCGTAGACTGATGATGCACACGAACAATGTTTTATTCTTGGATATTGACTTGTGCCATAGCCTACGATTCAGTCGGCGTTATCATATAGTCGACATACATCAACGTTGATGTTGTGCCCATGTTTGTGGTTCTTTAGCTGCTAAGGAGAGGTGCTATTGAATGCGAGAGGATGATAAATCACTCAATAGACCTCTGAACAATTTGTCCCCCTCACTTCTAAAATGATGGCTACGCCCCTGCTCCAGTTTTGATGAACTTGTACCCATTGTAGGCTCAGATTTCTGTTTTTATCACACAGAAGTGGAACCTGATGTGGTCTTCAGCTGTTGTAGTCGATCCACCTTAAAGTTTGACATGCTGTGCATTATGAGATGCTTTTCTACTCACCACTGTTGTAAAAAGTGATGATTTGAGCTATTCATGCTTTCCTATCAGCTCAAACCATTTCAGAGCATTCTCCTCTGAGCGCTCTCTCATCAAGAAGGCACGCATTTAACTCGTGACATGGTGATTTTTTTTTGTGAGGAAACATTTATTAAACTAAGGAATCTTCATTGTCAGTGGTTTGAAACAGTCTCTGAAACAGTAAAGCTGTTTCAGACATGCTAAAGTATCTTGGATGGAAGAAGTTGCCCTTTTTGGTGGTTTCTTGATAATGTCATATTTTTATGACATCATAAATTAGTAAGTTCCTTACTAATTTCTAGGAAATTGAAGAGGGAAGGACTGTTTCTAACCATCATATCAAAAGTGATAACAGAAACTAATTTGTTTTGCGGATGTTCCACAATACATGTAGGATGTGTAACCATTAATGGATAAAAACAGCAAGGTTTTTCTTTAATATCATTCTTCAATTAATATATCACAATGAATAAGTGCTATATAATTGACTTATACCATAGTATGGTAATCTGTGGTTGGTTGAAGAGAGCAACTGGACTTGTTTGAAGATTCTTGAAAACGTTTCGCCTCTCATCCTAAAGGCTTCCTCAGTTCTGTCTGACCAATAGGGAGTATCCAGTATTTATCCTCTCATGGATCATCATAGAATCCGAATCAGAATGCTGATGGCTGCATTGTAGGTGGCTGATCAAAAATGTCATAGACACCCACCTCTGTTCAATGATGGTCGTTCCAGGTTGACAAAAATGAACGATCCTCTCTGGCTAAGATGTCTGCCAGTTTTCTGGAAGTCCTCTCATAGGGATCTCATCCCAAAGTGCGTAGAAACATATCTGTGACGAATCTCAGTCATCCAGATACATAGTAATCTGTGGTTGGTAGAAGAGAGCAACTGGACTTGTTTGAAGATTCTTGAAAACGTTTCGCCTCTCATCCTAAAGGCATCCTCAGTTCTGTCTGACTAATAGGGAGTATCCAGTATTTATCCTCTCATGGATCATCATAGAATCCAAGTCCAGTTGCTCTCTTCAACCAACCACAGATTACTATGTATCTGGATGACTGAGATTCGTCACAGATATGTTTCTACGCACTTTGGGATGAGATCCCTATGAGAGGACTTCCAGAAAACTGGCAGACATCTTAGCCAGAGAGGATTGTTCATTTTTGTCAACCTGGAACGACCATCATTGAACAGAGGTGGGTGTCTATGACATCTTTTATCAGCCACCTACAATGCAGCCATCAGCATTCTGATTCGGATTCTATGATGATCCATGAGAGGATAAATACTGGATACTCCCTATTAGTCAGACAGAACTGAGGATGCCTTTAGGAGACTGAGAGGCGAAACGTTTTCAAGAATCTTCAAACAAGTCCAGTTGCTCTCTTCAACCAACCACAGATTACTATGTACCTGGATGACTGAGATTCGTCACAGATACATAGTATGGTAATTACATTAGCGTTTCCCTGTATTATTGTTATGTTATTACTGAACTGTATAATGAACATGAAAGATGTTCTCCTGAAGCAAACTAAATGAGAAGGTCCTGGTTGAAGGAGGCGGGGCACTGTAGCCCAGGCCCTAACCCTAACCCATGGGGCATGGCTACACGTGCTGCCCCACCCATAAGGAGGCACATCTAAATGTGTAGACCCGCCCTTAACCATAATCCTTGGGTGGGGCTAAACATGCCCTGCCTCTTTCTCCATCAAAGTAATATATTTAACAGTTATTTCACGAAATCGAGTCGGATATGCGCTGATAGCCGACGAGGCGTGTAACGCTGAGTTGGCTATAAGCCATGTACGACGAGATTGAATGGAATAACTGTTTTATTCTATCCACAATCACTGCATTTTGAGAAACAGAACATTTTGATTTTTATTTTCTGCAAATTCGATTAATAAAAACTTTATACAAAATGTCCGACAAAATAATTTCCGCTTAGACTGTAAACAAACCGGCGAAATGACTGTAGCAATTTGTGAAAAATGCTATAATAATAATTCTTAAAAAATAATTTTAAAAAAAGATATGTTATCATCTTACCATCAAATACTTTCATTCCATATTTTGTTGCTTTTTAGGGGGGGGTTGCTTTCGAGTAGAGGCTTTATTTTGTCTTCGGTTGGTTCAGTAACACAGTCCGCCATTTGTTTCTTCTTCTTTAGGGTTTTTGGTGGTTTGGTGCAACCGACTGGGCTGGAGTGTGGAACAGGAGATACTGGGGGGGAAAAACTGCATTCTTCTAGCTATATCTGTTTCTTTTAAATACTTGATAAAGTGATATATCTGACTTGATGTGCGCCGCCATTTTGTTTTTCTCTACTCTCACGGTATATGAGCTGATATCCTAGTAGTAGAGTAGCCAATCAGAGCACATGATTGCTCATATCCAGTGAACATGGATAGAACAAACAGTATTATTTTGGTTTAAAATAAATACTCTTAATATCCTGTATGGTCTTTAAGTTTAAGCAATGAAAAAATTACTCACATTTCTGAGTATTTGATTATTAGAATGCCAAATAATGAGCAGATAGCTCTGGAAAACTGCTCCTCCACCAATTTCATAAACAATTGCCAGTGCCAGATCTGGTCATCAATGAGCAATTATTGTGAAACATCCACACTGCTTGTGTGGCAGATGCTATGAGCACACTCGCAGCTAAAGAAGGAACAAGAATTCAGCAATCGTGAGGACATAATAAAACATGTCAGGCTGAAAGCAGACACAGAGTCTGGAACCTGCTACGTTTTTAGCGGCTCATGTATAAGGGAATCCGAAGAAGAAAAAAAAAAATACCTGACTTATGACAATGGCTGGAGAAGCATCACATCCCGAAAATCTAGCATAAACATGTCTGGTTTGCAGCGTAAAGGAAATGGTGGTGTGTGTGTGTGTGCGCATGTGTTCTTGCATGTGACTGATGAGGCTCCAGACACTGCAATGTGACCCTGGGTGTGTGAATAAACACACTAATGGAGCAGATCGGTGTGTTTACATCCTTCTGTCTGGATCCTGCGCTCAGTACTGCACAGTGTCACTTCTGTGTTTGTGCCCTTTCTAGAGAATTACCCAGGCAAAAGCACTTCACAGATGGACCTTAAGGTTACACAACTGGTGTGTATTGTTTGTGCTCCATGAAGTTTTTGCCAAGAGTTCAGTTTAAAAAAAAAAAAAAAAAACACCTGAAACCAGTTCAAATGGTATATATTATACTACATATCATACTCTAAGAGAAAACATAGTAATCGTTCTAATTTCCTGGTCTTCTGAACACTAGCCCCATTTATCCACTGCTCATATCCCTTCTGAACACTCACCACCTATTTAAAGTTTACACGCAGTCAAGGACTCAATACAAGGATGTAGAAATTATTTGGTTTTGTCATGTCATATGACTGTCTGCAAATTTCTCACCACCTGTTTAATGTTCTGTGCATGTTTTTATCGTGAGATTTCTCCTGTTTGAACCGGTCCTGTTCACATCCTTATTTTGATTTTACTGCCTTTTTTTTGGGTCGTCTTATATAAGGAATAAAATGCAGCAGGGCATGTTGTTATATTAAAATAATCAATAATGAAGGAGTGTGATGCGGTCTGACATTGAGCAGAATTACTATTACCACCTTAAAGGATTATTTTTCAAGAATAGCACACCGTGATGTGTTTTATTCTTGTTATACAACAGTAATTTGCTAAACCTAGCATTGTTTTTATTTATTAAAGATCAACGCTTCCTACTTTTATCCATTTATATTTACATTCATGGAACATTCTTGAAGTAAATTCATTTCTATTATCACTTATGTTATAGCAACTACAAACAGTCGTTCCTTCAGTTGTTCTCGGCAACTCTTTTTTTCCTCAATCTTGAAGTTAAGATTTAAAAAAGGCAGCTTGTTATATTACATGAAGTCACATGTACGTTGTTGCTATAGGAACCAGAACGTCAAGGACATAGTAGCTCATCTGGCCTGCCATCAAAACAACCATGACTACCAAAACATCAAACAGAACCGAAATCTGACAATGTGAGAGAGGACCAACCTCCACGACAAATTGTTCACAACAGAAAAATCAACAAAGGACTAAATTTTGTTCTCCAAGGGAAGAGCTACCAAAAACATCAATCAGAACTGAAATTGCATGATAAATGAGCGAGGAGATACAATTCTAGTCAGAACAAAATTTATTAAGTTGACCTAATTACTAATTTGTTCGCAAAAAAATTGACAATACAATGACCAAGTTTAGCACAGCATGACTAGTTCTTTCAAATAAAACAATCAGAACTGAAATCCATTGAGCACTGAGGGAGGAGATTAGATTTAACTGAAAATAAACAAAGCTGTAAACAAATTGTTTACAACAGGAAAATCAACAAACCACCAAGTTGTTCCTCATGGGAAGATCTACCCAAAACATCGATCAGAACTGAAATCGGATGAGAACTGCGAGAGGAGATACAATTCTAGTGAGAAGTCCTAAAACTCATGAAGTTGACCTAATTAGCAGTTCGTTAGCAAAAAATTGACAATACAAAGACTAAGTTTTGTGCAGAAGGTCTAGTTCTTTCAAACAAAAGAATCACAACTGAAATCCATTGAGAATAGAGGGAGGAGACACAATTTAACTGAAAATAAACAAAGTTGGAAAGAAATTGTTTACAACAGGAAAATTAACAAAGTAACGAACAAGTTTTGCTCCTCAAGGGAAGATCTATCCAAAACATCGATCAGAACTGGAATTGGGTGAGAACTGTGAGAAGAGATACAATTCTAATGAGAGGCCTGGAAAATTTGCACATTTGGCCTAATTACTAACTCGTTAGCAAAAGATTTGACAAAACAACGACCAAGTTTTGTGCGGAGTGATGAGTTCTTTCAAACAAAACAATCAGAACAGAAATCCGTGGAGAACTGACAGACAGGGCTGCGTTAACCCTTGCCGAGGCCCTGGGCAGACACCCCCCCCCCGAGGCCCTGGGCAGACACCCCCCCGAGGCCCCACCCCCACCTGTTGTCAACTGCGCTCAGCAAATTCACCCCCTCAGACGTGCCTGTCTAACTAGACACAGAAACTTAAATAATGACAGCGGCACAATTAGAAATACTATTGAACGATAAAACTTTATATACATCAACACCTATTTAATCAAGAAAAAGCAATGGTCAAATAGGCAACTGCATAGTGAAAAAATCCATCAGACATCACGGTTAACAAGTCTGGTTAACTAAAGTTTAGCCTCAAGAAGCCTTTGAATGAGTGAGTCAATGAACAACATGTCAAGAACATAACCGAGGCCTACAACAGTCTCTTTAGTGTTCAGAACAAGAACATTCATTTGGTATATAACCGTTCGTTTTCATTTTGGAATCCAGGCGACTTTTAACTTGTGAAAACAAAGAGCGATAACAAAGAAAGAAAAATATCTTGCTTCTCAGAAATAAATCTCAAAATGTTAGGCTATGTGAAACATTTCATCCTTTCACACACGTAATGTCCCAAACAGCAGCGGCACACGGCTTTGCGCATTCAGTTTGACAGCCATGGGTCAAGTTACAAGGGCACTTTCCTACTTTACTGGAAAGCGAAGTCATTAATTAAATCATTGAACTCAAGCTGGCGTAGCGTGTGAAGACATGGTGGACAGTGATCATACTGACAATGACGGGTGATTTATGCGACGGGACAAGGTGGGCTTCCTTACGGGTGGCGAAATGCATCAAAAATGTTATCAATATGATCAAAACTTCTGAAAATATCGTTTCATATTTTCCGATCTCGCTACCTCCGAGGCCCCCTAATGGCTGAGGCCCTGGGCAGCTGCCCATGAAGCCCATTAGGATAACGCGTCCTTGCTGACAGAGGAGATAAGATTTAACTGAATTGTGGACGACGGACGGACGACAGACGCCAATGCCATGGCAGCAGTTCATCGGCCTTATAGTCAGATGAGCTAACAATAACGAGAGCTTTAATATATAGTTTATAGCTAGTGCTACTGTCAGAGCTTCTGTTCAACAAAATTAATCGACACTTTCTAACCAATCAGAATCAATGTTATTCAATGTGATTCTTCTTCTTCTGTCCCAGTATCACCAGAATGTGCACAACTTTTGTTGAATGATATTTATAAATTTTCCATAAAACGTATACTGTATCATATGCATAAATACACAACCGTCCATGCTGTGTAATCATGCGTCCAGGATTAAAAGGATGCAAGAATTACAGACACCTGCATCTCTTCAACAATCAGAAATAAAACAGTTTTGTCCTGTCGGGTATGGAAGGACGTGAGAGGAGAAGTGTGGCATGGCAAGCAAAAGTGTCACTCTCTTCCTTGACATCTATGGTGCAAATGTGGACAGATGGCAAGCGAGACAGAGAGAGAAGAAGAAGAACGATGTGTGATATGTGGATGGATGGATGGATACTCAAAACAGCTCATGCAAATGCCTATGATTGAAACAATGATAAAACAATAAGTGCATTGCAATCGCAACCAAAAACTAGAAGTACAGCCTGTACAATTCCCTTTGAAGGCGCAATCTCATCGCCATGCTGAGTAATATAAATGAGGAAACAGCAGCAGAGGAACCAACCATTCAACATACAGCTAAAACACCTTTTAAGGAAGTCTAAAACAACAACAACAAGGAAGTACTAAACTTGTGCTGGAATGTGTGTAGGCTGACAGAAAGAAGTAACAGACCTGGATTTTTGGATCCATGTCTCACTGCTTGGGGGCGTGTGAGTCACAACATCGAGAGATTTAACAGGCTAAAAAAAGGCTTGCTCCTTTAAAAATAGCGCTTTACAAATACAAATTCAGCATGCTAAGCTTTAATGCACTACATTTTAACAATGCTGCTCACTGGTATGCTATCAGAAATAAATTAGATTAAGTGTGAGCATCTCGTGGTGTTTTATTTATATAAATCTTATTGCACACATGAATAAGACACACTCAGTGCGTTTACATGCACATCCAAATCGAGCTACTGTCGGTAATCGAGCTAAGGGTCCCAGCAGGGGTGCCAGAGAAATCCAATCCTACATGCACACAAGGAAATCGAGCTATTGTGTGAGGTACATTGTGCACCCGAGCCACAGGTGGCGCTACACGCCCCATCGTGTTGGTACACTTCTGGTTGTCGTCATGAAGAGCTATTCAAGAGTATAAACAAAGTTATCAGCAGTGTTGCCAGATACTGCTGACGTTTTCCAGCCCAAAACATGTTCAAATCCGCCAAAATGTGGTAAATGAGAACTTGAGACACCGACCTTCAGACAACACTTGAAAGCACATCATCATAAATCACCATAACCCACCATTATATAATAAAAACAATTCCAGTACTGAATATATTACTAACCAGTACCTTCTAGCTTTAGTTGTCATTAAATAATGTCTTTTATTTACATTTATATGAAGATGGCTGTCCAGAATTCATCCTGAAAAGTACGTTTCAAGCTCAGAATGGTGCTTTGTAGTGTACATCGGTTGATCCCTTGATTTACTCTGGGATATCCTGCTTCAGGAAATCACAAGATACTCTGGAGCTAAACCTTTCAGGGGTGGGTTTCCCAAAAGCCTCTTAACGCTAAGAGCATCTTAACTTGGAGAGAGAACATTTATTGTGCTGCTCACTTTATCATTTAAAAATGATCTTTGTGCTACAATGCTTTTGGGGAAACTCAGGCCAGAGTGTTTGTCAATGAGAAACTTAATCAGCCGTCAAGGTCACTTAAAGTGCTGATGACACGTTTTTGACATCTTTGGTGATGTTTTATAAGATAAAAAGTAATTCCCGATGATCCATATATTAATTCACGAAGGCGAATATTTTACAAGTTATGATAAAAAACGCGGCTATTTGGGCAAATTTGACGGGGCTGCAGCACCCAGGAGACGAAGGAGGAGCTATATGACGTCAGCGAAAGAACCTTCCTCCTAACTTACCAGTTTGTTGCTGATGCGACAGGTGTTCAGTTTATCATTATTAGTATTTTTATTATATATATATATATATATATATATATATATATATATAGTTATTATGCCTTCGCGTTGTGTTGGCGGCTTTTGCTCCAAAACCCACAAGGATGGGGTAAGTTTATTCAAGTTTCCCAGAGATCCCGAGCTGCATGCGAAGTGGGTGAAGCAAGTCAGGCGCACTCGTGACAAGTGGGAGCCCTCACCAACATCCATCCTGTGCTCTGAACACTTCGATTTGGATTGTTTTGACACCCTTCCCAGCTTAAAGGAATCTCTTGGGTGTTCAGTTCAGCACAAACGTGTGTTACTACTATCAGCAGTGCCTACACAGTGTTGCCAGATTGGGCGGTTTCAAGTGCATTTTGGTGGGTTTTGAACATATTTTGGGCTGGAAAACGTCAGCAGTATCTGGCAACTGGTGTTGCCAGATACTGCTGACGTTTTCCAGCCCAAAACATGTTCAAATCCGCCAAAATGCACTTAAAACCACCCAATCTGGCAACACTGGCAGTTCCGTGTTCACAAGTTCCGTGCTCAAGCTGTTAGGCTTGCTCTAACAGACTGTATGGCTACAAACTGTCTTGCGCAGACCACTGTTTTGTAAGACAACTTATTTTGCACAACTGTATATTTTTCTAAAGTCCATTTTTTGCTTACAAAAAAATTATTTTTTTGCTTACAATTTAACTTATGTCTTAATAAACACACAAAAAGTTCAATTGTTTTGTTTTTATTGACATTCTTCAGATGTTGGACATATATATATATATATATATATATATATATATATATATATATATATATATATATATATATATGTACACACAAATACAATGACTTGTTTATGTACACAATTCACAGCTATGCAACAGCTGTACAGATGTATTTGGTGATACAGTAAGTGAGCTAAATTTTAACAGTGCAAACAATGCCACAAAAAGAAAAGATTCATGCCGTTGTCATGATTCGTTGTCATGCCGACCGAGGCTGTTGTGTTTCCCGCTTGTGGTCTCGTCACTCGTCACTTCCGGAAGGGGCAGTGTTGAAGTAAGCAGCTCGACTACGTAGCTCGATAGGATATACATGCACTAAGTAGCTCGGCTAAAATCGCATAATCTAGGTCATGTAGCTCGATTACGAGAAATCAAGTTCGGTTCGATTTCAGCCTAGCTAAGGTGTTTCCATGGCATTTAGAACTTCGATTTCAGTCGAGCAACGGCAGAAATTCGATTTTCTCTATGTGCATGTAAACGCACTGAGTGACTAACCAACTGACTAACTGGTTTACTTACTTACTTCTCTGTTCAGTCATCTTTGAACATAAGTCTGGACAAACCAAAGTAGTCAGCGTTTACCTTGATGACGCTTTGTATACTATTGGCATTATCTTAACCAGCTTCATGAAGTAGTCACCTGGAATGCTTTTCAGTTAATAGCTGTGCCTCGTCAAAGGTTAATTAGTGGACGAGTTTCTTGCCTTTTTAATGCGTTTGAGATCAAACAGTAAAATAATAATAATAATACAGTATAAAATATTCAACAACTGTATTAATCCATATTATGTCAAGAACCGCTCAGCTAAGTAAAGAGAAATGACATCCATCATTACTTTAAGGCATGAAACATCTTTTAATTAATAAAAATAAAATCATTGGATGAGAAGGTGTGTGTGTCCAAACTTTTGACTGGTACTGTATTTACATAGGGTGGCATGGTTGTGTAGTGGTTAGCACTCTTGCCTCACAGCAAGAAGGTCCTGGGTGTGAGCCCAGTGGCCAATGAGGGCCTTTCTATGTGGAGTTTGCATGTTCTCCCCGTGTCTGCGTGGGTTTCCTCCGGGTGTTCCAGTTTCCCCCACAGTCCAAAGACATGCAGGTTAGGCGAATTGGTGGCTCTAAATTGACCGTAGGTGTGAATGTGAGTGTGAATGGTTGTGTGTCTCTATGTGTCAGCCCTGTGATGATCTGGCGACTTGTCCAGGGTGTACCCCGCCTCTCACCTATAGTCAGCTGGGATAGGCTCCAGCTTGCCCGTGACCCTGCACAGGATTAGTGGTTATGGATAACGGATGGAAAACGTATTTACATAAGTTAATGTGATGGGATAAGCCACAAGAGAGAATTTTCTATAGAAACTGAACTGGTTCATGCAGAGAAACCTGGCGCTGCTGAACAACTCCTGTGTCCATCATTTGATCGGCTGTCCTTCAGTCCTTTTAGTTTGGTCTGCGAAAATAATTTGCTGGGTCTGCATCTAAAACATGGTCTTCCAGTTGATGATCTCAGTACATGAAGAGCTCGAAAGAGCAGACCAAGGTCCATCTGATTAGAATCAATGAGAAGGATCGATTCTTAAGGTTTTATACTACTCAACCTGGCAATGTTCATTAATATAGAGAAAATACTGATGAAAAAATTCCTTCTAGGTTTTCTGTTTCTCTCAGGTCAGTGTCCGAGACTCATTGACAACCAGTAACCTCAAGCTGTGCATCTATCCAACCAAAAAGAACTAACCCTAGCACAATGTCTTGCACAGTTTTTAAAGTGTCATTAATTTATTTGTTATTACTTACCCTTTCAACATCTCTGAAAACGTGCAAACTACCGTATTTTTCGGAATATAAGTCGCACTTTTTTTCATGGTTCGGCTGGCCATGCGACTTATACTCCGGTGCGACGTATATATGTTTTTTTTTTTTCACCGCGGAATAACTGGAGCTGATGCTGAGTCTGACGACAGCCACGCAGAAGAAGAGGAAACGGCGCTTCGTCTGCCGCTGGAGTTGGCAGAGTTGTTCAGAAGCGACACCGAGGATGAGGAATTCAGTGGATTTGCTGATTTGGAGTGAAATCGTCAGCTTGATAAACTTGATTGACCTGTGTTTTATTATTAATGATAGGCCTATAGTTATTTAAATAAGTTATGTAATGATTTTAGGCAGTGCTTAATTTATGAAGTGGGAGGTCCCGGAACGCAGGAGGTGGGTGGGTCCGGCGACTCAAAAAAAAAAAAAAAGGCGGGGGGGGTGGTTTACTATAACTTTACGCACACGCGCTTATTGTGTGTGTAAAAAAAAATAATATCAGACATTATGATCTTAGAAAACGCTTTAGTGATGAACAGTTACAGACAGTAATATGTCGTGATATTATGTTATAAAATATTTTTTATTAGACTATATATTAAGTTATATATTAAATTTATTTTCTAAAATAACAGACTGTACTCATATCACAACCGGTTTATTTCACCATTGGAGATCAGATCACACAAGACATGAGTTAAATGACTCATTTTAAGGATTTAAGTAGGGTAAAAGTAGTGCAAGTGGGACTTTGTAGCTCAGGTGGGTAAGGCGCCATACCATATATCCGGGGACCCGGGTTCGATTCTGACCTGTGGTCATGTTCCAAGCCCTCCCTGTTTTTCTCCTGCTCATTAAAAGCAGTGCCAGCAAACATAAGTGCAATCAATTCAAGTAATAGTTAAGAAATAAAGGATTTACAAAACAAGTTGGAGAATTCATTTTAAAAATTTTAGTAAGCTTTCTTTTTTTTTGCCATTTTTTCCACAGCGCAAGCTAACGGCTACAAAAAACCCGATGTTCTATTGAGCGGAAGTATACACCCCATGTCCCCCCCCCCTTCCCCTTTCGCATAGATTTTGTGGATGTCACAGGAGAGAAATCAACAACAGATATCAAAATCAAAACCGAACACTAAACACATTTTTATTTACTTATTTAATTTATTGTTTGATTTTTTTTCCCTTTGTGATGGTCACGGAGGTGATCTGATCCATTTAAATAGCTGCCGGAACACCGAATGAAATGAAAATAGCTGCCGGATCCGACAACGGAGGTTATGGGTCTTGTTCCGTCATGTTCCGGCTCAAATTAAGCCCTGATTTTAGGCCTATAGGCTATTGAATAACTTGATGTTACGGTACATATTCAGCCAGTTTTTCTCTGGGCTATTATAAATAATTTTGTTTTGCATTTTTAAAAATAACTCTCCTTCCAAGATGAACTTTATTCTTCGTCTCTGATGTTATGGTGTTAATGGTCTGAATAACGTTTAATGTTTTTATCTGATATGACGTTAACTGGCAGGCGCACTTTCTGCCTGTTTTTTTCTCTGAGCGGTTGTTGTTTTTTTTCACTAGACGGTTGTTTTTACTAGGTACCGTACCTGTCTTTGGAGATGATATACCTATAGCCTACTTGGCTTCTGATTTGATGAAATACAATTCGACAAAAATGAAGAATGACACTCCTCGATGATGACTACAGCTTTAATAACAAAGATGAAAGAGCCATGGGGCGATAATAAGCCCTACCGGTAAAAATATTCTAAAAGCAAACTGATTAATGCATCAGTAATAGGTTACTAATATTAGTTATAATAATAATATAGGCTATTAGTAATAATGATAGTGATAGTATTAAAGATAGTAGTAGATATTTAAAATAATCAGACTAGGCTACTTACAGGGCAAAGGGCGCGTTATCACTGCTCAGCTGTTCGTTTATTAAATAAACAATGCAGTCGCGCAGTAACCACGCGCCGCTTATCAGATAGAATCACAGATTCTATGGATAGAATAACCCTTCAAAAAAGTGCGACTTGTAGTCCGGTGCGACGTATATATGTTTTTTTCATCTTCATAATGCATTTTTGGCTGATGCGACTTAAACTCCGGAGCGACGTATAGTCCGGAAAATACGGTAAGTATTTCATTGACGACTCGAAGGGCATACCTCTGCCAAGCCACATTCAGATTTGCATCAAAATCTAATCAATTGTTCCTTGGCCGATGGCCAACCTTTCCTTAAAATTTCATCAAAATTCGTTCACCATTTTTGAGTTACGTTCAGAACAGATTTTTTTTTTAAATCCTGGCTCCGCATACATATCTGGATCCTGGAACCACATACATACCCAGATTTACATCAAAATCTATTTAATTGTTCCTTGGCCCATGGCCCACCTTTCCAATTTCATCAAAATTTGTTCGCTACTTTTTGAGTTACATTAGGAACTGTTTTTTTTTTAATTGTAGCTCTGCATACATATCTGGATTCTGGATCCACATATAGACCCAGATTTGCATCAAAATCTATTCAATTGTTCCTTGGCCCATGGCCAACCTTTCCTTAAAATTTCATCAAAATCTGTTCACTACTTTTTGAGTTACGTTGGGAACAGATTTTTAAAAATCTTGGCTCTGCATACATATCTGGATCCTGGATCCATATACAGTACATATCCAGATTTGCATCAAAATCTATTCAATCGTTTCTTGGCCCATGGCCAACCTTTCCTTAACATTTCATCAAAATTCGTTCACTACTTTTTGACTTATGCTGCATCGAAATCTGCATCATTATTACTCCATTACTGAGAAATGTACTTAAACTAAGAACTTAGCTAAGCTCAAGACTATCACAGGTCTTATGTTACGTTTATCATGATTACAATTGAGCTTTAAACCAGCTGCAATTACATATTAAGCGTATTAGCTCAAACCTGAAACATATTTTTCACTGAAGAATCCACACTGTTAAAGTATTTTCAGTGAACAGTTAGAGCTTGATCTCTGATCCAATGCACCATCCTACGACAGAGCAGGTAAAAATCCTGGATGAGATTTTCCTATATGTAATAATCATGAGAAATTGAGCCATTCTGAGTTGTTTCTGAAAGTGGACCAATGTTAAACTGAAAAAAGATGAATATTCTTGGCATAATTTCACTAATTAATATGTATGTTACAGGTCAGAGTTGTACATCAGGTGGAATTTTTTTAACCTAGGTTAAAATTTTTAACCCAGTTCATAATTTGCTACTTGTATTAGGGAGGCTTACTATATCTAGAATTAGGTTTATGGTTAGGATTTGGGAAGACTTTATATTTTCAACTACTTGTTGACAGAATAAGACTGGACTCATTAATAAATTCAAAATATACTCCTTCCATTATAATTGTTGCTGGTCTAGTGGTTAAGGTGTGGGGTTAAGAATCAGAAGGTTCTGAGTTTGAACCCCAGTTAAGTATGAAAAAAGATACTTAGAAAAAATACTAAGTAGGTAGATAGGAATAGGTAGACAACCAAGAGGAAATACTAGGTAGGTGTAGTCAGAGAGGAAGTGATGGAAAATCCCTTTTAAGAATCTGAGATAATCTAAAACTTTACCTAGGTTGGAAATTATGAACTAGGTAAAAAAATTTTAGCCCAGGTCAAAAAAAAAAATCACCTAGGTTGAAATTTTTTGACCTGTAACGTGCAATAACTATTATATTACAATAAGAAACTAGCCATCCCCTAGTGCTTGGTGTGTCGGTCTTAAAACAGCTGAAATCCAAGATGAAAATACGACATTCTAGGGATTTTAAAATACATTTTAACAGGTCAGGATTAAGCAAAGCTCCTTCTATCTTCTATCCCCAGTGAATGTAGAGGTGAGGATGAATTTATCCTCTGTGTGAAAACCGCAGACCTGAAGACACCTGAACACCTCAAGGCACAGAGAAAAAGGCCATGCGGTTGCGTTCCTGTCTTCCTCATATATCAGGCTACTACCTCTGAGATTAATTAGAGTCCTGCAGAGGCAGAGGTGAGTCAAGATGACAGCTCGGGAGAAGATGAATTACCTTTAGCTTCACTCGGCTTGCTTAGAAACAGAATTGGAAAATGAGGCTTGTTTTGCAAATGCACTAAAGGAGTTGCACAGCAGGTCAAGATGGATAACAGAGAGATGTGAATATAGAATGGGGGGGGGGAATTGGAACACGGATCGCCATGGCGACACTGAATCTGTGTCAACTTGCACCCTGAGAGCGCCCCAGCGCTCACTGCTATGGGCTTGCATTCCCCCCCCCCCCCCCCTTCAGAAACACTTTTGTCCCCCAAATAGAATCACTTTACAAGGCAAAATGAAAAACGCTTATGCAATGAGTGAGTATTTTTGGTTTACAATCACAAGACCACAACAGTGAGACTCATGTCTTAAGTGACCTTGACGGCTGATTAAGTTTCTCATTGACAAACACTCTGGCCTGAGTTTCCCCAAAAGCATCGTAGCACAAAGATCATTGTTAAATGATAAAGCGAGCAGCACAATAAATGTTCTCTCTCCAAGTTAAGATGCTCTTAGCGTTAAGAGGCTTTTGGGAAACCCACCCCTGAAAGGTTTAGCTCCAGAGTATCTTGTTGATTTCCTGAAGCAGGATATCCCAGAGTGCACTGTAAATCAAGGGATCAACCGATGTACACTACAAAGCACCATTCTGAGCTTGAAACGTACTTCTCAGGATGAATTCTGGACAGCCTGGATGGATATAAATGTAAATAAAAGACATTATTTAATGACAACTAAAGCTAGAAGGTACTGGTTGGTAATATATTCAGTACTGGAATTGTTTTTATTATATAATGGTGGGTTATGGTGATTTATGATGATGTGCTTTCAAGTGTTGTCTGAAGGTCGGTGTCTCAAGTTCTCATTTACCACTGGGGAGCGATTTCAGACAGCTCTGGCTTTGGAAGAACTCCAAGTGCCAGCCAGAGGACTGAGTGTAAAAGCTTAAATCTATAATTTCTGTCACCATTTTAAAATTTATTAACAGTTTAATTAATGGATCTCATTGAT
This sequence comes from Neoarius graeffei, assembly GCF_027579695.1. Taxonomy (NCBI): domain Eukaryota; kingdom Metazoa; phylum Chordata; class Actinopteri; order Siluriformes; family Ariidae; genus Neoarius; species Neoarius graeffei. The sequence goes on along the minus strand of NC_083587.1, from coordinate 49,989,315 downwards.
CATTACTCTGAGTAATCTCACTAACCTCACTACACCTCATTATATCTCAAAGCTTTTAAAGTCTTCTTCTTAAGGGTTCTTTTTATTGTTCTTGGGAAGTATTTCCATTGCTAGGTGTTGCTCTTTGGCTTAATATTTAGTGTTCCTGACCTGAATTTCTCTAAAGCGGCTTCGAGATGTCTGCTGTTAATACATCAACCTTTTGCTGTTTGAAGAAAGTCTTATTCAAGCCTTACTGGTGGTCTGTTAAGTTTTGCATTGACTAAAGTTCTGAACTCTTGCTGATCTCCTGAAGCAGTATTGCCGATCCTGGACACTCCAGTCAGGACTAATGTTAGTACTGAGTATCTTTTTCAGTGTACCTAATGAGAGGTCTTTCTTACAATGCCTTACAAAACTTGGGAATGGTGTTTCAGCTCAACACCAGCTCAGATAACACTTATTTAACATCTCCTACTCTTACAATACTGCAATTTATTTTGTTAGATATTTCCAGGATTTGTAGCAATTTGTTGTAATTCTCAGAATTTACATTGGTTTTTTAACGCAGTTCATTATGAATGTCTCGTCTGGACCATGAAGTAAAATCGATCGCAAACCAAATTGGTGGCAAAAGCATAGAAAAAAAATTGTGCTTATGCCAATATACAAAATATCATGTAAACATAGTATATTATTCTATCTACATTCACTGGATATAAGTAATCATGCTCTCTGATTGGCTACTCTACTACGAGCATATCAACTCATATACGGTGAGTAGAGAAAAACAAAATGGCGGTGCGTATTGCTGAACCAACTGAGGATGAAATAAAAACTCTACTCGAAAACAAAACCCCCCAAAACAAAAAAAAAGCAACAAAATATGGAATTAAAGTATTTGATGGTAAGAACATCTCTTTTTAGTTTTCAAGAATTATCATTATCATTGCATTCTTCACAAATTTCTACTGTCATTTCTCTGGCTTGTTTACATTCTAAGTGATTTTGTCGTACGTTTTGTGTAAAAGTTTTATTTATCAAATTTTAAAAAATTAAAATGCTCTGTTTCATCAAAATCCAGTGAATGTGGATAGAATAAAAACAGTTATTCCACTCATTCTCGTTATACACGGCTTATAGCTGACTCGGTGCTACTCATGTACAATTTGATTTTGTGGAATAACTGTTAAATATGTTTTCGACAACCAGATCGAATGAAAATGATGAAAAATCACATTCAGTTAAGAGCAATATGGTTAGCTTTCTGAAAACTATGAATAGAGTCATAAGAAAGGTATGAATCCTGACTCTGCCCCTAACGTTGATAATTTTTTTTCTCCAACTTAGGTGATGTAAATGTAATTCAAGTGTGAGTTATGATGGTCATGGACAGACAAAATTACTCATCAATTAGACAGCTCATGAAACAACGTGATCTTGCACTTAAAGTGTGTTTAAAGAGCCGGACAAACACTGCCCTCGCACAATATAAAGGACTCCGTAATAGAGTTACTAAAGAATTGCGCACAGCTAAAGCAACGTATTATATTACACTTTTAACGGAGGCTAAGGGTAGTTCACTTATTTGGAAACAAATGAAAACCTTAATACAACCACAGAAAGCACAAAGTATCATACAGGAACTAAAAATAGGGAATGAAACTATAGCAGACAATGGAGAAATTGCACAAGCACTAAACAACTATTTTGTTGGGTCAGTTGAGGATATAGCCAGAACTTTTAAGACAAGTGTCTGGTCTGGCCCAGCTATAGCTGCAAAGACAGGTCAACTGTCAGAACTCAAACAAATATCAAAAAGTCAAGTAGTAAAAATAATCACTGAGTTAAAAACTACCTATTCCAAAGACCTTTTTAATTTAGACATAGTTTTTATAAAAACGCACGTTAATGCACTAGCTGAGCCGCTAACCCACTTGGTAAACACCTCTATAACAAGTGGGACATTTCCTGAAGCCTGGAAACAAGCAAAGGTTACTCCTATATTTAAATCTGGTGCGGCAGACCAAGTGACCAACTATCGGCCCATCAGCATCCTGCCTGCTCTATCTAAGATCCTGGAAAAGGCAGTTGCCACACAATTAATGGAACATCTAGAAGGCAATAAATATTTACATCCATTACAATTTGGTTTTAGAGCAAAATTCTCCACAGAGAGTGCTAACTGCTTCCTTCTGGAGCAAATTAAATCATTTATAGATAAAGGTAACCTGGTGGGGGCTGTATTTTTAGATCTTAAAAAAGCATTTGACATGGTAAATCATAACATTTTAACATCTAAACTTGTTAATTATAATTTAACAGAAAAGACAGTGGCCTGGTTTAAATCATATCTCACAAACCGTGAACAATGTGTTGCTATCAGCAATGCAAAGTCTTCATTTCAAATAATTAAAACTGGCATTCCGCAGGGTTCGGTATTAGGACCGATACTCTTTAGTATGTTTATAAACGACCTCCCTGACTCCTGCCCAGAGGCAGGTTTTCAAATGTATGCAGATGATGTGGTTCTATATGTTCATGGGAAAACAGCTGCTGCAGTATCACATAAATTAAATGAACAACTGGAGGCTGTAGCTCACTGGCTAAACAAGTCATGTCTAGCGCTAAATGTAAGTAAAACAGTGTCAATATGCTTTTCCTCTGGGAGGCGCCCCACACCAACTACCTTAAATATCAATATCTATGACAAACCAATTAGTCAGGTTACAGAGGTCAAATACTTAGGACTGATATTGGATGAACATCTCAAATTTGACAAACATATCAAGAAAATCAGTAAAACAGTTAGACTGAACTTATACACTTTCAGACTAATTAGAGATTGTTTATCATTTCAAGCAGCTAACATATATTTTTACTCAATGATTCTCTCACACCTTGGCTATTGCATAACTGCATGGTCACAGGTAGGTCTTTCAGCAGTAAGACCTCTGGAGAGACTCTATAATCGCGCGTTGAAAACCCTAGGTAAGAGGCCAATAAGAGCTCATCACTGTGATGTCCAGCGGGACCTGAACATGCTAAGTTTTGATAATTATATTGCTTTGTCAAATGTTAATTTGATCTATAAATGCCTGCATGGCCAAGCCCCTCAAGTGCTCTGTGATCTTATCCAACCAATGCAGGTTGTTGGGCGGTTCACCAGGGCTGCTGTAGCAGGGAACTGTAGGATACCCCACCGTAAAACATCCTTTGGTCAGTCCTCATTCCTAATTAAAGGACTACATTTATGGAATAGTTTGCCCCCTGAAATCAAGGCCATTCATAGTCATGGGTGGTTCAGGAGTCAGATGAAGGAGTTCCTAAAAAGCAACCAGGTATGTAGCCATGTGTGAATATGCATGTGTGTGTGTTGGATGAGTAGGGTGGGGGGGTGAGGGATGTCGATTTTATGTGTATGTGTGTGTGTAAGTGTGTGTGTGGTGATCTTAAGTGTGTTGGTGGGTTGGGGGATGTTAATTTTGAGTGTGTGTGTTTGAATTAGTGGGTGTGCGTTCGTGACAGTATGTTTATTATGTAGAGCAGGTGTAAAGAAAGGTAGGTAATGTCTGACCATTTTTATTAATTTTACTAATTTTATATTTAGTGGATGAATGGATATGTGGATGGACATTGACATATGGTTAGTTATGTACATGTATATTGGCTGTATTTTAGATTAAATGAATGGCCTGGATGAATGGATAGGCTGCTCTTTAAAATAAAAATAGTTATTTATATATTATTTTAAAAGCCCTTCTAGGGACGGGCATTGGAAATTAGCCTATGGCTATAAATGTTATGATGCCTACTGTTAGGCTGTTGTACAGCCTGCATGATATGTATCTGTCCCTATCAAATAAACCATAACTAACTAACAAAATGACGTTCCTCTAGTGCATGGGTCCCACTGCACTATATAAACTAGAAGGGCACTCGATAGGGTGCATACGTCTGCCAAGCCACATATTATCAACATCAAAATCAAATCACTTTAACCGAGGATAATACTAAAGCTGTACACCAAATTTCATCAACATCCATTCACTACTTTTTGAGTTACATTGGGAACAGACAAACAAACGGAGGTGAAAACATAACCTTCTCCAATAAAGTTGGCAGAGGGAACAAAGTGAAGTTGAAATTAGTAGAACCACATATAAAAATGCACATAATGATGATCTGATGCTGGCACTGGTGGACTTTCAGGGTAACATTAATGTTGAAACTGCTTTGTGTGAAACCTAAGCTTCAAAGTGAATCTGTACAGATCTCCAGTCTCTCTGCAATGCAGCACAGTTGGTCATCTGTGGACTACTGTGCACACCTCATGCCTGTCTGTCTGTCTGTCTCTCTCTCTCTCTCTCTATCTGTAGCCATGCACTGACTGTAATTTGCTGAGTCAAACACAGCCCAGATATCTGCACCTGAAGCACACAGATCAAGCATTTCACACAACGCTGCAAACATTTACTTCAGTCAGTGGTTAAAATAACTGGTGATAATAATAATCATAATATGTAATCATCATAATTATAATATATCATCATTATCACCACCATCGTCACCATGAACAACAGCATCATCACCATCACCACCACCATCATCATTATCAAGACATCATCAACACCATCATCACCACCGTCACCACCATCATCACCATCACAATCATCAGTTAAATAACTGGCCAAGCAGAAGGAGATAAAACAATCAAACAATAAAAATAGAATCAATAAATCCAGGTCCTGTAAATAAGCTGTATATCAACAAAGCAATAAGTGCTTTGGTGTCAGCATTTTGCTTGGCTATAGTAGCATTCTCGATTCTGATTGGTAAGATGTTTCTATAACTACATCTTGGACAGTAGTTTGTCTCCAATGCAAATCACAAGTTTATATTAATGTGCTCAGTCAGCTCCACATAAACTGATTGTTTTATGTATAATTGTTATTATTCTATCCACATTCACTGGATATGAGCAGTCACGTGCTCTGACTGGCTACTCTACTGCGAGGATATCAGCTCATAGTAGAGAAGTGAGTAGAGAAAAACAAAATGGCGGAACGTATTGCTGAACCAACTGAGGACGAAATAAAAACTCTACTCGAAAACAAAACCCAAAAAAAAGGAAAAAAAAAAGCAACAAAATATGGAATAAAAGTACTTGATGGTAAGAACATATCTTTTTATTTTTCAAGAATTATTATTATAGCGTTTTTCAGAAATTGCTACTGTCATTTTACCGGTTTGTTTACACTCTAAGCGGAAATGATTTGGTTGGACATTTTGTATAAAATTTTTATTTATCAAATTTGTAAAAAAATAAATGCTCCATTTCTCAAAATGCAGTGAATGTGGATAGAATAAAAACACTTATTCCATGAAATTGAGTTGTACATGGCTTATAGCCAACGCGCCTCGTCGGCTATCAGCTCATGTATGACTCGATTTCAAGGAATAACTGTTAAATATGGTGACATTTTCATTTGGGGAAATATTTTTTTCATTTTTGGAAGGAGTCTCCAATGCCAGCCCTTTGTAACAGCCAGCAGTAAAGCTGCAAGTTCAGATTTTCCAACAACCTTCAGGATCGAAAGCATTATGCTTTTTTTTTTTAAATTTGCATGAAGACATAAGACTGGATTTTTGTCTTATTGACTTCAAAAGGCAGAAAAAAGAGAAGCTGATGAGGGAATGACTGTTAATATTCATAATAACAGGAGTTAAGCTAACTTCTTTTGCAGAACATTAAACAACTATAAAATGAAGAAAACGCTTCAGGATGTCCCGTTATTGGAAAATAACCTACTTTATAACCAACATTATTGGAAAAATAACCAACTTTAGGGCCAATCAATAACATCACACTATATTTTCTTGGATTATTTTCCTAGTTTTATGTTGTATTCCTTATAGGCAAGTTGGATAAGTTAGACATTAGCTAGCTATAAATTAGCATCTATGCTGATCATTATATGTAGATTCTGAAAGGTGGGGATTTTTGTCCATGGAATCGCTTTATATTAGAGACACAACAAGGCAAGGTGTTAAAACTGGCTGGTTTGTTTGGATTCTCGTCATATTCCATCCATCTCTAAAACCACTTCCATCTGTTAACATGCACGTTACTCCAAAAATCCCAAAGCATCGGCGAGGGAGTTTGTATTTTGATATCGTTTATATTGCTAGTTAATTGAGATGAAGTTGCAAGCAAGCATAATGTGCGAGGCTTAGCTGAGCGTATGCGTCTTTTTTTTTTTCTTGCAGGAACAAAAAGAAAGAATGAGAGTCTGGGAAGCTTAGAGAGGACAGAGATAACATAACCTACTTTAATCTATGACTCATCGCCAAAATAGCAGTATCTCTTTACCTTCTTTGAGAACCAAACAGAAATGAGTACAATATACTGTGCATAAATCAGCTATTCCTTTATTCACCTGCAAATAAAACTCTGTACTGTGTCCATGCAATGATCCATATGACACTCAAAGAGATCCTTTATAAAGGTAAGTAAAAATTAATAGCACTGTGTTGACATTTTTTTCAGCAGTAATGTCAATATTACTACAATAAAGCGCTGCTTAAGGCAATGAACTACTTTGTGCCTCTGTTATGCAAGGTTCTTATAATATTTGTTGTTTTTCTGCTGACGAAGAGGTTTCTGGTTGGGGTTCGCATCACTGGGCATGATTATGTCATATTTCAGGTCTGCACAAATCTGCTAGCAAGTATTGTTAATCAGCAGCCCAGTTTTATCTTGCTCTTGAATAATGCAAACACAATGAGCCTCCATCTTGCAGGCCATGTCATAAAGATTAATTACAGCTATCTCCATGAGCTTTCTGGCCTGTGAAATTGTAATAAAGGTCTAGGTCAGCATGGCTAAAGAGTTAAGAAGCTGAACTTCTTAAAAGACAATATAATAATCATTATAATAATAGCAACAACAAGAAGACGGAGTCCTCTATATCCCCCCGCCCTATATACCAACTATATACCAAGTTTCAAGATATTATTTGTCACATTTTTCAAGTTCTGCTGCAGGAAACCAACCCTACCTCTTTACACTGACCTCAGCAGCCCATGGCATAAACCCACCAGACCTTTGGTCCAGGTGAGCTAAAAATTTAAATCTCTCACATTTTTTAGTATCAAAAGGCACATATACATTACTTAATCAACACATATACCAACTTTCAAGACCAAAGCACTCATAGTTTTCAAGTTCTGCTCCGGAAACAAAACCTACCCCTAAGACTAACCTGAGAGACCACGTCTGAAATTAAAAAATTTAAATTTCTCAAATTTCTTAGTATGAAAAGGCACATCATCTACATCACCTTGTTAACATGCATACCAAGTTTCAAATCTGTATCATGAATAGTTTTGGATATACGCTCCGAAAATGAACATTGCTTTTAGAAACTAAGTCAAAATCTATTTTTTATGTAAAAATTTGAAAAATACTTTTTTTTTTTTCCAAAATCCTAAATGGCAAAAGGCACCAGTTCACATGTTGTTTGATATGTATACAAAGTTTCATGAAGATATCTTCAGTAGTTTTAAAGATATGGCCCGGAAATGAAAACGTGACCGGACGGACAGCTGACCAGACGGAACCCGTTTCTATATCCCCCACCAAATTTTGTTTGGGCAGGGGATAAGAATAGTGAGGCATTCAGTAAGGAAATTATAGCCTGAAGTTAATTATAAGGCAAATTAATGGAGCTTGTAGTGGAAAGTGTCAAACATTTTGACCCTTTTTACTTGATATCCATCAAATACAGTAATTTGTATTGGTATTTAACCTCCTATAGTTCAAGAAATCCATAAAGGATAGGTTAATATAATACACACTCAATTATGCGACTTTATTTTCCATAAGAAATATGTTTCAGATTTATGAAAATGTAAAGGAACATACAAAACTAAGTGCTATTGGTGATTGATATCCAAAAGTTACATCAGTATTTCCACAGGGAAATTTATGGGTATTCAGAGTTCGGTTACACACCTACTTGAGCTGAATTTCTTGGTCCACCATGCACATTATTCAAATCATCTTCACACCTTGGAGATTGTGAAACTTTTCTTGAGTAGAACTGTCTGAGACTGTCTGAGACAGAGTACTGCCTGTCTCAGGTTTCACAGTGCATAGACCACTACATTTAACCACAAACACTTGCCTTTAAGTCTGAAATAATTCAAGGGATAGAAAATGCTGACTGTTATGGCCCTTTTCCACTACCCTTTTTCAGCTCGCTTCAGCTCACTTCAGCTCGACACGGCTCGCGTTTCGACTACCAAAAACCAGCACGACTCAGCTCGTTTCAGCCCTGCTTAGCCCCTAAAACTCGCACCGTTTTGGAGTGGGGCTGAAGCGAGCCAAACCGTGCCGACTGAGGTTGGGGGCGTGAGCAGACACTCCCCTCTGCACTGATTGGTGAGGAGGAGTGTCCTCACATGCCCACACACGCCCCGCGAGCGCGCTGGGATCTGTAAACACCGCAAACCCGGAAGAAGAATAATTATGAATTACGAGAATTTCTGAAGCCTTATGCGCCTCGCCTCATCTATACGCTCTTGCCAGTATCTGTCCGCGTTGTCGGTGACAACAAGCCACAGCACCGAGACCAGCAACACTAACGACTCCATGTCCTCCATGTTTATTGTTTACTATTCGGGTCGTGTACCGCTTAAAAGCTCACTGAATCAGTGACATACAGAGCATCGTGCACGAGTTCGCGGAGCGCAAGGCTCGTCGTATGCCCTTCAAATAATGCGCGCAGTAGGCTATTGATGTTTTATTATGAGCCATGTACAGTATGTCGCCTAATGTTTTTTTTGTTTCTGAGTTACATGTTCGTTTGAAGGACTTAATGTACAAACTAACATAGTTGCACCCCGGAGTGTTGAAATTGGTAAACACAGTGCATTCAGTGAGGTTTGCACCGCCCTCCTTTTATTTCTGACTCTTCCTGTCAGCGTTGCAACCTCTGAGCGCTCATTCGTATGCCCTTCAAATAATGTGCGCAGTATAGGCTATTGATGTTTTATTATGAGCCATGTACAGTATCCTAATGTTTTTTGTTTCTGAGTTACATGTTCGTTTGAAGGACTTGATGTACTAAATAACATAGTTGCACCCGGTAGTGTTGAAATTGGTAAACACCGCAGTTGCGGACATTTTGTAGCCTAAAATGATGTTATGATAAGCTTTAATAAAGTGCCCGGTCATTTGCCCCGCCCCCGGCCCGGCTCTGACTTGTTCCGCCACTGTCACTGATGTCACTGTTTGCGCTGCTTAACGGCATCACATGACGTCCACCCACTTTCGCTAACTCCACCCAATGTGTCCACCCACTTCCAGCCAGCACGGTTCAGCGCGGTTGTAGTCGAAATGCAACTCCAACAGCCCCGCTCAGCTCGACTCAGCTCGACTCGGCACGGCACGGCTCAGCCGCGTTTGTAGTGGAAAAGCGGCATTAGAGCAGATAGTTTCTTTTTTGCTTTTCTGTCAAGTGTAATAATAGGTTGTAATCTAAAAAGCACAAGAAACAATTGAATAAAAAATAAATAATATACTACTACTGTATGTCAAAAGAAGATGGCAAATATTTACAACCCTGATTCCAAAAAAGTTGGGACAAAGTACAAATTGTAAATAAAAACGGAATGCAATAATTTACAAATCTCAAAATCTGATATTGTATTCACAATAGAACATAGACTACATATCAAATGTCGAAAGTGAGACATTTTGAAATTTCATGCCAAATATTGGCTCATTTGAAATTTCATGACAGTAACACATCTCAAAAAAGTTGGGACAGGGGCAATAAGAGGCTGGAAAAGTTAAAGGTACAAAAAAGGAACAGCTGGAGGACCAAATTGCAACTCATTAGGTCAATTGGCAATAGGTCATTAACATGACTGGGTATAAAAAGAGCATCTTGGAGTGGCAGCGGCTCTCAGAAGTAAAGATGGGAAGAGGATCACCAATCCCCCTAATTCTGCGCCGACAAATAGTGGAGCAATATCAGAAAGGAGTTCGACAGTGTAAAATTGCAAAGAGTTTGAACATATCATCATCTACAGTGCATAATATCATCAAAAGATTCAGAGAATCTGGAAGAATCTCTGTGCGTAAGGGTCAAGGTCGGAAAACCATACAGGGTGCCTGTGATCTTCGGGCCCTTAGATGGCACTGCATCACATACAGGCATGCTTCTGTATTGGAAATCACAAAATGGGCTCAGGAATATTTCCAGAGAACATTATCTGTGAACACAATTCACCGTGCCATCCGCCATTGCCAGCTAAAACTCTATAGTTCAAAGAAGAAGTCGTATCTAAACATGATCCAGAAGCGCAGACGTCTTCTCTGGGCCAAGGCTCATTTAAAATGGACTGTGGCAAAGTGGAAAACTGTTCTGTGGTCAGACGAATCAAAATTTGAAGTTCTTTGTGGAAATCAGGGACACCGTGTCATTCGGACTAAAGAGGAGAAGGACGACCCAAGTTGTTATCAGTGCTCAGTTCAGAAGCCTGCATCTCTGATGGTATGGGGTTGCATTAGTGCGTGTGGCATGGGCAGCTTACACATCTGGAAAGACACCATCAATGCTGAAAGGTATATCCAGGTTCTAGAGCAACATATGCTCCCATCCAGACGGCGTCTCTTTCAGGGAAGACCTTGCATTTTCCAACATGACAATACCAAACCACACACTGCATCAATTACAGCATCATGGCTGCGTAGAAGAAGGGTCCGGGTACTGAACTGGCCAGCCTGCAGTCCAGATCTTTCACCCATAGAAAACATTTGGCGCATCATAAAACAGAAGATACGACAAAAAAGACCTAAGACAGTCGAGCAACTAGAATCCTACATTAGACAAGAATGGGTTAACATTCCTATCCCTAAACTTGAGCAACTTGTCTCCTCAGTCCCCAGACGTTTACAGACTGTTGTAAAGAGAAAAGGGGATGTCTCACAGTGGTAAACATGACCTTGTCCCAACTTTTTTGAGATGTGTTGTTGTCATGAAATTTAAAATCACCTAATTTTTCTCTTTAAATGATACATTTTCTCAGGTTAAACATTTGATATGTCATCTATGTTCTATTCTGAATAAAATATGGAATTTTGAAACTTCCACATCATTGCATTCCGTTTTTATTTACAATTTGTACTCCATCCCAACTTTTTTGGAATCAGGGTTGTATATAAATCTAATAAGAGTCTAGTATATTGCAATTTATTTTATCCACATTCACTGGATATGAGTAATCACACGCTCTGATTGGCTACTCTACTACTAGGATATCGGCTCATATACCGTGAGTAGAGAAAAACAAAATGGCAGAGCACATCAAGTCAGATATATCAGTTTGTTATCAAGTATTTAAAAGAAACAGAAATTGCTAAAAGAATATATTCCCCCCCCCCAGTATCTCCTGTTCCACACTCCAGCCCAGTCGGTGGCAGTAATGCACCTTTAAGTTGGTTTGCCAACTGCCAAAAAACCTGAAAGACGAAGGTGAAAATGGTGGGCCGTGCTGCTGAACCAACCAAGGATGAAATAAAAACTCTACTCGAAAACAAACCCCCCAAAAATACAAAAAAGCAACAGAATATGGAAAGAAAGTATTTGATGGTAAGAACACATCTTTTTTGAGAATTATTATTAGAGCATTTTTCACAAATTGCTCCTGTCATTTCACCGGTTTCTTTACATTCTAAGCAGAAATGATTTCGTTGGATGTTTTGTGCAAAGTTTTTATTTATCAAATTTGCAAAAAATAAAAATTCTTGGTTTCTCAAAATCCACTGAATGTGGATGGAATAAAACAGTTATTCTACTCAATCTCATCGTACATGGCTATCAGCTCATGTACGACTCGATTTCATGGAATAACTGTTAAATGCCGTATTGCTGCGCGAGTTGGAATTATCACATTAAATCACAATCATAACTGAGGTTTAATTTTTCAAAATGACTTCCACACATTATCTGGCAGCTTTGAAAATATAATCAGATCCACTCTATACTGTTATTTTCCTTTTTTAAAAAAAAAATATCATGCATACAACTTAATGAAGACATCAGACACCAAGTCACGGTCATGAAATTTAATTCTGGTTTATGTGAGCATATCATATACAGTAGTGTGCAAAAGTCTTAGGCACGTGTGAAGAAATGCTGTCAACCAAAAAAGGCTTAAACAATAATGAAATGAAATGTTTCAACATAAATAAAAATACTATAAACAGTATATCTGTGAAGATACTCAGTCATCCAGGTACATAGTAATCTGTGGTTGGTAGAAGAGAGCAACTGGACTTGCTTGAAAAGTCTTGAAGACGTTTCGCCTCTCGTCCGAAAGGCATCCTCAGTTCTGTCTGTCTAATAGGGAGTATCAAGTATTTATCCTCTCATGGATCATCATAGAATCCGAATCAGAATGCTGATGGCTGCATTGTAGGTGGCTGATCAAAGATGTCATAGACACCCACCTCTGTTCAGTGATGGTCGTTCCAGGTTGACAAAAATGAATGATCCTCTCTGGCTAAGATGTCTGCCAGTTTTCTGGAAGTCCTCTCATACTCCCGCACCAGTCGAAGGGAACTCATCCCAAAGTGCGTAGAAACATATCTGTTTCTACGCACTTTGGGATGAGTTCCCTTCGACTGGTTTCTACGCACTTTGGGATGAGTTCCCTTCGACTGGTGCGGGAGTATGAGAGGACTTCCAGAAAACTGGCAGACATCTTAGCCAGAGAGGATCATTCATTTTTGTCAACCTGGAACGACCATCACTGAACAGAGGTGGGTGTCTATGACATCTTTGATCAGCCACCTACAATGCAGCCATCAGCATTCTGATTCGGATTCTATGATGATCCATGAGAGGATAAATACTTGATACTCCCTATTAGACAGACAGAACTGAGGATGCCTTTCGGACGAGAGGCGAAACGTCTTCAAGACTTTTCAAGCAAGTCCAGTTGCTCTCTTCTACCAACCACAGATTACTATAAACAGTAATCAGTAAGCCATAATAAATGAAACAAAGTCAATATTTGGTGTGAGACGACCCTTTGCTTTAAAACAAATGGTAGCCTCAGGTACAGTGAGTGCAGTTTTATGCGGAAATGAGCTGTAGGTTTTACTAAGCATCTTACAGAACCAGCCACAGTTCTTCTGGACACTTTGACTGTCACACTCGCGTCTTCATTTTGCACCAAAACCCACCAGCCTTCATTATGTTTTCTTTTTTAATCCGAAAAGTGCTCTCTGATGTAATATGCTGCTCTGATACAAATTTTTTTTTCTGTAGCATTTAATTCTGTGTTGGAAAATTCATGTTTTTGTACTGACTCGATAATGTAGAAGTCATAAAATAGAAATCTATAACAAAGTTTTATGGGAAAAAAAAGGGTGCCGAAGACTTTTGCACAGTACTGTAAATCTTGAAATTGACAGTTACTACAGTTTCTCAACTTGTTTTTTGACCAATTTATCATCAAAAATATCAACAATGTGCAATTACTGTTAGATGATGTAATGTTAGTTATGAACAGCCATCAATAACATGGTTCATTTTTCTATAATTTTATTTTTTAACACCAGACAGTCCGTAGCTCAGTGTTTGTTAGAAAATAACAGCCCAAGCTGTGTGTGCTCGGTTCTGTACAGAACACCCATGCAAAGCCTGAACACATACGACACAGTGTCTCTCTGCCCCCATACCATAATAATACACTGTGAGTCATTTTAAAATGAGCACATTCAATTCTAAACATAGCATTATCTCAGGATGTACCATCCTGCTTTCTTTTTAGCTTTAGGCACACTGGGTTTAGTTTTTGGAGGAAAAAAAAAAAGGATTTGTATTCACTGAACCAAGAACGTAGGGGAAAAAAAATCTGTTCAAATTTTTGAACAGCTTCCTGGTGCAACACCTTCATGGAATGTTTAAGAAAAAAACAAGCATTGAAGTAGTCCTGGCGGCACGGTGGTGTAGTGGTTAGCGCTGTCGCCTCACAGCAAGAAGGTCCGGGTTCGAGCCCCGTGGCCGGCGAGGGCCTTCCTGTGTGGAGTTTGCATGTTCTCCCCGTGTCCGCGTGGGTTTCCTCCGGGTGCTCCGGTTTCCCCCACAGTCCAAAGACATGCAGGTTAGGTTAACTGGTGACTCTAAATTGACCGTAGGTGTGAATGTGAGTGTGAATGGTTGTCTGTGTCTATGTGTCAGCCCTGTGATGACCTGGCGACTTGTCCAGGGTGTACCCCGCCTTTCGCCCGTAGTCAGCTGGGATAGGCTCCAGCTTGCCTGCAACCCTGTAGAACAGGATAAAGCGGCTAGAGATAATGAGATGAGATGAGATGAAGTAGTCCTATTGCTCATGTGTTTAGCTCTTGACAAAAAAGCTAAACACATCCCCCTTTATGTCTTATATCTTTCTTTATAAAACATGCAGATTAATTTAACTATTATATCAATGTGTCTTCAAATTATCAAAGTATTAAGTTAACTCTTTTTACCAGACCAAAAAAAAAAGTTTTGGGGAGCCTTTGTTCAACACTGAATTTATTTGCGCTGTCACACTCTGCAATTGTGGTTAATGGCTCGTATGAAAGTAGACACTTAGGTTTTTAAGACTTTGCATGTTTTCATATGTATTTCTTTTAATCTAGCCTATTACGTTGGAAGGTTATAACTTTATTGTGGCATTTGTATACTGTGTTTAACTATTTAAAAAAAAAAACTTTAATTGTGCTGTCTGTTTTAACTTTTGTATCAATGTTCCCATTGCCCTACTCACAAGGAGTGAAACACGTAGTGACGATACTCTACACACAGAAACCCAACAGTATCCTGACTAATCTGATGACAGGACCGTGGTCATGAACTAATTCATTTCTTTATACTGACTGAAAATGTACAATAAGTCGATTTCTATTCGACTCTGGTGAAATGGAAGAAGAAGAAACCTTTATTTGTCACATGCACACTTCAAGCACAGTGAAATTCATCCTCTGCATTTAACCCATCTGAAGCAGTGAACACACGCGCACACACACAGCCAGTGAGTGGTGTATCAGATATATTCCATTCAGCTAGCATGATAGTGAACAAGTCAAAGATGAGTGAATGGAATATATCTGATATACCATAAAAAAAGCCAGCCAATATTATTATTATTATTATTATAATACATTCCTTTCGGCTGTTCATCGCGTCTTTCTCTTTCAAAATTCTCTCAAAATCTTCCGCATTTAACAAAGCAAATTTGGCGGCCATGTTTATTTACAAATTGTCACAGTCGCTCACTGGCACAGAAGTTTTACGTCTCCGACGTGTGATGTCATGTTGTCTTGACAACCATACAATATCGTAAACCATATTCAGTGCTCATTCTCCATTGGGTAGAGTGACGTAATACACGTAGGATAAGCGATATGCTAACAATATTGCATGCTATCGAACCAAATGAATGAAACCCGCTAGAAGGGAATTCCATCAAAAAAGTTATTATTCCATCAAAAAAGTGTCCCGTATGTATAATAATTTCTGATATTTCACTCTCATGACGTCACTCCCAGTGTTTTCCCGCTGACTGGACGTGCGTTGTCAAAATGGAGAACTGGTTGAAAATTAAAATTCTTTTGATGAATTTGTGTATTTTTTTTTTTTGTAGATGTGTCCATATAATATAAGGAATATTACATGGTGGCGCAAAGATATGAAGTTTATCTTCTCGTGTTGAAAATATTTTCACTCGTTCACGAATATGTTCACCACTTGAAGATAAACTTCATATTTTCACGCAACATTGTAATATCCTCTCTATTTATTCAAATCTGGTTAATGCCTGTATTTTTTTCTCAACGTGTCTCACTGTGGGGTGACAAAGTTCAACGTTTTGACGTGCAAAAGTAAAGAATGTCTAAAAAATTATTTTACTTGTCCATTGGGTGACTTCAAATTAAAAACTAATAACATAGACATAGAATTAACTTGTCTCAGGTGCCTGAGCTACTGATTTGTCCAGCCTTAAATGATCATTCAGTGAGACACTGATTCTTCTAAACCACAATCTCCGAGCCAGGAAGCTCATTTGTCTTCTGTGCTCGCTTCTTTATGTGGATATACCGTGAAGCAAGCTACACTGCACTTTAGATTTGTCATTTAAACACAAATTAGGAGAATAGTGGTTACAGTTCTGCACCGGTAACAAGAAGTTATGAGTTTAAATCCCAGGACTGTCTGAGATACTGTTGCATCCTTGAGCGACTCCCTGACTTCGTCGCCTTAGCCTTGGATCCATTTTTTGTACCTCAAAGAGCGTCTGATATTTTTGTGCACTTGCAGTCTGATTGCCTAATTTCCGCTGGGGGGGGGGTTGAACACTGAGGTTTTGGACTTAAAAACCTCTGTAGATGTTGCTGTGGCTGAACTGGGACAAAAACAAAATGTGTTTTGACTACAATATACTTAGACGCAACAACTTTAAAAAGCCGTACATACATTCCACTAATACAGTGGAAACGTTCAACAAACACAGTGGTAAAAAAAAAAAAAAAAGGTCACTCTGCCGGAAGATCTCATCTCATCTCATTATCTCTAGCCGTTTTATCCTTCTACAGGGTCGCAGGCGAGCTGGAGCCTATCCCAGCTGACTACGGGCGAAAGGCGGGGTACACCCTGGACAAGTCGCCAGGTCATCACAGGGCTGACACATAGACACAGACAACCATTCACACTCACATTCACACCTACGCTCAATTTAGAGTCACCAGTTAACCTAACCTGCATGTCTTTGGACTGTGGGGGAAACCGGAGCACCCGGAGGAAACCCATGCGGACACGGGGAGAACATGCAACCTCCGCACAGAAAGGCCCTCTTCGGCCACGGGGCTCGAACCCGGACCTTCTTGCTGTGAGGCGACAGCGCTAACCACTACACCAACGTGCCGCCCTGCTGAAAGATGTTTCATATTTTTAATGTCACAGTGAATGTCATTCTTTGATCAAATTGTTGCAAGCCTTAGTGAAATTAACACGAATCTAATCAAGTCAGTTTCAAATCAGACACCAGCTTTGAAAATGTCTGCAAAGTGGAATCTTTAAATGCACTTTTCAAGCTTTTCATTTTGGAATTTTAAGCCTTTATTCGTCACATGCACATTACAGCACAGTGAAATTCTTTCTCTGTATTTAAAGGAGAACTGAAGGCAAATTTTTTTTATAAAGAAAATTATATTTCTCATTATTAAATATAAGAATGCATTTTTGATAGCTATTTTGTATTATTTTGTTTTATTATTGTTTATTGTTTTATTGTTATATTATTGTATTATTATTATTATGTTTTGTTATTATTTATTATTAAGTTATGAGTGTTTGAAATATGCTCTGTAATATATCAGGCCATATATCAAAGCGACGGCCGTAAATGAGATTCGTTGAGACCTGTGCGAGACATCGTAGGACGGAAGTAAAGCGTACAGCGGAAATCAAAGTGACCGACGTCTGCCAACGTTGTCAAAAGACGCGCGCGCCCTCTTTCGAATGCTGACATAATCAAGCCGGAAGTTTTGTTTGTTTTGATAGCGATCAGGAAAGTTTGGAAAAAAAAGTAGGCAGTAATCGTCATTTAAACTCGTTTTTGTGCAATATTTCGTTTGGAAAACCGTTTTCAAAATGGCGGCACTGACACTTGACGTTTCGAAGTCTCACACAAGTCTCGTGAAGATCGCGCGGATAAGCGACGACTGCCGTGGACCAAACAAACTAAATTCAACATGGCTAAAAACCGAATAGGCCGATAAGTATAATATTGAATTGCAATTAGTTGCCAATACGAGTCACGATATAAGGTTGCTAAAACCGAAAACGTAATTGAATAACACTTTAATTAAGAAATAAAGCAAGTTTAAAAATGACTTCAGTTCTCCTTTAACGCATCTAAAGCAGTGAACACACACACATACCCAGAGTGGAGCAGTTGGGGGTTAGGTGCCTTGCTCAAGGGCACTTCAGCCATGGATGTACAGGGAGGGGAAAGTGCTGTTCATTCACTCCTCTCACCCACACATTTTCCTACTGGTCCAGGGAATCAAACTGGCAACATTTTGACCCCAAAGCTGCTTCTCTAACCTTTCTGCTATGGCTTGCCCATTTTGGGAGGGTCAGCAAAAGTTAAAAAATGCTAGATCTTTACTTCTGATTAAAGTACATGCAGCAGAGAAACAGTTCAGGAAAGTTTGCACTTTTCTGAACTATGTATAGAAGAAAATTTCACACAAAATATACAGTTCTTGGTCATATTGTTTTTGGGAAAACATAGAAAAGATAAAAAACATGGACGTATCCGGGTCATGTGACTACTGAGCTTGCACCTACTCAGCTTAATGTCGTTACTATTCAGCTGTCAGTCTCTGTCACTTTGGAAAAAAACGTCTGCCAACATAATTAACGTCAAGTATGAAAAGTTTATTATAAATACAGGATTAGCTGACTACAGTGCTTGCAAGTGTATTCATCTCGAAACACTAAAACAGGCCTTAAACTAGTGTTGTTACTTTAAAAAGTAGGTATGATAGATGAAGCAACGGAGTACACATGATACAAAATGCAATTATGTGCAATGCCCAGTGAGCACAACATCCAAAATGAAATATGATGCTACAAAAGGGATGAACACTGGTAATGTGGTTAAAGGGAAGCTGAAGCCTTTCCCTTAAAGAAAAGAACAGGGTACAGTGTGATCTGAATAATTCAGATCTAATGTTTGTTATATTTTGACGACGACAACAACAACAACAACCAACAATACCCATCTCTGTATCTTTTTTCTGGATCGACTTTCCATTCCTAGCGCAAAGAGCGAGACAGAACCAGAATGACTACACGTGACTGCGGCTCACGCTTAGCTGTTCTTCGCAAGTCCCAGGAGATGGCAAAAATGCTGGTGAGCATTCAGGAAGCACATTCTGCACATTACAGCACAGAAAGGAGGTCAGACCAGCTCATGAAGCCTGAAATAACACGCTTTTGATAAACGAGGCAGAAAAGCAGAACAAGGTGGAGTTTTGTGGTTGTGTGGATATAAGTACAAGCACCCTGAAATTCATCAGGACAGTCCACATTTCTTTCATGTCCTTACTTGAAGCTTGTTGAATGCTGAATAATATAGCCCTGGCAAGAGCAAGTCTCCATCCCCTGCACCTGATTATCAGAAACAGGATTGAGAACATTTTATATACGTGTCTATGGAGAATTGAATCTTTCACACGTACGAAATACGCAATCTAGAGCATTTTTTAAACCAGCGCCTCAGTAGTTCACACGGCCGTACCATGAGAAACCAGATTCGTTTATAATTAGCTAAGTTGCTCTTCATGAGAACAATTACATCTTACAAACAAAATAATCAGAATCAAAATCCAGTGAAAACCGAGGGAGGAGTAGTAATTTTTCTGAAAGTTCGTTAATCGGCCTAATTAGCGACTTCCATCCCATCCATCCATTATTCGTAACCATTTATCCTGTGCAAGGTCACAGGCAAGCTGAAGCCTATCCCAGCTGACTACGGGCGAAAGGCGGGGTACACCCTGGACAAGTCGCCAGATCATCGCAGGACTGACACATAGACACAGACAACCATTCACACTCACATTCACACCTACGGTCAATTTAGGGCGTATTCACACCTACGTTGTTTGGTCCGGACCAAACAAACCAAATTTCCCTTGGTCCGGACCTTTTGGGTTGGTCTGAATACAAACCACCGAACTCTGGTCCGGACCAAACAAGCGGACCGAGACCGAGCTGCAAGGTCGGACTAGGTCCAGACTAAAGGAACCCTGGTGCGGATCTTTTGGAGGTGTGAAAGCAGACCGGACCTAATCCGACAGTTTTGCTTTTTTGTACCTCGGGAGCTTCCGTCGTTTGTCGAGCATTATGGGAAACAGAGTCTTGACACTCCACCGCAAAGTGCAAACACTGTTTCGGTTGTCAAGGGAACCTTACTACAGTCGTTCAGTCATTCAGGCTAGACTACAGAGTATAAAAAATGAGTAGGGGGCAAACGTGGGCCAAGGAAGAAACACGCACCCTTGTGGATATATGGGCAGATGTCCACATATCTGAGCTTTTGGAGAGAACACACAAAAATGCCGATGTGTTTGCTGTATTCAGTGAGAAAATGAAGGAGAAGGGGTTCACGCGCTCCCCAGAACAATGTCGGCTAAAAGTGAAGAAACTCCGTCAGACCTACATTAAAATCAGGGACATTCTTTCAAAAAGTGGCGGTACTAGCGACTTGCGTGAAGAGCCAGAACTGTCACAACATGATGTGCGCTCATCAGCGCTATCCTCCATGACTACTTTTGAACTTAACGCTTTGTGCGCGTGTCGTCTCTGACCAATAGCTGAACGACCTCAGGGCGCGCGCCTTTGTTGACAGATTTTGGTCCGCTTACTAAAATGTACAGTGCGAAAGCGAACCGCACCAAAATGAAAAAATAAAAAAAACATTTGGTTCGGACCAAAGCAAGTGAACTATTGAACTATCCTGGTCTGAATACACCCTTAGAGTCACCAGTTAACCTAACCTGCATGTCTTTGGACTGTAGGGGAAACCGGAACACCTGGAGGAAACCCACGCAGACACGGGGAGAACATGCAAACTCCACACAGAAAAGCCTCTGTCGGCCAGTGGGCTCAAACCCAGAACCTTCTTGTTGTGAGGTGAAAGTGCTAACCACTACACCATCGTGCCGCCCTAATTAGCAACTTGTTAATGAGAAATCACAAAACCAGGGAGTAACTCTTGTGCAGACTGATTGGATCTTCCAAACAAAACAATCAGAATCAAAATCCAGTGAAACCTCAGGGAGGAGTAGCAGTTTTTATGAATTGTGGACAGACGGACACCACGTGATGGCAATTGAGGTATTTCACCTGACGTCACAGGGTCACGTGACGCCCCGGTGTCCGCCATTTTGGATGGCAAGCTAGCTAATGTCAACAACAGTAGCTGGTATGTTACTGTAGCAATGTTTATGTTCAGTCATTTGGATGACTGTTAAAACCTTTCAGTCTCAAGTTTTTCCTTTACTGGATTTACTAGTTTACTGCGCCAGCGAGCCCCGGAGCGCTAGCTAGCCGGCCAGCGAGCCCCGGAGCGCTAGCTAGCCGGCCAGCGAGCCCCGGAGCGCTAGCTAGCCGGCCAGCCAGCCCCGGAGCGCTAGCTAGCCGGCCAGCCAGCCCCGGAGCGCTAGCTAGCCGGCCAGCCAGCCCCGGAGCGCGCTCAGTAAACTAGTAAATACAGTAAAGGAAAAACTTATAACGGGCCATGTCTCAACAGACTAAGAAGTTATTTCAATGACATTTAATAACATTTTGTTTATCCTGAGGACCGAAAGTAAATGAAAATGTGAACAAACCTTAGCTGTCAGTGAACAATCCTTGTGGAAGCAGGTAAACGTCGTTCTCTAAGCCTGCTAACCTCAATTTTTGCAAATACCTCTCCCTCTGCTCGCCCTGTAAATGCCCTACGTCGCTGGATAGTGAAGGTGTTTTCTGCATCTCGCTCCTTTTTCTTTTATGTTTTTCGTTTGTCGCCTTCCTCGCATTCAAACTGATTCGAGCCGTGCCGTCCAAAATGGCAGCATCACATGACTTGGTCACGTGAGTGAAATACCTCAATAGCTCACGGCCTATGGCCGTGTGAGCTAATAATTTGGCAATGCAGATCAGTTAACACTGCACCAGGAATCTGAAAGTTATCTCAGAAGCAACTGCATGAGCAACTGAGTACAAACCAGTGGCATGTATTTAATTGACGGATCCCATTTTTGTCAGTTGAATACAAAATTAGAGCATTTCCTAAGCCTGAATAATGAGCATGTTTTTGGCACGAAGGCATAATTATGCCTAAGTGCCTGAAAACAATCAGAACATTTCTCAAATCAAGACACTGTCACACCAAATCTGGTTTCATATTAAATATTTGATGCATGTTTGCAGACAGATTCTTTATCTTATTAATATAATGCACCCTTGTGCCTACTCACATTTCTTTTCCATAAATAAATAAGTTGCTGTTATACTTGAGTTTTTAGTTCCAATTTCTGTGATTCTCTTTGAGATTTGAACTTGAGAACAAACAACACATGCTAAAACCTCATTTAAATATCGTTCCTCCTCCGACTTTACACATCACGTCATTCGTGTAATTATGCTTTGTAAATCACCCACAACATCCTATTGCATACACAAATTCGTACTTGTTATTTGGAATATTATTAAACCAGGCCCTGTATAGTCAGCTTTCTTGCTCTTTTGAAAGACACCAAATAACAGCACCATTAAAGGACAAAAATCTAATGTACTATAATACATTAGATAGTAATAACATTACGTCAAAAACAGGATTTGGAACCTTGTTATCTATATTAGTCGATATTATTCAGAGTCTACACTCACCAGCCACTTTAATAGGAACTTGTTCTTGATTCTAAGACTCCTGTTCTTGGCTGCATGAGTGGAACCCAATGTGGTCTTCTGCTGTTGCATGCTGAGATGCTTTTCGGCTCATCACGGTTGTAAAGAGTGATTATATGAGTTGCTATATCCTTCCTGACAGCTCGAACCAATCTGGGCTAGAATGAATTACCATTGCCATAATTTGGTTTAGCACTTGAATAAGCAGATTCTATGTTGTGTTTATTAAACAAGCACTTTAATTTTTTTTTTTAAATTTTGGGTATAACTGATATTCTGATACATTTACACTACGTTCAGA
The DNA here is from genome assembly GCF_027579695.1 of Neoarius graeffei. Classification (NCBI taxonomy): domain Eukaryota; kingdom Metazoa; phylum Chordata; class Actinopteri; order Siluriformes; family Ariidae; genus Neoarius; species Neoarius graeffei. The sequence continues at coordinate 49,966,512 of NC_083587.1, read as the reverse complement.
CTGCAACCTGAAACGACCCATATCCGATTTGTTGTGAAATCCGATTTTTTTGTTAGGCCGTTCACATTACCAATTATATGAGACTTGTATGTGATCTCCAATATGAACGGAAAACGACCCAAAAGTGTCCCGCATGCGCAAATTGACACGTAATAAGCACATCTACGTAATACGTAAACAAAAAAAAAGCGCACTCTTCAAGTTTAATGATTTCTTTTTTTTGTTTGTTTGTTTGTTTGTTTGTTTAATTATCTGGTCAGTGTTAAAGTGTGAGGTCTCGTGTGTGTTTTTGTTTCTGAACTGAAATGAAAACGTGTAGCCTGGTAACGAGGGTTGACTCCTAAATGTCTCTCTAATTTCTATATAAGTGCACTACATGTTACTAGGAAGTAATGGATTTTTAAACTCTATATAGTGCACTCGAGCTTCAGTAGGCAGTCATTTGGGATACGGCCGCTGTATTACCAAACTCTTAATTCAGGCTTAATAATTTGCACATATTTATTTCGTCATATTAATAAACTTTTTCTACATTTTTATAAATATTTATTTAGATTGTTTATAGCCAGCTGAATTCTGCAACTTCTCTCAGCGCTGGCTCAAGGTGCAGAAACACCAGTGCAGTTTGCGATGGAGATGAGGCGAGACCTGGCGATGTGGTTTTTGTGGCGGCGGCGGAACTCACACAATAATCTGATTAATGTGGGCAGCAGACTAATGAGACCGAAGGTGTCAAATTACTGGAAATTTCCAGAACAATCTTATAATCTTGTAATACAGGATGGTTTAAGTTATAAATCAGTTATAGAAACTGTTTTATTTAATCAGGCTAACAGATCAACATCCAGGTCCCGACCAAATCCACCATTAGCTTGATCAATTCTATAAAAGTCTATTTAAATTCTGAAAACTGTACAAATGTTGTTGTTTTCCACCAAAGAGGCGGGATTAGCCAACGCAGAATAGTGACGTTTGTCTCTTGTTGATGACGTGTAGGTCGCATTAATGCGACCTGTCCGGTCAGACTGCAGTCGCATGTGAAAATATCGGATATGTATCGGATTTAGGACTACATATCCAAGCGGCCTGGGTCGCATGTGAAAAAATCGGATCTGTCTCGTTCAGATTGTCAATAACAAATCGGATACAGGTCGCATATGGGCAAAAAAATCGGATATGGGTCGTTTCAGGGTGCAGTCTGAACGGAGTCTTAAATGTAATGCACTGCCCTGCAAAAAAGAAAGTCACGCACTCTAATGTTTGGTTGGACCACCTTTAGCTTCGATTACAGCATGCATTCGCTGTGGTGTTGTTTTGATATGCAATGTCACAACATTTATTCCAGTCCAGAGTTGTATTAATTTTTCATTGAGATCTTGTGTTGATGACGGGAGAGTCAAACCACTCTGTAAAGTCTTCTCCAGCACATTCCAAAATTCTCAATGGGGTTAAGGTCGGGACTCTGTGGTGGCCAATTCATGTGTGAAAATGATTCCTCATGCTTCCTGAACCACTCTTTCACATTTTGAGCCCTAATTTTATGCCCATGCTGTCAGGTAAGAAAAAAAAATCTATTGATGTGATCACCTGGCCATTCAGTACATTCAGGTCATCAGCTGACTTCATTTTATTGCCCCATAATGTTGCTGAGCCTTGACCTGACCAACTGAAGCAATCACAAATCATAACACTGCCTCCAGGGGTTTGTTTCTGCTCACCACGGTTGTAAAGAGTGATTATATGAGTTACTATATCCTTCCTGGCAGCTTGAACCAATCTGTCCATTTTCCTCTGACCTCTCTTATCAACAAGGCGTTTGTTTCCACCCACAGAACTGTCACTCACTCAATGTTTTTTTGTTTTTTGCACCATTCTGTATAAACTCTAGAGACTGTTGTGTGTAAAAACCCCAGGAGATCAGCAGTTTCAAACCAGCCCATCTGGCTCAAACCAACACCCATGCCACATTGAAAGTCACACTTTGAGATCACAATTTTTCCCATTCTGACGTTCCAATGAAGTGAACATTAACTGAAGCTCTTGATTTGTATCTGCATGATTTGATGCATTGTGCTGCTGTCAAGTGATTGGCTGATTAGAGAACCTCATAACACAGCAGGTGGATGGGTGTATACTACTTTAACAACAGAATGCTCATTTTGTGTGAAATTGGATACTTTTACAGGTATGGAAATGAGTGCCTTTCCAGACTTGTACAAAAACCCAAAGTTTGGAGATTCACTTGCACAAATTCAACAAACTTTTTAAGATCCCTACTTCTTCTGTAGTTCAGATGAAATTCGACACAACACCAACTAATATTTCATGGAATAAACAAGCTACAATATGACTAATAATGACTGAATTTTCACACCGCAGATGCAACAGGATCCAGATGTCCAAGTTCGTTAGCACAAACACAAATACATCATTCTTCACTCATGTAAATAACGACTATATAATATATTACTGAGTAAAAAAAGTTTGTTCTTATCGACTGAAACAGTAGTATTTCAGACTGTACCAAGCATTGTTAGTCATTAAGAGAAAGAAGCAGCATCTGTGTTTCTAACTGAACTGACCTGAATAATGTCCTGGTTGCTTTAAAACACAGTAAGCTAATTAGCTAAAGTTTCGCCATCTGTCAGTTTATGATTTATTTTATTCCACAGCACAGAGAGATAATTTCTTGATTGGTCAAATGTCACAGTCTGTGAGATTTCAGCAAACGTATAAGTTTGCAACATGGATCGAATAAACATGGGCACAACATCAACGTTGATGTATGTCGACTATATGATAACGCCGACTGAATCGTAGGCTATGGCACAAGTCAATATCCAAGAATAAAACACTGTTCGCATGCATCATCAGTCTACGCCATTATAGTGGCAAACAATGAAACTAAGCATGAACCGAGCCCTTGCTAGTTTGGCACCAGTGATCAGTGCATCATTTTACGCTGCGTTCCTATTGGGCAGTTAGTAGACGTAGCTTGTAGCAGCAGTCACACTATAAGATGGTTATCCTAAATTTCTTACAGGTTGGTCAAGACTGTGACAACAACCATCTTTGAACTTCTCTCCCAATGTGATGTAGGACCTCCATTTTGGAGCCATGACCAAAAATATCACCACGCTTCTTTCACGTGGGTCATCTTTCGTCTGCGACAGCCCAAAATCTAAAAGTGTATACCCAGCATTCAAAGGAATTTTACGGCAGATATTTAAACATACTTAAGAACATGGAATTGTTGATATAGTGATGTTTTCTGTGAGGAGATGTTTGGTATTTTTGGAAGGAGTCTCCAATAATAGTCAGATGTAAAACTGTTCCATTAATTTTGCCAACATGAGAAATGGGAACGTCTTTAGGACATTCTTTAATACAATTTAAAGGTTCTGACTGCAAAGTTGAATTCTGGACAAAATGTTTTATGTCTATTGCTGTTGGAGTTTCGAGACGTTTCGCTGCTGCACACATTGTGTATCCTCTGTGTAAATGTTTTGCCGAGATAAAAAGCGTCCCGCATTTTACAATTCTGGAGATTGCCAAAGCAAGTGAGTAACAATATCATGTGACCATCATGGGGCGTTTGACCTACTTTTAGCCAAAACAAGTCGGCAAGGGTAAACATGGCGGACTCCGCTCTTCCTCCAGCTAAAAGCCTACGGAAAAGAAAAGGAAAGCCTGACTAGTGAGTGCAACTGCAAGATAGAGCAAGGTTAGATGACGTGTCATTTTTCTGGATGGATAACTAAATCATTCTAGCTAGCGCTTAGCTATCTTAGCTTTAGAATGCATGCGCTCGACCAGGGGCGTAGCCATCATTTTAGAAGTGAGGGGGATAAATTGTTCAGAGGTCTATTGAGTGATTTATCATCCTCTCGCATTCAATTGCACCTCTCCTTAGCAGCTAAAGAACCACAAACAGCACAGCACCAGGGAACCGACTTTAGTTCTTTAAAATGATATACTATCAAAATCTAAAGTCAAAATCTATAAATCTATAAAGTAAAATTTATAAATAGAATTAAGAATAGTAGTAGTGACATAGCTAGTTATATTCTCTTCTCACCTGTGACCCTGCATAATCATCCCTGTTGGCCTCTGGTCCACTGTCTCCTCTCTCACCCTGCTCTTTCTATTGTGACAATAAAGATTAAAAAATATGTGGAAAGCAACATTTTGAAATAAAATTAGGAATGCAGTAATAATAATCAGCAAATTCACGTACTTTAAACTTTAACTACCACAAAAATAAATTAAATCTTTACAAAAATAACAGTCAAAGGAACACAAATACATTTATATTCTTATTTCTACCCAGAAGTGAGTAATCTTCGAGTAGCCAAAATAGTAACGTTACTCAAGTAAGAGTATTGTTACTTTAGAATAATATTACTCAAGTAAAAGTAAAACGTATTTTGCAACAAAACAACTCTTAAGAGTACAATTTATCCAAAAAGTTACTCAAGTAAATGTAACGGAGTAAATGTAACTAGTTACTACCGCCTCTAAGTTAGCTAGCTAGCTTAACTAACTAAATTGACATCTATTTGTCATCTTTTAGCTAAACATTACCTACATTCAACAGCATTACTCAACTTGCACGGTTTGTTTGGAAAAAAACTGTCTAAAGTCTTTAGCCTCTTGGCTGGTTTGCTGAACATACAGAAGCACTGCCCAGATCTGAATCACACCAAAGATACTCATACAATATTTTCTAAAGTGTCTCTGATCACACACGACAGCGGTGTTTGTTTGCCGCCTCAGCTCCGCCTGCTCATGATGCATTTAGAGGCGGCTCGGAAAAACGCGTTTCCAAATGTTAAAAATGAATTGAGTGGTTGTAATGGCTGTAAAAAGTGCGGGGGACAGAGGGCACAAATACAGGAAGTGCGGGGGACATGGTCCCCCGCGTACCCCGCGTCCGCTACGCCCATGCGCTCGACTCCACGTTAGCGAGTATGGAGTTATACACCGAATGTTTTGATCTCACAGAGAAAGAAACGAGAACACAAAAGCAGGAACACAGAAACGATATATTTGTATTTTGTTTCACGGATCTATTCACGAATGTCAACCACAAATTACATCCCTGTGACTCAAAACTCTCCGAAGTCGATGCAGAGTCACAATGTTTTCCGCACGTCGCCATCTTGGTGTGACGCAGTTCCATAGTTATGCTAATTAGTTAAAGCTCCTCGCGTTCAGTTGTTTCCGTCCATAGGGCCACAATGTTTACCTCAAGAGGGAGGAAAACAGTCCCAAAACGGAGAAAAGCGACCCTCAGGACATCAAAATGATCATATCTCATCTGCATGATATTGTTTTTGTGAGACAGAGGAAAATGCCATGCACAAATTAAACATTTTGAAATTTGAAAATTTCAGATGACTTTGCAGTCAGCACCTTGAAATAAAATTGTAATCTTTCTCCATTGTGTGTGTGTGGGGTGACATCATAATGAGGCCATAAAATACATTCAAACCTGGACAAACCATGTTTATGACAATGGCAAACATATTTATAGGCCAAAAGCCCAACTGCAATCACTCATATCAGAGTTAATGTCTCATTGTAAATTCTGGTCCATATCATACAGTCTCAACAAACCTGAAATACAGATATTTATTCTATCCACATTCACTGGATATGAGCAATTGCATGCTCTGATTGGCTACTCTACTACTAGGATATATACCATATATCACATGGTATATATATCGTACAATGAGCAGAGAAAAACAAAATGGCCGAGCGTGTTGCTGAACCAACTCAGGATGAAATAAAAACTCTACTCGAAAACAAAACCCCAAAAATTGTTATCAAGTATTTAAAAGAAACAGAAATAGTTAAGGCGGCATGGTGGTGTAGTGGTTAGCGCTGTCGCCTCACAGCAAGAAGGCCCGGGTTCGAGCCCCGTGGCCAACGAGGGCCTTTCTGTGCGGAGTTTGCATGTTCTCCCCGTGTGCGTGTGCTCCGGTTTCCCCCATAGTCCAAAGACATGCAGGTTAGGTTAACTGGTGACTCTAAATTGACCGTGAATGGTTGTCTGTGTCTATGTGTCAGCCCTGTGATGACCTGGCGACTTGTCCAGGGTGTACCCCGCCTCTTGCCCGTAGTCAGCTGGGATAGGCTCCAGCTTGCCTGCGACCCTGTAGAACAGGATAAAGCGGCTACAGATAATGAGATGAGATGAGATCTTCCGGCAGAGTGACCTTTTTTTTTTTAATCACTGTGTTTGTTGAACGTTTCCACTGTATTAGTGGAATGTATGTACGGCTTTTTAAAGTTGTTGCGTCTAAGTATATTGTAGTCAAAACACATTTTGTTTTTGTCCCAGTTCAGCCACAGCAACATCTACAGAGGTTTTTCAGTCCAAAACCTCAGTGTTCAACCCCCCCAGCGGAAATTAGGCAATCAGACTGCAAGTGCACAAAAATATCAGACGCTCTTTGAGGTACAAAAAATGGATCCAAGGCTAAGACGACGAAGTCAAGGAGTTGCTCAAGGGTGCAACAGTATCTCAGACAGTCCTGGGATTTAAACTCATAACTTCTTGTTACCGGTGCAGAACTGTAACCACTATTCTCCTAATTCGTGTTTAAATGACAAGGCTCCAGCTTGCCTGCGACCCTGTAGAACAGGATAAAGCGGCTAGAGATAATGAATGAATGAGAAATAGTTAAAAGAATATAGTTCCCCCCCTCCCAATATCACCTGTTCCACACTCCAGCCCAGTTGGTGGCAGTAATGCACCTTTAAGTTGGTTTGCCAAACGCCAAAAAAACCCAAAGAAGAAAACCCAAAAAAATACAAAAAAAAAGCACAACAAAATATGGGAAGAACATATTTTGTTATTTTTCAAGAATTTTTATTATAGCATTTTTCACAAATTGCGACTGTCATTTCGCCGGTTTGTTTACATTCTAAGTGGAAATGATTTTGTCGGATGTTTTGTACAAAGTTTTTATTTATTGAAATTGCAAAAAATAAAAATGCTCTGTTTCTCAAAATTCAGTGATTGTGGATAGAATAAAACAGTTATTCCACTCAATCTCGTCGTACATGGCTTATAGCCAACTCGGCGCTACGTGTCGTCGGCTATCAGCTCATGTACGACTCAATTTCATGGAATAACTGTTAAATATCAGGTGTAGCAGGTTTAAACAATGATTCATCAACTAAAAGTATATTTTGGTTTCTCACTGTAACTGACTAAAGTACAGTACCAACTGAAATGGAAAGAACATTTCTTGGTCGTAGACCCTGCTGTAGATTTTGATATACGCAATAGCAAACTCAACAACGTCAATCCAGCAGCTTCTGCGCCAAATTCCAGTAAAACCCAGGCTTCTGGCACTTGTCAGTTTGGGCTCCAGATTGCTCTCACTGTGGCACTTCCTCCTGGCCATCGCACATCTTTCACTTCCACTCCAGTCTCTAGTCCATCTGGCACCATGTTTGCAGACATCGCAGAGTGACAGGACTTGACAATAACTAAAGCAAAGGACACACAGCCACGTGCTGTCTAGTCACAAGCTGCATAGGACGACGGTCCTATATGTACAGCAAGCTATTGTGGGTCACTCAAAATATCTGCACGTCAGAGCAACAAAGCAAACACTGTAATAGCAAAGACGATTTCATTTCAAAATGAATTGCTGCTGTTCTTTGGGTCCTCACGTGTTCAAACAGAAAGACAGACCGGACATAATGTTCAGACTTGATGATTATAGAAGTGAGTGTCGAGTAGACGAAAGGTCGACATCTCTTTTTTGCTCTCTCTCTCTCTCTTTCTCGGTCTCTTCGGCTATGTCAGTGTATTCGGTCTTGCTGAGATCAATGACCATTAAACATTCTCCCTGATGGCATTATTCACTGAAAAAAAATCAATAATAAGTAGGAAATTGGCAGAGATGACACTTTGGGCAGACACAAGAGCTTTTTACTAACGTGATTGAAATGGCGTGCTTCATCAGACGAAACTGATGTATGCAGAGCATTAAGTTTTGCACAAGTGATGAGAAGTTTGTAAATTAACAACCTATGACTGACAAAGAGTCACTACTGGGTCCTAAATGTGAAACTTTTAACCATCAGCTGCTCAGCTCGTCTTGAACTGTCTCCTGTCTTACAGTGGTGCTTGAAAGTTTGTGAACCCTTTAGAATTTTCTATATTTCTGCATAAATATGACCTAAAACATCATCAGATTTTCACACAAGTCCTAAAAGTAGATAGAGAGAACCCAGTTAAACAAATGAGACAAAAATATCATTTATTTATTGAGGAAAATGATCCAATATTACATATCTGGGAGTGGCAAAAGTATGTGAATCTTTGCTTTCAGTATCTGGTGTGACCCCCCTTGTGCAGCAATAACTGCAACTAAACGTTTCCGGTAACTGTTGATCAGTCCTGCACACCGGCTTGGAGGAATTTTAGCCCGTTCCTCCGTACAGAACAGCTTCAACTCTGGGATGTTGGTGGGTTTCCTCACATGAACTGCTCGCTTCAGGTCCTTCCACAACATTTCGATTGGATTAAGGTCAGGACTTTGACTTGGCCATTCCAAAACATTAACTTTATTCTTTAACCGTTCTTTGGTAGAACGACTTGTGTGCTTAGGGTCGTTGTCTTGCTGCATGACCCACCTTCTCTTGAGATTCAGTTCATGGACAGATGTCCTGACATTTTTCTTTAGAATTCGCTGGTATCATTCAGAGTTCATTGTTCCATCAATGTTGGCAAGCTGTCCTGGCCCAGATGCAGCAAAACAGGCCCAAACCATGATACTACCACCACCATGTTTCACAGATGGGATAAGGTTCTTATGCTGGAATGCAGTGTTTTCCTTTTTCCAAACATAATGCTTTTCATTTAAACCAAAAATTTCTATTTTGGGCTCGTCCATCCACAAAAGATTTTTCCAATGGCCTTCTGGCTTGTCCATGTGATCTTTAGCAAACTGCAGACGAGCAGCAATGTTCTTTTTGGAGAGCAGTGGCTTTCTCCTTGCAACCCTGCCATGCACACCATTGTTGTTCAGTGTTCTCCTGATGGTGGACTCATGAACATTAGCATTAGCCAATGTGAGAGAGGCCTTCAGTTGCTCAGAAGTTACCCTGGGGTCCTTTGTGACCTCGCTGACTATTACACGCTTTGCTCTTGGAGTGATCTTTGTTGGTCGACCACTCCTGGGGAGGGTAACAATGGTCTTGAATTTCCTCCATTTGTACACAATCTGTCTGACAGTGGATTGGTGGAGTCCAAACTCTTTAGAGATGGTTTTGTAACCTTTTCCAGCCTGATGAGCATCAACAACACTTTTTCTGAAGTCCTCAGAAATCTCCTTTGTTCATGCCATGATACACTTCCACAAACATGTGTTGTAAAGATCAGACTTTGATAGATCCCTGTTTTTTAAATAAAACAGGGTGCCCACTCACACCTGATTGTCATCCCATTGATTGAAAACACCTGACTCTAATTTCACCTTCAAATTAATTGCTAATTCTCGAGGTTCACATACTTTTGCCACTCACAGATATGTAATATTGGATCATTTTCCTCAATAAATAAAAGACCAAGGATAAAATTTTTGTCTCATTTGTTTAACTGGGTTCTCTTTATCTACTTTTAGGACTTGTGTGAAAATCTGATGACGTATTAGGTCATATTCATGCAGAAATATAGAAAATTTTAAAGAGTTCACAAACTTTCAAGCACCACTGTAATTGGTTAAACTGATGGCTAAAGTTTCCTTCAATCGACCATATACTTGCTTTATACTCACTAAAGTATGAAGTCACTGTTATCGGCAGATAGACTAGTTCACAGGTCATCTAGTTGAGACGACAACTGTACGTCCGAGGTTTTTACTTTCATGATAGCGCCAACGAGAGGCCAGATATGAAGTGCACAGGACAAACAAAACAAAGACCATGTGCATTAATATTATCAAACATGAACGGACACGAAGCACGAGCAACACGGATTCATTCATCCTTAGTGACTGCCTGGTCAGAGTTTCAGTCATTTAAAAGAAGCTACGAGTTTGTTTATGTTTTGCAAATTAAATTTGTTCGAAAATATCAGACACTTACAAACAAAAATAATAGCCATGTGAGTGGGATTGAAAAAAAATCTTCTAGTTGGAAAATCACACACCATGCTGACACTACTACCATTTTGAATTCTGGTTTAGGATATCTGGAGCACCTAGATAGTGGCACTCTGTTACTGCCTTAAAGGGGAACTGAAGTCATTTTTAAACTTGCTTTATTTCTTAATTAACATGTTATTCAATTACGTTTTCGGTTTATATCGTGACTCATATTGGCAACTAATTGCAATTAAATATTATACTTATCGGCCTATTCGGTTTTTAGCCGTGTTGAATTTAGTTCGTTTGGTCCACGGCAGGCGTCGCTTATCCGCACGATCTTCACGAGACTTGTGCGAGACTTCGAAACATCAAATGTCAACCAGGTGTCAGTGCCGCCATTTTGAAAACTGTTTTCCAAACGAAATATTGCACAAAAACGAGTTTAAATGACAATTACTGCCTACTTTTTTCAAACTTTCCTGACTGCTATCAAAACAAAACTTCCGGCTTGATTACATCAGCATTCAAAAGAGGCCACGCGCGTCTTTTGACAACGTTGGCAGATGTCGGTCGCTTTGATTTCCGCTGTACGCTTTACTTCCGTCCTACGATGTCTCGCACAGGTCTCAGTGAATCTTGTTTACAGCCGTCGCTTTGACATATGGACTGATATATTACATAGCATATTTCAAACACTCATAACTTGCTATAGCAGTGACAAAATAGCTATCAAAAATGCATTCCTATATTTAATAAAATGAGAGAAACAGAATTTTGATTGTAAAAAATTTGCCTTCAGTTCTCCTTTAAATACAGAGAAAGAATTTCACTGTGCTGTAATGTGCATGTGACGAAGAATGGCTTAAAATTCCAAAATGAAAAGCTTGAAAAGTGCATTTAAAGATTCCACTTTGCAGACATTTTCAAAGCTGGTGTCTGATTTGAAACTGACTTGATTAGATTCGTGTTAATTTCACTAAGGCTTGCAACAATTTGATCAAAGAATGACATTCACTGTGACATTAAAAATATGAAACATCTTTCAGCACAGTGGCCTTTTTTTCTTTTTTTTAAACCATCGTGTTTGTTAAGTGTTTCCATTGCTTTGACATATGGACTGATATATTACACAGCATATTTCAAACACTCATAACTTGCTATAGCAGTGACAAAATAGCTATCAAAAATGCATTCCTATATTTAATAAAATGAGATAAATAGAATTTTGATTTAAAAAAAATTGCCGTCAGTTCTCCTTTAATATGTAATTTTTTTTAACCAATAAAAGCATGGAATAATCTCATCTCATTATCTCTAGCTGCTTTATCCTGTTCTACAGGGTCTCAGGCAAGCTGGAGCCTATCCCAGCTGACTACGGGCGAAAGGCGGGGTACACCCTGGACAAGTCGCCAGGTCATCACAGGGCTGACACATACACACAGACAACCATTCACACTCACATTCACACCTACGGTCAATTTAGAGTCACCAGTTAACCTAACCTGCATGTCTTTGGACTGTGGGGGAAACCGGAGCACCCGGAGGAAACCCACGTGGACACGGGGAGAACATGCAAACTCCGCACAGAAAGGCCCTCGCCGGCCACGGGGCTCGAACCCGGACCTTCTTGCTGTGAGGCGATGGCGCTAACCACTACACCACCGTGCCGCCGGATAGAATAATATGTAATTTATATATAAAATATTATACACATACAGAACAGTATGAAGAAGCCTGTGGCTGATTCCTTCTAGCCCAGACTATAGATTCATGCAGAGTCATTTTAGGGGATTGCACAGGCTGAAACACCCCTTCAATTCTGGGGAATTTTTAACTGATACCCCCTTAACATGCCATCAGGAGTGATTATGAAGGAATTCTCCAAAATGCCACACAGAGTAGACAGACCAAGCACACATTGTCCAAGAACAAAGTCCAAATAACACAAAAGGACAAATGACAGAAGCCTAAATTTTTTTGTTTTCTTGTTTGAAAAAAGTTAGAACATTTATGTTTAACACATACGAAGGAAACATTATTTGATCTAATTCAATCCTTGATATTTAAATTTACCAGCTGGGAGGTCCATATCGTGAAATACTGTGACCGAGGTCTTGAAAACACTGACCGAGGCCTCTGGGCCGAGGTATTTCACGATACGGACAGACCTTAAGCTGGTAAATAATATTTATTTTTTTCTTTACCAAATTCTAACAGAAAACGAGAGCACCCGAAAGGGAAAACCGAGGCGAGCCGGCATTTTGAATCCTCATTCACGGCTGTAATGCAAATGGCTTCCTCCTCAATATACAAGTGCACTTCCATGGCAGGGAAAAAACTACATTTTGCCACCTACAGTGGTGCTTGAAAGTTTGTGAACCCTTTAGAATGTTCTATATTTCTGCATAAATATGACTCCAAGAGCAAGGTGTGTAATAGTTGACGAGGTCACAAAGCACTACAGGATAACTTCTAAGCAGCCGAAGGCCTTTCTCACATTGGCTAATGTTAATGTTCATGAGTCCACCATCAGGAGAACACTGAACAACAATGGTGTGCATGGCAGGGTTGCAAGGAGAAAGCCACTGCTCTCCAAAAAGAACATTGCTGCTTGTCTGCAGTTTGCTAAAGATCACACGGACAAGCCAGAAGGTTACTGGAAAAATGTTTGTGGACGGATGAGACCAAAATAGAACTTTTTGGTTTAAATGAGAAGCGTTATGTTTGGAGAAAGGAAAACACTGCATTCCAGCATAAGAACCTTATCCCATCTGTGAAACATGGTGGTGGTAGTATCATGGTTTGGGCCTGTTTTGCTGCATCTGGGCCAGGATGGCTTGCCATCATTGATGGAACAATGAATTCTGAATTATACCAGCGAATTCTAAAGGAAAATGTCAGGACATCTGTCCATGAACTGAATCTCAAGAGAAGGTGGGTCATGCAGCAAGACAACGACCCTAAGCACACAAGTCATTCTACCAAAGAATGGTTAAAGAAGAATAAAGTTAATGTTTTGGAATGGCCAACTCAAAGTCCTGACCTTAATCCAGTGGAAATGTTGTGGAAGGACCTGAAGTGAGCAGTTCATGTGAGGAAACCCACCAACATCCCAGAGCTGAAGCTGTTCTGTACGGAGGAATGGGCTAAAATTCCTCCAAGCCGGTGTGCAGGACTGATCAACAGTTACCGCAAATGTTTAGTTGCAGTTATTGCTGCACAAGGGGGTCACACCAGATACTGAAAGCAAAGGTTCACATACTTTTGCCACTCACAGATATGTAATATTGGATCATTTTCCTCAATAAATAAATGACCAAGTATAATATTTTTGTCTCATTGGTTTAACTGGGTTCTCTTTATCTACTTTTAGGACTTGTGTGAAAATCTGATGATGTTTTAGGCCATATTTATGCAGAAATATAGAAAATTCTAAAGGGTTCACAAACTTTCAAGCACCACTGTATGTAGTCCTCTATTTATACAAAATTGAGTTATTCAGGATTCAGCCATGTTTTTGCTCGGCGTTAGCAACAGTTACAGGTTTTCGGCTTCCTACTGAAATGTTTTCTTTTATTTCGTCTTCATCAGGGTAGTAAACCTCACTTTCGCTGTGAACGCTGTCGTTATCGCTATCCATGCTGTAAAATTAATGCTATTCTCCTGAGAAATGTGAAAATAAATGCTGACAAAAAATTGCTACCATGTTTGTTGTTGTGAACAAGCAAGTTGCCAAAGGTCCGTAACTGGGGTCCGTATTGTAGGATTCCGGACTGCTCGCGAGCCAATCAGAGCGCACGATTTGATGGAAACTGGATCGCAAAAAAAATAAAGATAAATATTGATAAATATTTAAATAATATTGGCTGGCTTTGAGTGGTATATCAGATATATTCCATTCAGCTAGCATGACAGTGAACAAGTCGAAGACGAGTAGCTGAATGGAATATATCTAATAGACCACAAAAAAAAGCCAGCCAATATTATTATTATTATTATTATACATACACACTCTCTTCATATCAGCATTCTCAAAGGCCAACGTGAGCTTACCCGCGGCTCTGTGCTGTTAGTGCAGCAGTCCAGTTACCTTGTAGCCAGTGTAGCATTCAGCAGTAGCGTTAGTGAAGGCCAACACGAGCTTACCGGCGACTTGGTGCTGTTAGTGTAGCAGTTCAGTTACCTTCTAGCCAGTGTAGTGTTAGCAAAGGCCAATGCTCGTGCAGGCCAATGCTAGCGCAGTCAAGCCAAATATTATTATTATTATTATTATTATTATCATCCCTGTGTCATCGACAGCTACACACAACATCGACAGCTACACACAACAAAGCAAGCTGGCAGCCAAAATTCTCTCAAAATCTTCCGCTTTTAACGAAGCGAACCTCACAGCCATGCTTGTTTTCAAACTTTCACAGTCACTCACTAACACGGAAGTTTTACATCTCCAACGTGTCTCTTTTCCAGTTTTTTGATGTCCGTTGGTATGTTTGTTTTTCTCTTGTAAATATGCGTGAAGAATATATAATGAAGTTTTGGTAGCCTTTTGGGTCTTCAGCACGTCTGCGGTTTCAGTTTTTAGGTTATTTATTTACTGCTGAATAATAGCATAGCTAATCCTAGCAGTCGCACTGGATTAGCCTCGCCTTCTCTCATTCCCGGTGGACAATGAAACGATTGTGCGCATGTGCAGCAGAAAAGTTTTGACATCGGATATTCGCACGAGCTCTAACGTGTGACATCGTGTTGTCTTGACAACGTGCAAAATTCTAACAATATTGCACACTCGTTCTCCATTGGGGAGAGTGGCGTAATACATGGAGAATAAGCGATATGATAACAATATTGCATGCTATCAATAAAGCCACTAGAAGGGAATAGAATACATGTTTTTATTCCATGGAAAAAGTGGCCTGGATATATAATAATGTTGATAAATATTGCATATTAGCCATCACTGCTTATTTTATTAAAATGATCTTCAGTTAATAGATTTGAACACATTTATTCAGTATAATTCACTGTCTTGAATGATATATAAATAGTGATATAGATAGATTTGAAAAGGCCCAATTGTATTATCTGTCTCTTTAAAAACAAACAAACAAACAAAAACTTTCGCTTGCGCTCAAGAGCACAGCGATCATCTACAGACCTGTGAATATGAACTCATTGAGCCATGATGAGAGTCACACCCACCATCTCTGTCTAACCTGCCATTCTAAATAAAACATGCAAGGCAGCTATGGCAACACGAACAGACTGCAAAGTCTGCAAAAGAGTCACAGACACTCGAGAAACTAGACACTAGAATATTCCTACTCGGACGTTCGGCTTTAAAAAGGACCAGCAGCAAGCAACTTGATTCAGGAAAAGAAAACAAAAAAATAAAATAGGAGATGACTGACGCACAGCGGCATCTGTTAACAGCAGAGAAAAAGGGAGAGACAAAGAAGAAAAGAATTCCAAATGATCTAGGAGAGGGAGAGGAAGTGAACATGAGTGAACATCTCTCTGTGTAGCATATCTGCTTCCCAGGTCCTGTGACGAATATTTTAACTTTTTTTAACTAAAGCTGAAAAGGCAGCGGAGATAAAAACCTGTCGGGTAAAAAGAGTTCAAGCACTGAAATCTCATGGTTCATCAAAAGGGAAGGAAGGAGAGAATCAAAACAAACAAAAGCACAGATGAAAAACACAGACACGCAGACACGTACAGATACACACACACACAATTTGTTGTCTTACCTGTTTGGCTGAGTTGTGAGGTGCTGCGGCTCTTGCGGGACATGCCCACCACGGCGGCCATCTTTGCCCCAATGCTTGAGCGCCTCTTCTTGAGGTCTCCGCCCACCAGGCCCACGGCTGTGTCTGACTGGCTGCCATCAGTCTTCTCCAGGTTGCACATATCCCCGCCAATGCTGGTGCTCTTGGTCAGATTGGTGGCACTCGTCACGCCCATTTGCCTGTTTTTCATTTTGGACGCAAAGTCGCTGTCAGTGGACCGTAGGAGCCATTGGAAGGGAAGGAAAGAAGGGGATGGAGAGAAAAGGAGAGAGAAGGAGAAGGGAAAAAATAGATGAGCAAGGGATACAATGGAAATCAGGATTAGTGGGAAGGTTAAAGTCTTGGATGGAATACAGTCAGTTTGGAGTTTTAAAGTCTGTAAAGTCCCAGGAGAGAGTGCAAGCTCAGAACTGGCCTTTGAAATGGTTGATATTTGTAACAATTTCAAGATTATAATCCATTTCATACGCATTGTTCATAATAGCAGTGGCTCGATGGTTATGGATCTGGAATGCTAAATGGAATGTTCAATCCTGTCAGCTCAAATCCTGGTACCATGTCTCTTTGGAGAAAATAAATAAATATAAATTAGTAATAGTAAATAGTAAAGTTAGAACTCTGTAAAATATAGATAAAAACAGGACGTGAAGATTTGCAAATCATGGAAACCCTATATTTCAATGAAAATATGTGCATCTGTGATGGTATGAAGGTGTATTAGTGTGCATGACATGGGTAGCTTGAACATCTGGGAAGGCATCATTAATGCTGAATGATATTCAGTTTGAATTTGATGTCAGCAACACGTTTCAAAAAAGGTTCAGAGCAATATGTTGCCATCCAGACAAAATCTTTTTCAAGGAAGGCCTTCCTTCTTTCAGCAAGACAATGCCAAACCGCTTTCTGCACATACTAAAACTGCATGGCTCCGTAGTAAAAGAGTCTGGGTGCTAAACTGGCCTGCCTGCAATCCAGACCTGTCTCCCATTGAAAATATCTGACGCATTATGAAGCGTAAAATACGACAAAGGAGACCCCGAACTGTTGAGCAACTGAAATTGTACATCAGGCAACAATGGGACAACATTTCTCTTTCACAACTACAGCAGTTGGCCTCCTCAGTTCCCAAACGTTTACAGAGTGTTGTTAAAAGCAGAGGTGATGCAACACAGTGGTAAACATGCCCCTATCCAAACTTTTTTGAAACGTGTTGCTGACATCAAATTCAAAACAAGAGTCATCAGGAGATGACGTATCCCCCCGGCCTCTACCAGAGGTGGACAAAGTACCCAGCTTCATTACTTAAGTCAAAGTACAGATCCCACTGGTCAAATGTTACTCCGATACAAGTGAAAGTTGTACAGTCAAAATTTTACTTAAGTTAAAGTACTGAAGTACTTGCTTTTAAAAAATAAGTATTAAAAGTACATTTTCTGTCAACACATCATTGTATTATTGCCACAGCACTTACAAAACCGTTACCAAAGACAGAAATGTGAATTCACAAAATGAACGCATGGTGTGGAATCACGGTGGTTTAACGTTAAGCTAGCTAGTCAGTGAAACTCCACCTGACATGCTAACAAACTCTTTTCAAACTCGAAATCATATTGGGTAGCTAACGCTACTAGAAAAGAAATATTTCTACATTCTGTTTATTTGGCAAGATTATGCTAAAACATATTTCTGAAAGGACTTCAGATAAGTTAGCATTATTCATGTTAGCGTAACTCTGTTTTTACATGCTAACTAACAGTGTCCAAGTTAACTAGCTATGTGTAAATGTTAGCCGTGGACAAGGCTACGGCAACCTGCCGGGAAAATCCATAGAAAGTCATTTGACTAACCAGACTGCATAGCTACATTTGCAACATTATCGCTAGCTCTAAAAGCACAGACAACTTTATTGCAAGCTTTCTCTTGGAATAAAACGTTTATATACCTCAATATGCTTCCGCAAGTCGGATGCTGAGTTTTTGCAGGATGTGATGTGGTTCGTTTTCAGCAAACAAAGCAAATGTTTAAAACAAAACGAATCTTTAATCCTTTCAGAAAACTGAAACATGGGTTCCAGGTAAAGCCATGAGTGCGTGCTTTCTCCAGAAGAACCACCTCCTTCCATTCTAACATCAACTGATCGAGTTCAAATAACGCTGCTGAGAAATCACTGAACTTGATTTTATCCAGTCTATGGACGTGACGTGACCCTAGTGATTACTGATCGGCTGTCTCAGTGTCACCTGCGAAAAAAATCAATCACATTTTAGAAAAGAAAAGAACAAAACATCCACTTTCAAAGCTGCTTCATAGTAACGAGTAACGAGGACCTTGATAGAAATGTAGTAGAGTAAAAAGTATGATATTTGTCTTTCAAATGTAGTGAAGTTAAAGTCATAAGTTTCCCAAAAAAATAATACTCAAGTAAAGTACAGATACTCAAAAAGTGTACTTAAGTGCAGTACTCAAGTAAATGCACTTCGTTACTGTCCACCTCTGGCCCCTACATGAAATCCCACTCCAAATTTTCCGAAGTTGAATTAGTTGCCATGGAAATATGGAAAAAATAAAAATCACAGAAATCCCAAAATGTCAAAAAGGCACAACTCCTCAAGTCACTTAACATAACTGTCAGGTTTCATGAAAAAAATTCCTAATAGTTTTTGAGTTATGCTCTGAAAACTAAAATGTTTACAGACGAACAGACAGACGGACAGAGCGATAGCTATATCCCTCTGCATTACATGCCAGGGGGATAATGAGCATATATTTTTCACAAAACAATAAAATTTCTTAGTTTCAACATTTGATATGTTGTCTTTGTACAATTTTCAATGCAATATAGGGTTTCCATGATTTGCAAATTATCGCATACTGTTTTTATTTACAGTTTACACAGCGTCCCAACTTTTTTGGAACTGGGGTTGTAAATATACCATATGTAAGCTGCCTTAAAAAATGCCCCCAATTTTTGTTTTTCAAATAACATCACCCTCTATAATCCGTGCCATTTTGTGGACTGAACACGTAACATCAATGTTATTGCATCTGTAGCTTGTTTTTTTTTTTTTTATTTATACTGACAATTGACAACCCTAATACACTGACAATATCCAATACATCTTCAACAACCAGAAGTACACTAGGTTTTGTCAGTATTGCTATGCTCCTTTGTCGCTATGTTAGCTAGCTAGCTAGCTACGTAAATGTTTATCTTAGCAACAAGTACTGCTAACAGCATCAAAAGTAGCTGATATCGACTTTCCCTGTCTATACTGAGAGCGTTTCTCTCCTTTCTGATTAAAAAAAAAGGCTTGTCTGCTCTGAAATGCTTTTATGCACCAAAGGCAGTAATTCCTTCCCAAATTTTTCAAGCACCGTTATTTGGGTAAGCAAAAAAACCCTACTTTTGCTGTAACATTATAAATAGTAATTGTAATGGCCCCATATAAGAGTTCAGTTGCTGTCTTATTAGTTAAGTAAATTCAACTCACAAGGTTACTTAATTTGTCCAACTAGGATGGAATTGTATTATTAAGTCCCAAAGCAAAATCATTTCGATTGTCCTTCAGTGCAAAATACTTTTCCAAGTTCCTCTGCCATACTTGAATCTTAAAGAGCTAAATATAGTTTTCTTTTTTAATCAGTGCAGTGTGAATTTGTGCTCCACTAAATAAGAAAACATGCTGAAACTAGAAGGAAACTCAGAGAGCCCGGACCTCCGCCAAGGACAATAGTCTCTGTCTTCTATCATATGCAAATCTGCAACCACAACCACTCATATATAATCTGAATACATTTCCAAAACTGCATTAATGATGTGCCTACATGTGAATCCCAGAGGAAAACCGATACCTGTGAATGTGGATTGTGATATGGAGTTGTCGTATTTCTACATTGGATATGTTTTGTCATTACTGAACTTTACTGCTCTCTAGTGGATTTTAAGATGTACGGTATTGTTGAGTGCAGACTTTCCCCAAGGACAAATGCTATATCTTGCAATGTTACTGAAAGCAAAACCAAATTTGTGGATCCACCCCATGACTTGAATTGTTCTGCTCCAAAATTTAATGGGTTCTTCCTTGCCCCAAGCTACACACTTCCACCAAGTTTCATGGAAGTCAGGTTGGTAGGTTTTGTGCAATCCTGCTTAATCCAGGTCAACAAACAGCCAGACAAACAAATTGCACCCAAAACCTAACCTCCTTGGGGGAGATCATTAAGAATGGCCTGACAGTGAACATCCTGAATCAAAGCTTCTAATAAGCTCTCATTGAATATTAATATGTCTAACTGATCACCCAGATTCTCAGACAAACAAACCTGGGGAGGAAAATTCTTGAAATTAGTATTTTAGAAGTATTCTAGTCCTATTCAAATGGGATTCATTTTCATATCTCACTTTGCTGTTACAACAAGCTCGCCCAATATGCCTCAGCAAACACGAAAACATCCGGAGAGATCGCTGCATAAACTTATCGCCAGGTGTTTGATTTTGACCGTTTCTTTCACTCAGAAGTTATGCTTTATATTTCTGGAAATCAATGGATGGAGAATGATCAATGCTTCTCAAAGAAGAGCTTCTTAAAATGCCACTGCTATCCATGCTGCTGCTGCTGCTGCTGCTGATGATGATGATAACAGCTTCAGTTGTTCTTCACACATACTGCAATATCATGACACTTTTACTGTTCCATAAATACATTCAGGATTCTATAAATTGATAAATCCCATCACCGTGTGATTAAAAGTAGACGGCCTTTCGATTTCATTAAATCGGTGAAATTTAGTTCCTTCTGAAATTTGGTCATTGTGATATATGTTTATTTCTGTAATATCAAAAAATAAATAAATAAAACACCCAGGCCAATCTGTGGCTGGGAAGTTATTTAATTTGAGGGGATTCTTGAGCAAATAATATGCATGAAATTGTTCGCTTCGCGCAGTTAAGCAAAGGAAGTCCGTCTGCACATGTGCACTGACAGTTACATTATTCTGTCTCTAAACGAATAGCTGATCACACCAAGGTGCTCGCTGACTGCCGATATTTATTAGTTTGGCCCTTCGTTTCTTTTCCTTTACAACATAACGTCTTTTCTTCTCACTTTCTGTTACTGTAGCCGGTCTTTCACATTTCATTCGCACACTCATATCCTCCATTTCCCTCTCCTGTTTCAAATTTGTATCCCACATTGCCTTGCATAAAAGGGGAAAGCCCAGCACATAATGCATGACATAGTATCTTGTATTGCGTCACGGTGAAGCAGGAAAAAATAGCAGAGAATTTAGGGCCATGTGGCCCTAAATTCATTGATTGTTCTATTACAATCAATAGTTTTACAAGATGGCGGCGCCCTGTATGGCAGCGGCTACTCCAGCTCCTGATAGCGATGTGTGTTTTATGTTAAATGTGTTGTCTGTACTGTCACAGTCTTGTACGAAAATAGTCTACAACAGAAGCTTACTACTCGGACTATGAAACTTCCAACTTTTCAAATGATCTTTCCGGAGTTATGATGGCTTTGGAACTCAAAGCACTCGGCAAGCTAGGCATTCTACACTGGCAAGACCCAGGGGCCTGCAAGGCAGCGGACTCTCCTGCTGCCACTGGCCGACACTGGAGGCGACACAAGTGGTGGGAGAAACCTAGCATGCGTCGCAAGCAGTGTGCTAGACCCAGCAAGCGAGGCAGTCGAGCGGGTATCAGCGCCAGGCTAAAAGCTAAACCGTACAGATCTGCACTTCCTTCAGTTCTGCTATCCAACGTTCGTTCGTTGGAAAACAAAATGGACTACCTCAGACTGGATTTAATTACACAAAGAAAGGTGAGAGACTGCAGTGCCATCATCCTCACTGAGATGTGGCTTAAACACACCGTTCCAGACAATGCCATTCAGGTGGACGGACTAACAACGTTCCGGGTGGACAGGAGCCACGCTCTCAGCGGTAAATCTCGGGGAGGTGGTGTGTGCATTTTCATCAATAACAACTGGTGTACTAATGTCAAAGTTCTCAAGTCACTGTTCTGAGGACATAGAATTTCTACAGTTAAACGTCGTCCAGTCTACTTGCCAAGAGAATTCTCAGCCATCAACATTACAGCTGTGTACATTCCTCCCAGTGCGAACACAAAGGACGCACTGTCTACATTGTATCAGTCTGTGAGCTCAATGCAGGACTCTAACCCGGACTCTGTCTATATAATCGTTGGCGATTTCAATCAGGCCAAATTGAAGACAGTACTCCCACATTATCACAAACATGTGGACTTTGCAACTAGGGGAGAGAACACTCTTGACCAGGTCTATACAAACATTAAACAGGCATTCAGAGCTGTTCCCCACCCCCACCTGGGAAACTCGGACCATCTCTCTGTTATGCTAATTCTAGCTTACAGACCACTGCTAACCAGGAACAAGCCATCTGTGAAACAGATCAGAACATGACCAGAGGGGGCTACCTCAGCTCTTCAGGACTGTTTTGACTGCACAGACTGGAATGTTTTTAGGGAGGCTGCCACTACCAACCAGCATGTCAACAAAACGGAATACACCGAGTCTGTGATGGGATACATATCCAAATGCATGGAAGATGTGACCGTCATCAAACACATCACCACAAGGGCCAACAAAAAACCCTGGTTCACCAGGGAGGTACATGAGCTCCTGAGAGCAGGGAATACTGCTTTCACGTCCGGGGACAAAGAAGCTTTTAGAACTGCTAGGGTCAACTTGAACCGGGGCGTGAGAGCAGCCAAGCATGCCTATGGACAGAAAATCCAATCACACTTCACTGACATAAAAGACCCCAGACACCTATGGCAAGGCATCCAGTCAGTAACCGATTACAGGCCAACACCCCCACCGTGTGAGGACAGCACAGACTTCCTAAACTCACTTAACACCTTCTTCAGCCGGTTTGAAGAAAACAACACCACCACACCAACAAAAGCCCCTCATTGCTCGGACAATGTAACACTTCACCTGGACCCTGCTGACATGCGGAGGACCCTTCAAAAGGTGAACCCCAGGAAAGCTGCTGGTCCTGATAATATACCTGGGCGTGTGCTTAGAGACTGTGCTGACTCACTTACAGATGTTCTCACAGATATCTTCAACACCTCTCTGAGCCAAGCCATCATACCAGCATGCTTCAAAGCCACCACCATCATACCGCTACCCAAGGAATCCCCAGCCACAACACTGAACGACTACCGGCCCATAGCACTCACTCCCATCATGATGAAGTGCTTTGAAAGGCTGGTCAAGGCCTATATAACATCCAGCCTACCCACCACATTTGACCCATTCCAGTTTGCATACCGTCCCAAACACTCCACTGATGACGCCATAGCAACAGTACTTCACATCAGCCTGGCTCATCTGGAAAACAAAAACAGTTACGTGCGGATGGTGTTCATCGACTTCAGCTCCGCCTTCAACACGGTCATCCCACAACACCTGGTGAATAAACTCAGTGCTATAGGCATCAGCACCCCGCAATGCAACTGGCTACTGGACTTTCTCACCAACAGACCACAGACAGTAAGAGTTGGCAAAAACTCCTCAGAGGCCACCATCATGAACACTGGGGTCCCCCAGGGATGTGTGCTGAGTCCTCTGTTGTTCACACTGATGAACCATGACTATTGTGCCAGACACAACTCGAACCACATCATCAAGTTTGCAGATGACACAATAGTGGTGGGCCTCATCAGCAACGATGACGACTCAGCCTACAGAGAGGAGGTACACCAACTCATCAACTGGTGTGACATCAACAATCTACACCTCAATGTCAATAAAACAAAGGAAATAACTGTGGACTTCAGGAAAAAATCACGTCACACACACCCCTCACCATCAATGGCAGTGCTGTGGAATCAGTGAAAAGCACCAAGTTCCTGGGGGTGCACATCACAGATGACCTGACATGGACAACTAACATCACCTCCCTTGTCAAGGAAGCACAGCAACGCCTCCACTTCCTACGCAGGATGAGGAGAGCCAACCTCCCCCCTTCTGCACTCACCACCTTCTACAGGGGTGCCATTGAGCGCATCCTCACCAGCAGTCTCTCAGTCTGGTACGGCAGCTGCCCTGTTGCTGACCAGAAGGCCCTACAGAGGGTGGTGAGGACAGCAGAGTAGATCACCAGATCAGCCCAACCATCCATCCAGGACCTATACCCATCCTGCTGCCGCAAAAGAGCCATCAACATCATCAAAGACCCCACCCACCCTGCACACGAGCTGTTTACCCTCCTACCATCTGGCAAGCACTACAGCAGCATGTGTTGCAGGACTACCAGACTCAGCAACAGCTTTTTCCCACAGGCCATCAGACTGCTCAACTCACTCATGAAAACTCCAAGAACATAACCCCCACACACACAAAAGACCAGCAAACTGTCAAAACAGTAAACTCAATGTCTACACAATCCTCTTTATATGCACATATGCCAATATTCTTTTTTGCATAAGAACATACAAGTTTACAATACTTATTTATCTCCATGCTGCTATTCTGCACTTTGCACGTTACCATACTGCACCTTGTACTATTGCACTCCAGTAACATACCTCAAACTTAACTACATTTCTGGAACACTGAATATTCTGGGACTGTATGCCCACTGTCTGTCTATATGTTGTGTTAATTTGCTTATTTGTTGATGTCTGTATGCACTTTTATGTTTAATTGTGTGTCAAATTTTTAATACTGCACATTTGGAGTTTGGGGAAACGCAATTTCAATCCTCTGTGTAATTAACTGTTACATGGTCTGATTGACAATAAAGTTCACTTTGACTTTATTTTAAAAAAATAATAATAAAATTGGAAGTCTGTGATTCAAATTCAGTAGCTTTTGGTCCACTAAACAAAAATTATTGGGTGTCAGGGAAAATTCTTTTTATGACCTAAACTTGAAAAATCTGAAAGACGGTCCAGCTTTAAGGTTTGTAGGAAACGCAACCCTCCGTAATTCATAGCTGTTCATTCATAGCAGTATGGAAATTGAGAACACATGCCAATACATTATTATATGTCACACTGAGAAACCAATGCGCTAGTAGTGGTAGTGCAAATTGTTACTCTCACTCAGGATCTTTCTACTTTATTCTTCTTATTATTATTCTCCTAATATTTTTAAGATGCTATTTCTCCCTCAGTTTTCAACCAAATCATCACTAAATTTCACATGAAGAATATCTCTGGGCTGAATTATGTTGCTATGACTTTTGGTGCTGATCCGGATCACTGAACCGGAATGATCCATAAAAAATGGGCTTTTTTCAATCACTTATAACTCTGTCAATTTTCATGATTTTTTTTCAATCAGTTTTTTTAGTTTGTTCAGCAAAATGACCTTCACCTTGACCTTCAATTGACAAAAGTCAGCTAGCACAAATTACTGTGACTTTAGTCACAGTCTCTATCTAGTTTTTCTATTCGTTTTTCTACTGTACTTTTTTTAAATTATTACTATGTGTTGTGTTTTGTGTAAGGGGCAAACACCAAAGTAAGAGTTCCATTGCATCGTCTTACTGCTGTGCATAGGACAATAAACTTCTTGAATCTTTAATTATTTATTAATGTAAGCTATACTATAACACCATCTGATTACCAGAAACACAAAGTGGACAATAAAGAGCAAGTGTCATTTTTGGAGATGGAAATTAATCATAGACCTGGAATTACGGTAAGTCTTAATTAGGGTTTGAGCTAAATGGCATTTGTGGTCCAAGTCACCTTTTGCATCTTTGCATAAGTCTGAAATTTCATGCTGTTGGACATAAAGTGCCCTACATTACGTTCAACATGAACGCTTGCCACTTCACCATAGATGCAAATTTTAAGTAAAAGGTCTAAGGTCAAGAATGAGGCTTTCAAATAGTCCATTTCTTTCTGTGGAGGTTGTTCTGAGGTATGACATTTAGCCAAAAAAGTTTAGGAAACATATTCAGACACTCCAATTAATTTATGTTCAAGGTGCTCTGGATAAATGTGTCTGCTAAATGCTGTAAAATGTAAATCCGTACAGCTACAGTGTGCACTTCGGTTTGAATGACAGGCTTCAAAATTATTCCACAACCCATTTAGCCTTGACCTGATAAAGAAAAAAAAAAAAGTTGTTTCAGCTCTTATCCATTTACCAACTCAATAGTGCTTCGAAGATCTTGGATGTTCTAAAGGATGTTCATCTGAGTGGCAGTTGTATTTTTAGAGGACCACTGTGGCTCTACTGACAGGAACTCGATTCACTCTGGACACAGCACTAATTATACAGGCCACTCTGGAGTCCATCTTGCATCACAGTCTCATTATTTGGCGAGGTGCGTCAGCGATTGTCTGGCAGTGACAGGGGAGCAAATCACAATTACCTCGCCTTCATCTCCATAATGATCTGGTCTTAGGGCGTCTTTTCTGATAGACACACATGCATTATTTTTCCAGACAGAGAGCAGTGCAGAAGGCTAATGTATTCAATTAATCGATAACGCTACTGCTACAGTGTTCCTTTGCCAGCCAGTTTTTTCAAAGAAGGACCACATTTTGGTTCATAAAGGTAAATGTCTCAGCCTTCTAGTTGATGTTAACCCCATTTTTTCTTGAATAACTTGTTCCCCATTTGGCTTCACTGGCTAAATCTCACTTTCTGCAATGACGGCTTGGAAAACGGGATGGTGAGAGCTAATATGTTTCCTCCAAGACACATTAAATGTCTTTTTCTACATTCATGAGCTAAGAGAAGCTAAATGTAGCCCAATTCTGCGAGAAAAAAATGTCAGTTTGGTAACGCTGGCTAGACAGCTCTGAGTAACATGCATGCACTAATTTACACTTGGATTTGAGAAATCATGCACCAAATCAGCCACTACTAATGGCCTGAAGCTTAACACGTTGCGGGAGTATGCATTCAATGTATGTGCAAGGAAGAAAAAAAGAAACATGCAAGGGTCAACCAGACCAAAAGATCAGAAGCAAAGAAAGATATTAACCATGAAATCTCATAGAAAACAAAAGCAGAAGCAGGAGCAGTTTAAATAGACAGAATGATTGCAACTAAACTCAAAACAGGTGTGTCAGTATTCAGGTGAGTGGGAAAGTCTGCACTTAATATCCGTACTGGATTAGGATCTGGATCTGGAGTGGTGGACTTGGAGATGGCATCAGCTTCAGTGGTGCTTGAAAGTTTGTGAACCCTTTAGAATTTTCTATATTTCTGCATAAATATGACCTAAAACATCATCAGATTTTCACACAAGTCCTAAAAGTAGATAAAGAGAACCCAGTTAAACAAATGAGACAAAAATATTATACTTGGTCATTTATTTATTGAAGAAAATGATCCAATATTACATATCTGTGAGTGGCAAAAGTATGTGAACCTTTGCTTTCAGTATCTGGTGTGATCCCCTTGTGCAGCAATAACTGCAAATAAACGTTTCTGGTAACTGTTGATCAGTCCTGCACACTGGCTTGGAGGAATTTTAGCCCCTTCCTCCATACAGAACAGCTTCAACTCTGGGATGTTGGTGGGTTTCCTCACATGAACTGCTCGCTTCAGGTCCTTCCACAACATTTCGATTGGATTAAGGTCAGGGCTTTGAATTGGCCATTCCAAAACATGAACTTTATTCTTCTTTAACCATTCTTTGGTAGAACGACTTGTGTGCTTAGGGTAGTTGTCTTGCTGCATGACCCACCTTCTCTTGAGATTCAGTTCATGGACAGATGTCCTGACCATTTTCCTTTAGAATTCGCTGGTATAATTCAGAATTCATTGTTCCATCAATGATGGCAAGCTGTCCTGGCCCAGATGCAGCAAAACAGGCCCAAACCATGATGCTACCACCACCATGTTTCACAGATGGGATAAGGTTCTTATGCTGGAATGCAGTGTTTTCCTTTCCCCAAACATAACGCTTCTCATTTAAACCAAAAAGTTCTATTTTGGTCTCATCCGTCCACAAAACATTTTTCCAATAGCCTTCTGGCTTGTCCACGTGATCTTTAGCAAACTGCAGATGAGCAGCAATGTTCTTTTTAGAGAGCAGTGGCTTTCTCCTTCCAACCCTGCCATGCACACCATTGTTGTTCAGTGTTCTCCTGATGGTGGACTCATGAACATTAACATTAGCCAATGTGATCTTTGTTGGTCAACCACTCCTGGGAGGGTAACAATGGTCTTGAATTTCCTCCATTTGTACACAATCTGTCTGACTGTAGATTGGTGGAGTCCAAACTCTTTAGAGATGGTTTTGTAACCTTTTCCAGCCTGATGAGCATCAACAACACTTTTTCTGAGGTCCTCAGAAATCTCCTTTGTTCGTGCCATGATACACTTCCACAAACATGTGTTGTGAAGATCAGACTTTGATAGATCCCTGTTCTTTAAATAAAACAGGGTGCCCACTCACACCTGATTGTCATCCCATTGATTGAAAACACCTGACTCTAATTTCGCCTTCAAATTAACTGCTAATCCTAGAGGTTCAAATACTTTTGCCACTCACAGATATGTAATATTGGATTATTTTCATCAATAAATAAATGACCAAGTATAATGTTTTTGTCTCATTTGTTTAACTGGGTTCTCTTTATCTACTTTTAGGACTTGTGTGAAAATCTGATGATGTTTTAGGTCATATTTATGCAGAAATATAGAAAATTCTAAAGGGTTCACAAACTTTCAAGCACCACTGTACACTTCCTGTCTCTTCCACACTTTTTTTTCTGACTTATGATTTTTTTTGTTTTTGTAAACCACACTTTGAGTATTTCAGTACACATGGTACATAACATTTTTCAGACATAATAAGCAGAATGCTGCCTATTTATACCTGAAAACAGTTTCAAATATCTGAGTTCATCAGATCCTTTATGTAATCAGAAATCAGTAAAAGCCCAAAACAGCCAAGGGTTCAATTTTGTATGTAGAATTTAATTTTCATGTAAGTGAGCAATTCTAAATTCACCTCAAAATGATAGGATGCATTACAAGTGGTTGAAAATCCAAGGCTTAATGTAAAGCTTAACATTTCTGGATCATACATCACCAGAGGTATCATGTTACATTTACTCCATTAGATGTACTTAAGTAACTTTTTCCAATAAATGGTACTTATAGTAAGCATCTCAGACGCTCACTGGCCGTGCTGTGAAAATTCTGCATGCAGACGCTTGTCTAAGTTTCCAAATCTGTCATTGCTTAACTCTTGAATATCTTCTATCATGAATACTATAATCTCTGCTTTCCAAAGAAATGTACCTCATTAAGCTCTGTTCAGTACTTTGGGAGTAACAGCAGGTTGATGTTGGTACACCAGAGTAAAAACTCTGCTCGCGTGACGTCGGGAAAATGCCGGTGCTTTTTGAGTCACGGGAAAGTGTTTAGACTCTCTCTCTCTCTTCTGATTGTTTTCCGATTGGATTACTCATGAATATCAATCAGATAACTTTTATATGGATGTTCTCTCGCTCTCACTGTTTCTGATGAAGTATTCGGCAAAATTTTCCATTTGCTAATTTTGATGTTATGATTTACTGAAGACTTTGAAGTGAGTTTTTGTAGCTTTACCTACTTTTTTTTTTTTTCAAATCAAGCTGATTCATATAAATAAATAAATAAATAAATAAATAAATATTTTAGAATATAACTCGTTTTGATGAAAAATATTGAGATCTTAGTGGTCGGAATGATATTTTGAAAAACCGGAAGTCAGAAACGCGAGGGTCAATTTCAATTCAATTAAATGGAATTGTTTATTGGATGTGGCTCACACAGTTTTTTCGAGTTTCGCTTTGAAAGCTGTGACTATTAATTGAAATAATCATTTATATTATTTCATATAAACAATAGTAGGCCCTACATAGAAATACAAAGCCCTACAGAACACAAAGAGGGTATTAGAAATAATCTTTTATTACTTTTTTTTCATTCTGATAGAGAATCGTAGATGTGAACGACATTCAATGCTTATTTATGCATATTTTATAATTAACATTGATTTCTCCTTCTTTGTGATGTATAAATGAGAGTTAAGATCAGCTTTATATTGCAGAAATAAAGCCATTTGGTGAAACTTTGACGAAGAGAATGTACCGAGTTAACATTTTATCTAATTAGAATTAATACTAATTAAATACCCCTCCTAGAACTGCCACCTTATTGTGGTGGAGGGGTTTGTGTGCTTGAATGATCCTAGGAGCTATGTTGTCGGGGGCATTATGCCCCTGTCAGGGTTTCCCAAGGCAGACAGGTCCTAGGTGACAGGCCAGACCAAGAGCAGTTCACCAAAACCCCTAATGGAGCAACAACCAAGGACCGAGACGTCGCCCGGTATGGCGCAGCCGGGGCCCCACCCTGGAGCCAAGCCTGGGGTTGGGGCTCGCATGCGAGCGCTTGGTGGCCGGGCCTTTGCCCATGGGGCCCGGCCGGGCTCAGCCCAAAGAGGTGACGTGGGCCCGACCTCCTGTGGGTTCACCACCCACAGAGGTAGCAGTAGGGGGCTGGTGCAGTGTGGATTGGGTGGCAGTCGAAGGCAGGGGCCTCGACGACCTGATCCCCGGACACAGCGGCTAGCTGTTGGGACATGGAATGTCACTTCCATTCCCATGAGTTTAAGTATCTCGGGATCTTGTTCACGAGTGAGGGAAGGATGGAGCGTGAGATCGACAGGCGGATTGGTGCAGCCTCCACAGTGATGCGGTCGCTTTACCAGTCCGTCGTGGTGAAGAAGGAGCTGAGCCAAAAGGCGAAGCTCTCAATTTACCGGTCGATCTACGTTCCGACTCTCACCTATGGTCATGAGC
Source organism: Neoarius graeffei (assembly GCF_027579695.1). NCBI lineage: Eukaryota > Metazoa > Chordata > Actinopteri > Siluriformes > Ariidae > Neoarius > Neoarius graeffei. The sequence continues at coordinate 49,935,793 of NC_083587.1, read as the reverse complement.
TTTGGGTAATGACCGAAAGAACAAGATCGCGGATACAAGCGGCTGAAATGAGTTTCCTTCACAGGGTGGCTGGGCGCTCCCTTAGAGATAGGGTGAGAAGCACAGTCACTCGGGAGGAGCTCAGAGTAGAGCCGCTGCTCCTCCACATCGAGAGGAATCAGCTGAAGTGGCTCGGGCATCTTTTTCGGATGCCTCCTGGACGCCTCCCTGGGGAGGTGTTCCAGGCATGTCCCCCCGGGAGGAGGCCCCGGGGAAGACCCAGGACACGCTGGAGGGACTATGTCTCTCGGCCGGCCTGGGAACGCCTCGGTGTTCTTCCTGAGGAGCTGGCCGAGGTGTCTGGGGAAAGGGAAGTTTGGGCTTCCATGCTTAGACTGCTGCTTCCGCGACCCGGTCCCGGATAAAGCGGAAAAAGACGAGACGAGGCTAATTAAATACTAATTTGCAGAATTTGTTTTTACTAATTTTTGAAACTTTGCATTCAGTATACAACCGTCTGTGTGCCTCCCAATTTCCATATAAATATCTTGAAAAATGAAAAAGTCATTAAGAAAAAACATTTGATCTCATTCGTTAATGAGGTCTATTTTGGACCATGTGTTCCTCAGAATATTATGGCAGTTTTCTAAAATTAAGCTGTTTTTTTTCAATCTTTGATCTGTAATATCTCAAGAATGGATACACATTTTAATTCTGTAAAAAAGTATATTGTTCAGTATTCAATTCTGAATTCAACGAGAGCAGTTTCAAGTAATTTGGATTGAATTTGCACCTGATATGCCGACTTATAGGAGTAGATTTAATACATAATACTCGAGTACATTTACAGTTTAAAAAAATGTACATATACTCCATTGCATTAGACTACACTTGTCTCAATACTTTTAATTAATTTATTCAATTATTTTTATTCATATGCGCAGTTTCTATGACGTCGACATCAGTGACATCAGTATGGACGTGTGTGGGAACAAATTCCTGAACTCATTGGGAAGGGTCTGACTGCAGAGCTGCAGTTTTACAACAGCAGTTTCAGGCCAGTGGCATTGAACCCATGCACAGTTGGACATCATGTGAACCTGCTAATTTGTGTGATTGTGCCATGTAGACAGCAACTGTTTGTGCTGGTTGTATGCGTCACCATTTCATATTACCATTCAGGAAAGGATTTCATCACCCTAACCTAACCATAACCTTCACCTAACCCAGACTGTAAACCTAAAATGACTGATATGTTGATTATCCTAACAGTCGCTAAGACGAACCAAAGAAAGTGTCAAAGCAACTGGCCCGAAACTGCTGTTGTAAAACTGCGGGGGTATAAAATTGTGGCTCTCTGGCTCTGTAGTCAGAAAAAATTAAAGAGATGTTATTAAAATCATTAAAGTAATTATGACAATTACCATTATTTTATTAGGAATATGGTTTAGTACTTGAATAAGCAGATTTTATGTTGTGTTTATTAAACAAGCACTTTAAATTTTTTTTTTTTTGGGCATTACTGATAATCTGATACATTTAAATGTAATGCACTGCCCTGCAAAAAAGAAAGTCACGCACTCTAATGTTTGGTTGGACCACCTGTAGCTTTGATTATAGTATGCATTCGCTGTGGCATTGTTTTGATATACTTATGCAATGTCACAACATTTATTCCAGTCCAGAGTTGTATTAATTTTTCATTGAGATCTTGTGTAGCCCTGTGATGACCTGGTGACTTGTCCAGGGTGTACCCCGCCTTTCGCCCGTAGTCAGCTGGGATAGGCTCCAGCTTGCCTGCGACCCTGTAGAACAGGATAAAGCGGCTAGAGATAACGAGATGAGATGAGATCTTGTGTTGATGACGGGAGAGTCAAACCACTCTATAAAGCACATCCCAAAATTCTCAATGGGGTTAAGGTCGGGACTCTGTGGTGGCCAATTCATGTGTGAAAATGATTCCTCATGCTTCCTGAACCACTCTTTCACATTTTGAGCCCTAATTTTATGCCCATGCTGTCAGGGAAGAAAAAAAAAAATCTATTGATGTGATCACCTGGCCATTCAGTACATTCAGGTCATCAGCTGACTTCATTTTATTGCCCCATAATGTTGCTGAGCCTCGACCTGACCAACTGAAGCAATCACAAATCATAACACTGCCTCCAGGGGTTTGTTTCTGCTCACCACGGTTGTAAAGAGTGATTATATGAGTTACTATATCCTTCCTGGCAGCTTGACCCAGTCTGTCCATTTTCCTCTGCCCTCTCTTATCAACAAGGTGTTTGTTTCCACCCACAGAACTGTCACTCACTCAATGTTTTTTTGTTTCTTGCACCATTCTGTATAAACTCTAGAGACTGTTGTGTGTGAAAACCCCAGGAAATCAGCAGTTTCTGAAATACTCAAACCAGTCCATCTGGCTCAAACCAACATCCATGCTACAGTGAAAGTCACACTTTGAGATCACAATTTTTCCCATTTTGATGTTTGAAGTGAACATTAACTGAAGTTTTTGATTTGTATCTGCATGATTTGATGCATTGTGCTGCTGGCAAGGGATCGGCTGATTACATAACTGCATAAAACAGCAGGTGGATGGTTGTTCCTAAGTGACCAGAGAGTGGAATAACAATCACAGTATAGATTACACTGTAGATCATAGTGGTATACTGTCACAACCATGTCTGGCCATGTCCCGCACAACCAAGTAAACAGAAAAATATGTGCAAAAAAATGAATGCAAGACCTTCTAATGAACACAAGAAAAGATAGATTGAGTTCAGTACTTGGCCAGTAATCTGCTACTATCAGCCAGGAATCCATTTCAGAGCTTGCAAGTCACTCGAATAGAAGTAAAACCAGTTCGTTGCGGTAAATTAGATTGCCAGTGTTAGCTCGGGTAAGCCTTGCCCCATTAAGAAAGCGCACATGGCTTGGTGTGAATGCCAGGCCACAAAGCAAAGTCTTGATTCTTCTGCAGAACATCACACAGGGTCTCTGACAGGGCTCTATAGGATTATTCTCTTTAATGCTCAAACCACAAAGGCATGGTCCAGAAACACACTGCACTTTTAACCCTTTGATGCAAAACATGGGTCAAAAGTGACCCGGCTGAGTTTTTATCTTCTATATCTTTGCAATAAATTAATTCCATCATTCAGTATTCAAGGTATTCCTCAATTAACTTGTTTTTGATCATCATACATCCTTATTTTATTTTTTCCTTTCTTACTTTTTGAATAAAAACCCTTTTTGTATCACTACCCTTCTAATGCACAACACGACCTGCATTCATTTTCCAGGTTATTTCATGTATGGCTGAGTGTTTCTATGATATACTTTTGAAATAAATTCATTTTGTCATTTACTTTTCCAAATATGCAGTAAATATCTTGCTTTTGTTGAGCACAAACAAATCATCATTTTTATTTTTCCTTTCTTAAGTTATGAACAAGCACAGCTTTTGTAATTCTACATCAAGTTTACACACATGGGTCAGAAACGACCCGCATGCATTTACTCCAGCGTTTGGTGGGAACTGTGAATTGTGCTTGTGTCAGACATTTCACAGCTCAGCACAGCGCCCTTTGCCCATCTAATACATGCAAGTAATGTTTTTCAATTGTTCTAACATTACCTTAGAAAAAAATTGATTATGTTTAGGTTCCCTTGAGAGTGAGGAGATTACTTGTCAGGAAGTTACAAGTAATTACTATTAGCTACCTAGCTGTTGACATATTCTACTTTAGTTAGCTAATTTTATTGTAGTTGGCTTAGCTAACTACATAGTTAATAAATAAATAACTGGCCCCATTCACTGCTAAAGTAATTACTTGAAACAAATTATTATTATTATAGTATTAAGGCATTTAATTTTAAATCACACTTGGATGACCCATGTGCAGTAATATAAAAAGTATTTTTGTTCATAAAGTAGGAAAGAAAAAATTTAATTAATGATTTGTGGTAATTAAAAACAAGATATTTAAAGAATACTTGGAATATTCAATCATAAAATAAATTGATTTCAAAAGATAGAGCAAAGAAAAACTCAGTCAGCATGAAATAACCTGGAAAATGAATGCGGGTCATTTTTGACCCATGTTGTGCATTAGAAGGGGTGTGCATATGTTTTGCATCAAAGGGTTAATATCGGTGGTATTCCTGAATGGCACATAGCCTGGGCTAAAAAGTCTTTAAGAGGAAAATATCTGTGCTTTATGGCCTTGTAGATTGGAGTCCTGAGATGCCAATGGGGTCACAGGAGATTTTTACCACCACAGCTATCCATGGCTGGGAATCTCGAGAGCAAAGAAAGAGCTGACCATGATTTCTGGAGAGGAGGGATGGCAAACTCTCTCACCCATGCCAATCACAGCAACACTAGCCAACCACTGGTATCCATGAGTTCTTGTATATGGAAGAGGATAGATAGCGCTTTCTTCCGTGTATGTTCTGCTGCCCTGTGTAATGAGCTTGATCCAAAGACTAGAAGTGAGTGAGAGATAGAATAGCCAAGTTAACATCATCTCCTCTGCTAACTGGCTTCTACTCGCATCCTATTTAGTCCTGGGTATGACTTTAAACTGCAACTGGTGGTGAGTCTCAGGTCCAGGAGGACTTGAGTATTGGGGAAAGTGAAGTTACTTCTTAATCACCATTGCTCCGAGGTCCACTTTGACCCGGAGTGGTAGCACCTGCCTGGGTTCCAGCTATGAGTTAAATAGTATGTCACCAATAAGGCGCTGGCAGCAGGGCGCGTTCCAGTGCAATGTGGCAGGTGAACCCAACAGGGTCAATGGCACACCACCTGATGGCATGCGGAAGAGCCACTCAAATGGCCAATGGATGGTGTCACTCGGCAAGTCAGTTGTTACTGCAGGGCAACTTCCATACCTGTCAGGTCTGTGGCACTTTTGTGCACCATTTGGCATCAGGTCTGGAGGGCCAGAGAGACAACATGATGGGGGCACAACATTGTTTGTCTTACCTTACTGTGCAAGACGCTTCATTAGGAAAGGAGATTTCTGCGCATCCTAATGAAGTAGTCAACATTGCTAGCAATGGACAGTTGACGACTCGCATCCTGTCATTGTTATTATTCTAACAAGACTGGCTTCATCTCAAGTGATAAACAAGTGAAGAAAAAGTCTGGATCGAGGAATCTGCCAGGCAGACGAGACACTAAAAACTCAAGCTGTAAATAAGAACAGCCTGGCAGATTGTGTTCTCTAAGAGAAGAGGATACTGCAGTCAGCGCCAGAAAGCATCCTTATATCTCCACAAATGGTTAACAAATGGTTCTTCTCCAAGAAGATCTGGCATGCAGATGCTTATTTCCTCACAAATGTACTTGGAATGACACAGCTGCTTTATGGGGATGCGTCCCCTACTGTTGTAGTACACTATATTCTGCTCATGCAGACTGCACTGTGTAAATTAGGCCATGATCCTCTTTCTTCAGAGAAAATACAAGGCATCTCAGTTCTCACACTACTTGTGCAAGCGCCTATAAATGGTAGCATAGAGGATGAGTCCATTTAGATGCTTGTGCTTCTGCACTAAGGAGAATTTGAAAATTAGATCAAAGTGTTCGAAACCAAATGCAACAGTCTTTTTTTTTTTGACAGGACATTGTTTTACAAAACTGTATAGGATTCATTTTTCAGATAACAGATTTCAAGGCTAAGTTGTTTCATGGCTGTTTCCCAACATTAAATATACACCCACCGGCCACTTTATTAGGTACATCCATCCACCTGCTGTTTTATGCGGTTCTTTATTCAGCCGATCCCTTGACAGCAGCACAATGCATAAAATCATGCAGATACAAATCAAGAGCGTCAGTTAATGTTCACTTCAAACATCAGGATGGGAAAAATTGTGATCTCAAAGCGTGGCTTTCACTGTGGCATGGGTGTTGGTTTGAACCAGATGGACAGGTTTGACTATTTCAGAAACTGCTGATCTCCTGGGCTTTTCACACACAACAGTCTCTAGAGTTTACACAGAATGGTGCGAAAAAACAAAACAAAAAAAAAATGTCGAATGAGCGACAGTTCTGTGGGTGGAAACAAACGTCTTGTTGATAAGAGAGGGCAGAGGAAAATGTCCAGATTGGTTTGAGCTGCCAGGAAGAATATAGTAACTCATAGCAACTCTTTACAACCATGGTGAGCAGAAAAGCATCTCAGCATGCAATAGCAGAAGACCACATTGGGTTCCACTCCTACAGCCAAGAACAGGAATCTTAGAATCAAGAACAAGTTCCTATTAAAGTGGCCAATGAGTGTAACTCTAAACAGGTAAAAAGTATGACATGGCATACTTTCATAAATAAAATTCATTTCACTTTTTTTTTTTAATAAAAAACTGTCGTAGTTGACAAACTCTGCTCTGGTGAAGAGGAATAAAACACTTCTGGATGTGTTGTTATTGAAAAATAATCAACTTCTGGACACTCAAGGCATCACATTAATTCATCATTGATTATTTCCCTATAACTGCCCAATCCATTTTGTTTTATTTCTTCCTAACTTCCAGTATTAGTTTTGAGTAGGGTGCCAAAAATTCTGGAGAATGGAATCAAATAAAAGAGATGTCTTGTTCGCTCGGTTTGTTCCTCTTAATCACCCAAGGACAGAAAGTGCCCTGAAATTAGTATAATTTCTGCAGGCAATGTGATGCAGAACAACGGTTTCCATGGGAACCATGGCCCGAGCCAACCCAATCCATCATATTAATTTTGTCAGGCCACTTTGGTTTGGCCAGGAAACCGTGTATGCTACACATAAGCAATTAAAACAAAGAAGGTGGGATGCTGTAGCACTGTGTATTATATAAAACACACTACTGTTAGGTGACTGATCATGTGATTTAGATTTAAATATCAGATTAGATTTAGATATAAAGTGAATAACAGTACTTAATTTGCAACATCAGTTAGCAGTAAACTTGATCAAATAGTTATAATCCAGCTGATTTTACAAGTTAAATATATTATTGCACTGAGTGAGGATTAAACTTGCCGTTTATTTCAGCCCAGGTTATTACCATATTCATGTGACTATCCTGGAGGTCTTGTTTCTGGGAAACGCAGGCCAGTGCAGAGAAGACAGACTTGAGATATGGTAAATAGGGACATAATGTCAGAGCACTAACTATCCCCTACTGACTTTGTTTACTGTCGCTCAGTTTTCTGATGGCTTAAATGCTTAAGGTTTAGAAACTGCAGGTTCAAATATATAATCTCTTCAACACGTCTGTGGACATATTCATTGGTCCAGACTTTCATTCCTTACTCTAGTAACGGCATCATTTTCCTGTAGGTTTCATTGTCATTTTTGTGCACATAAAATGGAGTCAATGTGATGAGATTGTGTATGAATTTCATATGAATTCATAACTTACTTACCTACTGCCCATTATGCCATCAGCATGCAGGGCAGCAATCAGGCTTGTAGTACTCGAGTCCGACTTGTGCCCTAATTTTAAAGCATATGTGCAGAACCATGGCCTCACTTTTTGTTTATAAATGCCTTGAGACCTCAAGAATAGCACATGAATAGTTTTAAGCATTAACAATAAATCTAATGTAGTAATTTTTATGATTAAAATGATTCATATAGGTAGCGGTCTGAGTGAATGACCTTGACATCCATGACGTCACAGCAGGACATCATCGATCTCATCGTCACTTCCGTTATACTAAAACACAGAGCTGACTGCAACTCCGATCCTCCATTTTGAGCTAATTTATCACCATGCCACGTAGATGTGTTGCTGGCAGGTGCATCAACATGACAGAAGGTGGATTTACGTTGCATTCATGGCCCGAGAATGTTCAAACTGCAAAGATTTGGACACGTTTTGCGAGAAGTTCATGGGCACATTGGGCGGCTACGAAGTGGTCTCTCCTCTGCTCTGCACATTTTACTGAAAACTCGTACGAGACCTCTGATCTGTTGAGGAGCGTTGGCTATAAGCTCGTATTGAAAGAGGGTGCAGTGCCAACAATTAAAGGAAAAGAAAACTACAAGAAAAGGAAAGTATGTATTTTGTTTATATATTTATTTTTTTTAAAGGAAAGTAATTTAAGTTGCACCAGTTCTCCTGGAGTGTGAGCCAAGGGTTGTTGCTAAAACCCGGGACGGGACGGGATGTGACGTATTATTACTTGGGCAGTGACCTCCCTGCGGTTGTTGCTAAAACTGGTGATGTCCCGTCCCGTCCCAGGTTTTAGTAATTGCCTGAGCCGAGCAGTAATGGCGGAGTACTCAGTATGGAGAAAATGGAGAATGAGTGGAGCAGCCGTCTGATTTCTCCACTATGAGGATATGCTTGCCTCAGCAGCAATATCTCGCCCTTACATGGAAGAAGCGAATGAACGGAGAACTGAACGAACAACTGAAAGTCAGATTGTTTCGAAACAATCAGCCACTAGGTCAGCCTTCAAGAAGCGAGAACACAGACGGGTAAGCTCCAACTCTCATTTGGATACAAAACAACAAAAACAACAACACGTTGTTTACCTGCATTTAGATTAATACATGTAACTTGCATTGTGTATTAAAGTTACCGGTATAAGATTATTTAATTTGCTTCAGAATGTGATTGTCTCAATTCATCTGATTATTTAATTAGCCTTTTATGTTTTATCAGTGAAAATGCATGCATGTACATGTATGTTGCATAAGTTATAGCACCTATCCTGTTTTAATTAGAGTCAACCCACAATCAATGAAATCAAATCAGTCTTAGTTGAGCAAGTCGGTAACGGGATTTCTTACTTTCACCATAGATTTTTATTTATATGACTTTGCTCTATAGTTGTCAAAGGCCTCGGCCTTAAAACCGGTTACCACTGTGACGTCACACACTCAGGGCTGGCTGGCTCAGCGGGGCAGCTCGAATGCCAACTTTGCGGTCGATTTTAACTCTCAAAAATATATTTGTTTATTCCCATTTATTCAGCATTCCAGGATGGAGCTACTATCCACTCAGAAATTTATTTAAAAATAAAGGGTCTGCGTATCTCCTTTAAGGACTCATGACTTGACTTGGACTTGAGCATGCTGACTCGGACTTGGACTCTGATTCGTGCATTACCTGCATCCAGACTCGTAAATTGGAGATGAGGACTTTAATTTTTTTTTTATTATTTTTTGTTACATGTCATCATAATTTGGCATAAGATATTTATATCTACATTCATTTTTATACTAATTTTGTGCAAGAGAATGCACATTCACCTGTTCATACGTCATGTTCAGGAACAAACTAACATTAATGGCGCTAAAATGCCTGGAGAGAAGCCCCTAGGATTGTCCACTTTGCTTATACAGACTTCTCATGCAGTGGGAAAAAAATGCACTGCTATGTGTTCCATATGTAGAAGAACTATCAAGGAGACGACGGGGACAACCTCGAACTTCAATCGCCATTTGGCAAGACTCCACCCAGATAAGTAAGTGACACGCTATGTTCATTACTCTATTGATAGCGGGGCTTGGTCGCTGAGCAATGAACTAGCTAGTGTTAACCCTCTCTCATGTTATTTGCCCTGATGATAGTGGGCGGGGCTTGCTGAGCGATGAACAAGCTTTTTACCTGTAGCCTATTAACTAAAATGGGGCAGTCAAGCAGAAATGTTAGTCCAACACAGTAGCAGAGATGCTTTCACATAAAGGCAGCAACAGCCACCATCAAATAGTGTGGTTGGAGCCTTGTTCTCGGATTTGACTTGGCTCAATAGTGGACTCGACTTGAAATTAAAGAAAGTCATTTTCTTTAATGACTTGGACTTGAACACTGGAGACTTGAGACTGGACTAGGACTCGAGGTTTCGTGACTCGACTTCAACACTGACAGCAGCAAAGATTCTCCATCTCTGGCGATCTTTAGCCATCTTTTCAATCGTTCCCCAAGTATGTCCCATCTTCTGCAGCTCTCGTTCTACTGTCCATCTCCATGTATTTTGGGTCTTCCATGCTTGCCCTTTCCTTCTGGTGTCCAGTGAAGTGCTATTTTGATAACGTCTTCTCTTTATCTTCGAAGGACATGATCGATCCACTTCCAGCATCTTCTTATCAAGAGGGTACCCATGCTCCCTTGGTTGGATTGTCTGAACAGGTCTTCAGTGGAGATGGTTCTTGGCCAAAAGATTCATAATATTCTTCTGTGATATTTTTTTGTACGGAATGTTGATAGTTTGTAAAGGTCTTTCTCTGTCATCCTCCAGCATTCCGAGCTATACAAAAGAGTTGATAGAACACATCTCTGGTACAGTTTCAGTTTGGTGTTTTTACTATATTGTGATGATTTCCATACGTTGTTAAGAAATATGAAAACTGTGGCAGCGGGGGCGTGGCCAAGCGTTGGTCTGTGAATGGAGGGCGGAGTCAGGGAAGGTAAGTGGTGGAATCATTGCACCTGATGGGGATTAACCTGTGTTTATGTGTCTTCCCCAGTGACCGCGCCCTTTAAAAGGAGAGGAGAGCAGAGAAAGGGAGCTCTCCTCTCCTTTTAAAGGGCGCGGTCACTGGGGTTGGAGGGATTTCATACACTCACTAGCCAATTATGAGCATCATGTAAGCTTGTGCACGTGGAATAGGGTAGATAGCGCTTTCCTCCTAGTGTGTTACGCAGCCCTGTGATGCAGGATGAGCAGCAGTTTGTGATCACAGCAGATGTGATTGGGTGGATTTGCATGTCTTGGAGGAAGTTGTTGGTGTTAGGCGTTTGGGAACTGTTGTGTGATAGGGAGAGCGGGCTGGTGGGAAAGAACTGAAGAGAAAATTGAGGGAAAAACAAAACTAAACAAGTCATACTTTATTTTAATGAAATTGTATAAAATTCAATATTGTCATCATTACTGACACCAATTTGGTAGCATACAGAGAGCTAATGCCTCAATTTGTATTTTACTCATTCACACTACTGGCCTGCTTTGAGCCATGACCTTTAAATGAATGTGTGCAACAGCAAAGCACATAAAAGCAATGCTAATGAATTCTGTTTCATCGTCAGGCTCCAGACTGATCAAATGCCAGTCACGCTGTAGGTTTTGTCACAGAGTCTAGCATTTAATCCTTTGGGGTCGAGAGCTTCGCCGGCGAAGCTCCACAGGTTTAGAATGAGTAGGTCATGTATTTAGATAAATATCTTCGTGAGTTTTTTTATCATATAAACATATTGACAGAAACTTTATATTTTACACTTTCCTATTTGCCCACTGCCAAATAATATTATAGTTTTTAAATTACCTAAATTAGATGAAACATAAAACTTGTCACCTTACTCAGTCATATCGGAGTCAGAGCGCTGAGCGTAGACTTATGCATTCATAAAAGACTGTTCCCATGGTAATAGCATGATCATCACTTTCACTGATTGGTTTCTCTTTCGCGGTGGGAACACCCACTGCAAACAGGATAAAATCTGTCAGCCATAGTTTAGGCTATTTGGAGGTAAAACTTGTTGCGAGATGGCACATAGATTTTATGCGCTTCGGTTGATTCAGGACAGCGATTCAATTCATGATTCATTAATTGAATCAGCACGGTGGCGGCATGGTGGTGTAGTGTTTAGAACGGTCGCCTCACAGCAAGAAGGTTCCGGGTTCGAACCCAGCGGCCGGCGAGGGCCTTTCTGTGTGGAGTTTGCATGTTCTCCCCATGTCTGCGTGGGTTTCCTCCAGGTGCTCCGGTTTCCCTCACAATCCAAAGACATGCAGTTAGGTTGACGCGGGGCGGCCTTGGGCTGAGGTGGCCTTGGGCTGAGGTGCCCTTGAGCAAAGTACTGAACCCCTGACTGCTCCCCGGGTGCTCTGGGCTGCCCACCGCTCTGGGTGTGTGCGCATGTGTTCACTGCTTCAGATGGGTTAAATGCAGAGGATGAATTTCACTGTGCTTGAAGTGTGCATGTGACAAATAAAGGTTTCTTCTTTTTTTTCTTCTTCTTTTTTTCTTTCAATTCATGACTCAGGACAGCGAATCAATTCATGATTCAATTCAATCTTGAAAACCGCAACACTGATGATGAGTGGTGCCTTTTTTTTTTAAATTCAACTCGATCCAGCCGAAGATCAACTAATATTTATTCTATTTATTATGAGCAGATCAGTTGATATGCGTGCACTGTAGTGCATACGCAGGAAAAATGACTGAGCAATTTTTCCAGAGTTAAAAGTATTTTCCCCAAAAATAGTTAATTTGCTCGATTTTGAGTTTAGAGAGTAAAATTTGGATTTGGAGTGGGAGCAAAATTACAGAGTAACTGTATAACAGAGTAACAGAGTAGGTTGTGGCACTGAACTGAGTAAAATAGTACAAGAGTTCTATTCACACACTGAATAGAGTCAAATAACAAAATAAAGTGAAATCCCAAATAAATGAAGCTGTTGTAAAAAGCAGTTTTAGAACTGTGTTGGAATGTGTGGAAAAAATAACATTACCTTACCCATTGTGACTTGACCTGATGGGATTAAGAGTTAATCTGATGGGATTAAGAGATAGCAGTGGGAGGGGTTTTCACTCTTCTCATTGAATGGAATGGAAATTTTTACACTTCTCATTGAATACGCCTCCCACTGCCAACCCTTTAATCCAAAACAATAGGACATACATTTTCTGATGGCCAGTTAATTGTCCAAATCAATGGAGCAGATTTAAGTTTTTGTGCTTGATCCATTCCTAAAACTGAACAGAATTACCTCAAGTGATCAGAACGGTTCGTCACAATGGGTAAGGTAACGTTTTTCACACATTACAACACAGTTATAAAACTGCTTTTTACAACATCTTCATTTATCTGTTTTTTTTTAAGTACAATCGTGACAAATACTACATAGATATTGTTGTAGTTGAAATTGTGCTGAATACAAAAAAAGTCATATGACTTTGAAAATGCTGCTAGGGTTTGTTGAAATAGACAACAAAATCAGAGCATGCCAATATCATTAGAGTGCCAGAAAATACCCTCAGACCCCAGATGGTTAATGTCCCCTGTATATGTTCTTCTCAAATTATACATGTACAGTATGAGTCACAGTCTGGACATATACTCATTCAGAGGTTTTTCTGTATTTTGTATTTTCTACATTGAAGAACAATACCGAAGACATCAAAACTATGAAATAACATATGGAACATATTATATACTTATTGACTAAGTAAGAGCGTCTTTAAACTCACTCTTTAGCCCTAAAGTGCAACGTTATTGAGAAACCTACCCCTTGTCATTTGTTGTTTTATTTTCTTTCAGTTAGGCAAAATAAACATCTTGTCCAGGGAAGCTGGACCTCGCTTACAGTATGACCTTGCGCCAAATATTCTCCCATCCGGCCCGACCTAACTCAGTCAATAAGCGTTTGATCATATGGCCTTTTTTGACTTCAGGACTTCCCTGGACTTTTTAAAGTTTTCGTCTTTCAGGATGTTTATCTTACTGTTGTTGCTGTCAAGGGAGCATTGAATACTTCGCGGAAAGGAAGACAAAGTGTCAGGTTCATAGTCTAGATTTCCTTTTTTCCGCTTGTATATACAAACTACATAGCAAGCTGTCTACCGCCTTAGAGGGGATGACTATCATGTCTCTTTCCTCCTTAACTTCAGCAAGAAATCTTTTGAAAACATTCATATCGTACTTAGTTTTTTTTAAGTGTTTTCTTGTTGTCCTTGTACAAACAAGTGAATTTCTTCGCTCAAAAGTACCTTTTTTCGTTTTCTTTGACAATTTCAGCTTGTTCAAACAGGTCTGTGTCTGATAAATCATCTAGATAATAAGATTCACTTTCACTATGCTCAGCTGTGTCACTCATTTTTCAAAGTAACAATTCAGAGCAAAAGGAAAATGGCGGAAACGACGGAAATGGGTTTGGGGCTGCATACAGCTTTTTCCAGACCAGATTCAAAAATCCGTATCTGCCCAGTCACGTGACTCTTCCCAATGGTTTTATTAAGAGCGCCCACGGGTCCATACATATGATAAATGGGATTATGTGGTTAAAAAAAAAGTGTTAAAAAAAAAAAGTCATATTTTAGATTCTTCATTTACCTTGATGATGCTTTGCACACTATTGGCATTATCTTAACCAGCTTCATGAGGTAGTCACCTACAATGCTTTTCAATCAACAGGTGCCTCGTCAAAAGTTAATTAGTGTAATTTCTTGCCTTCTTAATGCGTTTGAGATCAAACAGTAAGTAGTAAATAATAAAAATACAGTGAATAGCCCTATTACTACTAACACTACGAGAAAATTCTGCCCGCCAAGGAACCAATCAGAGCGCATGATTTTACCAAAAGTAGCTCATACCATATAATAAAACAGGGTTCAAGCCTTTTCTGGAAGGGTCCTTTGAGAACTCTTTGTATTGTGGGTTCTATTGAGAAGATTCAAGCATTTTATTTAGCAGAACCAAATGAAGACCTTTTCAGAATGTTAAACAGAGACTTCTTTCTTATGAGTCTACAAGAAGTTAGGGATCGCTATTTACAACTTTGCATGTTTGCCTTATATGGTTGTGACCTCTCCCAAACACGAAATGACAGAACATTGGCAGTGAAAAATATTCTAGTTCTACTGCATAGAACTAGAGAATGAACTGCATCCCATTACACTGGTTAAATTTTAATATATCTAGTTTAATATGAATAATACGGGGTAGTTGAGCAAAACAGCAATGCACGAAACCTTTTTAAATACACACAGTGACCTGCTGGCTGTTCTAATAATACCCTCCTTTACTAACCACTCCTTTATTAACTCTCGATAAGAATAGCAAACCACGTCACTTCTCCAAATTCCCAGTGAACCTACATTTCTAATTGCTTCCTAATTAGGTTAATGTTGGTCTTGTGGGTCCACTATATGCAGTACAAAGTATGGTGAACTGGTGGCTTTTTAAATCCTTTCCTGTACTTTTACTAGATTTCTCTCCCCATCGTTGTAAATCTTGGGTAAAGAAAGCTTGTCCTCAGCAATCACTGGTCTGAACTGCCCCATATGTATCTTATGACTAGCTATGTGCTACCATTTGAACAGATGCTTTACACCTGAGCAACCAAGCAAGAGTATGCAAGCTAACAACTTCAAGCTTAATATAGCATTTATTTAACTTAATATAGCATTTATTTAATTTTAATATAGCAAATATTTAACATTTATTCCATCAAATCGAGTCATACATGAGCTGATAGTCAACGAGGCGCATAGCACTGTAGTTAGCTATAAGCCATGTACAATGAGATTGAGTGGAATAACTGTTTTATTCTATCCACATTCACTGGATTTTGAAAAACAGAACATTCTTATTTTTTGCAAATTTGATAAATAAAAACGTTATCCAAAACGTCCGACAAAATCATTTCCGCTTTGAATGTAAACAAACCAGTGAAATGACAGGAGCAATTTGTGAAAAATGCAATAATAAAAATTCTTGAAAAATAAAAAAGGTATATTCTTACCATCAAATACTTTCATTCCATATTTGTTGCTTTTTTGTATTTTTTTGGCATTTTGTTTTCAAGTAGAGTTTTTATTTCGTCCTTAGTTGGTTCAGCAACACACTCCGCCATTTTGTTTTTCTCTACTCACGGTATATGAGTTGATAGCCTAGTAGTAGAGTAGCCAATCAGAGAACATGATTGCTCATATCCAGTGAATGCAGAGAGAATAATTTACAATGTTTTTCTTGGAGCATTAATAAACCATAGCACTATATTTCTTGAGCCAATGTTCTAATAAAAGGTGTTCAATGCATCATTTTAAAATGTATGGCTTTTGACTAGACACTCATTAAAAAAGGGTTCCTCAAGGGATCTTTGGATTAATAACAATTCTTGGTAGAACCATCTGAAATATACAGTATAATGGTTCTTTGCTGCTTAAAAGGGTACTTTTGAGGAAAACGGTTTTCCAAACTCATACAAAAGTTCTCCTTGATTTCTGTCCACAATTTGTAGACTGAATGACAATTTATTTGAAATGTTCTTCAAACAGGGTTCTACGGTACATATATAGTACTGGGCAAAAGTCTTCGGGACATGTAAAGAAATGCTGTTGAGCAAAAATGGCTTTAAAAATAATGAAATGAAATGTTTCAACATTAAAATCAATACTATAAACAGCGGTAAGCCAAAATAAATGAAACAAAGTCAATATTTGCTGTTAGACGACCCTTTGCTTTCAAAAAAAATAAATAAATAGTAGTCTCAGGTCCAGTGAGTGCAGTTTTATTCGGAAATGAGCTGTAGGTTTTACTGAGCATCTTACAGAACCAGCCACAGTTCTTCTGGACACTTTGACTGTCACACTCGCTTCTTCATTTTGCACCAAAACCCAGTAGCCTTCATTATGGTTTCTTTTTTAATCTGAAAAGTGTTCTTTTATGTAATATACTGCTCAGATACAAACATTGTTTCCCTGTAACATTTAATTTTGTGCTGGTAAACAAATGTTTGGACTCTAAAATGTTTTTGTACTGACTCGATAATGTAGAAGTCATAAAAGAGAAATCTATAACAAAGTTTGTATGAAAAATATAGGGTGCCCAAGACTTTTGCACAGTACTGTACAGTATTATATACAGTGTCTTGCAAAAGTATTCATCCCCCTTTGGTGTTTGTCCTGTTTTGTCACATTACAAGCTGGAATTAAAATGGATTTTTGGAGGGTTAGCACCATTTGATTTACACAACATGCCTACAACTTTAAAGGTGCACATTTTTTTTTTTTTTATTGTGACACAAACAACAATTAAGATGGAAAAAAAAAGAAATCTGGAGTGTGTAGAGGTATTCACCCCTTTTATATGGAACCCCTAAATAAGAGCTGGTCCAACCAATTCACATCAGAAGTCACATAATTAGTTGATTAAGATCCACCTGTGTGCAATCAAAGTGTCACATGATCTGTCACATGATATCTGTATAAATCAACCTGTTCTGGAAGGACCCTGACTCTGCAACACTACTAAGCAAGCAACATGAAAACCAAGGAGCCTCCAAACAGGTCAGAGACAAAGTTGTGGAGAAGTATAGATCAGGGTTGGGTTATAAAAAATATCCCAAACTTTGAATATCCCATGGAGCACCATTAAATCCATTATAGCAAAATGGAAAGAATATGGCACCACTACAAACCTGACAAGAGAAGGCCACCCACCAAAACTCACAGACCGGGCAAGGAGGGCATTAATCAGAGATGCAACAAAGACACCAAAGATAACACTGAAGGAGCTGCAAAGATCCACAGCGGAGATGGGAGTATCTGTCCATAGGACCACTTTAAGCTGTACACTCCACAGAATGGGGCTTTATGGAAGAGTGGACAGAAAAAAGTCATTGCTTAAGAAAACACGTTTGGAGTTTGCATAACAACATGTGGCAGACTCCCCAAACACATGGAAGAAGATCCTCTGGTCAAATGAGACTAAAATTGAACTTATTGGCCATCATGGGAAATGCCATGTGTGGTGCAAACCCAACACCTTGAGAACACCATTCCTACAGTGAAGCATGGTGGTGGCAGCATCATGCTGTGGGGATATTTTTCATCTGCAGGGACAAGAAAGCTGGTCACGACTGAAGGAAAGATAGATGGCACTAAACACACGGCAATTCTGAAGGAAAACCTGTTTGAGTCAGCCAGAGGTTTGAGACTGGGATGAAGGTTCACATTCCAGCAGGACAATCACCCGAAACATATACGTGGAGTGGTTTAAAGGAAAACATTTAAATGTCTTGGAATGGCCTAATCAAAGCCCAGACCTCAATCCAATTGAGAATCTGTGGCATAATTTGAAGATTGCTGCACACCAACGCAACCCATCTAACTTGAAGGAGTTGGAGCAGTTTTGCCTTGAGGAAAAATCCCAGTGGCTAGATGTGCTAAGCTAATAGAGACACACCCCAAGAGACTTTCAGCTGTAATTGCAGCAAAACGTAGCTCTACAAAGTATTGACTTTGGGTGGATGAATACTTATGCACACTCCAGATTTCTGGGTTTTTTTGTTTGTTTTTTTAATTATTGTTTGTGTCACAATAAAACAACAATTTTCATCTTTAAAGTGGCAGGCATGTTGTGTAAATCAAATGGTGCTAACCCCCCAAAAATTCTTTTTTAATTCCAGCTTGTAATGCGACAAAACAGGACAAACACCAAGGAGGATGAATACTTTTGCAAGACACTGTACATTATAAAGAGATAATGTATCATATGTATCATCAAACGCAGAAACCCTACACTCTCAGTTGGCTTCTTTAAGCTTTCCTTCAGAGGAACTAACTGGAGAACGTTGCAGGATGTTACACAGCGCCTTTTTCCAAAGAGTTCACTGCAATCTAGAGATCTCTTTTTTTTTCATTTAATGAGAAAGCAAGTACTAATGTGCATATTTGCCTTATATGGTAAGAATCAATGGTCCCTCCATTTACAGATATTACTTTTTCCTGGCTCATATATGTGCTGTGTGTTCGTCATATGATTGCATAAAAAGCCTGTGCTGCCGAAATATTGCACAAGTCTCTAATTGAAAGAATACAAGTCTGCAATTCCTCCATTGTGCACGGTGACATCATTTTTCCTTTTGATGAATGGATGTATCCCAGCACACCGTGAGTAATAGAGCAAAGCATGATTGCATACTGGAGCATTAGCAGGAAGTGTGGACATCCATCCATCCATCCATTATCTACAGGGTCGCCTATGGGTGAGAGGCAGGGTACACCCTGGACAAGTCACCAGGTTATCGTAGGGCTGACACAGAAACAAACAACCCTTCACACTCACATTCACACCTACGGTCAATTTAAAGCCACCAATTAGCCTAACCGCATGTCTTTGGACTGTGGGGGAAAACGGAGCACACCCACGCGGACACGGGGAGAACATGCAAACTCCGCACAGAAAGGCCCTTGTTGGCCGCTGGGCTCGAACCCAGGGCCTTCTTGCTGTGAGGCGACAGTGCTAACCGCTACACCACTGTGCCGTCAAGTGTGGACATCTCTAACATAATGCTTTCAAACACATCAACTCAGCCTAACTCATTTTATTATTAGAAATCTGTACACATGATTGAGAACATTTTAACTGAGCTATCTGTCGTGACCATGTGCTCATTTAACCGGGTTTCCACTGTACAAAAAGGAACTGGATGAAGGGTTCAGCATCATCGAAGCAAAGGTCTGTGTACTGCTGGTGAATGATTAACTGTAAACAGTCCGGCTGATTGCAACACTGAGCAGAGTTCAGCTTGGCACATTATGGCATTGCCCGTGTTTGGATGTTCTTTAAACAAATCAGCCATCCAACACTAAGTTTATCCCCAAGTCTAACACATACTTTGGTGAATTGTTTCACTTGTGTACAGTAGATTTGTAACTGCTCATGTAATCATAAAGATTTACAGTATGCTTATACTAAACCTCAGTAATATTGTGTTCAGCTACATGGTGTTTTGTTCACTTCACCATGCCACGTTTAATTGACTTTACTGAAAAAAAACAGATGAGATTTGAGTTGGATATTTATAACATCTTGGTAGGATGGTTAGAAAAATCAAACGTAAAACACCAAATATGTCTTGGTAGATTCTTTTCTCACTGAACTCCTAGGGTCGCAGGCAAGCTGGAGCCTATCACAGCTGACTATAGGTGAGAGGCGGGGTACACCCTGGACAAGTTGCCAGGTCATCGCAGGGCTGACACAGACAAACAACCATTCACACTCACAGTCAATTTAGAGCCACCAATTAGCCTAGCCTGCATGTCTTTGGACTGTGGGAGAAACCGGAGCACCCGGAGGAAACCCACGCAGACACGGGGAGAACATGCAAACTCCACACAGAAAGGCCCTCGCCGGCTGCTGGGCTCAAACCCATACCTTCTTGCTGTGAGGCAACAATGCTAACCACTACACCACCGTGCCGCCCCTCACTGAACTCTACTTTTCAAATACATGGAATGCTATACAGTACATGGATTAAAATTACAAAATACCAAAACTGGACATTTAACACACAGTAAAGCTCTCAGTCCATCACCTTGAATGGAACATTATGGGCTGTAGTTTGCTATATCCACCAGTAGCTTTTGTTTGGATTTAAAAATGCAAACACAATGTAAAAATTTTACAAAAATTATACGAATCTAAGACGTACATTGTTCCGAAAGAGGATATATCTACAGTGGTGCTTGAAAGTTTGTGAACCCTTTAGAATGTGCCTGAAGTGTGCATGTGACGAATAAAGGTTTCTTCTTCTTCTTCTAAAAAAAATGACCTAAAACATCATCAGATTTTCACACAAGTCCTAAAAGTAGATAAAGAGAACCCAATTAAACAAACGAGACAAAATATTATACTTGGTCATTTATTTATTGAGGAAAATCATCCAGTGTTACATATCTGTGAGTGGCAAAAGTATGTGAACCTCTAGGATTAGTAGTTAATTTGAAGGTGAAATTAGAGTCAGGTGTTTTCAATCAATGGGATGACAATGAGGAGTGAGCATCCTGTTTTATTTAAAGAACAGAATCTATCAAAGTCTGATCTTCACAGCACATGTTTGTGGAAGTGTATTATGGCACGAACAAAGGAGATTTCTGAGGACCTCAGAAAAAAGCGTTGTTGATGCTCATCAGGCTGAAAAAGGTTACAAAGCCATCTCTAAAGAGTTTGGACTCCACCAATCCACAGTCAGACAGATTGTGTACAAATGGAGGAAATTCAAGACCACTGTTACCCTCCCCAGGAGTGGTAGACCAACAAAGATCACTCCAAGAGCAAGGCGTGTAATAGCCGGTGAGGTCACAAAGGACCTCAGGGTAACTTCTAAGCAACTGAAGGCCTCCCTTACATTGGCTAATGTTAATGTTCATGAGTCCACCATCAGGAGAACACTGAACAACAATGGTGTGCATGGCAGGGTTGCAAGGAGAAAGCCACTGCTCTCCAAAAAGAACATCGCTGCTCATCTGCAGTTTGCTAAAGATCACGTGGACAAGCCAGAAGGCTATTGGAAAAATGTTTTGTGGACGGATGAGACCAAAACAGAACTTTTTGGTTTAAATGAGAAGTGTTACGTTTGGAGAAAGGAAAACACTGCATTCCAGCATAAGAACCTTATCCCATCTGTGAAACATGGTGGTGGTAGTATCATGGTTTGGGCCTGTTTTTCTGCAGCTGAGCCAGGACAGCTTGCCATCATTGATGGAACAATGAATTCTGAATTATACCAGCGAATTCTAAAGGAAAATATCAGGACATCTGTCCATGAACTGAATCTCAAGAGAAGGTGGGTCATGCAGCAAGACAACGACCCTAAGCACACAAGTCGTTCTACCAAAGAATGGTTAAAGAAGAATAAAGTTCATGTTTTGGAATGGCCAAGTCAAAGTCCTGACCTTAATCCAATCGAAATGTTGCAGAAGGACCTGAAGCGAGCAGTTCATGTGAGGAAACCCACCAACATCCCAGAGTTGAAGCTGTTCTGTACGGAGGAATGGGCTAAAATTCCTCCAAGCCGGTGTGCAGGACTGATCAACTGTTACCGGAAATGTTTAGTTGCAGTTATTGCTGCACAAGGGGATCACACCAGATACTGAAAGCAAAGGTTCACATACTTTTGCCACTCCCAGATATGTAATATTGGATCATTTTCCTCAATAAATAAATGACCAAGTATAATATTTTTGTCTCATTTATTTAACTGGGTTCTCTTTATCTACTTTTAGGACTTGTGTGAAAATCTGATGATGTTTTAGGTCATATTTATACAGAAATATAGAAAATTCTAAAGGGTTCACAAACTTTCAAGCACCACTGTAGCATTATTATTTCCTTTATTGCTGGACAATTAAACAAAATCATACTATAGCTAACGATTATCTGTACAACATCGACCAGATCATAGTTAACATGATTGTTATGATTGATTTCATTGTTTAGCATGGTTCGCTGGTTTAGCATACACCATGGCTATGTGAGGATGGAATTCACTTGAAGCAAGACATCATAAACATTTGGTAACTTAAACCTGCTTCAACATGAAAAATATCAACATTAAGAATGAATGATTCACAGCTATGGGGAAACATGGGATATATCAAATTATCACAAACAGTCGTGCATAACCACAACTAGATTTTTTTTCCACTAGAATCTTGTCAAATCTGAAAAAAAAAAATTGGAAGGGCTCTGATAATTCTGACGTATTTTTTCTTTGATCCGATGATACTGGCTATTTATGTTTTATTCTACTTCCTCGGTCTTGTCAATAAACCTATTTCAAACGATTCGAACAGATTAAATTATATTAATTTAAACAAAATGAAACTGGTATCCTCATTGAGGCCAGTGAAAAATAGACTGAAAAATGAAAAATAGAAAAAGAGACAAGGTCTGAGGAACAGCATTAGATACAGAAGATGCCATGCTGATAGCACTTTACCTGAGGTCATTTTCCGAGAACCTCCTCTGGGCCGCTTCCTCAATAGACTCCGCCTCTCTATCTACTCTATGCGTCTTTGCCTTTCGACCGCTCCCACAATCATTCCCCACCCCTCCCTCCTCCTCCTCATGTAACACCTCCCCAGAGAGTTCCTCCCCCTCCCAGGAGAGGTTCCACCCCTGCATCATTTTGCTAGGACAGGAAAAAGGAAACATGCAAAAATGCAGACAAAATAAATAAACATTATATACAATGGCAGGAGGATCAATTTGGACCTTCAACAATGCAGCAAACATGAAGACGTTCTTGCAAATTGTGATGGCACAGAGTGATGTATGCTACGTTACCCACACGTTCTATTTACTAAACAGCAATGAATGCTCCATTGACTCATCTCTTCAGCTTGTATAATAAGCATTAGCAATCTGGAATATTTATATCAACGCTGGAGGAAATGTGACAAGAAGTTCTGCTTAGTAAAATCGATAAAAAACATAAGGGTTAATATGCCATAAAAGTTCCATAGTCATAGTTTGCCAGTGACTGGTGTCTATTCTAATAAAGTTCAGATGTTTGGCTCCAGTGATGCATATACAGAACCAAACCTGAACTCATCAACTTGCATCCAGGAAATGAATTATTATTATTATTAGAACATTTCCTGATTGAATAAAGGAAACAAGAACAGGGGTTTTCATAACAGACAACCCCGGAACTGCCCCTTAGTTACTATCAAAGTGAATACTGACTAATCCACCCATCTCTGGCAAGCGCTGCCTTGACCTTTGGCCGTGTCTCACCTGATCTTGCGGTTGCCTCGTGGCCGCTCCGACTGGACCGACATGTAGCTCGCGCTGCTGAAGCGAGAGGCACTGCTGCTTCTCGACACAGCGGACACGTCACTCACGTCGCTGTCGGAAGATTTGGCTGAGAGACTGTCCATCCCATGTTTCCCGTCCCTGCTGGAATGCTATGGAGAAAGCAAAGAATACAATCAGACAGGATTTCATTCTGAGAGAAATGTAGTTAACATGAATTTATCTTTGGCCATCCCATCCATCCATCCAGTTGCCTCGGTACCTACTTGCCCATCCATCCATCATGCTGTGATCTATCCATCCATCAGCTGAGCCATCCATACACCACATGATACAACCATCCATCCATTCAAGCTGCACAGACATCCATCATCATATGATTTATCTAGTATTCATCAGTTGATATATCCATTTACCATTTTCCAACCATCCACTCAATGATCCATCCATCCATCCATCCATCCATCCATCCATCCATCCATCTTTATCTAGTTGATTTTATTTATTAATTTGTGCTATCAGCGCTGGCGCAAATTGTTACTCTCACTCAGTATCTTTCTACTTTATTATTCTTATTCATATTCTTCTTCTTCTTATTATTATTATTAATTTGCGCTCGCAGCAGTGGCGCGAATTGTTACTTTCACTCAGGATCGTTCTACTTTGTTATTCTGATTCTTCTTCTTATTATTATTATTCTCCTAACATTTTTAGGACGCTATTTCTCTCACAGTTTTCAATCAATCATCACCAAATTTGACCTGAAGAATACCCGTACTTCTGGGCTGAATTAAGTTGCTATGACTTTTGGTGCTGATCCGGATCACCAAACCGGAATGATCCATGAAAAACGGGCCTGTTTTCAATCGCTTATTTCCCCCTCAGTTTTCAACCAATCATCACCAAATTTCACATGCAGAATATCTCTGGGCTAAATTAAGTTGCTATAACTTTTGGTGCTGATCCAGCTCACTGAACTGGAATGATCCATATAAAACGGGTTTTTTTCCCCTCACTAAACGTCATTCTCCATCGCTTACCATTCTAGATCGATAGGGTATGTGTGGCAGCGGGGGCGTGGCCAAGCAGCAGTCTGTGAATGGAGGGCGGGGTCGGGGAAGGTAAATGGCTAAGTCATTCCACCTGCTGTCAATTAATGTATGTGGGTGTGTGTGTTTGTTACAGGGACGGAGCATAAAAGGAGGGAGAGAGCAGAGAAAAGGGTTCCCTCCCAACCACAACACGTGTGTGTAGAGTGAATGAATAAATGAATGAATGAATGAATGAATGAAAGCTGAAAAGCTAGTAGTAAAGTGGAATAAAGAGTTTGTGTGTGACCATCAACTCGCCTGCCGTGCTTCTGTGCTCCACCCACATCAGGAACTGCCACAATATGGTGACCAGATGTCCCAGTTTGTAAGAGCTAGCGCAAATCACTGCGACTTTAGTCACAGTATCTTTCTAGTTTATTTTTTCTTTTACAAAGAAGGCACTTCTGAGAGAAATGTAACTAATATGAATCATCCATCTAGCCGTCCATCCATCCATCCTTCCAACCTTCATCATGCTGTGATCTATCCATCCATCAGTTGATCCATCCAGCCACCCATCCATCCAAGTTACCCATATATCCATTATCCTGTGATCGATCCATCCATCAGTTGATCCATCCATCCATCCATCCATCCAAGCTACCCATATATCCATTATCTTGTGATCTATCCATCCATCAGTTGATCCATCCAACACCTTCCAACCATGCAACCAATGATCCATCCATCCATCCATCCATCCATCCATCCAAGTTACCCATATATCCATTATCCTGTGATCAATCCATCCATCAGTTGATCCATCCATCCATCCATCCATCCAAGCTACCATATATCCATTATCTTGTGATCTATCCATCCATCAGTTGATCCATCCAACACCTTCCAACCATGCAACCAATGATCCATCCATCCATCCATCCATCCATCCATCCATCCATCCATCCAAACTACCCATATATCCATTATCCTGTAATCCATCCATCCATCCATCCATCCATCCATCCAAGCTATCCATATATCCATTATCCTGTGATCTATACATCTATCAGTTGATCCATCCAGCACCTTCCAACCATGCAACCAATGATCCATCCATCCATCCATCCATTCATCCAAACTACCCATATATCTATTGTCCTGTGATCTATCCATCCATCAGTTGATCCATACAGCCATCCAAGCTACCCATATATCCATTATCCTGTGATCCATCCATCCATCCATCCATCCATCCATCAGTTGTTCCATCTTTCCAGCACCATCCATCCATCCACCCACAACAAACCATTTCCCATGGGCTTCTATATAGAACCCCCTTTGCAAGCTAGAACCCTTAATCATTCAAATAAGTCTTTTTTTATGACTGCAGGTGTGAATGCAAATTAAACCTAGAGGGAACATGAAGATGATAAATCACTTTTTTATCATCCTTTTTTCATCCCAATTTCACTTGCTGTCTCTGTCGTTTCTCTCTGTCTCACTTGCCATCTGTCCACACTTGTACCAAAGCTATCAAGGAAATCAGTTTCACTGTACTTGCATGTTACACTTCTCTTTTCACATCTTTCCATACCAGACAGTCATTTTGTTTGAGCATTTAAATAGCCTCTTCTGCCTGCTAAGATAACATTGTCCAAGTGTAATTGTTGTTATAGTGAAGTTTTCTGTGAAGGAAACCTTTTTTTCAGAGCTGAAACTGTTTCCTGACATGGGAAAAACCTTATCGGTAACTATGAATGGATAAAAAGTTTGGTGTAGTGTTCCGTAATTAATAAAAAAATGTAACTGCTGTCAAATTGCTGGGGTATCAGAGGAATAAGAGACTTTGGGACATGGTGGTATTCTAAAATAATGGACTTTATGTCAGCTTTCGTGTTGTGGCATTGTGATGTCTAGAATCAACCACAAATTAATTGTATTACCTGATCAGAATATAACTTGTGTTCATGGTTTATCTCTTAAAAATACCTTTTAGTAAGAAGCCACACTTTATTAATGTTATGGCAAAAAGGTCTATTGGCACCCTGTTTGGATTACTTAAATAATATTGGCTGGCTTTTTTCATGGTATATCAGATATATTTCATTCAGCTAGCATGACATTGAACTCGTCCTCAACTCGTTCAGTATCATGCTAGCTGAATGGAATACAGTGGGGCAAAAAAGTATTTAGTCAGCCACCAATTGTGCAAGTTCTCCCACTTAAAAAGATGCAAGAGCGGGGCATCATGGCTCAGGTAGATAAGGCGCCATACCATAAATCCAGGAACCCGGGTTTGATTCCGACCTGAGGTAATTTCCCGCTCATTTCCTGTCTCTACACTGTTCTATCCAATAAAGGTGGAAAAAGCCCAAAAAAATCTTAAAAAAAGATGAGAGAGGCCTGTAATTTTCATCATACCGTAGGTACACTTCAACTATGAGAGACAGAATGGGGGGAAAGAATCCAGGAAATCACATTGTAGGATTTTTAATGAATTAATTGGTAAATTCCTCGGTAAAATAAGTATTTGGTCACCTACAAACAAGCAAGATTTCTGGCTCTCACAGACCTGTAACAACTTCTTTAAGAGGCTCCTCTGTCCTCCACTTGTTACCTGTATTAATGGCACCTGTTTGAACTCGTTATCAGTATAAAAGACACCTGTCCACAACCTCAAACAGTCACACTCCAAACTCCACTATGGCCAAGACCAAAGAGCTGTCAAAGGACACCAGAAACAAAATTGTAGACCTGCACCAGGCTGGGAAGACTGAATCTGCAATAGGTAAGCAGCTTGGTGTGAAGAAATCAACTGTGGGAGCAATTATTAGAAAATGGAAGACATACAAGACCACTGATAATCTCCCTCGATCTGGGGCTCCACGCAAGATCTCACCCCGTGGGGTCAAAATGATCACAAGAATGGTGAGCAAAAATCCCAGAACTACACGGGGGGACCTAGTGAATGACCTGCAGAGAGCTGGGACCAAAGTAACAAAGGCTACCATCAGTAACACACTACGCCACCAGGGACTCAAATCCTGCAGTGCCAGACGTGTCCCCCTGCTTAAGCCAGTACATGTCCAGGCCCGTCTGAAGTTTGCTAGAGAGCATTTGGATGATCCAGAAGAGGATTGGGAGAATGTCATATGGTCAGATGAAACCAAAATAGAACTTCTTGGTAAAAACTCAACTTGTCGTGTTTGGAGGAGAAAGAATGCTGAGTTGCATCCAAAGAACACCATACCTACTGTGAAGCATGGGGGTGGAAACATCATGCTTTGGGGCTGTTTTTCTGCAAAGGGACCAGGACGACTGATCCGTGTAAAGAAAAGAATGAATGGGGCCATGTATTGTGAGATTCTGAGTGAAAACCTCCTTCCATCAGCAAGGGCATTGAAGATGAAACGTGGCTGGGTCTTTCAGCATGACAATGATCCCAAACACACCACCTGGGCAACGAAGGAGTGGCTTCGTAAGAAGCATTTCAAGGTCCTGGAGTGGCCTAGCCAGTCTCCAGATCTCAACCCCATAGAAAATCTTTGGAGGGAGTTGAAAGTCCGTGTTGCCCAGCGACAGCCCCAAAACATCACTGCTCTGGAGGAGATCTGCATGGAGGAATGGGCCAAAATACCAGCAACAGTGTGTGAAAACCTTGTAAAGACTTACAGAAAACATTTGACCTCTGTCATTGCCAACAAAGGGTATATAACAAAGTATTGAGATGAACTTTTGTTATTGACCAAATACTTATTTTCCACCATAATTTGCAAATAAATTCTTTAAAAATCAGACAATGTGATTTTCTGGATTTTTTTTCTCGTTTTGTCTCTCATAGTTGAGGTATACCTACGATGAAAATTACAGGCCTCTCTCATGTTTTTAAGTGGGAGAACTTGCACAATTGGTGACTGACTAAATACTTTTTTGCCTCACTGTATATCTGATATACAATGAAAAAAAAAAAGCCAGCCAATATTATTATTATTATTATTATTATTATTATATACATTCTCTCAAAATCTTCCATATTTAACGAAACAAACCTGGCAGCCATGTTTGTTTACAAATTGTCACAATCGCTCGCTAGCATGTAAGTTTTACATCTCTGACATGTCTCTTTTCCAGTTTTTTGATATCCATTGGTATGTTTTTTTTTTTTTTCTTGTAAATATGTATGAAAAATGTCTAATGAAGTTTTGGTAGCCTTTCAGGTGTTCAATGTGTCTTTCTCTTTCCCGGTGAACAAAGAAATGCTTGTGTGCACGCGCAGCAGAAAACTTTCTCACTGAATATTCGCATCAGCTCAGACGCGTGACGTCATGTTGTCTTGACAAACATGCAAGCATTGAATACGTAAACCATATTCAATGCTCATTCTCCATTGGGTAGAGTGATGTAATACATATAGGATAAGCGATATGCTAACAATATTGCATGCTATCAAACCAAATGAATGAAACGCGCTAGAAGGGAATAGAACATGTTTTTATTCCATCGAAAAAGTTTCCTGTATAGATAATAATTACTGAGATTGCAAGGTTCCATGAGGCTAGACAGATTTATTTCCACCGTCAATTTTTTTTTCTACATAAATTGCTATGGGATTTTTAGTTAAACACAGAGTATTATACAGTAAAATATATCTTGTCGACCATGTGACCATGTTTTTGAGCAGTTATTTATCAACTGCCGAGGTTAAGCACATTATGACTATGAGTAGTGGAATCCTTATGTTGCTTCAGTTCCTGAATTCAAGTACGCAGCATAAGTGCTCTTATCTCTCCAGATGACACAATTCAAACTCAATGTTTTGTTCATGGTGCAATTGAGACACTGGTTTTGCAACAGAGGCCTTCTTAGACAACCTGTCTCCACCACTGTGATTATAAACAGTGTCCTTCATGATACATGATTTTTCTTGACCTGTTTTTAATAGGCCTAAGTTTCAAACAAAGCATAAGGTTCGTTTTTACAAGACAATGCAAGACTGCACAAACATGACTTATTTGGCAGGAAGGGAACAGACTGTACATCCCCAAGCATCTTTTCATGCCTAAGAGTCCATTCTTTGAATTCTTACGAAGTCGAGTGGACAATCTGTCCTAGCATCACTACCCATAAATGTGTTTTAAATCATCCGAAGCTGGGCAATTTGCAAAAGCGGCACAAAAAGTTGTTAATTAACTTGTCTGCGTGTGGTGTTTTTGATCGCGGTGAGTTTAAACAAGACTGTCAGGATGCTTGAGAGGTAGGAATCTATTTTTACAAAAGTAGGTTGAGATGTTCTGTTGCTGGGGCTGCACAGTAAAACAGAAAGCTGTCCAAGACACCGACCCATATTTAATGAATCTTCTGAGGCCGCATGTGCACACAAAGTGGATGGGGTCAACAATATTGAGCTGTTTTGAATGAACCAGTTATTTAAAATGTCATTCTTTGCTAATATATTAAATTATATAAGCTGTGGACTGGAGTGAAGTCTAGGCAACCATATGTAGTGTTGTTCCAAACAGAAATGAAAAATATATTCTTCAACTTAATACAGTTAGGTCCATATATATTTGGACACTGACACAAATTTTCTTTTTTTACCTGTTTACTGAAACATATTCAAGTTATAGTTATATAATGGAAATGGACATAAAGTCCAGACTTTCAGCTTTCATTTGAGGGTATCCACATTAAAACTGGATGAAGGGTTTAGGAGTTTCAGCTCCTTAACATGTGCTACCCTGTTTTTAAAGGGACCAAAAGTAATTGGACAATTGACTCAAAGGCTATTTCATGGGCAGGTGTGGGCAATTCCTTCGTTATGTCATTCTCAATTAAGCAGATAAAAGGCCTGGAGTTGATTTGAGGTGTGGTGCTTGCATTTGGAAGATTTTGCTGTGAAGAAAACATGCGGTCAAAGGAGCTCTCCATGCAGGTGAAACAAGCCATCCTTAAGCTGCGAAAACAGAAAAAAAAGCCATCTGAGAAATTGCTACAATATTAGGAGTGGCAAAATCTACAGTTTGGTACATCCTGAGAAAGAAAGAAAGCACTGGTGAACTCATCAATGCAAAAAGACCTGGACGCCCACAGAAGACAACAGTGGTGGATGATCGCAGAATAATTTCCATGGTGAAGAGAAACCCCTTCACAACAGCCAACCAAGTGAACAACACTCTCCAGGAGGTAGGCGTATCAATATCCAAATCTACCATAAAGAGAAGACTGCATGAAAGTAAATGCAGAGGGTTCACTGCACGGTGCAAGCCACTCATAAGCCTCAAGAATAAAAAGGCTAGATTGGACTTTGCTAAAAAACATCTAAAAAAAAAGCCAGCACAGTTCTGGAAGAACATTCTTTGGACAGATGAAACCAAGATCAACCTCTACCAGAATGATGGAAAGAAAAAAGTATGGCAAAGGCATGGTATAGCTCATGATCCAAAGCATGCCACATCATCTGTAAAATACGGCGGAGGCAGTGTGATGGCTTGGGCATGCATGGCTGCCAGTGGTACTGGGTCACTAGTGTTTATTGATGATGTGACACAGGACAGAAGCAGCCGGATGAACTCTGAGGTATTCAGAGAAATACTGTGTGCTCAAATCCAGCCAAACTGATTGGTCGGCGTTTCATAATACAGATGGACAATGACCCAAAACATAAAGCCAAAGCAACCCAGGAGTTTATTAAAGCAAAGAAGTGGAATATTCTTGAATGGCCAAGTCAGTCACCTGATCTCAACCCAATTGAGCATGCATTTCACTTGTTAAAGACTAAACTTCAGACAGAAAGGCCCACAAACAAACAGCAACTGAAAACCGCTGCAGTAAAGGCCTGGCAGAGCATTAAAAAGGAGGAAACACAGGGTCTGGTGATGTCCATGAGTTCAAGACTTCAGGCAGTCATTGCCAACAAAAGGTTTTCAACCAAGTATTAGAAATGAACATTTTATTTACAATTATTTAATTTGTCCAATTACTTTTGAGCCCCTGAAATGAAGGGATTGTGTTTAAAAAAATCCTTTAGTTCCTCACATTTTTATGCAATCATTTTGTTCAACCTACTGAATTAAAGCTGAAAGTCTGAACTTCAACTGCATCTGAATTGTTTTGTTCAAAATTCATTGTGGTAATGTACAGAACCAAAATTAGAAAAAATATTGTCTCTGTCCAAATATTTATGGACCTAACTGTACTTAGTGCCTCCTCCACTTTCTTAACCGACCAATTAGACTACAGTCCACATGAATCCACATGGTTTCCATTGTCTCAAAATTCTGTGGCTTGTGGTTTCACAGGTCAGAGTGCACCAAGATAAAGTTAGTATACATTGTATTAACCCACTTTATATGACTCAATATTGGTCTGTTTTAAAAAATTAGGCGACGTGAACTGTAAAGGTGCAATTAGTGGAGTTAGAATGAAGTATTTTTGTAAAAATGGTGTTAACTGGTTCATGGATGTGCACAGGGGAAAGTGGAAATGTGTTAAATCTGTACGCAATCACATGGCGTTTATGCCTCACTTAAGTGAAGTCAAGTGGGATTTTATTGTCATTCCTCGATACATTCCTGTGCACACTGGAACGAAATGCAGTTTCTCCAGAATCATGGTGTAACAAATAACAGTATGCAAAACTACTGGTAGAGCAGCAGCAATATGTTTAGTATTTTTTAAAGTTTACTTTATAAAGTGCAGGTGTGCAGTACGCCAGGCTTAGTACTCGAGTCTAGGACTCGGACTCGTAAATTGGAGACAAGGACTCAGATTTTTTTCTTTATTTTTTGTAACATGCCATAATAATTTGGCATAAGATATTTATATCTACATTAATTTTATACTAATTTCATGCAAGAGAATGCACATTCACCTGTTCATACCTCAACAAACTAACATTAATGGCGCTAAAATGCCTGGAGAGAAGCCCCTAGGATTGTCCGCTTTGCTTATACAGACTTCTCGTGCGGTGGGAAAAATGCACTGGTGTTCCAAATGTAGAAGAACTATAGAGGAGACGACGGGGACAACCTCGAACTTCAATCGTCATTTGGCAAGACTCCACCCAGAGAAATAAGTGTCACACTTTGTTCATTGCTCTGTTGATAGTGGGGCTTGCTAACCGATGGACTAGCTAGTGTTAACCTTCTCTCATGTTATTTACCCTGGTGATAGTGGGCAGGGCTTGCTGAACAATGAACAAGCTTTTTATCTGTAGTCTATTAACTAAAATGGGGCAGTCAAGCAGTAACGCGAGTCCAACACAGTAGTAGAGACAGTTTTGCATAAAGGCAGCAACAGCCACCGTCAAATGGTGTGGTCGGAGTCTTTTTCTCGGACTCGACTCAGATCAATAGTGGACTCGACTCAGACTTGACTCGAAATTTTCTTTAATGACTTGGACTTGGCTCAGACTTGAACACTGGGGACTCGAGACTGGACTCGGACTTGAGGTTTAGTGACTCGAATACAACACTGCAATCCCACTATAACAAACTCTTACTACAAACTTTCGCATATAACAAAGTTTGTGTCCTCCGCCTTTAGTGACCATGAGTCGGAGTCTTCAAAAAAAAAACATCACTGTGTCACATCCACACATGCTTGCACTCAGAGCGCGCAGCGCCATTTGAATTAATTACTCTGCACCTGTTCCTGATTAGAGCGCAATCACAGTACATGCTGAGAAGGAATCTCTAAACACAGACTTGGTGAGGTATACACGCTGTACCAAGTGTCTCACATTACCAAGCCTTGTATCTTGTGTATTGTATTGTATCTTGTGTATTGCCTTACTGGCTTTGACTTTGTTTTGTGCATTTGTGTATTCCTTCCCTCCATCACTCTGGTCGTGTCTTGCTTGATCATTGCCCATTTCACAATCCTGCCTTTGTCTTACGTTTTTGGATTGTTTGCCTGCCTGTTTGAAAAAAAAAAACACTCTTCCTGCAATTACAGCATCATTTGCCTGTTTATATGACTGAGCCATGCGTTCTT
Source organism: Neoarius graeffei (assembly GCF_027579695.1). Taxonomy (NCBI): domain Eukaryota; kingdom Metazoa; phylum Chordata; class Actinopteri; order Siluriformes; family Ariidae; genus Neoarius; species Neoarius graeffei. The sequence goes on along the minus strand of NC_083587.1, from coordinate 49,902,515 downwards.
TTTCCCTCCCAGAGACAAACAATAAGTAGTCAAGACCACAGTCAAATTAGCAAGATGTTAACTTGTTAATGAGCCTCACTTAGGTGTTGATCACTAACAATTATGGAGAACGGTGATCAAAGGATCGATAAAAAGACAAAACAACTGCTAATACGGCTAAACTTAACACCTAGTTAAAGTATAGATAGTTTTCACTGATGTCACGACATTCCGGGGAATGCCCTCCAGCCGCCATCTTGTGGGTCAAACAAAACGGACCATCGCCATAACCGGCTACGCTATCTCGGACGAATTTATGAAGTTATATAGTCAGTTTTCTAAAATAAAGATCAATGTCGGCAAAATCAAGCAAACAGAAGTATATAGATACATTAGACGACATCTCACGACAACGGTATGCAGCCAAACTGGCCTTGATTGGGGGAATTGACCCCTACGAAGTGGACAAAGATGCATTTTCAAGTGACTATGCAGGGCTGCCAAAGCCTGAAACTGCCAAAGCCTGCTCCAAAGCCTGAAACTGACTTCATCAAACTTTAAAGGCTGTATATACAACTTTATATATTCTAGCATTAAATAGACTGTTGAATGTTATGCATTGGGATGCAAACAGCGCGCCTTTTGGCGGATGCCGCCTTTTTCACGGCTGCGCAGATCCGATTTTTTTTTTGGGGGGGGGCGCTGTTTGCATCCCATAGACCTAAAATGTTTTTCAAAAATGACCCTTGCGTGAGTGAAGTGACAAGTGTCAAATATAAACGTGACAAACGAGCGATATTAAGTGTTAGGGCTGTAACGATACACCCAACTCACGATTCGATTCGTATCGCGATTTTTGACCCACGATTCGATACGCCCACGATTTTTTTAAAAATGTTTTTTTAAAGTAGTAAATTTGACTTATTAACATTTACTTACTTACATTAACTATTTAATAACAAATAATTCAGACCACTGCAGAGAATGAGTAATATGTATGCAAAAATGAACAAATGTATATCCAAAGATTGTTTTATTTCTCAAAATAATACTGTTGAGCCGGAAGCTCTGGTTTTTTCGGTTCTGAAAAAGTCATTTTTCCAAATCGTGTAAATCCGTTAAGATTTTTTTTTGGGGGGTGGCTCTCTCACTGTCTCACTCTCATAGGGCCAATGATTTTCTGTGATCGCGGAAAACAGATGGAAATTACGGAATTTTTATGGTGAAACATTGCTCGCGTGTCAAAATGTAACTGCCGCAGAAGGCTTCCGCCCAAGCAGACATGCCTTCAGTGTTGCCAGATATTGCTAATGTTTTCCACCCCAAAATATGTTCAAAACCAGCCAAAAAGCACCTAAACCTGCCCAATCTGGCAACACTGCATGCCTTTCCGGTCAAGTGATTGGCTTGTGGCACACCTAGCCAGCCAATGAGCTGCTTGTTTACAGATTCGCTCCCCGCGTCGCAACCAGAATGGCGACCGCTTAAAAGAAATGAATGCTCTGCCAGTGGCGAGTGTGGACGTTGCGTGACTCGCAGATGATTGTCGCAGGTCGGCGAAAAAACGACTTACTAATAGATATAAAAAAATAAAAGTAATTTAAGTAAGTTTAAAATGTAATTTAAATAAAAAGTAAAGTATTCATAAATTGAAGTTTGGAAGTGCCTCTGTTTTTGGGCTGAGGAGAAGTTTGAAAGGGTGTACCGCGATTCTGCCTTTTTGTATCGCGATACAGATCGTGGCTCTGCGTATCGCGATTTCGATACGCATATCGTTACAGCCCTATTAAGTGTACATTACAATGTAAACGTACACTCAGCGGTTCCAGTTAGGCATTCTCCAGAGACTGTTTACATGATGTTTTGGTTTCCAAAAACAAACTTAAACACAATTGATTGTTTATAACTTATCACTTATAAAATGATCGGAGCAGACTTTGCTGTGTTTGGAAGGCTGATAATCCTTGCGGTTGATTCTTGCAAGCCATAGATTTCTCCTTTGTTGCTGAGTTTCTTTGTTTGCTCACCTTCGTGCTCCCGTACAGTGGGAATTCCATAAAAGCTCCGCTTGACGTCATCATCTGACCTATTACGACAGCCGTGAATACAACAGGTGTGCACCATTGCTAGCTTTAAATAGCCTGCTTGGGTTCTTTTGAAGACTTTGTACTCGCGCGTTACAATGCGTGCTCAGTGACCCGTACGGTAAGCTTGACCCGCAAGATGGCCGTCACTAGGGAATCCCCGACTCTGTGACGTCATGTGAAAACTATCTATACTGGCAGCATTTTTATACCATCCCACCCACCCAGCCCTGTGGCATGATATAAATGACATCATCTGTGATTTGCAACACAAAAATGAACTGAATGGTGAAGATCTAGAAAACATAGCAAGTCAGTGATTGGACATTGACAACAATACACCGGTGACCTCCATCATTACCATAACAGACAAAGAAACCATCGTATCCATTTGTGATCCTTTAACTCAGTCAGTGAACTGCAATACTGACTCAGAAGGAGAAATCCATGATAAGAAATGTGCCGAAAATTTTGCATATCACGTTTGGTGTGACAATTTGGTGTGGGTCCATTTCAGTTTTACGAACTTTGTGGAATAACGGACTATTTGGACGTCTCTCAAGGAGTTTGTTATAGTGAGGTTGCAGTATATTTAGTCATGCTGGATTTGGTGTTTGACAAGCCTAGATGAGTGTTGGGGGGAGCAGGGTGTTGAGTAATCTCACTGCCACAGGGAAGAAACTGCTGAGAAAAAAAAAACCCTGAGATGTGTCAAATATGCAGGACAGTGAGTATTGAAGCACGTGTCAGTGTATGTGCTGCATGACACAGACCAGTGTGAATTGGTACTTAGGTATACTGTATGCTGTGTCTGAAATCACTCCCGCACACACACCCATACTACAGCGCCCAGGGAGCAGTTAGGGATTAGGTACCTTGCTCAAGGGCGCTTCAGCCCAAAGCCGCCCCATGTTAACTTAACTGCATGTCTTTGAACTGTGGGGGAAAATCAGAGCACCCGGAAGAAACCCATGCTGACACGGGGAGAACATGCAAACTCCACACAGAAAGGCCCTCGCCGGCTGCTGGGCTCGAACCCAGAACCTTCTTGCTGTGAGGCGATAGTGCTAACCACTACACCACCGTGGTGCCCCACTCACTCGTTCATGCTTTGGGGTATTTTATTTGGAAGTGATGGATGTACACTAAACTGAGTGCACTATTCAAAGAATATACACTTATGGGCCACTTGATTGGAGCACTTGGTTGGGCTCAAACCAGTCCATCTGGCGCCAACAACCAGGTCACAGCCAAAGTCACCGAGATCAGATTTCATCCTTGTTTGATGTGAACATTAACTGAACCCTGCATCTGCATGATTTTATGCTTTGTAGTCCTGACACATTATTGGCTGATTGGAGATCTGCATGAATGAGCAGCTGCTTGATTTGTATGTTCATACACGTAGCTCCGTGACTTGCCTTTGAGCGGTGGTCTTGCTCCAGGCGGGAGTCAGAGCCTGCTCCCTGCTTATACTTTTCCACCTTCAGCTTAATCTGCCGTGTCCTTTCCTCCACATCCAAAGCACCTGCCGGACAAAACAGTGGTAAGTATATAGGAAAGAGTGTGTTATAAGTGTGTGTGTGTGTGTGTGTGTGTGTGTGTGTGTGTGTGTGTGTGTGTGTGTGTGTGTTGGGGTGTGGGGAAGAAAGTGGTTATAAAGCCTGATAATGCTTGGTGTGGGGGATGGTAAAAGCAGGGCAAACTAAAACAGGCCTTATTACTAGCTCAGTTGAGAACGTGATGGTGTGTGATCAGCATGTGGGAGTGTCTGTGTGCCACAGATAAAGACTGATAAAGATAAAGATAAAAAAAGGAGCATGATATCATCCATATTTTGGACAGATTTAAAGGTAATGCCATCATTCGGTTCACGTTATCTGATGAAAATGCTACACAATGTAAACAAGTACAAGTAAACGGAGCATTTTCTGAAGTCCAACATTTAATAATAAGCCGCCTTCATTACTATAATGGAAGAAAGCATATGTTTGGGAAAATATTGGCACCCTATCTGCCCATCATGGACTCCAGTTAAATCTTGAGTTCATTCAACTCTGAAAAATTGTAAGACGACAAAAAAGATGCGCCAATTGAAATAACAAAAGATGCAATATATTCAATTCGCTTAAGTTCCTTTCAAAAGCCCAAAAGACTCCAAAAATCCATTTTCATCACTTTCTTTGTGAGCTTTTGCTTGTATTGTAAGGAAGAAAAAAAAATGCTCTACTGGAGCATTTGTGCTGCTTTATGCTGAGTCTTGGATTTCAGCAGGTTCAATTCAAAAGGAATTAAAAAAAACCCAAACATTTCGCACATTGTGCAAGCTGCTAAGCTGTGAGAAGGTTGGATATTCTCATTTTCAGCTCAGCATGAAATCAATCTGCAAATCCATCTTTAATGTCCCAGAAAATGCTGAATTAATGAATTTGCTGGCGGAAAAAATATCAATCCATGAACAGAGGGCAGTTGTACTTTGAACAAATAAGTATATTATTAGTAATTTATATGATTTCTAAAGTAATTCTGTCGGAATTTAGCACAGAAATGAAAATAATTTTAGTTTTTCAATGGTATGCACAAGTACTGTGTCATATCTGATATTCCCAATTCAGTCTAAAGAACAGTAATTAACTTTCCTTACTATCTCCATATTCATTATTATGAATTTAGTCATAGAAAGAAAATGATCTTGAACCATAAACTTAACAGCAGTATCGCTTGCATTACAGTTTCCATGAAAACAACATTCCGGCTCGATTTCCTCACCGGAAATCTGTCTTTTTTGGCATCAGTGATGCCAAAAAACATCTGGCCTACCTTCGTTTCTGTTCTCTGGGCTCGTTTTCTCTCTCTCTACTTTGCATATATAAAGATGGTGATGTGAAGCAAGATGTAGGAGAAAAAAGGAAGGAAAACAAAGCAGTCAATGAGTGATTACAGCCTAAATTAGACAAGAAACAGCGTCAAGAAATCTCACATGGATAATTTCAGGATAATAAAATATCAGCAGGTCACTGATACTGACTTATCGACGATACTGATATGAAGCCAGTTTCCACTGATTGGAACCACTGACTGCATGACTGAAACCTGATTATATTAAACCTGATAACGGTTAATATAATCTATCCATTGCCAAGCTACTATATGGCCAATGCAATTACACTGTGACAGGATAAAGAAGAACAAAGATTAGATCAAGAACATGGAACCGAGAAGGTGAAATGTGGAGCTCTGAGAAAGGCTGTCAAGATTTTGTTAGTGTGGCTTCATGACAGGGATCAAAATAGCTTGCATGGCCTTTCAATACAGGAAAGAATGAGCAAATCAAAAAGAGGAGGGAGGAAACTGTGACAGAGGCTTCTAGAAACAGTTTTCAATCTGTTTATTAACTTTACTACAATTCAACAGTTCCAACAAGATTAATAATAATAACATTTACTTATTTATGACCCAACTGCAAGTAGAACTTGCAATCTCCTGGTTGTGAGGCAGACACGCTAACCACTAGGCCAGCTTGTGGTACATTAAGTGTTAGTGTGTGTGTATATATACATACATATTTTGTGGCCAAGTTTTACGAATTCGTCCCTGCAATATCTATTCGTTTCCTCGTTTTAATAATTCGTTCTGAATAGCACAGCCTGCTCTTTATTAATGCATCACTCTCATTTAGGCCTCTGATAGTATGGACAGCATGGAGCCTGCATGGCTATGATTCAACAATAAGGACATGAGGACAACATGGCCACATTTTAATAAATATTAAAATTGGCCACAATTTAATTAATACAAGAGAACAAGTTAGTAAAATGAATTAGTATATACACCGATCAGCTATAACATTCTGACCACTGACAGGTGAAGAAGTGAATAACATTGATTAATGGCACCTGTCAAGGAAGGGATGGGATATATTAGACAGCAAGAGAACAGTCAGTTCTTGAAGTTGATGTGTTGGAAGTAGGAAGAATGGGCAAGCGTAAGGATCTGTGTGACTTTGATAAGGACCAAATTGTGATGGCTAGTTGACTGGGTCTAAACATTTCCAAAATGACACATCTTGTAGGGTGTTCCTGGTATGCAGTGGTTAGTACCTATCAAAAGTGGTCCAAGGAAGGACAACCGGTGCACCGGTGACAGGATCATAGGTGTCAAAGGCTCATTGATTTACATGGGGCACAAAGGTTAGCACATACGACACCTTTCTGTTTTAGCCAGCATTAACTTTTTCAGCAGTTTGTGCTATAGTGGCTGTTCTGTAGGATTGGACCATATGGGTGAGCCTTCATGGCCCATGCGAATCAATGAGCCAAAATTGGACCACTTTTGGTTGGTACTAACCACTGCATCCCAGGAACACCCCACAAGATGTGCCATTTTGGAGATGCTCAGACCTTGTCATCTAGTCATCACAATTTGGCCTTTATCAAAGTCACACAGATCTGTACGCTTGCACATTTTTCCTGCTTACAACATTCATTCATTCATTATCTCTAGCCGCTTTATCCTGTTCTACAGGGTCGCAGGCAAGCTGGAGCCTATCCCAGCTGACTACGGGCGAAAGGTGGGGTACACCCTGGACAAGTCGCCAGGTCATCACAGGGCTGACACATAGACACAGACAACCATTCACACTCACATTCACACCTACGCTCAATTTAGAGTCACCAGTTAACCTAACCTGCATGTCTTTGGACTGTGGGGGAAACCGGAGCACCCGGAGGAAACCCACGCAGACACGGGGAGAACATGCAAACTCCACACAGAAAGGCCCTCGCCGGCCACGTGGCTCGAACCTGGACCTTCTTGCTGTGAGGCGACAGCGCTAACCACTACACCACCGTGCTGCCCTGCTTCCAACATATCAACTTCAAATACTAACTGTTCTCTTGCTGCCTAATATATCCCACCCCTTGACAGGTGCCATTGTAATGAGATAATCAATAATATTCACTTCTTCACTTGTCAGTGGTCATAATGTTTTGGCTGATCGGTGTATATACACATTAGTGTTGTAGTCGAGTCACTAAACCTCAAGTCCGAGTCCCCAGTGTTCAAGTCTGAGTCAAGTTCAAGTCATTAAAAAAAATTTCAAGTCAAGTCCAAGAACAAGATTCCAACTGCACCATTTGACGGTGGCTGTTTTAGTGCCATTAACATTAGTTTTTTTCCTGAACATGCCGTATGAACAGGTGAACGTGCTTCTCTTTATCAGGGAGTGTGAAGTATTCTGTCAGAGATGGTTGGGAGACGGATGTAAGTGCAGGAGGTGTGTTTATTAATGCAAGTGACGACGGTAAACAATCCAGAATGGCAGGCAAAATCGTAAAACGGTGAAACAGGCAATAGGTCGAGCGAGGCACAAACAGGCTATCGTAGACTCGGCAGAATCAAAGACAAGAAACAGGAAATCAGGGATCAGGAAACCAAACAAGGAAATCAGGCTCAGTAATATGTCAGCAACACAGTTCTCATCTCATTCTCTGTAGCCGCTTTATCCTTCTACAGGGTCGCAGGCAAGCTGGAGCCTATCCCAGCTGACTACGGGCGAAAGGCGGGGTACACCCTGGACAAGTCGCCAGGTCATCACAGGGCTGACACATAGACACAGACAACCATTCACACTCACACCTACGCTCAATTTAGAGTCACCAGTTAACCTAACCTGCATGTCTTTGGACTGTGGGGGAAACCGGAGCACCCGGAGGAAACCCACGCGGACACGGGGAGAACATGCAAACTCCACACAGAAAGGCCCTCGCCGGCCTCGGGGCTCGAACCCAGGACCTTCTTGCTGTGAGGCGACAGCGCTAACCACTACACCACCGTGCCGCCCGCAACACAGTTCAATACTTTGCAAATTAAGTGTGTTTTCACAATTTTTTTTATCGGTGCGCTGATTGCGCCTTAATCCTGTGCAGGTGCGAGTTGTTTACGGTGCACAAGAGTGTCCGCTTGGTGTGCGTGCTGTCCGGAGTGTACCAGAGAGTCTATCTGATGCACACGCCAAGGTGCACAGGTGTGACACTCTTGCACGAAATTAGTATAAAAATGAATGGAGATATAAATATCTTGTGCCAAATTATTATGGCATGTTACAAAAAATAAAGAAAAAATCCAAGTCCTCGTCTCCAATTTACGAGTCCAAATGCAGTTAATGCACGAGTACGAGTCCAAGTCAAGTCACGAGTCCTTAAAATTAGGGCACGAGTCGGACATACTATGTCAGGGCTCCATAGTATTCTCGAATAAGTTGAGGTGGGTTTTTTTTGTCATTGTGGCAAGCTCAACCGAGGGTCTCGGAGTTACCTTAAAGAAGGGTGAGCAATAAAGAAGTAATGGCAATTGCAAATTTGCAGCTCTCAGTTATAGTTCACCTGCCTCCTTACCTAAGAAATTGCTGCTGTATATTACACCAAATCAAATCAAACAAGTTCCAGATGTACGGCCAGATGAGCAAGACTGTGTGACCAGACAGCTAAGATTGTGGCGACATACACCCACATATATCATACACACACATACACACTTCAGATCCTTTTTGAGCTGAAGCAGTAATGGGCATGAGTGAGGAAGAAGAGGAAGAAGTGCAAAGAGTAAAGAAGGAGCAGAGAAGAAGTGAAGACAGACCTGAGTTTGTCCAAGTAGTCGACTCCGTGTCTTCGGAAGGAGGGTTATTGTGGTAAGTAGGGGAGGGGTCACATCACACACACACAATACACAAACACAAACACAGAGGACATGAGTGTAAGAGGGTGTGTGTGTGTGCGTGTGTGTGTGTGTGTGCGCCGAGAAGGAGTGTTAAAAAGTATGGAAGGTGTCGAGGTTAGGGTATAGGAAAGGGGGTAACATTAAGACAACAATACAACAACCACAACAACAACAACAACAACAACAGTAACACAAAAAAATTAAAGGGAAAAGTCACAAAATGAGGCAGAGTTTAGAGGTGACATCAGTGACGTGCTGAGGAAGAATCTTCTGGAAATGTTAAAGTGATGTTAATAGACAGAGCACAAATGAAGACATAGAGCCCAAGAGACCTGAAGAGAGAAGGATAGAGAGGGAAAAAAAAGGAGAGAGGCAGAGAAGAAAGGACAGGAAGACGCTCCACCCAAGAAAGGTTGTGTAACTCTGTGGAAGCAAAACCTGCTCCAAAAGCCCTAAACAAAGAGAAAACCGGAGAACAATAGCTCCCTACACACACACACACACACACACTCTCGAGTGGTCCTTTAGGCAATGCATGACACTAATTGGACAGCACTCTTACCTATGCATATTCAAATCGCTCTGTCGATATACTATTATGGAATATTACAATTCCAAATCTGCTTATAGTACTCTTTTTTTCATTCTTTTTTTTGATTTGGTAACAGTTATAATGAGCTCTGCTATCTGCAGCTATCATACATCATAAGCGGAGCACAAAGCTCTTGAAATCATGTGAGGACAACGTGCATCACCACGAGTAGAATCCTTGCGTCTTTTTTTTTCAATGTTTCATGCATTTTGTGTTTTAGTTTTCATCTTTTTAGTCTGAAGGGGATTAATTTAACATCAAATAGCTCCTATAAAAACACGGTTACCATTATCAGAGAAATAACAAGGTCATCTCAACTTGTAAAAAGACAGAACATGAGTTCAAAAAATGATTTGTAGAGATTTGGCTTCAGTTTTCCACTAGTGTTCAGACACCCACCCATCTGTGGCATGTCCAGATCTCAAATGTTTGATATTTGAAGATGGTTGTATTTGTTACTGCAGGAAGAAAACATCAAGGCAAAGATCTGGTAGTCACTCAGTATCTATTGTCTCACAAGGCCAAGGCTCAAGAACTCATGAGATGCTTTTGGACCTGAGGACCATTTTCATACATCTTAGAACTGTTGGAGGAAGTTCCCACTTTTTTGTGTGTCCCAACTGAAGGAACTCCGAACGAAAGTAGTTCGTAGAATGCTGTTTTGAGGTTTTTTTTTAGCTCCTACTTCAGGGTAGGTTCTCTCCCAACACAAGAGGAACCATGAGTGATGTACATGGATGCTGATTGGTCGAGTATGAGCCCATGCAACACCAGCAACTGCCATTTTTAAAAATCCATGTCAAACATTAGTTGTGTAAACACCAGCTCTGAAACTTAGCGTTAAAAATTAAAAGAAAAAAACCCCACAGAGATAAATAGACCAACAGTGAAGTCCAGGCTTTTTTGAGCATATATGCGATGGAGAAAATGCATGATTTTCATTTGCGTCAAAAGCAAAATGTAAAAATCTTCGCTTGTATTTCCTGCAAATATCATGCTAGCAAGCTGGCTTACGTTACTTCAGCGTTCCTACTGGTGGTACAAATGCAAGCAGAAAAAAAAAGCCCTTGAAGGTATGTAGTTCTCAGGGAGTGTCCCAATTGGTAGTTCCTCTCAATACGTCCCAAGAACCGTTCTGGTCTGAAAGCAACTATAGTTTATCAAGACAAAGTTGGCATGGAGCAAAAAAACAACCCCTACCAGAAGCAAATGCGTCTTTCGCGTCCTGTGTCCTTTCCCCTTCAGTGAATTAGCTTTTGAGTAAATTTGGTCTGAAACGTGTATTCAGTTTGCCAGAGCAACATGTCAAAAATTGCAAATGCTAAGGCTCAACCAATGCTTTATAAGCTGACTCGATTTGGCTTACATCCATTTTTGTATGGCGCATATCCAAAGATGAAGAACACTCAGCTAGCAAACAAAACATTACATTACATTTAGCAGATGCTCTTATCCAGAGTGACATACAGAGCAGCCTGGGGAGCAGTTAGAGGTTAGGTGCTTTGCTCAGGGGCACTTCAGCCATTCCTGCTGGTCCAGGGAATTGAACCAACAACCTTTTGGTCCCAAAGCTACTGCTTCTCTAACCATTAGGCCATGGTTTCCCCATCTTTACACATAATGGCTATTTTCAATTGGCTCCTTATTTACCTCAAGTCACCTTTAGGCAAGATTTGAGAGTAAATAAAAAAGTAAATAAATAAACCCCATTGACATAATTTTGGGGACGTACTTTTTCCAACGCATGTTATTCTTGGGTTTCACGTGACGTCACATCCACCTCATCAGTTATTCAAAACTTTAGCTGGTGGTCTACCAAAGCTCAGTTGACAAAGTGTTTGTGCGGAGAAGGTGCATTGCTCGCATGAAAAGTGCCTTACGCTTGCGCTGTTTTAGGTTGTTCGAATCGATCAAACCATGAAACTGATAAAAGTTTCTTCAGGGTTCCCCGTGAACTAATAAAAAAGGGTGAACAAACACAGGATTTCACAAAAAGACATCGAGAAAGGTGGCTTTTGAACCTCTCACTGAAATCGAAGGGAGCCGAGTCGAAGCATGCTCGAGTTTGCAGTGATCACTTGGTGACAGGTTTGTATCCCTCTCAGCTATGTCCTTAGTGTTTTCCAAGTACTTTTCTTATGTGTCGTTATTGTCACGAAGCGCTAAAGTCCCCAGCCGTTTCTTTGTTTACTCCTCACAAAGTCCATATGCATGAAGGTTGTGACAAAATTCTTCCCCAGCCATACAGTTACACTGTGCCGTGATCACTTCTCCGTCTTGTTTAACTAAGATCCAGGTCTTTAAAGGGGTTTCTGATGATCTTTGTGAATGATTTGCCTGAGAGATAAGAGCCAACACAAGTGAGAATCAAGCCAACTGCTATTTATTTACACTTCAACTTGTAGCGCTTCATTGTAAAGACGTGAATGAAAAGCTTTAAAAAAACATACTTACACGGGCAAAAACAATACAGGATTCATTCGGCAGCGACTTGATAGCGAGGTCCTTTACCCAGCCACATACAAAAAAGTTGTAAGCCTCCATACTCTTCCACACTTTCATCTGTTTTGCGGTGTAGAAGGACGTCTGCAACACCAGATAGTTCGAGATGTCGGGGAACTCGACTGAAGGGTAGTTTTCGAGATCGTATGACAAATCCTTCTTTCCCAGACTGTAGGGGTCGATTCCATTGCACACAGCAATCTTCTGGATATATCTAAAGCGAGCAGTGGCTTCTAGATTACAAGTATACTCTGATAAGTTATTGCTAGTTGTTTGCACTATGGCAGCTGTTTAGACCACCAACTATTTCACTTCCAGTAAAACTGCTAAGGAAAGTCACATGACTGAAACCCAAGAATATGCAAAAAATCCCAATTATGGTCAAAACCTGTTTTTTCACAAGACAGCTACCGAGACATCCGATTGGCTTTGCCTTATTACTTACATTACCACATCAGCTCTGATATACGTTAAGACATTATTCTGATGTCCACATTGACCCTTTTGAGATCAGGTCAATGAGTTCAATCTCAAAGAAGATTTTACCAAGCAATGACTCAACCCCTCGAACGTCCTCTGAACCGAATGAGATAAATGAAATCCGCAAGCAAACGGCTGAGCATGGCCATGTTGCTATGGCAAAGTGAGCGAAAGTGTGTAGCCCTGAGGAACATTTTCATTTGGAAATCAATTTGTTTACTGTGTCAAACCACAAGCAAGGGAACAAGGTTCCATTAAGCACAACAGCACGGCTAATACTGACTCGACAAGAGGGACGTTTATGAGATCTCCGCAATCACAATCGACACATTTTCGATGACCTTGCTCAGTTCCAGTAATCAGTTGCACTCTTACCGCAGCCAAAAGCTTCTAGCAATCGAGTTGCACATTTATTTTCATTATCCTAAATGTGTCAACATAACACGGATAACCAGCAGCTAAGCAAGAGATTTAATCTGACACGCAGCTTGGGTACTGGTACAAAATCTAATATGATCTAATGTACAAAGTCCTCCGTTGTACTTCATCTCTAAATTCTCCCTGTCATTCTGTAATCTGGACATTTTCCTCTCTGTATCACACAGAGTTCTGGACACTGCATTTCTTGCATAATAATGGCCAAAATGTGAATGAAAGTTATTTATCAGAAAAAAGATTTAATATTATTCAGCCAAGGCTGAGTGCAAAAACTGCAGCCACCATTGTTTGTGCATAAAAATAAAACAAAAGACAAAAATTATAAGAGTGATTCCATGCTTATGGGTACTGAAATGGGGACATGAACTTATTTTTAAAAATTCACCTAAAACCATTTCTTTTTTATGATGAATGATATGAATATGTTAAAAGATAACTTTAATTTTCTGAGATGTAATAAAAACATATTTATATGCCAAAGTCAGAACGTAACAGAAGTGTTGTGGACATATATATTCTCAATTTTAACAATGTAGAATTACTTTTTGAAACATAGGAAGGTGATGTTTTAGCAAATATAATTAATAAACATGTGTAGTAGAATAAACATACACATTCTTTCAATAAGATTAACATGGTATATAGCTAGATTGTAATTAATTTGTAACAGACGCGAGATGGACAATCGTAACAGAAGTAATGGAACAGACATCATTTTGGAACTCATAGGCTTGACTTTGGCATATAAATATGTTTTTATTACATCTCAGAAAATTAAAGTTATCTTTTAACATATCATTCATTAAAGATTACATGTTTTGTGACCTGATGGTAAAAAAAGAAATGGTTTTAGGTGAATTTTTAAAAATAAGTTCATGTCCCCATTTCAGTACCCATAAGCGTGGAATCACTCATAAAAAACAAACAAACAAAAAGTTTAGGTACCATCTTTTCTCCTGAATATTTAAATAATATTGGCTGGCTTTTTTTCCATGGTATATCAGAAATATTCCATTCAGCTAGCATGATACTGAACAAGTCAAAGACGAGTAGCTGAATGGAATATATCTGATATACCATGAAAAAAAAGACAACCAATATTATTATTATTATTATACATACACACTCTCTTTTCCAGTTTTTTGATGTCCATTGGTATGTTTTTCTCTTGCAAATATGCATGAAGAATATCTAATGAAGTTTTGGTAGCCTTTCAGGTGTTCAACGCATCTTTCTCTTTCCCGGCGAACAAATAAATGCTTGTGCACATGCGCAGCAGAAAACTTTCTCACTGGATATTCGCATCAGCTCCAACGTGTGACGTTATGTTGTCTTGACAACCATGCAAGCATTGAATACGTAAACCATATTCAATGTTCATTCTCCATTGGGTAGAGTGACGTAATACACGTAGGATAAGTGATATGCTAACAATATTGCATGCTATCAAACTGAATGAATGAAACCCACTAGAAGGGAATAGAACACATGTTTTTATTCCATCGAACAAGCGTCCTGTGTGTATAATAATAAACATTACATATGGTAAATTGAAGTCAGGAGCAAAATACTGATCTTCATAATGTTATTTAGATAAAAGAAAAAAATAAATAAGAAAGATGAACTGGTTCAAAGCAAGTGCATGTATTGGACTGAATCTCGCATTAGAATGAATTATAGTTCAATTATGCATTAGAGCCATTGATGTTTTGTGTGTGTGTGTGTGTGTGTGTGTGTGTGTGTGTGTGTGTGTGTGTGTGTGTTTTCCCCCCTCCTTGGGGCACGCATTTTAAATGGTTTACCCACTGGAATTTGGAAATGAAGGGTGTGCTAACTTTTGCATTCAACTGTAGACTTAATGGGGAGTTTGTGATTACTGCACCAGAGTCAATGAGAGGAAAAGTTTGTACCTTTATAAGGAAATTATGATTAACTAACTAACTAACTAACTAACTAACTAACTAACTAACTAACTAACTAACTAACTAACTAACTAACTAACTAACTAACTAACTAATTCAATCATAATATGTTGACTGTCCCATGTTCAGAATAATGTCCCATCTGTAATCTCTAACACACACACACACAATTTGTAAAACTTAACATTTCCTTCAACCCTGGTTTCTTACGACTACACAACTCTTTACTTATAGCATATGCGCGATCACGGCTCACTTATAAGAGTTATTGCGTGATTATGTTTAATTAAATAAGAAATCAAACCATTAAAGTCTGATTCATTGTTCATGCTGTTACCTGTTGATGTGGTTAGCTGTACTGATTAGTCATGTGTTTTAATTGAACGACTTTAGCATTCTATCTGATCCGAGTGCATCGTGACTTTTCCTCGTAGAATGTCTGTGTTCCAGCACTTTCTTTAGCCCTCGCTTCTGATTTCTGATTTTATTCTTTCCACACTCGGGCCATAGGTTCAGTGAGAAAAATAAAAATAAAGAACTGATTCATAAGTTCAAAATCAATTATGATTGAATGCATTAATATATATATATATATACATATATATATATATATATATATATATATATATATATATATATATATATATATATAAAATAGGTCTGTTTTGCAATTTGCTCAAGGATCCATTTTTTTCCTCATATAATCATTTTGAACTCTGACATAAATGAGGCAGTGTTTACTTTGAAAAACCATTTTCAACAAAAATATGATTAGTTTTTAGTTTTTTTTAAGATTCTAGACTTTAAAGGTGCAGTCTGAAATGTTTGTACATACTTCTAGCCCTGTAATAAAGATCTAAAATCAAAGCTAGCTAAAAAAAAAAAAACTGTGCATTGCAATGTTTCCTTCTCAACAATGTGGCTAGTTTCTTCATTTTTAGCTTTCTGTTGACATTTTTTCTGGCCCAGAAATTCTGTTTCCCATAAGCTGGAAAACAGTCACTAATTTCTTTTATTTCTGTCTTTAAAAAAAGGGAAAATCTTAAGGTGTATGTCTTTTACCAGAAGGGAAAATTGCAACACAAATGCAATTCCCCTTGTTGAGTTAAAAAATACAAACTGCCGCTTTAATTATAAAATTTAATATAAATTGTGTTCAGAAGGTGTTACTCAGTCTAAGATGAATCAGGGCTTGATATTATTTATAGAAATTCCTGAGTTCTTTTGATTATATGAATGCTTTAAGAGTATACTGTATCTTTATTTCGAGTACATGTGTAATTGACTGTGTAACCGATTTATGTGCATTTGGATAACAGTTGGATATGAAGTGTTGTAGAGAAGAAACAAAGATGAAAGCACACACAGCAAGCTGAGGTCCAATCAGGGCAGGACCAACCTGGCGGAACCCAAGGCAGCAGTCGGCCGTTATGGTGGGCCAAACCATTGTGCATGTGCCGCTGGTCCTCCCACGTCACCTCTGTATGATGCATAATCAGTATGGACAACATGGGCAGGAAAAACAAACAAAAACAAAACAGTGTGTATGCAGTGTACAGCAATGTGCATGTTTTATCTATCCATCTGCAGGTATACACCGTATCCTCTCTGATTTAGCTTTGGCAACCTTTATAAACTGAACCATCTGCTTTTTGAATGATGACATAACACTCATGCAATCCAATGGCTTAAAAAAAATACAGTTCTGAGTTAATTATGTGAATGAGTCATAATCAGTTTCTTAGTAATTAATTATAACAGATGTCATGCTGTGATACAGCAATTAAAGTTCGGGCTGATTATCATTGATACTACTCGCAGGTTTGATACATTGGATAGCATATTACAAATTCAGCACTGCTAAACAGTGAACAGCTCCTTTCATTGAAGCATTTTGCTCCATCTACTGGGCAACTGTTGGAACTGCAACAGAAAAATGTGCAGGCCAGGGAAAAAACCCAAAACTGTTTTGAAGTTAACCTTGTAAAGATGCATTTCTCTTCCAGCATAATTTTCAGTAAGTACTGGAGTACAAATAATAGTAAATTAGCATCAAATTAACTCTGAATATTCAATAGTGAGGAATGTAAACCTGGACCAGCCAGTGGTTTACAGGTTTATGAGAAAAATAAAAATTAAAAAAATGATTTCTAAGTTAAAATAATTTCGGATTGAATGACCATAACCATATCTAAATAAAAAACCCGTGATATTTTAAATACTTTTGTTTTGCCATTACCAGTACATATCAAATGGCATAATTATATGATTTATTAAAATTGCGTCCCATAATATCACTAAATTAAAAAAATTTAGTGCAAAAATTTGTGATGACAAATAACAATGTCATAATTTGCAATGCCATAACTAAAAAAAAGCATTTAGTTTTAAAATATATACACAAATATAAAATATAATTAGATTTTCCTGTTTTCTGAGGTATTGTGACTTTAAAGGTGCAGTCTGTAATGTTTGAATGTGTTTCTACAACTATAACAATAATCTAAATTCAAAAACACACTCGCAAAACTGTGCTTTGCAATATTTCCATGAAATAAATCTGCCTAGGGTTTTTTTTTTCAGCTTCCTTTTTACATCTTTTTTGACCCAGAAATGATTTTCGACCCCAGCTGAAACTGAGCTGCAAATCTCTACAACATTAGTCTTTAAAAAAGGCGAGTCTTGAAGCATATATCATCTTCACAGAGGAGAAGGAACAATGCAATTGTAGTTCATAAAAAGTACTAACTGCCCCTTTAACTCTTTACCCCTTAAAGCAGTTGCTACAGCCACCCTTGTATATGTACTAGTGCATCTCAAAAAATTAGAATACCATGAAAAAGTTCCTTTTTTTCATAATTTAATTCAAAAAGGTAAACTTTCATATATTCTATATTCATTACATGTAAAGTGAAATATTTAAAGCCTTTTTTTGTTTTAATTTTGATTATGGCTTATAGCTCATGAAAATCAGAAATCCAGTATCTCAAATTATTAGAATATTCCCTAAGATCAGTCAAAAAAAGGATTTACAATACAGAAATGTCCAACTTCTGAAAAGTATATTCATTTGTACACTCAATACTTGGTTGGGGCTCCTTTACCATGAATTACTGTATCAATGCGGTGTGGCATGGAGGTGATCAGTCTGTGGCACTGCTGAGGTGTTATTGAAGCCCAGGTTGCTTTGATAGTGGCCTTCAGCGTATCTGTATTTTTGGGTCGGGTGTTTCTCATCTTCCTCTTGACAATAGCCCCATAGATTCTCGATGGGGTTCAGGTCAGGCAAGTTGGCTGGCCAATCAAACACAGTAATATCATGGTCAGCAAACCATTTGGTAGTAGTTTTGGCACTGTGGGTAGGTGCTAAGTCCTGCTGGAAAAGGAAATCAGCATCTCCAAAAAGCTCGTCAACAGATGGAAGCATGAAGTACTCTAAAATCTCCTGGTAGATGGCTGTGTTGACTTTGGACTTGATAAAATACAGTGGACCAACACCAGCAGATGACATGGCACCCCAAATCATCACAGACTGTGGGAACTTCACACTGGGCTTCAAACACCTTGGATTCTGTGCCTCTCCACTCTTCCTCCAGACTCTAGAACCGTGATTTCCAAATTAAATGCAAAATGTACTTTCATCTGAAAAGAGGACTTTGGACCACTGAGCAACAGTCCATTTCTTTCTCTCCTTAGCCCAGATAAGACACTTCTGACATTGTCTCTGGCTCAGGAGTAGCTTGATATTAGGAATGTGAAAGTTGTATCCCCTTTCTTGAAGATGTCTGTTCGTGATGGGTCTTGATACGCTGACACCAGCCTCAGTCCACTCCTTGTGAAGCTCTCCCAAGTTCTTGAATCAACTTTTCTTGACAATCCTCTCAAGACTGCGGCCATCCCTGTTGCTTGTGCACCTTTTCCAGCCACCCTTTTCAGCAATGACCTTTTGTGGCTTACCCTCCTTGTGGAGGGCATCAGTGATCATCTTCTGGACAACAGTCAAGTCAGCAGTCTTCTCCATGATTGTGGTTGTGTGTACTGAACTAGACCGAGAGATACACTGTGTTCATACTGTTTTACTCAAACTCGAAATGAAATATTCTAATATTTTGAGATGGTTTTTTTATGTTTTTGTACTGTATCCCATACTGATTAAAATTAAAATAGAAAAATGCTTGAAACATTTTAGTTTATGTGTAATGAGTCTATAATATATAACATTTTCACTTTCTTAAATAACTGATGGAAAATATTGAACTTTTTCACAATATTCTAATTTTTTGAGATGTACTAGTATATACTGTTCACCCTGAGAACGTATTTACAAGAAAAAAAGTCTAAAGACAAGGTTTTAGACAAGGCATTATATGTTGTCATTATGGGATATACACGGGGTTGTCATATGTCATCATTAAGGGGTAAAGAGTTAAATCTAATCCAAACAGTGCGTTCAGAATTTGTCCATTATTTCAATATAAAAAGCCTGATTTCCTATGATTATATGACTGCTTTGTATATTCAGTTTTATTTAGAATTACTGCATCATTATTCATCTCACAGAGGCTTTATCCCTGTCTTGAAACATGACATACTGCTCCTTTAAATGTAAAACGAACAATCTGTATAGAATGTGTCAGTTATTTCAACCAGGCTATGTAAAGAGTACCTGGGCTCGATGCCATTTATAGAATGCACGGCATTGTGCATTTATAAATACACACGTCACTTTACTGCGCAGGCAGGAATTAAAGTGATGATGTGTGAGATGTATTCACTGCAACCATCATCCGCATTCAAATTGCGTCAGAAAAAAAAAAAAACTCAAACTGACCTAGAAGCGAGAAAATGAGACAGAGTGAACACACACACACACCCACACACACACACTCCAGCTAAAGATATTTAGGAATCTAAAAATATGAAAATAGATGCACTGCAATCCACACTTTATACTTCACTCGACACTTGCCTTTCCTCCCGTTGGCTGCTGGTCTCCCCTCATAGTCTTTCATACACAGGATGACGAGACGAGCACAGAACAAAAAACACACTCAAAATACTTTTTTTTTAAAAACAAAATTCTTAGCCAAGCTTAGATGTTTATTTTACTAAACTGTTATAGATACTGTTAAAAATCTCAAGCCCTTAACAGCACACCACCAGCTCACACTGTAATTTAGTCCATAATTAAGCCTGGTCATGTTCTCACACATTCCCAGGAGTGTATCTATGTTCTATTTCTGTGCTGAAATAATTAATATTAACTACTAAATGTCACTGCTAGTGCGCGTTTGTCAATAAACGGCAAAAGTCTCTAAAAGCCTAGAACAGCTGACCTAAGCAGCAGGGAGTCAGTAGTGCGTGTAGGCAGTGAAGTGAGAGACGCAGGCTCGGAAAAGCAGCATCATGTGACACACGGCGGACAGGGAGCAACGCAAGCAGATGGAGGGATGAAGGAAGAGCAATCTGCTGGAAACAAAGCCCTACGCCAACATGGCATGAGTGCGTATGTTTCTCCTACGCAGAAATCACCAAGCCAGTAGAAATGTAAAAAAAATGGAGCTTCTGTCTAAAACATGAAAAAGTGAAAAAGCAGATGGAAAGTTGGAGGATTCTCAGGAAGACACACCTGCTTCTGGGTCAAATGATGACTGAATGGAAGAGGAGTAATATACAGGTTCCTGGTCTTCATCTGCGGGAATGGTGAGAGACAGAAGCAATGGATGGTTGTGATGAAGGCACAAAGCACAGAAGCACAAATGGATGAAGGTATCATAGCATCATATCATGAGGCAAATGAAAGATGGATATAATACGCATGAACTGTTGTCTGATTAATCACCTGGAGACTCCAGATTTGCTGCTGTAATCGTAATGACTGTCCTGTGCTCATGTCAGGACTCATTTAACCTCTGAACACACTTAGGACTATTAACTTTCCTCTCTTACACCTGTATACTGTCAAGATTTATAATCTCACTATCTGGTGACACTCAGAACAGCATCGGTTCCTTTTTGAGTCCGGTCAAGGGTCCTTCCTTGTGTGATCTCATACCCCTTTTCGACCAACAGGGAACGGGATCAGTTTTTACACATGCACCAAATTTTGAACCGTTTGGAGCATCTCATCTCATCTCATTATCTCTAGCCGCTTTATCCTTCTACAGGGTCGCAGGCAAGCTGGAGCCTATCCCAGCTGACTACGGGCGAAAGGCGGGGTACACCCTGGACAAGTCGCCAGGTCATCACAGGGCTGACACATAGACACAGACAACCATTCACACTCACATTCACACCTACGGTCAATTTAGAGTCACCAGTTAACCTAACCTGCATGTCTTTGGACTGTGGGGGAAACCGGAGCACCCGGAGGAAACCCACGCGGACACGGGGAGAACATGCAAACTCCACACAGAAAGGCCCTCGCCGGCCCCGGGGCTCGAACCCAGGACCTTCTTGCTGTGAGGCGACAGCGCTAACCACTACACCACCGTGCCGCCCGTTTGGAGCATTTCGACCAAAAATAAATTGGTTCAGAACATGAAAAGTTAGAACTGAAATATAGCTAGTTTTTCCAGCATGAACCGTGATGACATCAGTGGGTGTATCATTAGTTTGGAGAGGAAGTGGAATTTGAAGAGGAAGGATGCATCTTCGGAAAGAAAACAAATGTCTGCAATCACAGAACAAAAGCTCACAGGTAATCAATGCGCTATGACTGTTTACTCCAGTTGTGCATTATGCAATGCCCTCCATTCATGACGCATCCTTTATTACAGTGGTTCCACTCAAAACTGGTGAAAACGTGGGCCGGTTTGCTTGCTGGCACCCAGAAATCAAATCATGGAAAAATGTTTTAGTCTTCCTTTGAATTCTGAAATACCCAGACTTGAACTTTGTCTTGCCCTTTTGTCAATAAAGCCTGTATCCTTGTATCCTACCATCACCATGTTTGTCCCACAGCTGGATCTTGTTGCTCTACAATGCTCATTTGGTATCTGCTTTTTTGAAACATAATACACTCGTGATATTTCATATACTATATTTATTGGTGCCATGACAAACCTTGATGCTGTAACTGTAGCTTGCTGTAGTAGGATGTCGCTCAGGGCTCTTAAAGGTTTAGAAATAACCCTGTTTAATAGCAAGTGTTGTGGTTTTTTTGTTTGTTTGTTTTTACAAATGGTTATAGAATAACTGACAGTAATATTGATCTTCATAATGCCTTCTAACCCCATCTGCCCTCCTATTAGTTTAAAGTGCTGATGACACGTTTTTGACATCTTTGGCGATGTTTTATAACATAAAAAGTAATTCCCGATGATCCATATACAGTATTAATTCACGAAGGCGCCTATTTTACAAGTTATGATAAAAAACGCGGCTATTTGGGCAAATTTGACAGGGCTGCAGCACCCAGGAGACGAAAGAGGAGGAGCTATATGACGTCAGCGAAAGAACCTTCCTCCTAACTTACCAGTTTGTTGTTGATGCGACAGGTGTTCAGTTTGTCATTATTAGTATTATTATTATACATTTTATATATATATATATATATATATATATATATATATATATATATATATATATTAGTTATTATGCCTTCGCGTTGTGTTGCCGGCTTTTGCTCCAAAACCCACAAGGATGGGGTAAGTTTATTCAAGTTTCCCAGAGATCCCGAGCTGCATGCGAAGTGGGTGAAGCAAGTCAGGCGCACTAGTGACAAGTGGGAGCCCTCACCAACATCCGTCCTGTGCTCTAAACACTTCGATTTGGATTGTTTTGACACCCTTCCCAGCTTAAAAGAATCTCTTGGGTGTTCAGTTCAGCACAAACGTGTGTTACTACCATCAGCAGTGCCTACACAGTGTTGCCAGATTGGGAGATTTCCCGCCCAGTTGAGCGGTTTCAAGTGCATTTTGGTGGGTTTTGAACATATTTTGGGCTGGAAAACGTCAGCAGTATCTGGCAACAGATACTGCTGACGTTTTCCAGCCCAAAATATGTTCAAAATCCACCAAAATGCACTTGAAACTGCCCAACTGGGCGGGATTCCTCCCAATCTGGCAACACTGCCAGTATTCCGGAGGGGGTCTACTAGTAGCTATGACGGATCCAAAGACAGTCCTCCTGTCAGAACATGTGTTGTGAAACGACATAAGATAAAGTTACGTAGAGCTATAGATTCTACATGATAATCATAAATGTAATCTTAAAGTCGGCGTGATATCAGTCATGTATTTGCTTGTGAAAGCTTGCGGCTTTCATGTAACTGCCGCCTAGCAACGAGAGGCAAAGGGTAAAGAAGGTAGGCTATCATAGATTCTATTCGGAAGAGATCAACACAATTCTAGACTCCCAGAAGAGGAAGAGCTAGCACTAGAGAGTTCACCGGCGTTTTCATGCGCCATTTCCATTGAGTAGAACCAGAGTAGAACAGCCAGTGAACCGCAGCGTGTTCTTCCGCTGACGTCACAACATGGCCGCGAGCCACGGACCCAGTTTTCTTGCGCTGTGCAATTAAAAGTTGGATATTTGCGTAACAACAGCTTCTTTTCACGTAATTATAACAGAAATCTAACATGTTTGCCATGTTGTATAGTTTATTTAAGAAATTGCATAGAGTCATGTTCATGTCACCAGCACTTTAAAGTCCATTCATTCACCACCAGCCAGTAATATGAAGCTCCATTCATTAATTCATTCATTCATATCTGAAGTATGTGAACCACAGTATCATATGTACAATCTTCTCTGGTCATCTTTAACCCGTAGCATCAGTATATAAATTTTTGTCCCATGTCCTTAGATCATAATTCTAGCAGGACATGCTGTCCAATGTACATGCTGTGCAATAATGATGTCCAAAGTGCTACATCAGCGTGCGCACACACACAGATATACTGAACCCATGTTGTGACATTGATGAAAGGTTCTCTCCAGGCACTAAATCGTTCTCCTGCTCGCTCGCTCTCTCTCTCTCTCTCTCTCTCTCTCCCGTACTCAAGTGCACGGATTGTCATTCATCTTTTCATGCGACACCGGTTTTCCCAATAGGTACAAAGCTAATCGTTTTTTTGTTGTTGTTCTTGTTTTGTTTTTTCCCCCTTTGTACAAAAAATGCCACCTCGTCATTTTCGCCTAGTGTATGCGACACATACAGGCAAAAAAATAATAATAATAATTATAATTTCTATGAGGTATTATGGCCCTGGGGGAAATAAAACCTGCTCTTAAAATTAGAAAGAATTAGAAAGAAAGAAAAAAAAAACACAATTGCATATTACTGAAATCCACATAATGGCGGCAACAACACCAGTAGAAAATCGATGCGTTTGCTTTTAGAAATAACACTGTTAATAAAACAGTTTGAGGTATTTATCATAACACTGACAATGACTTATGAACACACACACACACACACACGCGCCACAGACTGTCTGCAATAGTCTTTGCTCCACATTCAATGAAAATTTCTCCCAAATCCCTGCTAATAAGGACCTTGCACTTATTGTTAGCCACACCATTATTGTTAGCATGGTATCCCTAGCATTGTTTGCTAACTTCCCCCAAAACATGTCTGATAATCAACAAAAACTACTTATAGAGACAAAATTGAGTTAAAACACTCTTACTGCAAGTCACACTAGCTTCCTTTCATTGTATGTTTGGTTATTTCTTTGGTTATTAAAACATCGCTTGCTCATTTGAGTGAAAGCTAAAAGTGGAAGACAGCATTACGCTAATTTGTATTGTTGTTAGCCATGCTAGTTTACTTTTCCTGAAAGAAATATTAGCATTGTTTGGTTACTATTCTCCAAAAACTTCTAATAAATTGTTGCTAATGCATAGATGTACCGGTAAGAGGAGGCTAAACTGAATTCATGCTAGTAGCTTCCTTTCATTCTGAAAGACATTAGCACTGTAAAGACGTTTCTCTAAAAACATTCCTGAATTGAGTTGAGGGGGGAAAAAAGTAATGGTGGATGTCTTGTAGCATTATACTAATTTGTATTGTTGTTAGTCACGCTTAGGGTGGCCAGACGTCTGGCTTTAGGCCGGACCGTCCGTTTTTTCAATGTCTTGTCCGGCGTCCGGCGCAGCATCAAGCCGGACGCACATTTGTCCTCCTTTTAGAGACGATGAGCGGAATTATATAATATCGACTTGCCAGACTGGAAGAGCAGAGTTCTAGAATAACATTTTGTCGGGAAACTGCAGATCTGTGCTGCACACTAGTAATCTACAATAAAGAGTCTATGGCTCGATGTTTTTTGGCATGCAATGCGAACTCCGCACCGCGAGGCGTTGCGTTCTAGAACGCGTTGCGCTCTATCCTTTGATGATCTTCCTGGCGCGTGCCTAGTGCCCTGCCCCCCTGGCCCTGGCTGGGACTTGGAAACACGAGTCTGTCCGGTAGACCAGCTGCTCACAACTTAACTTGTTAGGATATGGATGACAGTGCAAATGCACATCTACTATATCTACCTTAAGTTTAATTCCAGTGGTTTGTTACTCCACAATGTTTTTAATAAACACAAATATGGTGTTCTAGCCAATTAAGAGCTAATACATGAATTATAATAAAGACTAGGCGGCACGGTGGTGTAGTGGTTAGCGCTGTCGCCTCACAGCAAGAAGGTCCTGGGTTCGAGCCCCGGGGCCGGCGAGGGCCTTTCTGTGTGGAGTTTGCATGTTCTCCCCGTGTCCGCGTGGGTTTCCTCCGGGTGCTCCGGTTTCCCCCACAGTCCAAAGACATGCAGGTTAGGTTAACTGGTGACTCTAAATTGACCGTAGGTGTGAGTGTGAATGGTTGTCTGTGTCTATGTGTCAGCCCTGTGATGACCTGGCGACTTGTCCAGGGTGTACCCCGCCTTTCGCCCGTAGTCAGCTGGGATAGGCTCCAGCTTGCCTGCGACCCTGTAGAAGGATAAAGCGGCTAGAGATAATGAGATGAGATGAGATAATAAAGACTATGAATGCTTTAAAACGTTTTATAATGTTGCCGGTTATGTTGCCTATTTGTTCTTTGAGAATCTACAAACGTTGTGCTTTTTGGTACTCAGCACCTTAAGTTTAATTTCAGTGGTTTGTTAACTCCACAATGTTTTTAATAAATATAAATACTGTGTGTTCTAGCCAATTAAGAGCTAATACATGAATTATAATAAATACTATGAATGCTTTGACCTTACTCTTTTTTCCCCACAATCATAATCTTTAACCCTACAAAATTGCGATGTTGAGTTCACCAAACTTGAGTGACTTGCATAAAAATAATCCATTCTCAATCTTGCCACTGTGGTTTACATAAAAATTTGAGGGCTATGAATCAGATGGGATTTGCCATTATTCACCCTAAAATTGATTAGAATGCAGGAAATTGCATCTAAGAAATACAAAATTTTCTGGGGGAGGGCCCCCAGACCCCCCGTCCAAATAATGTCCTCCTTTTTGGTGTTATGGAAATGGTCACCCTAGTCACGCTAAGTTACTTTCACTAATAGAAATATAAGCACTGTTGGTAATAAACAGAAGCTAATTCAAAGAGACATGTGTAAGCTAATCCATATTCACGGCTAGTCATGCTAGCTTCCTTTTACTGTAAGAGACTTTAGCATTGTCTAAATGCTAGCATTTAGCATTGTTACACTGCAGATAATAAATGAAAGCTACTGAAAAGGGACTATAGTAGGCTAAACTGTCTGCATTACTAGACATGCTAGGTTTTTTTTCTATTTCTTTTTTTTTAGCAGACGGATAACGGATTCTTATTCTCTGAGTAAAGCTGGGGTTCACAACTATTGCAGATGGGTTTAGCCTGAATCGGAGGGCCTAAACCCAGTGAAACAGATTACACACCTGGCCCCGGCTCAAGGTCTTCTTGTCCGTCTTCTGAGAGGAAAAAAAAATGAGAAAGGGAACCATGAAAACGAATGCCCATGCACTAGCCAATGGTTAACATTGGCTAACAACAAACCACACATGCATGCTACCATGTGTGCAGCACTCATTCACATAAAGCAGTACAGATATCAGCGATGGATTTATGGATTGACAGCAGTTTTGTAGTGCTGTCATGTTCTTTTGAGTCAAAGTTGAACCTCAAGGAAGGTCTAAGGGCACATTCACACACATTTGTCCATTTGCTGAGTCCAAATCATAGCGAACTTGATACTTTTGGTTTGTTTGCTGCTTGGTTTAGTTCACTGCACTGGAGTTCAACTGGAACTGGACAGAAACCACTGTATTCAGAAGCTCCTGGACCGGTCATGTGAGTCCGTCCAGAGAAATGGTGAAAATGCACCAAGGTTGAATTTAAACAGACGAAACACTACATAAATGAAAGCACCCGCACACATTTCGAGTCTACTCTCAAGTTCCATCACTCATGCAGAGTAATATGCTGAATAATATCTCTTCATCTCATTCACTTCCTCGAGACAGTGTTAATCAGCATGAATTTAATTAGTATTCACTCTTCAATTCAGTTTATCTCAAGCTTACACTGGGCTCTTACAGTGGGTCTTCCAGCCATTTTCTCATATGCCTGAACATGATCTTATTCTCATCCAAGTCTCATGTGATCCATTAGGAGGAAACATCTCATAAATCTTTCATCGGTATGCCAGTGTAGAATGAGACATTATACTTCTGTCATTACTATACAGAACATCATAGTTAAAGGGGAACGGAAGTCATTTTTAAACTTGCTTTATTTCTTAATTAACGTGTTATTCAATTACGTTTTCGGTTTTAGTAACCTTATATCGTGACTCGTATTGGCAACTGATGGCAATTAAATATTATACTTATCGGCCTATTCGGTTTTTAGCCATGTTGAATTTAGTTCGTTTGGTCCACGGCAGGCGTCGCTTATCCGCGCGATCTTCATGAGACTTCACAAGACTTGTGCGAGACTTCGAAACGCGAAGTGTCAGCCAGGTGTCAGTGCCGCCATTTTGAAAACTGTTTTCCAAACGAAATATTGCACAAAAACGAGTTCAAATGACGATTACTGCCTACTTTTTTTCAAACTTTCCTGATTGCTATCAAAACAAACAAAACTTCCGGCTTGATTACATCAGCATTCGAAAGAGGGCGCGCATGTCTTTTGACAACGTTGCCAGATGTTGGTCACTTTGATTTCCGTTGTACGTTTTATTTCCATTCTACGATGTCTCGCACAGGTCTCAATGAACCTTGTTTACGGCCATCGCTTTGACATATGGACTGATATATTACATAGCATATTTCAAACACTCATAACTTGCTATAGCAGTGACAAAATAGCTATCAAAAATGCGTTCCTATATTTAATAAAATGAGATAAATAGAATTTTGATCATAAAAAATTTGCCTTCAGTTCTCCTTTAAATACTTATGTTCGTATTCTATCATCTCCTATCAGGGTTGAGGAGAAATAATTAGAAAAAAATTTGATGATTATTTAATACAATTATGGGATCTACAAAAATGTACACTTTTCTTCATCATAAATTTTCAAAGTTACTTGAAGAGGATTTTAAGATGTATTTTAAGGATAAAGCTTAACATTTAACAATTATTCCACGAACTCGAGTTGTATGTGAACTGATAGCCAACGAGGTGCGTAGTGCCAAGTTGGCTATAAGCCATGTACGACAAGATTGAGTGGAATAATTGTTTTATTCTATCCACATTCACTGGATTTTGAGAAACAGACCATTTTTGTTTTTATTTTTAGCAAATTCGATAAATGTAAAACTTTATACAAAACATCCGACAAAATCATTTCTGCTTAGAATGTAAACAAACCGGCGAAATGACAGGAGCAATTTGTGAAAAATACAATAATAATAATTATTATTATTTTTAAAAAAAGATCTGTTCTTACCATCAAATACTTTTATTTCATATTTTGTTGCCTTTTTTTTGTATTTTTGGGATTTTGTTTTCAAGTGAGTTTTTATTTTGCCCTTGGTTGATTCAGCAACACGTGCCGCCATTTTGTTTTTCTCTACTCAGAATATATGAGCTGATATCCTAGTAGTAGAGTAGCCAATCAGAGCGCGCAATTGCTCATATCCAGTGAATGTGGATATAATTATAACTGATATTACTTCATGTAAAATAAAACCCTCAGTGACTAATATGACTGATATGTTTGTGGCAAAATTCAGAACTCAGGTTGAAAAGATGATTTTAATATTTGCACACGGAGACCAGACTTTCAACAAGCTGTAATTTAGTTTTTGCAAATTTATGTGGATTTATAATCAAAGAACACCACATAAAGCCTGAAATTTAAGCCCATGTAAATCTAAATGTACGACAGTGAAAGACCTATTAAACTAAATTTCAGGCATATTAAGACATTTTAAGAGCCACAAACATCTTTAAACTAATTCAAGTACCACACAGTGTTGATCACAAGTTTATCCTAATCAAGTAGAAATTGTGACTTGAGATGGATTTGAGTAACTGGATGATAACACATCAAGAAATTGGATTGCTTGCTGTAGAAATATGACATATTTCAATGTTGTGATACTGTGAATTTCCTGAAACGCACTTCAAATCCAACGGAATTCCCACATCCACAAAAGACAATCCTGATGGTCAAGTAAATAGACAAAACGGTTTAAATTCAGCTTTCTTCACACCATAATCTCACCAGAATATCTCACTGTCTCAAAACAACATCTAATACACACAAGTAAGGTTCCGCCATCCCCCCTATGAGCCCTGTGGGCATATCCCATAACTTTCACAACAGGCAGAATGAGGAAAACAAGCTTACTTCTGTCTAGCGTCCCCTTTGAGGGCAGTTGTGGTAGCTGCCGTCCTCTCCTGCTGTTCATGGGTGTGCTGGTAGGACTGGTTTGGACTGATCCACTGCGGGGGTGTGCCCTGTCACACACACACACACCTAATTACAACTGGACACGTTTTATTTGTCAGTTTTGAAAGCTAACATCAGTAAGAGATTGTTAAGACTAAAATCACTCAAGTTTTAGATGTTAAAAAAAAACCTAAATGGGCTTCATTTATCAAAATTTGTGATGCAGATTATTCTACTTACTCAGATATATATATATGTCCATAAATGGCAAATAAACCATAAATTTCTAAGCAGGTTCAAGGCATAGCTGATTTACACTTAGTCCCGCCTACAATCTCCATAAAAGGTGAAGCTCACAGTGAGCTGTAAAAACAAAATGGTGAATAAATGGTGAAAGGGTGTACAAACTCAAGAACTTTCATTGAATATATAAATGTCTTTCTGCACTGTAAAAAAAGAATAGTTGAGAATACTTGAAATTTCAAGGCAACAGTCTGCATTAAGAATTTTATGTTTTGCCAATGATAATCCAAACTATGATAAAACTGTTATCTTTATTAAGAATTCTTAATTAAGTCAATTTTCAATTCCTCATTCTGCCAACATAGATTTCTCTTTTTGCTGAACAGTGGCATTCACAGTAGTACAAAAAGGCAATTGAGGTTATCAGACTTTTTTGGGGGGCTTTTTTCACCTTTATTTGGATAGGACAGTGTAGAGACAGGAAATGAGCGGGAGAGAGGGACGGGTCGGAATCGAACCCAGGTGGGTCCCCGGATTTATGGTATGGCGCCTTATCCACCTGAGCCACGATGCCATACCCACAATGTGGGTTTTAAAAACTTTATTTCAATATTGAAGTTTTGTAATTGTGTAGAACAATGAAAAAAGGCATGTATAGTTTAATGATAAATTGTGATAACCTTGGGGGCATCGTGGCTCAGGTGGATAAGGCGCCATACCATAAATCCGGGGACCCGGGTTCGGCTCTGACCCGAGGTCATTTCCCGATCCCTCCCCGTCTCTCTCTCCCGCTCATTTCCTGTCTCTACGCTGTCCTATCCAAATAGAGGTGAAAAAAGCCCCAAAAAAATCTAAAAAAAAATTTTTGATAACCTCAATTGCCTTTTTGCACTACTGTGAATGCCACTGTTCAGCAAAAAGAGAAATCTATGTTGGCAGAATGAGGAATTGAAAATTGACTTAATTAAGAATTCTTAATAAAGATAACAGTTTTATCATAGTTTGGATTATCATGGGCACATCGTTGGCAAAACATAAAATTCTTAATGCAGACGGTTGCCTTGAAATTTCAAGTATTCTCAACTATTTTTTTTACAGTGTGAATTGAACTGGATTTTCATAAATACCACATTGTTTGTGTAAATGCTCCTGTGAACGATTAATGAATAATTTTGATTGTATGCAGGGTTTTTCTAGAAAAATTTAGTATGAGGGCGCTCACCATGGCGAGGGAGCGAAGCGGGGGGGATGGTGCCGGTTGTCCCCCCCGCCGTGCAAAGCCTTTGAAAAATGCTCCAATGGGACATTCTGAGGCTATCTGAGAGGGAAATTGTAACAAATTGTCAACATTGAAAAAGAAAGAAGTAAGGCCAAAAAAAAAAAAAAAATAGTGTGTTTCCGGTAACATGAAATACTAAAATAAGGTCGGTAGGTAGGAAAGGTTTTTTTTTTCTTTTTTTAAATTTTGTTCGAAAAAATTAACACAAGTAAACATCTTACAAAATAGTATTTTGGCACAGAATCCTTTATACCACACATCATAATAAAATAAGTGTTTTAAATCTTTAAACGAATAAAAAAAAATATCGCGAGAGTTCGAGTTATGATCTACGGAAGCGATATTTCATGATATTTTCATGTAATAACGTGAAAACACCTTATCAAGAAATAACGTGAAAATAACGTCCTAGGCTAGGCTACTTCCATTAAAAGCAGACGGCCTAGCCTAGCCTACTGTAGAACTTGGGTCGAGCAAAAACATGGCTGAATCCTGAATGACTCCTATTTGTATAAATAGGGGACTACATAGGCGGCAAAATGTAGTGCTTTTCCCTGCCATGGAAGTGCACTTGTATACTGAAAAGGAAGCAATTTGCATTACAGCCTTGAATGAGGATTCAATATGGCGGCTCGGCTCAGTTTATGGAGGAGGGCTGATAGAAGTGGCGAAACATTTTACTTTTTATCGTTTCTTTCACAACTTGAATGCGTTGAAACAAAAAATTATGACAAACTAACGCCGGTAACACTAAAATATCGAGGGAAATTTGTAATAAAAACTTTACGGTCGGCAATTTCGACGCGGAAATTCTCGATCGGTCGGGTTACCGGAAACACACTTTTTTTTTTAATTTGGCCTAATCTTCTTCTGCCCCGGACAGTCTTTGGCTTTCTTCCGCTTCGTGCCGCGGGATGACATCATTAAATGCCCAAGTGTCAACAAAAACAACTCGCGAACTGCTTCTGTCAAAAGCTCCCGCGCCGGTGGGTGAAAGGTCATTCAGTCTCGAGAAATCTCGCGCTACAAGTCAGCTGACCTTGTATGTAACCCATGTCAAATCTCGCGAGAGCAGCCGCGACAAGTAAACAACATGGCGCCTCAGTCTGGAAAACGCCAATTCGGATTGTTTTTGCACCGTCTGGCGGTGTATCTACTATGATTGGAATATTTTTGGAGCAATTATAACGTATTTGATGATCAGACACATTGTCACGTGGTGTTGCTGGGATGTTTTCACGGAGTCGGTAAGGGGGCGCACGCCGAGAGTAAGAGGGCGCAGCGCCCCTGTTCCCCCGTTTAGACGAAAGCCTGGTATGTGATTTGATAAATGAGGCCCAGTGGTAGATAATTTTGTACTTTTATGACTTCTGCAATTCATGAGCAGAGCTTTAAAAATTATGCTTATGTATTATGTTAACCAAAGGAAGTCATTCTAAATAAACCCAAACAGATGCATCAAATTAAGCATAATGTACCGTGTCTTGCAAAAGTATTCACCCCCTTGGTGTTTGTCCTGTTTTGTTGCATTACAAGCTGGAATTAAAATGGATTTTTGGGGAGTTAGCACCATTTGATTTACACAACATGCCTTCAACTTTAAAGGTGAAAATTGTTGTTTTAAATGTGACACAAACAATAATTATGATGAAAACACAGAAATCTGGGCGGCACGGTGGTGTAGTGGTTAGCGCTGTCGCCTCACAGCAAGAAGGTCCTGGGTTCGAGCCCCGGGGCCGGCGAGGGCCTTTCTGTGTGGAGTTTGCATGTTCTCCCTGTGTCCGCGTGGGTTTCCTCCGGGTGCTCCGGTTTCCCCCACAGTCCAAAGACATGCAGGTTAGGTTAACTGGTGACTCTAAATTGAGCGTAGGTGTGAATGTGAGTGTGAATGGTTGTCTGTGTCTATGTGTCAGCCCTGTGATGACCTGGCGACTTGTCCAGGGTGTACCCCGCCTTTCGCCCGTAGTCAGCTGGGATAGGCTCCAGCTTGCCTGCGACCCTGTAGAAGGATAAAGCGGCTAGAGATAATGAGATGAGATGAGACACAGAAATCTGAAGTGTGCATAAGTATTCACCCCCTTTCGTATGAAACCCCTAAATAAGAGCTGGTCCAACCAATTCACTTCATAAGTCACATAATTAGTTAATTAAGATCCACCTGTGTGCAATCAAAGTGTCACATGATCTGTCACATGATATCTGTATAAATCAACCTGTTCTGGAAGGACCCTGACTCTGCAACACGACTAAACAAGCAACATGAAAACCAAGGAGCCTCCAAACAGATCAGAGACAAAGTTGTGGAGAAGTATAGATCAGGGTTGGGTTATAAAAAATGTCCCAAACTTTGACTATCCCACAGAGCACCATTAAATCCATTTTAGCAAAATGGAAAGAATATGGCACCACTACAAACCTGACAAGAGAAGGCCGCCCACCAAAACTCACAGACCGGGCAAGGAGGGCATTAATCAGAGATGCAACAAAGACACCAAAGATAACACTGAAGGAGCTGCAAAGATCCACAGCGGAGATGGGAGTATCTGTCCATAGGATCACTTTAAACCGTACACTCCACAGAGTGGGGCTTTATGGAAGAGTGGACAGAAAAAAGTCATTACTTAAGAAAACACATTTGGAGTTTACCCAACAGCATGTGGCAGACTCCCCAAACACATGGAAGAAGATTCTCTGGTCAAATGAGACTAAAATTGATCTTTTTGGCCATAACGGGAAATGCCAGGTGTGGTGCAAACCCAACACCCTGAGAACACCATTCCTGCAGTGAAGCATGGTGGTGGCAGCATCATGCTGTGTGGATATTTTTCATCTGCAGGGACAGGAAAGCTGGTCACAACTGAAGGAAAGGTAGATGGCACTAAATACATGGCAATTCTGGAGGAAAACCTGTTTGAGTCAGCCAGAGGTTTGAGACTGGGATGGAGGTTCACGTTCCAGCAGGACAATGACCCTAAACATACTGCTAAAGCTACACTGGAGTGGTTTAAAGGGAAACATTTAAATGTCTTGGAATGGCCTAGTCAAAGCCCAAACCTCAATCCAATTGAAAATCTGTGGCATAACTTGAAGATTACTGTACACCAACACAACCCATCTAACTTGAAGGAGTTGGAGCAATTTTGCCTTGAGGAATGGGCAAAAATCCCAGTGGCTAGATGGCTAAGCTAATAGAGACACACCCCAAGAGACTTTCAGCTGTAATTGCAGCAAAAGGTGGCTCTACAAAGTATTGACTTTGGGGGGTAGTGAATACCTATGCACACTCCAGATTTCTGTTTTTTTCATCTTAATTATTGTTTGTGTCACAATAAAATAACAATTTTCACCTTTAAAGCTGTAGGCATGTTGTGTAAATCAAATGGTGCTAACTCCCCAAAAATCCATTTTAATTCCAGCTTGTAATGTGACAAAACAGGACAAACACCAAGGGGGGGGTGAATACTTCTGCAAGACACTGTATGTACAGAAATATGTTAGGACCTGATCTGTGAAATATATATATATATATATATATATATATATATATATATACACCTTGCATACAATCCAGGCCATGTGAAGTCTTTTGGCAGTGGAGAGGTTTTAGAGGAGCAGGCAATATGAAGCAAAATTTATACGCTGCATGTTGGCATGCCTTTCAAACCAAGTCAGCAAAATCGTGAAGATAAATGCCAGACATTTCTGGATTTGAAAAACAAACTCTTTCTTTCCTCTTTCTCTATGAACAGCAAAAACAGTGCAAATTGATACGATCCTGACTTTGACTTGTATAGCAATACAACAGCATGTCATTTATTATGGCTTGGGTTGATGAGCTCAAGTCCAAGTTCATGATTAAAACCTGGTGTTTTTTTATGTAATTTATCAAAAAATTATACTGATATACAGTACTGTACAAAAGCCTTAAGCACCCTATTTTTTTCAGACAAACTTTATTATAGATTTCTACTTTATGATTTCTACATAATTGAGTCAGTACAAAAACGTTTTAGAGTCCAAATGTTCGTTTTCCAGAACAAAATTAAATGTTACAGGGAAACAAAAGTTTATATCTGAGCAGCATATTATATACGAAAGCACTTTTTAGACTAAAAAAGAAAACATAATGAAGGCTGCTCGGTTTTGGTGCAAAATGAAGAAGCGAGTGTGACAGTCAGTGTCCAGAAGAACTGGGGCTGGTTCTGGAAGATGCTCAGTAAAACCTACAGCTCATTTCCTTATCAAACTGCACTCACTGGACCTCAGACTACTATCTTTTTTTTATTTTAAAGCAATTTTATTTTATTTTCACACCAAATATTGACTTTGTTTAATTTATTATGGCTTACTGATTACTGTTTATTGTATTTTTTTTAATGTTGAAACATTTTATTTCATTATTTTTAAGCCATTTTTGGTCTCCAGCATTTCTTTATATGCGCCCAAGACTTTTGCACAAATCCTTGTATGTTACATAAAATGTTAAAATTTCATTTTAATAATTTAAAGTGGTCTATAAATATTTTCTATTGGTCTATTTAAATGTTCTATTTTTTTTAATGTTGAAACATTTTATTTCATTATTTTTAAGCCATTTTTGGTCTCCAGCATTTCTTTACATGCGCCCAAGACTTTTGCACACTACTGTATGTAACAAATCCTTGTATGTAACTAAAATGTTACAAATAAAACTATTGTAAAAAATTGTCATTTCTGGAAGATTTGGCACATGCCATGTTTCGGAGGCATTCTTTCACTGTTTAGTATTCATTTCATTGTTTTCAACTGTGTGAGTGTTGCCTTTTTTGGACTTTTTGGAGCAACGTTAACTGTAAAACAGCTATGTGTAAGTGCTTGGTAACATTAAATCAATATTGGGTTTTTCAGCATATGCATGTAAGTAGGAAGGAATCAGTGTTACTGAATCGTTTGTAAATCTGGCAAGAATTTCTTTTCTTCAGTTTGGCGTCTGAAAACATTGAAAATATTTATAGACCACTTTACTTAAAAAATGAAAAATATTTTAAAAACCCTGATAACTGAGTCCCATTGTCACTACTGCTTTCAGTTGTTGTTGTTTTTTATGATGTTAATAATCGAATCTAAAATATACAAATAATCCAATTGGGTTTTTTTTTTCACTTTTTTTGATGAACTGCAAGCAGTTCTTGGACATAAACTCAGACTTGCAGGCTCAAGTGCATGTATTTTATAAATATAACTGTTAACCTGACTCTCCTGATTTCACACAGCATCTTAAAGTGCCATTCCACCATTGGATGTATTCTTTGGCATAAAATACAATATATTTTGACAACATATATAAATGGTATCACTAGATAGAGAAATCTTTTAGCTTCAAAATGATATATCAAACATAATTTTTTGACAATGACAAGTATATTAATTTTGCGACCAAAGTCACCTACCCTTTTAATTTCCGCGCATGATGTCATCAGCAGGTTCCCCTTCTTGTGTACCACGTGACGTGTGACGTGGCACATATTATCAGCAATGGCGGATAGAACGCGATAAAAATAATACCAATAAATCTAGCTAACTGAAAGATTAACTCAAAATTTTTCGCAATTTTTTTGGCCCCTATATATGAGGAGAAATGACTCTCTCACTTTGGGGGTTTCCTGGTCTAAAAATAGACCGACACGTGGTACACAAGAAGGGGAACCTGCCGATGACATCACGTTTCACTACCGCATGGAAATTAAAAGGGTAGGTGACTTTGGTCGCAAAATTAATATACTTGTCGTTGTCAAAAAATTGTGTTTGATATATCATTTTGAAGCTAAAAGATTTCTCTGTCTAGTCATGTTGTCATAAAATATATTGTATTTTATGCCAAAGAATACATCCAATGGTGGAATGGCACTTTAAGGCTTTTGAATGAGTGTGTGTGTGTGTTTTTCAGAGACTATGACACTGAACTGTATCAACACATCATACCTGGATTTGAATTAAGGCTACATTCAGTGAAAGGACATCAAGCAATACTTTTGTTTAAAAAAAAAAAAAAGTAAAATTATGAGTTGAACAAAAGTACAACAATCTGTAGAGTTTACAAAGAATGGTGCAAAAAAAAATATCCAGTGACAGGAATGTTCTGGTAGCTGAAAGAATGACTCTTTATAACCATGACTGAAAAAAAAAAATCATCAAATGGTCTATTTTTTTCTCCCAATCTTCAATTATCTAGTTTCCACGAGTCTGTAACCACTTTAGCTTCAGATTCACGTTCTTGGCTGACAGGACTGGAGCCTGGTGTGGTCTTCTGCTGTTGTAGAACATCCATCTCAAGGTTGTTGTGCATTCTGAGATGCTTTTCTGCTCACCACATTTGTAAAGAGTCGTTTCTTGAATGACCATAACCCTCCCGTCAGCTCAAACCATTCTCATATGGCCATTCAAGGTGTTTCCACCCACCGAACTGCCACTCACTGGATGTTTTTTTTTCCTTTTTGCACCATTTGATGTGAACAGAGATTGTTGTGTATGAAAATTCTCGTAGATTAGCAGTTTCTGAAACCACACGAGTGGCTGGTTGGATATTGAATACTGGATCTAGAGTACTGTATATGTAGTTAAAAATGTAAGAAGGAAGTTTACAGGGTAAAGGGCTCAAAGTGGGGGAAAGCATGCAAAAACAAACAAACAAACAAACAAACAAATAAATAAATAAAAATGCTGTAGATGGCTGCATCTCATCATGTCATTGCTCAAATCAGTGAAATGCCTGTGAATAAACTACAGATGAGAAGACATGTTAGATGCTTTGCATCAAAAATGCATCTCCGATTTTCTGATCGCTGCAAGAAAAGAGGGAATAAATTATATAAGCAAGTGCATACAAACAAAAATAGAAAAAAAAATCAATTAAAGAATGAGTCAGATATCTGTTGGTAATGGAGCAGTACTCAATGGAGACTCAAACACCATTATATGCAGTCGGAATATAAATGGTGTTTTACCAGCAAAAAGCAAACTAGAAATTAAACTACACTACAAACCACAACTACAGCACTTGTGGTTTGGCGTTTCTGCAAAATCAGAAAAGCATAGCTGTAAAAGAAGAACAGAAAAAAGAAAGCAGCTGATTGGCTGATTAGTAGACGAGGTAGGAGGGCTGGCCATTGTGGGATTGTGGGAGGGGCATAGGGGAGGATGGTGAGCGGTGATTGGTGATTGGTTAACCAGGGCTGCTAGTCAGGTGGGGTGGCCACTCTAGTCTGGTCACCTCGTTAAGGCAGGCGAGGGCGGCGCAGAGTGTCCGGATGACAGCGTGGGCAAGGACGATCTCATGTGGTGGGCGTCAGGGGGGCGCTCGGTGGAACGTGAGCGCGTGTACATGGGCCGTTCCATTTCACGCCTCTCTGGCATGCCGTAATTCCTGAAAACAGTGTCATGGAGGAGGAGAAACAGGTTGATTGGAGGAGAAGGTTAAAGTTTTAGTGGTGAGGTCGCTTCCCCATTATAAAGTGGAAGCAAAAATATACTTTCTTTGGCTGTCATGTCATTGCTCAACTTGAAAGATGCCAGTGCTGAAGGGCTTGAGACTAAGGAAATAAAGTCATGCTAACAGGTCCTCATTAGTATTAATTACTTTTTATACTTTATTATTATTATTATTATTATTATTATTATTATTATTATTATTCTGGCAGTCTATTTTTGGCAATATGTTCCAATTTAAATCTCTTAAACAGGTCATTGTATACCATGACAAAAAATAAATAAAAGATGGCACAGTATATTTGCATCATAGCTTAATTTAAGAAAAAAAAAACTGGATCAGTCCCAATAAGGTGGTACAAATATGTTCTGAGTTGCCTTGATATCTTAAAATGAAGTGCTGTATTGATCTTATACCATAGCAGTTTGCTTTAGATTATGTCAGAGTTATGTCAGTGTTGTTATAAAATTAATCAACACCTTCTGACCAATCAGAATCCAGCATTCAACAGCACTGTGGTATAAATCGCAAAAAAAAACCAAAACAACCTCACTGTATATTTAAGTTATTCCATGAAATCGAGTCGTACATGAACTAATAGTCGATGAGGCGTGTAGTGCCAAGTTGGCTATAAGCCATGTACGACGAAATTGACTGACTGGAGTAATTGTTTTATTCTATCCACATTCACCGGATTTTGAGAAATAGAGCATTTTTATTTTTTGCAAATTCGATAAATAAAAACTTTATACAAATCCTCCGATAAAATCATTTCCGCTTAGAATGTAGACAAACCAGCGAAATGACGGTAGCAATTTGTGGAAAATGCGAAAATAATAATCCTTGAAAAATAAAAAAAAGATACGTCAAATAATTTAATTCCATATTTTGTTGCTGTTTTTTGTATTTTTGGGGTTTTGCTTTCGAGTAGAGTTTTTATTTCGTCCTCGGTTGATTCAGCAAAACGCGCCGCCCTTTTGTTTTTCTCTACTCACGGTATATGAGCTGATAGCCTAGTAGTAGAGTAGCCAATCAGAGAGCACGATTGCTCATATCCAGTGAATGTGGATAGAATAAAAAACAATATACAGTGTGTTCGCAGTTTATGAGGCAAACGTTCCTAATAAGCTGGCAACTCTGCGCATATACAGCATGTCCAAATTCATCCAACCCTGTTCAGCACTACAGCAAGTAAGGAAATGTAAAAACAATTGGACAAAAACTAAGTACAACAATAAACAAGGAGACTTCTTAAAAGAAAAATCACATGTAATATTTTGTGCCTAAGACTTTAAATATCCAACATTTCACATTTATAAACCATTTGACCGGAGTGAAGAGTTAAACATTAAACACACAAGACATGGAACAGAAAATGTGCAGTGAGTGAAAAGTTGTCCAGCAGCTCTTTTCTTTAAGAAAGAAAATCATCCTGCAGTCTTTGAGGTCATGATTACAACTGCTAATATAGCGGCATAATCATCTAAAAATTTCAAAAAGGTCAAAACTCACAGCCTAATTAACATTAGTCCTTATTAATTCCTATTAATTAAAAGTGTTGAATGTCAGATCAAGGATAATTTATATTGCCTCTATAGAATACGTATCAGCGACATAATTGCCATTTATGGAACAACACTTTCAGACATCCTTTCTACTGATTTGTACATCATCATCACCATTAATAACATTAGTTATGTTACGCCGAGGCACAGTGGTGTAGTGGTTAGCGCTGTCGCCTCACAGCAAGAAGGTCCGGGTTCGAGCCCCATGGCCGGCGAGGGCCTTTCTGTGCGGAGTTTGCATGTTCTCCCCGTGTCCGCGTGGGTTTCCTCCGGGTGCTCCGGTTTCCCCCACAGTCCAAAGACATGCAGGTTAGGTTAACTGGTGACTCTAAATTGAGCGTAGGTGTGAATGTGAGTGTGAATGGTTGTCTGTGTCTATGTGTCAGCCCTGTGATGACCTGGCGACTTGTCCAGGGTGTACCCCGCCTTTCACCCGTAGTCAGCTGGGATAGGCTCCAGCTTGCCTGCGACCCTGTAGAAGGATAAAGCGGCTAGAGATAATGAGATGAGATGTTACACCGAAACACTCCAGAATTAAAAATTTAACTAGATAATCTGATTGCTATATTGCATATAGGGTAAGACAAACAATAGAAGATAACTAAAACTAAAGAGATATTTAAAAACGCACACACACACACTTCCAGTACAGACCACACCCACTTCTCATTTAAAACAGATATTCATATTTTGAGCCCTAAACAGATCCAAATACAGATATGTTTATTCAAAGGCCTGTAATAAAAAAAATCACCTCAATGAGGCTGTCACTCATACCGGCCACTGTTGCTGTGTGTGAGTTTGAAATCTGATCAGTCCTGTGGTAGGAGTAGCAATTTTTGTGAAATTGCATATGGCCCCTGTGTAGCTGCATCCGTGGTAGGTGGCGTCACCTGGTGAACAACTTGTTGGAATATGTCTTTAGAGTCTTCTGGATGAGTTTCAGTGAAAACGTCCCAGCAGTTTACGAAGAGTAGTGTTTAATGTGACGAGTCAGCCAAAATATTCAAACGCCCATAAAATGTTAAATATGACA
This sequence comes from Neoarius graeffei, assembly GCF_027579695.1. Taxonomy (NCBI): domain Eukaryota; kingdom Metazoa; phylum Chordata; class Actinopteri; order Siluriformes; family Ariidae; genus Neoarius; species Neoarius graeffei. The sequence continues at coordinate 49,861,389 of NC_083587.1, read as the reverse complement.
GATGACGCCACCATCTTGACAACTTTTATACAGACCAACCTGGGGAACACTGTGAGTTTGATCAAAATCTGATCACTCCTGTAGGAGGAGTAGTGATTTTCCTGAAATTGCACGTGACCCCTCTGTTGCCTCATCCATGATAGGTGGTGCCACCTGGTGAACAACTCTTGTTGGAATATGTCTTTCGAGTCTTCTGGGTGAGTTTCAGTGAAAACATCCCAGCAGTTTACAAAGAATAGCGTTTAATATGACAAGTCACCCAAAAATTTCAGATGCCCATAAAATCGTAAATATGACAGGTCGCGCCACCATCCTGACAACTTTTATGCACACCCACCTAGGGAACACTGTGAGTTTGATCAAAATCTGATCAATCCTGTAGGAGGCGTAGTGATTTTTTGTAAATTGTGGACGGACGACGACGACGACAGACAACGACTGATGGACGAAGCGTGATCGCATAAGCTCATCCGGCCTGGCCTGTAGCCAGATGAGCAGATCACATTCATGTTTCTTTGGCCCGCATCTCCACTTTACACTTCTCCTCTCACTCTCCTACTGATCTAATATCCTCTTCCTCTTCATTTCTTCCTTGTCACATCCGTTCCTGGCTTTCCCCTCTCTCCATCTAGAGGCACATCTTCATTTATATTACCCACATCTGCACCCTGACACGAGTACAGCACAAACACTGTAATATTGACTCCAGTCTTGTCGAGTTGTTCAGGAGTGGAGCCACTGCTCAGGAAAGACGTGCACTTTTTTGACAGTTTAATTCAGCCATGGCCCTGTGTTTTTGATGACACATCAGGTTCCATTTTCAGGAAAACGCACCGCTCGACAATTCTGACTGACAGCCAGATGGCAATGAGAGCAGAGATAGAGAGCAAGTGAAGTAAAATAAGGAGAAAAACTCTCACAGCACCTTCCTGTTTGGCTCGCTGATACAATAAAATGCTTGGCAACAATGAGAAGTGAGAACAAAATGGCCAGCATGATTTTTTTTTTTTTTTAAACGTGTGTATTTCTGCATTTCACTGCAGACCCAGTTGGTTGTTCATGTTCAGGACATACAACTCAACTGAACAGTGCAAAACCAATACAAAACCAGTTTAAATGGTAAATATTTGCACTCCTATTCATAATCAAGTCTCATTTATCCATCTGAGATGGCGTTTCTGCAAAAAGCCTACACTCCATGAAGCTCCTCTACACTATGGAGTCATGTCATGGGAACCAAATTGAAATTTATGGAAAAGCGAAAGCATGAAAGAAAGGCTTTGTTTTGAAAAGTGTTGGGGACGAATGAAACCATGTGCAATCAACTACAACTCAATTCTCACTGAAAGCATTTCTGAAGCCTTTTCACTTGTCTGTATGAATCAGTATCAAGCAGCTCATACTATACTGAAGCACTTCATTTAATGAGACCGTCAATGACGGTGTAACCCATTCCGGCCCCGTCTAGTCCAGAAGGAACGATCTAAAGTGGGCCACCTTGCACAATAAAATGTTGTGAGCTATATACACTATATATAAGCTACAGTACATATAGAAGCGATATCCACCCTAGGAATACCAACCTATTTACCAGAAAGAATCCAAAACGGTGAGGAATTGACAGAGAAGAAGCAATTTTTGTTGAACTGCTCATTAAGGCTTAATTAGTCCATCACTTCATTAATAGTTGTAATTAAGCAAATCTGGGTAGAAGTTATATGCACCCTAGATACCCCTACCTTCATACCAGAAAGAATCGAAATCGGTGAAGAATTGAGGGAGAAGAAGCGATTTGTATGGAAAGTGCTCATTAGGGCTTAATTACTCCATATCTTCATTATTAATTGCAATTATGCAAATTTGGGTAGAAGCTACATGCACCTCTGGCAGACCTACCTTCCTGCCAAAAAGAATAACAAGAGTGCTCTAAGGGCACAATATCCTCCGCTGGCAACTATGCCATAACTCTGGTAAAATACAACTGAATTCAACGAAATTGCAATGTGCGTATTACTGACATATAACAAAGAATCCTGCCAAGTTTCATGAAATTCCTCCAAAAACTGAGAAAGGAGTCGATTTCAGAAGGTGAGTATCCTTCCCGGGACGGACTGACGGACAGACAGACATCGCCACAACATCATCCCCCTTCGGGCCTTTCGGCCAGCAGGGCATAAAAATTGTGAGGGAAGTTGATTTCAGAAAGCAAGCACACCTTGATGAAATTGGCAAAGTACAAGTTTGTTAATAATCAAGGGCATAACTCTGGTAAAATTTGCCCAAATTAAATGAAATTTCAATATGCGTACAACTGTTATATAACAAAGCCTTCTGCCAAGTTTGGTGAAATTCCTCCACAAATTGTGAGACGAGTTGATTCCAGAAGAACCTACACCCTCATGAAATTGTCAAAGCACAAGTTATTTAATCAAGGGTCAAAACTCTGGTAAAATTTTCATAAACGAAATTAAATCGCAATATGCGTATTACCGTCATATAACAAGGCCTTTTGGCAAGCTTCAAGAAATTCGTCCAAAAGTTGTGAGAGGAGGTGATGTCAGAAGGCGAGCACACCTTCATGAAATTGTGAAAGTACAAGGTTGTTAATCAAGGGCCACAACTCTGGTAAAATGCAACCGAATTGAACAAAATAAGAATATGCGTACTACCTACATATAACAAAGCCTTTTGCCAAGTTTTGTGAAATTCCTCCAAAAATTGTGAGAGGAGTTGATTTCAGAAGGAAAACACACTCTCATAAAATTGTCAAAGTATCATTTTGTTAATCGAGAGCTGTAACTCTGGTAAAATGCAACCGAATTGAACAAAATTGAAATATGCGCATTATAGACATATAACAAACAATCCTGCCAAGTTTCATGAAATTCCTCCAAAAATTGTGAGAGGAGTTGATTTCAGAAGGTGAGCACCCTTCCCGGGAAGGACGGACATCACCACAACATAATCCCCTTTTGGGCCTTTCGGCCAGTGAGGGATAAAAATTGGTGAAGAACTAAGAGAGAAGAAGCAATTTACGTGAAATGTGGATGATGCTGGATGGATGACGGACAACACATGATGACATAAGGTCATTGGCCTGTTGGCTGGATTAGCTAATCATAGCTATCTTTTTTTATAGGTTTTAAATTGAGTTGCTATGGCTAGTCTTGCTGGATTGAACTGGCCATTGTAATGAAAGCTCCATATGGGATAAATCCTCACACCTTATATTGAAATCAGCCACAGTATCATGATTGTGGTTTTTAGTCAATAACTAAAAGATATAAAAGAACTGTCATAACGTCTTGTCACAATGTTTCTGGGTAAGCGACCAAATAGAGCGGCCCGCCAATTAATCAGGGTTTGCTTACGGGTTGCACAGACTACTTGACTAGTCAACTAATACATTCACAATTTACTGCTCTGAAGACGTTGGCTACTTGAGAACGTGGGGAAAAAAACAATAGCAGACTGTAAGGAGATTCAGAAAATATTTCAGACTAGAAATTTTCCAGTCAACTATTTAACACGACACTGGGAAAAGTCCTTTTGTTCATTTTCTTTAGCTTTAACAGGCCTTGATATCACTTTACTGGAAAGGTGAACGTTCCATTGAACGTTTCGTTAAAAATCTCAGAGACTTTGCTGTTGAAATAGAATCCATCATTCATCATTAAGCTAGAAGGAGCTTAACCCTTTGGTGACTGACCCCTTGAAAATGGTTCCTCCAGGAACGATGACGTTTCAGTTGTCAAGACAACGGAAAAACTAAAATACAAAAACAGAAAGATACGTCACAATGCTCTTGTGCACAAAACAAAATGCTCTTGTATTTGTATTTTAGTTTTTCCGTTGTCTTGACAACTGAAACGTCATGGTTCCTGGAGGAACCATTTTCAAGGGGTCAGTCACCAAAGGGTTAATTAATGAATCAACAAGTTCAGCTTAGCTGGGAGCATTTTAACCATTGGAATATAATGTCCTTAAATAATGTCATGATACACAGATACCTAAAAATCACAGAAACTGGAAATGTAAATAGTAGCCTGAGTATGCCTGGTAACTGAAGTGCAGTTGGATCAATTCTTTGCTCCACAAATGAAACAAAGCGATGGCCTGAAACACATTTGGCTTTAAGTACGGAAAAAAATGACTAGCCAGCTACTTTTTTGAATTGCAAGTTCGTAAAAAACTTAGTCATGCAATCCACTAGTGTTCATCCGACATCTTGCATGTGCTACTATTTTACTTGTAAACTATTTTCACACACCTCCAAGATCCCAGGTTAGCTAGCTACTAGAGCCCGACTGATAAATTGACGAGCCGGTATGAGCTAATTACCTCACCCGCGATGGAGTAAGCAGAGCAAGGTATTGTAATCAGTGCGGTTTGTTTGTTTGGTTGCCAATAGACAGATGTTTACTATTATGAGCATATAGGAACTCCCATAGGGCCTTTCATTTGGCACCATGACCGTTGACCTTGAAAGGTCAAACTGAAGGTCATGGGTTTTCAAAGGGCTATAACTTTAAAATGGTTCATGATAGACAGATGTTTACCATTATCAGCATATAAGAAGCCCCATATGGGCTTTCAGTTGCCGCCAGGACTTTTGACCTTGAATGACTTTGAAATGTCAAACTCAAGGTCATGGATTTTCATAGGACTATAACCTGACAGCTGTTGACTGAGAAATATTACCATTATCAACATATAGGTATAAAATAAGTGCTGCCGGGTGAGGTTTGTTTGCACCCTGCAACCCCACTGTTGGCAACACACGTTTACAATTCCACAAATCCCAACAATCAGCTGACCCAAGCAGACAAGTATAATAATCAGATTTTTTTTTATACATTTGACTCTTATTGAAACTTTAATATATTTTGTTGAACTTTTGTGCAAAAGTACTCTATATGATAATAAAACAAGTTTATTTTAAAACTGCATTATATCATGCATTATGTCAAAATTCTTTATTTTTGTTCTATGTTTCTGAAAAAAAAAAAAAAGAAAAATATCTGCCAATATACACTCACCAGCCACTTTATCAGGAACTTGTTCCTGAGTCTAAGATTCCTGTTCTTGGCTGCAGGAGTGGAACCCAATATGGTCTTCTGCAATTGCATGCTGAGATGCTTTTCTGCACACCACGGTTGTAAAGAGTTGCTATGAGTTGCTATATCCTTCATGGGAGCTCAAACTACCTCAGATCTGGCCATTTCCCTCTGACCTCTCTTATCAACAAGGCGTTTGTTTCCACCCACAGAACTGTCAGTCACTCATGCAATGTTTTTTTTTGTTTTTCGCACCATTCTGTGTAAACTCTAGAGACTGCTGTGTGTGAAACCCCCAGGAGATCAGCAGTTTCTGAAATACTCAAACCAGTCTGTGGCAGCAGGGGCGTGGTCAAGCATCGGTCTGTGAGCGGAGGGCGGAGTCAGGGAAGGTAAGTGGCAGAATCACTGCACCTGAAGTCTATTAACGTGTGTTTGTGTGTCTTCCCCAGTGACCGCGCCCTATTTAAAGAGAGAGAGAGAGCAGAGGAGGAGAGCTCTCTCCCCAGCCAGATGACCTGTGTGTGTGTGCCCGTGTGTGACTGGGAGACAATTAGATAAGCTGAAAAGCTGAATAAATATTGTTTGTGAACTCAGTTCTGGCCTGCCGTCCTTCTGTGCTCCTCCCACTCATACGAACTGTCACAGTGGTGCTGAAACCCGGGACCGGAGCACAGAAAAGAACAGCCCCACGGAGTCCTCCCCCTTCGCGGACCTGGACCACGCCCCCGCTGCCACACAGTCCATCTGGCTCAAACCAACACCCATGCCACAGTGAAAGAAAGTCACACTTTGAGATCACAATTTTTCCCATTCTGATGTTTGAATGAAGTGAAGATTAACTGAAGCTCTTGATTTGTGTCTGCATGATTTTATGCATTGTGCTGCTGTCAAGGGATCGGCTGATTAGAGAACCGCCTAAAACAGCAGATGGATGGGTGTTCCTAATAAAGTAGCTGGTGAGTATCATTATCAGTCTTAAAAATCCTGTATCGATCAGACTCTACTAGATACCTTGTGTCTGTATCCTTATTCTAGGTCTTCAGTGTGTGTCGGATATTTCCTGCTTTGGCCCACTTCTTGCCTGGATTCATCCAGAGCTCCGTTTGTGCTGTGATTCAGTATTATCATGGTCTAATTCCTACATATATACTATAATGTGCGTACTATACGACTAGATTGCTATATCATATAAACAAAACATGTGAAGGAAAGAAACGATTTCTCTGCTGGACAACTTTTCATACATATAACCACAAAGACGCACATTGTATCTGACTCAATGGTATCCGGTTATTTAGCACAAAAGTCTTTTAGCACAAGTTCTAAAGTATCTTGGCACAACTCTATTTCTTTAGCACAACTCTGGATTATGGTCACAATAATCGAGAAAAAAAAATACTTATCTTGATATAGGAAGGGGTTTATTATGATTGCTTAAGGACTGGAAGCCAGAATTTCTGCTGTTGTGCATGTTATGGATCAGTTGTTGATCCCTGAAACATGGACTGAAAATCTGATTCTTTGGTGTCTTTGGATATTTATAGTTAAGCCATAACAAACCTTGAATTGTGGGCACCTTCATAGATAACTTCAGTTACTTCTGATCATATCACAAGTTCAACTGACTGTCAATAATTACGCGTTTGCCGAATTAATTAACTGGGGGATTATGTCCCTAATATATGGCATAATTTAAGCTTAGCACTTTAATAAAGACAAAACAAACCTGGAAGTTGGCTGTCGCGGTGTACTGTGTCAGGGTACGTGCTGTGTTAAATAATTTGGAGGGAGGATTGGTGACTTACAGTGGTGCTTGAAAGTTTGTGAACCCTTTAGAATTTTCTATATTTCTGCATAAATATGACCTAAAACATCATCAGATTTTCACACAAGTCCTAAAAGTAGATAAAGAGAACCCAGTTAAACAAATGAGACAAAAATATTATACTTGGTCACTTATTTATTGAGGAAAATGATCCAATATTACATATCTGTGAGTGGCAAAAGTATGTGAACCTCGAGGATTAGCAGTTAATTTGAAGGTGAAATTAGAGTCAGGTGTTTTCAATCAATGGGATGACAATCAGGTGTGAGTGGGCACCCTGTTTTATTTAAAGAACAGGGATCTATCAAAGTCTGATCTTCACAACACGTTTGTGGAAGTGTATCATGACACGAACAAAGGAGATTTCTGAGGACCTCAGAAAAAGCGTTGTTGATGCTCATCAGGCTTGAAAAGGTTACAAAAGCATCTCTAAAGAGTTTGGACTCCACCAATCCACAGTCAGACAGATTGTGTACAAATGGAGGATATTCAAGACCATTGTTACCCTCCCCAGGAGTGGTCGACCAACAAAGATCACTCCATGAGCAAGGTGTGTAATAGTCGGCGAGGTCACAAAGGACCCCAAGGTAACTTCTAAGCAACTGAAGACCTCTCTCACATTAACATTAGCCAATGTTCATGAGTCCACCATCAGGAGAACACTGAACAACAATGGTGTGCATGGCAGGGTTGCAAGGAGAAAGCCACTGCTCTCCAAAAAGAACATTGCTGCTCATCTGCAATTTGCTAAAGATCATGTGGACAAGCCAGAAGGCTATTGGAAAATGTTTTGTGGACAAATGAGATCAAAATAGAACTTTTTGGTTTCAATGAGAAGCATTATGTTTGGAGAAAGGAAAGCACTGCATTCCAGCATAAGAACCTTATCCCTTCTGTGAAACATGGTGGTGGTAGTATCATGGTTTGGGCCTGTTTTGCTGCATCTGGGCCAGGACGGCTTGCCAACATTGATGGAACAAGGAATTCTGAATTATACCAGCAAATTCTAAAGGAAAATATCAGGACATCTGTCCATGAACTAAATCTCAAGAGAAGGTGAGTCATGCAGCAAGACAGCAACCCTAAGCATACAAGTCGTTCTACCAAAGAATGGTTAAAGAAGAATAAAGTTAATGTTTTGGAATGACCAAGTCAAAGTCCTGACCTTAATCCAATCGAAATGTTGTGGAAGGACCTGAAGCGAGCAGTTCATGTGAGGAAACCCACCAACATCCCAGAGTTGAAGCTGTTCTGTACGTAGGAACGGGCTAAAATTCCTCCAAGCTGGTGTGCAGGACTGATCAACAGTTACCACAAATGTTTAGTTGTAGTTATTGCTGCACAAGGGGGTCACACCAGATACTGAATGCAAAGGTTCACATACTTTTGCCACTCACAGATATGTAATATTGGATAATTTTCCTCAATAAATAAATGACCAAGTATAATATTTTTATCTCATTTGTTTAACTGGGTTCTCTTTATCTACTTTTAGGACTTGTGTGAAAATCCGATGATGTTTTAGGTCATATTTATGCAGAAATATAGAAAATTCTAAAGGGTTCACAAACTTTCAAGCACCACTGTAGGCTACTATCATACTGTCTCGTACCTTGCCACGTAAGCGGCGTGTGGGTCAAATGCCAAGAAATGAGGCGTATTTTGTCCAAAATTAAAGTCCTGTGACATACACGGCGTAAGTGTGACGTTTCTGTACATTCCTGTGGCGTATCTGGGGTTTGTATGGGGTTCAAGGGACATAAAGTTATGGCGTACTGAGGCATATGCGTGGCGTATGATGCGTTGCCGTGGCATAACCGTTTCGTTGTTTTCGTTGGCGTAGCATTTCATTCTTACGTGTGACATTGCTGCTGCGTACCTGTGGCGTTCACAGGTGGGTATAAAAGGGGGCCCCATGTTGCGTTCGTTGTCATTCGTCACAGTCAAGAAAGCATCATGCCAGCGAAGAAGTCAGGACCCAAGAAGAGCAAGGGAAGAGGGAAGACATCAGCCGCATCCACCCAGAGCCAATTTCATCAGACACGTCAACTAAAGCGTTCGCACGGCGTAATCGGTGTTCGAGCAACGCTCCTACTGTATCAGCTTTCGTTTTTACGGCGTACACGTGACATATGTGTGACATATCAAAGCTGCTACGTATGTGCTACGGATTTTTAAGTGTGAACTTAAAAATACGCCACACCCTGGCGTACAAGGAGATCATGTTACGCATCCTAGAGTATTAGCTACGTAAGCTGGCGATGCTGTGACATTCCTTTCTTACTGCCACGCACAATATCCTGATACGCCGTACATACGCAAAGCTGAAACGCCAATGTATGAACCAAGCATAACATACGGGCTACATCAAACATGGTGGTTTCAAGATGGCGGAGTGGGGAAATATAATCGCTCGTTTTCGATCGGAATCTCGGCAACTTTCATTAAAAAATCCATCAAACATCTTTCAACATGGATTCATAATAAAGATGAAATGTTCTTGGATCTTGTGCTGAAGAACTTAGAGTTGTGCTAAGAGACTTCAGAACTTGTGCTAAAAGACTTTTGTGCTAAATAACCGTAAACCGACTCAACACGTGGATCTCTACAGCCTCGTACAGACTCGACAGCATGCTGATTACTCAAGCAGCACAAGCTTGAGAAGTTGGTGAAGTACTGTATTTTCCATTTGAATATTTTTACATCACAAATGGAACCATCATAGATGTTAAATATGGCAAAGCAGAGATTCACACCAAAACCTTGAATGACATTATGGAGAGATAATGAGTTGAATGTATTGTAGGTAAATGAAATCTAGGTTATACAGTAGCTCACCAATAAGCTACATAAATTCACACACACACAGATATTAGTGTGTAACATTTCATCTTTGTGTACATGAGGTGATTTTTTTTCCACTAATTGTTAGATAAGATGCTTGCTATGACAGATTTGTTGATGCATATACGAGGGTAAATCAAAAAGTTCTAAGACAAATTGAAAAAAATCTTTATTTATGAAAGCAACAAAGCTATTTCTCTACATATCCTCCATTTAAGTCGAAACACTTCTGCAAGCGATGTTTCCATCAGAGAATTCCTTCTTTGTAGAATTCTAGGGGATGTCTTTCACACTTTTTGAAATTATAACATCTGTCTTAGAACTTTTTGACTTACCCTCGTACATGTATACATGCTGTACTTCAAAAATCTGGCGATACAATTTAGCATTTAACAAAGAAATTTAGCAAAGAAATTCTCAGGTACGTATGAACATTTCGGAAAGCTAGGCATCTCCAAACCTTGTGTTAGTGACCAAAAGGTTGTGAGAACTGCCAAGAAGTCACTGTTGGACTCTTGAGCAAATTGCTCTCTCAGCTACATATTTGGTTTGGATGAACTGTTTGTCATTAAGTAGCCAGTTCTAGTCCTGGGGTTCCTCAAAGGGTCTTGATACGCTGGTTAAAAACAATCCATATAATTAGGAGACTGACCCGTGTATGTTGCGTTCATTTTTCATTTTTTTGGAAAAAAAAAATCAATTTCAGTGTAACAATATACCGCATTGTATCATTTAATTTCTTTCTAATTGAGCAATATCCTGTGATCAAGACTGCAGTTATACTCTGATTTGGTGTAGGCACGAACCTACAGGCTAGTCACAGCCACGCCGAAATGCAATATCACCACATGATTACGAGTGTGATATTGCTTTTTGTTCTAAAAACAAGAAAATAATATCGAGTAACTGACATTTCAGACACAATATGTCCGATTATTACACATACAGGACACTTTTTCGGTGGAATAAAAAATGTCTTCTATTCCCTTCTAGTGGGTTTCATTCATCTGGTTTGATAGCATGCAATATTGTTAGCATATCGCTTATCCTACGTGTATTACATCACTCTACCCAAAGGAGAATGAACGTTGAATATGGTTTACGATATTGCATGGCTGTCAAGACAACATGACGTCACACGTGGAAGACGTAAAACTTCCGCGCTAGCGAGCAACTGTGACAATTTGTAAACAAACATGGCCACCAGGTTTGCTTCGGTAGATAAATACAGAAGATTTTGAGAGAATTTTGAAAGAAAAAGACGTGTTGAACACCTGAAAGGAATATGTATATTAATAATAATAATATTGGCTGGCTTTTTTTCGTGGTATATCAGATATATTCTATTCAGCTAGCAGGACATTATCATATCTGATATACCACTCAGTGCCAGCCAATATTATTTAAATGTTCTGGCCTGAGTTTCCCAAAAAAATCGCAGCACAAAGATCATTGTTAAATGGTAGAGCGAGCAGCACAATGAACACTCTCTCTCCTAGTTAAGATGCTCTTAGCATTAAGAGGCTTTGGGGAAACCCACCCCTGTTTAGTTTTGCTCCACTAGTGGAAATACAGTAGATCATGAAGAAGGTGCTTCTGGTGAAATTGGTGTCCCTTCTTTGTTTTCATCTTCATCTGACAAGCTTTCATATTTCACATCAAAAGGTACAGTATATTCCTGGAATATCTTGGAACGCCGTTCTTCCCGTGCCACCCCTCTGCTTGCTGACCTGCACTGGCTACCTGTTGCAGCTTGCATCAAATGTAAGACATTGGTGCTTGCTTACCAGGCTGCCAAGGGGTTAGGGCCAGCATACCTCCAGAGTCTGATCCACTCCTACATGCCGTCCAGATCCCTACGCTCCACTACTACTGATCGCCTGGCCCCTCCTCCTCCTCTCCACTCCTGCCCAACCCGCTCAAGACTACGGTCTGTCCTGGCTCCCTTTTGGTGGAATGACTTTCTCATTGAGGTCAGAACTGCTGACTCCCTGACCACCTTCAAGCGCAGACTGAAGACTCACATCTTCTTCCCTGTCCACTATGTAATCGCATCGAGGTCTAGACCAACCCACACTGTGTACTGTCTAGCCTGGGGTTAGCCATTTGAGTTCTCCATTTAGTTATACTTTATATGGCTGGTTTGTTTCCTTGGCTGAGTATTGAAACTTCAACAGAATATTTCACGAGGTATTGCTGTCACTTGTTCAGTTGGCACTAGAACTTTCGTGTCTAGTAGTTCAGCACTTCATGTACCTGATTTCTGCACTTGTTGCATGTCGCTCTGGATAAGAGCATCTGCTAAATGCCATGTAATGTAATGTAATGTAATAAAACAATAAAAATGTAAACTTAATTATTTAAAAAAAGTAGCTTCTTCATCTTTATATCAAATCAAGAGAGGCTATAGATTTTGTTTTTTTAAATATACTGTGTATGCTTCTCCAGAGCATGCCATTTTTCACAAGCTAATACACTATCATACTCAAGGGCGTTAATACAATTGCATGTGCGCTACCATCATATAAAGACACACACGCTCATGCAATGCTGCATTAAAGTGTACATAATGCCTTATTGTAATGCTTTAAAATGACTATATATCATTAGTAACAACCAAAATGGATTAATAAAGCAGGGGGGGAAATAATATTAATTATTTGTTATTTTATTATCAAGCACAAAACTATCGATAAATCGCGGCATCCGGATCCCGGAAAAAGGCAGCCTTGCCCCAGGGCTAATCTCGCATGACGTCACACGTGGAACCCCGGTTATCTGGGTCATTTCGGTTCATCTGACTCCGAGCTTATTTACTTGCTGAAATTGGATATTGTTGTTGGAATCTTACAAAAATAACGATGTAAAAGTGCTGAGTTGTGTTTGGATGTTCAAATCCATGTACAGCAGGACATTCAGTTCACCAATTTCTGAGAAATGACACTAGTCTAATGCGACACTGGGTGGGGTTTGTACAAAGGAAGCGGGCAGATTTCGTGTCACCTACTAATAATAAATCTGATTCATCAAGTGTTCATCACCACCAGAACGATCACATGGGAATTACTGGAGCAAAAAAGAAACCCATTGATTTAATAATGACATTTGGACAGTTTGTCGATTCCCCTCTTATCGCCCACTTCATATTTTCTTTCAATAATTACACTGAATAAGTAGAAGTTTTAAAGATTATACTTCTGCATTTATTGAGGTCCATGTAAATATTTTCCCAATATTTTGCAGTGGCCAGCTTAGAATAAAAATCCACAAACCAATCTGTTTCCAGTCCTCTCTGGCTGGTGGTGCGCTATCGGTGGTGAGCGGGACTGTCGTGAACTGAATGAACTGGCATCTGTTTCTCGTCTTGGGGACTTGAAAAGATAACCATTTACAACGGAATATCCTTGATAATCATCTGCTCCTTCATCCGACATACAAGAATCGGAATCACTATCAGAATTCTCTCCAAAACGTGATTCCATATTGAGACTGGTCTAACCACTGCTGCGCACGGGAACGGAATTAATACTTGGATTGTTACACGTCTGACGTCACACACCCCTTCAGGATCTTCCAGTTCAGTCTCAGGAGATTCCGTGAAAATCGGCTGATTTTATTGATTTTCCATCAATTTATGGCCTTTTGGATCAGCTATGGTTCGAAAACACATGGTCAATCAACATAATGATTGTTGGTTTGTACAAGGAAAAAAGTGTGGTTCAGGGACATTACATTCGCTTTAAGACAACATTTCCTGTCTGTTTAAATCCAGGTGAAAGACACATTCAAAACCACATTTGAACTCCAGAGAGCTGGGTGAATTCAGACACGCCCTCTTGAAAGTCACACTCGGGTTGCCAGGTTATGCCAAATAGCTTGAGTTGTGAAACATAGTTGCATTTCGAAACTTTTTGAGCTATTTTCAATCTATGTGTGCAGGTTTTTTAATTGTATTTGGCTGTAAATTTTGCAGAGACCTGGCAACCCTGCACACCAGCAAAAGCTTAGTCATAGAGCTCATGCTTATTTAGTAATGTTGATTTTTTTTTTTTACATTTTAACATACAGATTTTGTTTCATAATGATGAATGCAGCATACACGGACCACAACTACACCAAAATTCTGATTTCCATCACCCTCTGGAACACAATCACAATTTTTTGTCCCAGGTTTCATATCTCAAATCTGATTTTATTGCATCTTGGGCAACTCCAGGCTTGAGGAACCCTGATGTTCTACCAGGTAGGAGGACGACAGGTAGGTAAAGACAGACACGGGTGTGGAAAGCTCTACCTGAGTTCCATCTGCTGATGATGAACAGGCTGACTGTGTCTTGTTCGAGGTAAGGTGAGAAAATGACTGCGGTAGGATTGAGAGAACAGAGAGGAGAGGAGGAAAGGATGAGGAGAGATGGAAACTGGAGGTAGAGATGTGGAAAACGGGACAGAGTGGTCCAGTCGAAGAGAGATGGCTAACTGGCTCTCGAATCCCCCAAATGACAACATTAAGAGAGAGACGGATTCACATCACTCCATTACTGCAGAGCTAATGCAATATAATGCATTATAGCTGAGTTATAATACATTTAGTGTATATATATATATATAGAGAGAGAGAGAGAGAGATAGATGCAAATCCATTTCGATGGCAGAATTAATCACTGAACATTACAGTCGAGTTGTTCTTTCCTTTGAAAATGCAGTTATACTTCGGTGATTAAAAACAAATTTCACAAAGAAACAATAATACAAAAATATATGAGCACATTTTGCTCCCTGAGACAGATTATAAATGCACCCTCAAGGAGCTCATTATGAATTTTCAACGTACGCCACTAGGTCTTCGAACTAAATGCAGAAAGTACAGTCTTGAAGGTGAAAAAAAATGGTAGGAAATAAATTTATTCAGAAAGCACAGAAAACCTGATCGTTAACAAAATATATAACTCAATATTAATGTGAAGTAATTACATTTACAAATGTTTACACTCTCTTCAGTACCTTCCTGGTTCCCTGGTGAAAAAAAAAAAGTGTGCTAAATTGCTGTGGTGGTACCTTTAAGAGTATCTTTTTGTATCTTGAATATTTTTGAATCTTTAAAACATATATTTCACTTATAGATTTAGTGTACATTTAAAAAAAGAATGTTATGTATATACAGTTGTGGTCAGAAGTTTACATACAGTGACATGAATGTCATCCTGGATATGAATGTCATGGCAATATTGGGCTTTCAATAATTTCTCTGAACTGTTCGTTTTCTGTGGCAAAATGCTTGTACAACATATTTCTTTAATAGTAAAAGAAACCCATGAATTTGGTGCAGAAGTTTTAATTTATTTTGGGTTTTCTGAAATCAACATAGGGTCAAAATTATACATACAAGGTCAAAAATTTACATACGCTCGCGTAGATTATTAATTCGCAGGTCCTGAAACTTCCAAAATGTCTCTTATCTTGCCAAGGCCGAAGTCTCTTAACTTCCTGTTAGTGATCATGATTGACTACAGCTGGTAGCTTCTCTGTGCCTTCATAAAAAGGGTTTGTTTACAGCACTCATTGGATTGACTAACACACAGTAAAATGGGAAAGTCCAAGGAGCTCAGTGCAGATCTGAGAAAGAGGATTGCAGATGTACACAACTCAGGGATGTCTCTTAGAGCCATTTCTAAACAACTGCAGATCCCAAGGTCAGTTCAAACAATTGTCTGTAAGTTACTGGGAGGTATAGTCGCTTTGCTTCAAGAAAACCCAAACTGTCACCCTCAGCTGAAAGGAAATTGGTTTGGATGGCTAGGAACAACCCAGGAACCACCATGGCACAGCCCTGCCATGAACTGGAAGCTGATGGATCACTGTCTACAGTTCAGAGAATTTTATATCACCATGGACTAAGAGGCTGCTATCCAAGAAATAACCCCCGCTCCAAAATTGACACCTTGAAGCTTAACTAAAGTTTGCAACTGACCACATGGACAAAGAAAAAGCCTTCTGGAGGATAGCTGTATGGTCAGATGAAACAAAGATTGAGTTGTTTGGCCACAATGACCAGCTTGTGGTGGTGGTAGGATCATCATGCTCTGGGGCTGTTTTGCTGCCAGTAGAACTGGTTCATTGCACAAAGTGGAAGGAATAATGAAGGAGGACTACCTCAGAATTCTTCAGCATAACCTCAAACCATTGGAAACTTGAACACGGGTTGGGAGTCACAACAGGACAATGAACCCAAACATGCATCAGAGCTGGTTGTGGAGGATAAAGCAGGCTAACATTAAGCTTAAAACAAGTCCTGACTTCAACCCTATTGAAAATAAACAGACCATGCTTATAAGTCGAGTCCATGCCAAGAAAAAAAAACAAATTTAATTGAACTCTACCAATTCTACCATGAAGAGTCATGAAATATCCAACCAGAATTCTGCCAGAAGCTTGTTCATGGTAAACAAAAAATGTTTGGTCAAGGTGACTCTTACAAAGAGACATTTTACACAAATATTAGATGTGCTGTATGTAAATTTTTGACCAGGTATGTATACTTTTGACCCTCTGTTGATATCAGAAAACCCAAAGAAAATTGTGCACCAAATTCTAGTGTTTTTTTTTAAAGATGTATGCTGTACAATCATTCTGCCACAGAAAAAGAACAGTTCAGAGAAAATCACTGAAAGCCCAAATATTGCCATGACATTCATATCCAAGATGACTCATGTCATTGTATGTAAACTTCTGACCACAACTGTAACTGGACTGTAATTGCCTTGAAGAGCTTTAAGAGCACTTTTGTAAGTTAGAAATAGAAAATTTAATCAAATTACAAAAGGTGTACTCTTCATGGTACCACCCTAGCAACAAGGAAAACATAGTGCAGTGTATCACTAAAGCCTTAGCCGGTGTCTGAAAATGCATACTTCCATACTATTCGTATGCAAACAGAAGTATGTAGGCTGTCCGAATACTCAGTAGGTAATGAATAGGAGTTGAAAGGCACCTGGATGATCTACTACATCTGTAATATGCAAACAGATCACATCACGCTACACTACACTATGGGGACTCTGAATAACCAAAGAAGAATTCCCTCAGAAAAAAAAATAGAAAGACGAAGGCTGTCTGAAGCCAATCCAGTTGTTGCAGCGGTGTACAAATGTGTCAGGAATTGTTTAAACATTCTTGCAACTGCAGAAATAAATAAAGGATATTAAATATGTATAGAGGTTACGCGAAGATATGAAGTTTATCTTCGAGTGGTGAACATATTCACGAGAGAGTGAAGCGAAGACTGATGGGTCCGTCTCAGAAACTGGTCTCTCATTTGGGACATTATGGTAAAAAAATACATTCTCTAATTTTACTAGTTTTTTGCATTTACCTAACACTCAATGTTTCTTTTGTCATGTTGAATAAGAATAAAGATAGTATCTTGCTTTATCTGGCCTCCACTGTGGAAAGTTTTTTTGATTACAATTCAAATGCTTTTGTAAAATTGATTTACAAATAAAATAACTCCATCATGAAGAATTAAAGCCCCTCCTTCACAGATGAGTGAAAATATTGAATAAATTTCCTCTTTTTGATTGCTTGGGTTAAAAATGCCAAGTTATGATGACTGAATTGATTACTCACTTAAATATGAATAATATGATGCGTTTTGGGTATTTGATATGGCGAAATAGGACACAATGGAAAAATCAAGAACACACCGGAAAGATGAGAATAACGGCGCTGGTAAAAGAACAGCGACTGTACCGGCTGAAGGTCGCGCGGGTCTCTGCTGCGGCGCGCGAGCAACAGGACATCACTACCGCACCGGACGGAGCGCGAGGCGGGGGCGGGGCAAAATGACTGGTCGTAGATTCTATCAAAAATTCGATCTAAATTGACCATGGTTGCAAAATATTGGCCAAAAATACACAAACACTACGAAATATGAAAGTAAGATGAAAAAGAAACATTCTATTGCCTTATACTGCAAGACTAAAACAAAATAAAACTGTCAAAACTCACCTTTTCAGTGATAACGTCCGAACAGATCACCCGCGTAACAGAAAGACCGCAAATGGAAGCACGATCAACTTCTAACTGTTGGAGTGGAAAATTCCATTCTACACATGCAAATTGTTAATGTATGTCCTTCCCCGCACACAAATAACACGCTACGGTAAAAAAATAGACCACAACAGCTTTTCTGCTGTGCATGCACAGAATCATCTCTTCGTCTGCTGTGAAAGAGAAAGACGAGGCTAATCCAGTGCTACTGCTAGGATTAGCTACGCTATCATTAAGCACAATATAAATAAACTGAAAACTGAAACTAAAGACGCATTGAATACCCGAAAGGCTACCAAAACTTCATTAGATATTCTTCACGCATATTTACAAGAAAAAAACATACCAACGGACATCGAAAAACTGGAAAAGAGACACATCGGAGATGTAAAACTTCCATGCTAGCGACTGACTGTGACAACATGACAACAGCTGTAGGTCACTTCACTGCCGCGCTAACAGCGCCAATTCATGGGTAAGCTAGCATTGGCCTTCTAGCATGCTGATATACTGATATGAAGAGAGTGTGTATGTATAATAATAATAATAATAATAATAATGGCTGGCGTTTTCTTGTGGTATATCAGATATATTCCATTCAGCTACTAGTCTTCGACTCGTTCAATATCATGCTAGCTGAATGGAATATACCTGATAGACCACTCAATGCCAGCCAATATTATTTAAATATGTCACTCAGATCTGCGATGTAGTTTGTCTAAAAAATGTGAGTTTTTCAACACGAGAAGAAAAACTTCATATCTTCAAGCCAACATGTGATTTTCTTTTTATTATATCGACGCATTCCCAAACAAAAAGTACCCAAATTTATCAAAACAATTAATCGATTTCCTCACGAGTGAGATATAGAGATTTATGTCACGGTTTTGGATCTCCATGTCCCGGATGTAACGTGTATGAAAAATACGAATGGTGTATATATTTAATTTTGTGGCGTACGTGGGTATACATTATCTGTGAACATCCAGGTCAAAGGATGTAAGATGACGGCAAAGTACGTGTAAATTGTGTCCTTACTATTCGCTCGCATACTCATAAAAGCTACTACAGTTACGATTGAGTCATAGGCACTTCACCATCAGTAGTACATACTGAGAATTCGGATGCAACCTTACTCTAATTAAAAACTAATTACAAAGTACAACAGCAGTTGTTGACTTAAGGTCTTCAACTGGGTACATTTTAAAGATGCACAAAGGTATGAAAGAAAAATATATAGTATAACAGGAGTGTGGAAATCAGCATGCTAGCAAACGCTTCTGAAACCCACCCCGCTGCACTATGCACATCAGCCGAGGTGAGGTCTAGCTGTTAGTAGTAGGAACAACATTTGTAGACAGATTAATCCACTTGAAAAGACAAAACTGAGCAAAATACAGTGCAGCTAACTCTTCTGCTAACATTTAAATATAAAACAGAAGACATTAGCCAGACTCGGATAATATCAATTTACATGTGATGCAAAATCTGAAGGCCACATGTCATAGCCTAAGTATGAGTCAAAGACTCATTGCTGGTTTGTTCCACACAGCTTGCCAACTGTGTTAAATAACATTAGCTAATACTTTAAGCCTCATAATTACATTTCCATGTGACCAAAACATGGTCATGCTAATGAATATCTGATTTGTCCCACCCTGTAAGGGTATAGAGATGCACCCTTGAAGGTACTACCCCAGAAATGCTTACTTTCTTATTTTCTTGCAGTTTAAGACAGCTTTGGCACCAACAAAAATATCAGTACAAGCACACAAATGTTTAGACATTTGAAATGGTAGCAAAGGATAAGCAGATCATTTTGAAGACAGTGTAGCAATGCATCATCCTGCATTTAGGAGTAGATTATCCTTATTATTATTATTATTTATACCCAAATATGCAACAGCAACAACAAATGAAGGCTAAAGTAATTGCTTGACTTAAACAGTGTCCACACCAGAGTTAGCAAATGTTAGCATTTTGCGGTGAATGAAAAAAAGAAGTTACCATACCTCTGAGGAGGGGGGACGCTGGGTGAGCGTGAACGTGCCCGGTTAATGTCCACCGATCGTGAGCAGTGATTGGATGAGAGGACCTGCTCGGGCACAGACAGGGTAGAGCTTTGGAGGTCACGGCCATTTTGTCTGTAGTCTGTTGTGAGAATATGGGATAAAGTGTCAGTGATTAAGCAGCCAGGGTTAAAGGATAAATACATTTATTTCATCACAAATACCAACATCTGATACCACGCATTATATCGTGACCTAAATACATTGTCACACTAATGGATAGACGACAAACTGATGGTGGTCTGGCTGTATTTTGAAAATAATGTAAAAACAAAGCAGACTGCAAACTGTTCTCTGTGAAAATTTCAAGAGTACACTCTCTTGAGAGAATGTGCCCCCAGTATAAGGGACCTCATAAAAAATCAGCAAAAAACATAAAACTCAGCACAAGGAGCTCATTCCTTGCAACAGATGCTGGCTCGGCAAGAAAAAAAGAATGTCTATAGACAAGGCTAGGTCAGTAAAAATAAGAGCTCTTAGCCAGTTTGTTGCTCTGGACAATCAGCCAATCATCAATTGGTGATTGATAATGCAAAACAAAACATGAAAACACAAGAGCGCTCTGAGAGCACAATATCCCCCGCTGACAACTGTGCCATAACTCTGGTAAAATGGAACCGAATTGAACGAAATTGAAATAAGCGTATTACCGACATATAACAAAGAATCCTGCCAAGTTTGGTGAAATTCCTCCAAAAATTGTGAGAGGAGTTGATTTCAGAAGGAAAACACACTCTCATGAAATTGTCAAAGTATAATTTTGTTAATCAAGGGCTGTAACTCTGGTAAAATGTGACCCAGTTTAACGAAATTGCAATATGCGTATTACTGATATATAAAAAAGAATCCTGCCAAGTTTCATGAAATTCCTCCAAAAATTGTGAGAGGAGTTGATTTCGGAAGGTGAGTACCCTTCCCAGGATGGACAAGATGAATAGACATTGCCACAACCTAATCCCCCTTTGGGCCTTTTGGCCAGCAGGTGATAAAAATAGTGAAAGAGGTTGATTTCAGGAGGAAAACACTCTCGTGAAATTGTCAAAGTATAATTTTGTTAATCAAAGGCTGTAACTCTGGTAAAATGTGACTGAATTTAACGAAATTACAATATGCGTATTACCGACATATAACAATGCATTTCGCCAAGTTTGGCGAAATTCCTCCAAAAATTGTGAGAGGAGTTGATGTCAGAAGGCGAGCACACCTTCATGAAATTGTGAAAGTACAAGGTTGTTAATCAAGGGCCACAACTCTGGTAAAATGGGACCGAATTGAACAAAATAACAATATGCGTACTACTGACATACTGTATAACAGTGCATTTTGCCAAGTTTGGTGAAATTCCTCCAAAAATTGTGAGAGAAGTTGATTTCAGAAGGAAAACACACTCTCATGAAATTGTCAAAGTATCATTTTGTTAATCAAGAGCTGTAACTGGTAAAATGTAACCGAATTGAACGAAACTGTAATATGCGTATTACCGACATATAACAAAGAATCCTGCCAAGGTTCGTGAAATTTCTCCAAAAATTGTGAGAGGAGTTGATTTCAGAAGCTTCCCGGGATGAACGGACGGGTGGACATCGCCACAATATAATCCCCCTTCGGGCCATTCGGCCAGCAGGGGATAAAAAAACATACTTTACTTTTAACCCTTTGATGCAAAACATATGCACACCCCTTCTAATGCACAACATGGGTCAAAAATGACCCGCATTCATTTTCCAGGTTATTTCATGCTGACTGAGTTTTTCTTTGCTCTATCTTTTGAAATCAATTTATGATTGAATATTCCAAGTATTCTTTAAATATCTTGTTTTTAATTACCACAAATCATTAATTTAATTTTTTCTTTCCTACTTTATGAACAAAAATACATTTTATATTACTACACATGGGTCATCTAAGTGTGATTTAAAATTAAATGTCTTAATACTATAATAATAATAATAATTTGTTTCAAGTAATTACTTTAGCAGTGAATGGGGCCAGTTATTTATTTATTAACTATGTAGTTAGCTAAGCCAACTACAATAAAATTAGCTAACTAAAGTAGAATATGTCAACAGCTAGGTAGCTAATAGTACTGTAATTACTTGTAGCTTTCTGACAAGTAATCTACTCACTCTCAAGGTAACCTAAACATAATCAATTTTTTTCTAAGGTAATGTTAGAACAATTGAAAAACATTACTTCCATGTATTAGATGGGCAAAGGGCGCTGTGCTGAGCTGTGAAATGTCTGACACAAGCACAATTCACAGTTCCCACCAAACGCTGGAGTAAATGCATGCGGGTCGGTTCTGACCCATGTGTGTAAACTCGATGTAGAATTACAAAAGCTGTGCTTGTTCATAACTTAAGAAAGGAAAAATAAAAATGATGATTTGTGCTCAACAAAAACAAGATATTCACTGCATATTTGGAAAAGTAAATGACAAAATGAATTTATTTCAAAAGTATATCATAGAAACACTCAGCCATACATGAAATAACCTGGAAAATGAATGCAGGTCATTTTTGACCCATGTTGTGCATTAGAAGGGTAGTGATACAAAAAGGGTTTTTATTCAAAAAGTAAGAAAGGAAAAAATAAAATAAGGATGTATGATGGTATTCCTCAATTAACTTGTTTTTGATCATCATACATCCTTATTTTATTTTTTCCCTTTCTTACACTGTAAAAAAAGAATAGTTGAGAATACTTGAAATTTCAAGGCAACAGTCTGCATTAAGAATTTTATGTTTTGCCAACGATGTGCCCATGATAATCCAAACTATGATAAAACTGTTATCTTTATTAAGAATTCTTAATTAAGTCAATTTTCAATTCCTCATTCTGCCAACATAGATTTCTCTTTTTGCTGAACAGTGGCATTCACAGTAGTACAAAAAGGCAATTGAGGTTATCAGACTTTTTGGGGGGGCTTTTTTCACCTTTATTTGGATAGGACAGTGTAGAGACAGGAAATGAGCGGGAGAGAGGGACGGGGAGGGATCGGGAAATGACCTCGGGTCGGAATCTAACCCGGGTCCCCAGGTTTATGGTATGGCGCCTTATCCACCTGAGCCACGACGCCATACCCACGATGCGGGTTTTAAAAACTTTATTTCAATATTGAAGTTTTGTAATTGTGTAGAACAATGAAAAAAGGCATGTATAGTTTAATGATAAATTGTCGTGGCTCAGGTGGATAAGGCGCCATACTATAAATCTGGGGACCTGGGTTCGGTTCCGACCTGAGGTCATTTCCTGATCCCTCCCCGTCTCCCGCTCATTTCCTGTCTCTATGCTGTCCTATCCAAATAGAGGTGAAAAAAGCCCCCAAAAAATCTAAAAAAAAATATTGTGATAACCTCAATTGCCTTTTTGCACTACTGTGAATGCCACTGTTCAGCAAAAAGAGAAATCTATGTTGGCAGAATGAGGAATTGAAAATTGACTTAATTAAGAATTCTTAATAAAGATAACAGTTTTATCATAGTTTGGATTATCATGGGCACATCGTTGGCAAAACATAAAATTCTTAATGCAGACTGTGTTAGGACTAGGACTGTTTTGGCCTCTAGAGGCCGCTGTTATTTCCTTTTCATGTCGTGTTTATTTTGGCCTCTAGAGGCCGCCACTGTTCCTGTGTCTTGTGTTTGTGTTAATTGCCTAATTATCTTCACCTGTGTCCTTAATTAGTTTGTGTATTTATACCCCTGAGTTCAGTCCTCTTGTCACGGAGTTTTTGTGCTGTTATGTTTATCTCCAGTTTCCTTTGTACTGTGTTTTTTGATCTTCTTAGCTTTTGAATTTTTGCACTTTGCTTTTCTTTTGGATTATACTCTTTGGTTTTTTTTTGTCTTTTGTTTTGCCCTGTATATAGTGTATATAGTTTAAATAAACCTTTTGATTCTTTTTCTACTTCCGCCTCACGCCTCTGCATTTGAGTCATCCCCCTGGTGGCCTAGTGGGGGTTTGCTGGATTATCACACCAACGAACCAGGTTCGAATCCCAGCAAAACCCTAACAGAAAGACTCCGTCATGACCGACTCAGCAGAGGCTGCTTCAACTGTCTACCCGGCCAACCTTCAGGGAATTATGGCAGCTTTGACACGCTTCGGAGCGACCATGGACGCTCATGGACGTACGCTCACCAGCCAACGTGAGGCCCTCGCTCGCCACGAGGAACTGCTTCAGCAAATTGGGAAAACCCTGGCACAGCTGACATCTCTGCCTGCATCTCCTGCTCCTGATCCAGTTCCTGCTCCTGATCCAGCTCCCACTCCTGCTCCAGTGCCTCCTGCAATGCTGCCTTCTTCACCTCGTGAACCCAGCCTTCCTGCACCACAGAGGTATGACGGCAAGCACAGTGAGTGCCGAGAGTTCCTTACCCAGTGTCAACTCACCTTTGAGCTTCAGCCTACCACCTACACTACGGATCGCCGCAAGATTGCCTTTGTGATCACCTTATTAGCTGGTAAGGCGCGAGCCTGGGCTACTGCTATCTGGCAAAGACAGGGACCTGAGTGCTTTGATTTCCAGCTGTTTTCTGAAGAGATGCTTCGGGTCTTCGATCAGGCAGACATCAGTACCGACGCAGCCCGAAAGCTCATGTCCATCCGGCAAGGAGGAAGCGTCGCAGATTACGCCATCTCGTTCCGAACACTCGCAGCAGTAAGTGGATGGAACGAGACTGCCCTGGTGTCAGCCTTCCACCATGGTCTGTCTGACCCCATCAAGGACGGTCTGGCCTCTATTGGATGCCCAAGTGACCTCGAAACCCTCATCTCGCATGCTATTCGTCTGGACAACAGGATGAGAGAACGCCACCAAGCCTTGAGCCCCCCCAGCCTCCCTACCTCTACCTGGAGACCGTCTACCTCCTTCAGTGACTGTCCAGAACCCATGCAAGTGGGTCGTACTCGCCTCTCCGCATCTGAGAGGGAGCGCAGAAGGAGGGACAAGTGCTGCATCTACTGTGGCAAGCCTGGTCACTTCCGAGCATCATGTCCCGAACTCTTGGGAAAAGGACCGCCCCGTCCAGCCGAGGGAGGGTTGTGACGGGGCCTACCCTCTCTCCCGGACTCCCTGGCCAAGGAATCTACATCCCGGTCTCCATCTCCTGGGGTGAGTCTGTCCACTCTTGTCAAGCTTTGATAGACTCAGGGGCGGCTGGGAACTTTATGGATATTCACTTCGCCCAAAGCATCAATATTCCGACTGCACCTCTTGAAGTCCCACTGTCTGTGTCTGCCCTCGATGGCCAAGCGTTAGGTGATGGAAGAGTCACCCAAGTTACTTCTCCAGTTTTCCTCCAGTCTCAAGGTCACAAGGAAGAAATATCCCTGCACCTGATTCCTTCACCTGAGTTCCCAGTTATTCTAGGCCTTCCTTGGCTTACTCGCCACAACCCTCGCATAGACTGGGTAACAAGCCAGGTTGTGGAATGGGGCCCTGCATGCCATGCCTCTTGTCTGCTCTCTAGCTCTCCTGTGTCTCCTGCCGAGCCCCCTGATCTCACCGAGTTATCTCAAGTTCCCACAGAGTACTGGGATCTCAAGGAGGTATTCAGCAAGAGCAGGGCCGCCGTTCTTCCTCCGCACCGGGCCTACGACTGTGCCATCGACTTGCTCCCTGGGACTACCCCTCCTCGTGGCAGACTGTTTTCACTCTCTCAGCCAGAACGCAAGGCCATGGAGGAATACCTCAAAGATGCCCTGGTCTCTGGGTTTATTCGACCCTCCACTTCACCTGCTGGAGCCGGCTTCTTCTTTGTCGGCAAGAAGGATGGGGGGCTCCGACCATGTATTGATTACAGGGGCCTGAATAAGATCACTGTGCGCAACCGATATCCCCTTCCGCTGATGTCCACAGCTTTCGACCTGCTCCAAGGCGCCACCGTCTTCACCAAGTTGGACCTACGGAACGCATACCACCTCATCCGTATCCGACAGGGAGACGAGTGGAAGACTGCCTTTAACACCCCGTCTGGGCACTACGAATACCAGGTGATGCCCTTCGGACTCACCAACGCACCAGCTGTTTTTCAGGCCCTAATCAACGACGTCTTAAGGGACATGATTAACCTATACGTTTTTGTCTACCTCGACGACATCCTTATCTTTTCCAAGACCGTGCAGGAGCACCGCCACCATGTCCGCCAGGTTCTCCAGAGGCTGCTACAGAACAATCTGTTCGCCAAGGCCCAGAAATGCGAATTTCATGTTCCCGAGGTCTCCTTTCTGGGATTTATTGTACGGACAGGCCAACTCCAAATGGACCCTGCCAAGACCCTGGCCGTCCGGGATTGGCCTACTCCCAAGTCCGTTAAGGAGGTTCAGTGGTTCTTAGGATTCGCTAACTTCTACCGCAAGTTCATCAGGAACTTCAGTTCTGTGGCAGCACCCATGTCAGACCTCACCAAAGGGACAGGTGGATCTTATGGCTGGTCTCCTCAGGCAGAAAAGGCGTTCAAAGACCTCAAGGACCGCTTCTGCACGGCACCCATTCTGGTTCTCCCGGACACCTCCCAACCATTCATCGTGGAGGTGGACGCCTCGGACAGTGGTGTCGGCGCGGTGCTCTCTCAACGTTCGGAAGGAAAGCTGCACCCCTGCGCTTACTTCTCCCACCGCCTGAGTCCTGCTGAGTCCCGGTACGATGTGGGGGATCGAGAACTGCTAGCGGTCAAACTGGCCCTTGAGGAGTGGAGGCACTGGCTGGAGGGAGCACAACATCCATTCCTGGTTTGGACTGACCACAAGAACCTGGAGTACCTCCAGCAAGCCAAGAGACTGAACCCTCGACAGGCTAGGTGGGCCCTGTTTTTCAGTCGGTTTGACTTCACCCTCTCATACCGCCCCGGCTCCAAGAACACCAAACCTGACGCACTGTCCAGACTGTTCTCTGCCACTAACAGGGAGAATGAAGTCGGGCCTATTATCCCTGTGTCCCGGATTGTGGCCCCTGTCCGCTGGGGTATTGAGGAGGCTGTCCGACGAGCCCAACGCCAGGACCCCGGTCCTGGGACGGGGCCACCAGGCCTCTTGTACGTCCCACATCAAGCCCGGGCCAAGGTTCTCCAGTGGGGTCACTCTTCCCCTCTCACCGCCCACCCGGGAGCTCGGAGGACCCTGGACTTCCTGAAAAGACGCTTCTGGTGGCCTAACATGGAGAAGGAAGTAAGGTCATTTGTCCTGTCCTGTGAGGTTTGCACCAGAACCAAGAACCCACGACAGCGTCCCCAGGGTCTCCTGCATCCTCTGACCATTCCCCGGCGTCCCTGGTCCCACGTGGCAGTCGACTTTATCACGGGTCTCCCTGAGTCACAAGGTAACACGGTCATTTTGGTCTTAGTTGACAGATTCTCCAAGGCCTGCCGCTTCATACCACTGTGCAAACTCCCCTCTGCTCTTGAAACTGCGAAACTTTTGTTTAATCATGTCTTCCGAGTCTTTGGTCTTCCACAGGACATCGTCTCAGACCGAGGGCCCCAGTTCTCCTCCCGAGTGTGGCACGGGTTCTGCAAGGTCATCGGAGCCACTGCCAGCCTCTCCTCTGGGTTTCACCCACAGTCCAATGGTCAGACGGAGAGGCTCAACCAGGACCTGGAAACCACCCTGCGAGGCCTGGCTATGGATAACCCGACATCGTGGAGCACCTGGCTGCCATGGGCGGAGTACGCCCACAACACCCTGCAGTCATCGGCCACCAAGCTGTCGCCATTCCAGTGCCAATTCGGGTTCCAGCCACCTCTGTTCCCGGACCAGGAGGAGGACGCGGGGGTGCCCTCGGTCAACCAATATGTGAGACGGTGTCGCAAGACCTGGAGCAAGGTCAGGAAGACCCTCATACAGACCTCCAGAACCAACCAGACTCAGGCCAACCGCCATAGAAGACCTGCACACGCTTTCCGCCCTGGGCAGCGTGTTTGGCTGTCCACTAAGGACCTTCCACTGCGGGTGGAGAACCGCAAGCTTGCTCCTCGCTACATTGGTCCCTTCAAGGTGGTGCGCAGGGTGAACCCTGTCTCCTACCGGCTCCAGTTGCCCCGGACTCTGAGGATCAACCCCACTTTCCATGTTTCCCTGTTACGGCCCGTACTGACGTCTACGTATGCCCCTGCCCCTAGGAACCCCCCACCCCCCCGCATCTTCCAGGGGCAGACTGTGTTCACTGTGAATCGCCTGCTTGACTCCCGCCGGGTCCGCGGCGGGTTGCAATATCTGGTGGACTGGGAGGGCTATGGTCCTGAGGAGCGCTGCTGGGTTCCTGCTCGGGATGTCCTTGATAAAGAACTATGTCGGGACTTCCATTCGGCCCATCTGGATCGCCCTGGGAACGTCAGGAGACGCTCCTAGAGGGGGGGGTCCTGTTAGGACTAGGACTGTTTTGGCCTCTAGAGGCCGCTGTTATTTCCTTTTCATGTCGTGTTTATTTTGGCCTCTAGAGGCCGCCACTGTTCCTGTGTCTTGTGTTTGTGTTAATTGCCTAATTATCTTCACCTGTGTCCTTAATTAGTTTGTGTATTTATACCCCTGAGTTCAGTCCTCTTGTCACGGAGTTTTTGTGCTGTTATGTTTATCTCCAGTTTCCTTTGTAGTGTTTTTTGATCTTCTTAGCTTTTGAATTTTTGCACTTTGCTTTTCTTTTGGATTATACTCTTTGGTTTTTTTTTGTCTTTTGTTTTGCCCTGTATATAGTGTATATAGTTTAAATAAACCTTTTGATTCTTTTTCTACTTCCGCCTCACGCCTCTGCATTTGAGTCATCCCCCTGGTGGCCTAGTGGGGGTTTGCTGGATTATCACACCAACGAACCAGGTTCGAATCCCAGCAAAACCCTAACAGACTGTTGCCTTGAAATTTCAAGTATTCTCAACTATTTTTTTTTACAGTGTACTTTTTGAATAAAAACCCTTTTTGTATCACTACCTTTCTAATGCACAACACGACCTGCATTCATTTTCCAGGTTATTTCATGTATGATTAATGATGGAATTAATTTATTGCAAAGATATAGAAGATAAAAACTCAGCCGGGTCACTTTTGACCCATGTTTTGCATCAAAAGGTTAACTATATTTCTTAACTTAAACTCACCTCAATCCAACTCAAAGCAACTAATATAGCTGGCTAATTTTTAAAATCAACTCGCTAAACAAAATATATATATATCAAAGAAAAACTTGTGCCAGGACCTGGTCCTCCCAGGTAGTCTTCTGTCCCAGTACTAACCAGACACAGCACATTGGGTGGCGCCGATCTCCGTTTCTATAGCCCTCGGCCTCTCACCCATTACATAAAACGTGATTCATTTCACTTAAAAATCAATATCTGACCAGTGCAGACAAGTCGATATTATTTTCTCTCTTTCTTTTAATACTGATGCAGTTTCATTCGGTGGATTTTTAATCGATGCATCAGAAAAATCATTCATTTTCTGCTAAAAATCACTAGATCACAATAGTTCACGCTCTCTTTCTCTCTCACTCACACTCACACTACTCTGCATCACACTGCATTTCTGGCTGAATCCAGCGGAGATGAAAACAAGCCCAGCAATTCAATAAGAGACAAAGCTGTGCTTCTGAACAGTAATCGAGTTGTGCAGGAGGGAAGCAGCGAATCAGCATTTATAAACGAGGAAGAGGAAAAGAGTGAGAATAAGCATGAGAGAGAGAGAGAGAGAGAAGAGAACAAAGACAAAGGAAATGTGGAAAGCTGTGCCTAAGAAGCTACTAAGGAATGGATGAGAGTTTAAAAGCTGTGTGTGTGTGTGTGTGTGTGTGTCTTTGCCTGAGACCACACGGCAGCATCTGCTTTAAGCCCAAAGCAACAAAAGCAGCAGATTCAGAGCTGTAAATCACATGAACTTCCCCATCATGCATCACTTCACAGCTCCTATTATCTGAACCCAAGCGGACGTTTTCATTTCATTTTGTCATTTTCATTCCATCACGAGGTAGAAAACTGATCCTGTGTCATTTCTTAACCTTGGACTTCCTCAATGAAACACTAATTACATGCAATACCCTCCATCCTACGCTACAAGCACGGCAACAACAGTCTACGGCCCATTCTGTAATCGCGGGGACATTTCAAGTGTTGACTCTGTTCATCGCCGTCAACTCTGTTATTGTTAAACAGGGCAATTTGTGAAAGCAGAGTTGACACTCCCCACCATTTTGTGCCTTAACTCCACATGCTAACCTCAAACTAGCTACCACACGGCACGTATAAAAACAGAATTGTTTGGATTTTAATCATATTATTGTTTTTTTATAATGAGTGAGAGATTCACTCCAATATCACAAGAACAGATTTGACGATGTTGGTGTATCCTTAACATTTTGTTCAAATTAATGAGAGAAGAAACATAACATACCTCATGGCCTTTCTGAAGTTTCCCGCCAGAGGAAGCGACATCTCTCGGTGCAGGTGTCACGCATATTATTAAAAGTCTTTGCGGATTTTAGGCGGTTTTATAACAGCGTTAACAGAGTTGACGAGAACGTTGCGATGGATAAAAAAATATATTTTTTTTTATGACTGAAATTTCACATAATACGGAAAATAGATTTTATATACAATTGATTTTATAACAGTTAACAGAATAATACACTGTCCCTAATTAGTGTAGTGTTGTATGTGTATTTGTATCCTATTCTGTTTTATGTCACCTGCCGAGGGACTATGGATGAAAATTAGCAATGACGCTAACTCCGACATATTTACATTATGTATTTTATACTATTGTTCATGAATGTGCACTGTCCCTATCAAATAAACCAATAAATAAATAAATAGAATAGAATAGAATAAGCCCCCAAAAACAGATTGTTAGACTGAATCGCTTCATGTTTATTCAAGTAGAATGTATGAATCAGCAGTCGAAGACAGCCAATAACGTGGAGGGAGTCATTTAGTGAATGTTTTATGGATAAACTGGGTCTAAAATGTACAGCAAGCATCGCAATTGGTGAAAGTTTGTCATAATTGGCATTATTTTTCAAAACTGATTCAATAAAGATTTCTTTTGTGGAAAATAACAAAAGGTTTATCTCAGAGGCACGAAATGTACCACGAATTCTAGAATGATCTGTATATAGTAAACAATTTCCCCATGTGAAGGGTTTCCTTAGGCAACTACGCAAATAATATTTCTACAGCTCTGTCCTTTGGTTAATTTTGAATTTTCCTTCAACCAAAACACAAACCATTGCGTTAAATATTATGCAAATTAGCTTACTCAGATGGTCACTGTTCAGGGGATTTTGGTCACCTGAGTACAATTTTTTTATCCATTTTATATGTTTCAAATATCAAATGAATCAAAGGAATCAATTTACCTTCCGATTCATTCTCAGCAAACAAATGAATAGGTGTGAAAGTGCCCTTTCTACAACACTAGCACAGCTGCCACTGTGAATACTGATAGCCGAAATAAAATAAAATTGGGATGTGTCGGAAAATGTAACACAAATCTGCTGTTTTTGTGGTGCGATCACCTAAAACGACTCCCACGCCATCCTCGCAGTCGTAATCGGAGATCTCGCTGTCGCTGATCCTGTGAGATCCTACACAGGAGCAGAAAAAAATATATTACAAAATTATTTACACTGCCTGCAGCATGATTTTAAATTGATTATTATGGGCTGAGGTCTCAGAAGTACACAGGAAATACTAATTAAATTAGTTAAACTATTAGACTGAGTATGATAGATTAAAGGGGAACTGAAGTCATTTTCAAACTTGCTTTATTTCTTAATTAACATATTATTCAGTTACGTTTTCGGTTTTAGTAACCTTATATCGTGACTCGTATTGGCAACTGATTGCAATTAAATATTATACTTATCGGCCTATTCGGTTTTTAGCCATGTTGAATTTAGCTCGTTTGGTTCACGGCAGGCGTCGCTTATCCGCACGATCTTCACGAGACTTGTGCGAGACTTCGAAACGTGAAGTGCTAGCCAGGTGTCAGTGCTGCCATTTTGAAAACTGTTTTCCAAACGAAATATTGCACGAAAACGAGTTTAAATGACGATTACTGCCTACTTTTTTCAAACTTTCCTGATTGCTATCAAAACAAACAAAACTTCCGGCTTGATTACGTCAGCATTCGAAAGAGGGCGCGCGCGTCTTTTGACAACGTTGGCAGATGTCGGTCACTTTGATTTCCGCTGTACGTTTTACTTCCGTCCTACGATGTCTCGCACAGGTTGCACCGAATCTCGTTTACGGCCATCACTTTGACATATGGACTGATATATTACAGAGCATATTTCAAACACTCATAACTTTCTATAGCAGTGACAAAATAGCTATCAAAAATGCATTCCTATATTTAATAAAATGAGATAAATAGAATTTTGATAATAAAAAATGTGCTTTCAGTTCTCCTTTAAGGCATGTACAACAGGGTCCGAATCACTTGCATTTTTTCCATAGAATATAAAACAGAAAATATCACATTATCACAAAAATGAGATATCTGCAGTCGAAAAAGGTTGCTAATGCTTCCAAAGAAGGCCTATGAAAGTGCATTTCTGCTAGCCTAGTAAACTAGACCCACCCGCCTAGCGGCCAAAAATATTTTTGCCTAGCGAGTGGGTCTAGCCTCGCACCATATAAACAAAAACACCCCGGGCATCAAATCGTGCCCGCCAATCACAACGCAAGGTTTTTGTTTGGATTCTTTGGGCGGGCTTTTGCAGGAGTGACGACAAAGCTGCGCGACGCTGGAGAAAGCACAACAGGAAAGATGGCTACGGCTAGTGAACAGCGCGCGTTTGACTCCGCTTTGGAATCAGTTTTAGAAGAATTAGACTTGGAGTTTTCGTTGAAACATGAGCAGGAAGAGGCTCTCCGCTCATTCCTTTTCAAGAAGGACGTTTTCGCTGTTTTGCCGACCGGCTATGGCCAAGTCTGATCTACCAGCTGGCTCCGCTCGTAGCCAAAAGGATGGGGCTAGTTTGTGCAGTACGAAGAATTAATAAACAGCTTTGAAACATTACTTTTTGATTGTTTCTTATTTTCCCGTTATTTTAAATTTAAGGGAAATTATTTCACCAAACACCACTAAATAAAAACTCTCAAAAACAGTTTAAGCAAACCCTTGAAAAACACTTGAAAAAAATAAGTGTATGTTAAGTATGTGGTACAGACTCCAAACTTGTGGTCATTATCTCCAAACTTCTTAATATCTAGAACCTGTTTATTAATTAATACGCATTTTGAAAAATTATTTATTTCAAGGTCTCCCCCACTGCTTTCTGTCGCTCTGACTACGTCACAGTCACTGTTGCGCTGATTGGTCAGAGCGTTGGCCTATACGCACAGAGACAGTTTGAAAGACAGCGGTTTGTTCCACCCCCACCCTTCAGAAATGTCTACGGATCGAGGCCAGACTAAATATTCACATTTAGTCTGGCTTGCCAGGCTACATTTCTGCATCCACAACCTGAAAACGTTAGCAAATTTAAGCATATAATTATGTTAATGAATTATCTTCTGGCATTGTCTTTGCAAAAATTTCTCAAAGATAAGAGGAAAGGAATTTCACTGTTGTCCAGTTGACTGGTTCTGATAGTTTCTTCTCATTTTTCATAGTTGAGGAAAACATCATTAGATTTCATCAGATACTTTAATTCAACCAGAAGGAAACTGATTATGGATAAGTGTTAATAGGAACACTTGTACACCTCATTCACGTAAGGTGTATGATCAACAAATCCAATCAGTAAATCATGTAGCAGTATCACAATACATTTCTAATGGACTGGTTGGTGCCAGTTGGATGGTTTGAGTATTTCAGGAACTGCTGACCTCCTGGTATTTTCCCCACACAAAACAGCCCCTACATTCGACACAGAATGGTGTGAAAACCAAAAAACATCCAGCAATTATGTCGGGGAAATCCGTTCTTGATGAGACAGGTCAGAGAAGAACAGCCGGACTGGTTTTGAACTGACCGCTAGTCAAAGGTAGCTCAAATAACCACTCTTTACAACCGTGGTGAGCAGAAAAGAAAGCACAACAACATCGAACCTTCAGGCAGATGGGCTACCACAGCAGAAAGCCACCTCAGATTCTAGTCCTATCAGCCAAGAACAGAAATCTGAGGCTGCAGGGACATTTTGTGCATTTTGAGATGCTTTTCTTTTCACCACGGTTGTAAAGAGTGGTTATTTGCTCATCCGGCTGACAGGCAATGAGCTTATGCCATCATGTGTTGTTCGTCGTCCACATTTCACGAAAATCGCTTCTTCTCTCTCAATTCTTCACCCATTTTTATTCTTTTTGGCAGAAAGGCCTGGGGTGCATATAGCTTCTACCCAAATTTGCATAATTGCAATTAATAATGAAGATATGGAGTAATTAAGCCCTAACGAGCAGTTTCCACACAAATCACTTCTTCTCCCTCAATTCTTCACCGATTTTGATCCTTTCTGGTAGGCATATCAGACACTCATTGGCCATACTGTGAAAACTGTTCATGCAGATGCTCACTTAAGTTTCCAAACCTGTCACTGCTTAACTCTTGAATATTTTCTATCATGAATACTATCATTAAAAAGGTTATACTCTCTGCTTTCCAAAGAAACGTATCTGGTTAAGATCTGTTCAGCACTTTGGGAGTAACGGCAGGTTGAAGTTGATACAACAGAGTAAAAACTCTGCTCGCGTGATGTCATGAAACTGCCAGTGCTTTCTGAGTCGCGGTAAAGTAGTCAGGCTTTCTCTCTCTCTTCTGATCAGTTTCCGACTGGATTACTCATGAATATCAATCAGATAACTTTTATATGGATGTTCTCTCGCTCTCACTGTTTCTGATGAAGTATTCAGCAAAAATTTCCGTAAGCTAGTTTTGATGTTATGCTTCATGGGAGACTTTGAAGTGAGTTTTCATAACTTTACCTACTTGTTTTTTTTTTTTCAAATCAAACTGATTCATGTACATAAATAACTATTATAGAATATAACTGTAGTTGTTTTGATGAAAAATATTGAGATCTTAGTGGTCGGAATGAGATTTTTAAAAACCGAAAGTCAGAAACGCAAGGGTCAATTTCAATTCAATTAAATGGAATTGTTTATTGGATGTGGATCACACAGTTTTTTCAAGGTTTGCCTTGAAAGTTGTGAATATTAATCAAAATAATCATTTATAGTATTTCATATAAACACTAGTAGGCCCTACTTAGAAATACAAAGGCCTACAGAGCACAAAGAGGGTATTAGAAATAATATTTTATTACCTTTTGTTGTATTTTGATAGAGAATGGTGGATGTGAATGACATTCAGTGCTTATTTATGCATATTTTATAATTAACTTTGATTTCTCCTTCTTTGTGATGTATAAATGAGAGTTAAGATCAGCTTTATATTGCAGAAATAAAGCCATTTGGTGAAACTTTGAAGAAGAGAGTGTACCGATTTAACATTTTTACCCAATTATCATAATTAATACTAATTAAATACTAATTTGCAGAATTGTTTTTGTACTAATTTTTAAACCTTTGTATTCAGTATACAACCATCTATGTGCCCTCCAATATCCATGTAAATATCTTGAAAAATGAAAAAGTCATTAAGAAAAAACATTTGATCTCATTTGTTCATGAGGCCCATTTTGGACCATGTGATCCTCGTACAGAATATTACGGCAGTTTTCTAAAAATTAAGCCATTTTTTCAGTCTTTGATTTGTAATATAGGGCGGCACGGTGGTGTAGTGGTTAGCGCTGTCGCCTCACAGCAAGAAGGTCCAGGTTCGAGCCCCGTGGGCGGCGAGGGCCTTTCTGTGCGGAGTTTGCATGCTCTCCCCGTGTCCGCGTGGGTTTCCTCCGGGTGCTCCGGTTTCCCCCACAGTCCAAAGACATGCAGGTTAGGTTAACTGGTGACTCTAAATTGAGCGTAGGTGTGAATGTGAGTGTGAATGGTTGTCTGTGTCTATGTGTCAGCCCTGTGATGACCTGGCGACTTGTCCAGGGTGTACCCCGCCTTTCGCCCGTAGTCAGCTGGGATAGGCTCCAGCTTGCCTGCGACCCTGTAGAACAGGATAAAGCGGCTAGAGATAATGAGATGAGATTTGTAATATCTCAAGAACGGAGAAACATATTTTAATTCGGTAAAAAGTATGTTGTTCTACATTCAATTCCGAATTCAGTGAGAGCAGTTTCAAGCAATTTGGATTGAATTTAAATTTTCACCTGATATGCCTATTTCTGGCATGAAGGTTGGGGTACCTAGGGTGCATATAACTTCTACACAGATTTGCTTAATTACAATTATTAATGACATTATGGACTAATTAAGCCTTAATGAGCAGTTCAACAACAACAACAACAACAACAACAAAAATCGCTTCTTCTCGGTCAATTCCTCACCGTTTTGAATTCTTTCTGGCAAATAGGTCAGTATTCTTAGGGTGTATATAGCTTCTATATATCTAGCTTGTATATAGTGTATATAGCTTGCAACATTTATTGCGCAAGGTGGCCCACTTTAGATCGTTCCTTCTGGACTAGACGGGGCCAGAGTGAGCTACGCCGTCATTGACGGTCTCGTTTGAGTTACCATAGCCTTCTTGGTAGTGTTACGTAATCTGGCGATTCTCCTCAAAGGTACAAATGTATAGCTGTTCCTGATAAAGTAAAGGCTCCATTGTACAATCTGGGAAAAGATGTTTCTCAGCCATGAGCCTCTAAGAAGCATTTATAATGATGGACAAATCAAACCGTACGGGGGTTAGTACACATGGTATTTTTAATCAATACACTCCGTCCCTACTGTCCTGTTATAAGCTCTACAAATTGGAGAAATTGGAGAGAAAAAAGTTCTTGGCCATATCTTTTCCGTCCTCTTATCTGAGAATTAAACCAAGCAATTGGACACTCGAGGTTTTTCCAGCAATACCAGGCGAACAACACTTCTCTCTGTTTCTCAGACTCACAATCTGTTTTTGCACTCCTTTTTTTTCTTTTAGATCAGCCACATTTCACACGTACATGCACTATTCTTTTCATGACAGAAGGATGGAAGAACAGTCAAAAGCAGTCAGAGAAAGCCAAAGGATGCCAACAGAGCACCCTACAGAGTGCTGATTAAAATGATGTACAATTCTCTCTCGGTATCAAAGGCTCATACACAATGCTGTAGTTAATAACATGAAATAAGAGCGTTCGTGTTAGTTTGTTGGGTATCCTGGTGGATTCAAGTTAGTCACGATGGAGCCACCAACAAGAAAAAAGCACAGTCCTGTGGAGGGGAATTTAGGGAGGTTCGTAAAGATGAAATCATGTTTTTTTTGTTTTTTAAATTTAGTGTTTTAGATTTTTTTTTACAAAAACAAGGGGAAGAGAGGTGGGGATCTATAGCGAAAGCAAACACGGTGAAATGGACATGCAGTGCTTTTTACCTGAATTGTATGAATACGAGCTGTGAGCTGTGAAGACAACGAGGTCAAGAAAAGGATCATACAAGAGCGATCAGCCAACTGGTTCACGGTAAACATGATTTCTTTAAGAAGTACAAATCAACTACGTAGGTCTAAGTTGAACTGTTTATTTTGGTGGGAAAAACTCTACCATGAACAACTTGCACATTCATCTTTATAACTACTGTATCATTGATTTTTCATAATGAAAGTCTGAGTGGATTGGTGGTTGCATCCGTATACATGACACGAATGTCGTACTGACAAGATTGACAGTAGGTGTGGCGTGAATAAGATATAATCTTAAAGGCGTACTCTGTAGTCTGCGAGTGGGACTCTCTCCAGGCATGGTTCTCCTCTGAAGGTAAGGGGAGCTCTTGGGCAGAGGCATTGAAGAGACGTCATGCATTTGCAGCTTGTACCAGTGCGGCTCGTCGTCCATCAGCGCCGTCTCCAGCTCGATCAGAATCTAAAAGAAAACGCTATAAGATGCAAACACTGCAACAATTCTCCAACCGCAATGAGTTCTAGTGCATGCATACAGTGACAAAGGAGAAACATGAGTTACTAGAAGAGCTTCACGGGCCATGGCATAGATTCTATAATACAGGTCATATGACCAGGAGAAACACCACAAGTTTCAAGCTATTGGCAATTTGTCATCAAGCACAAATTATTTCCATGCTGCTGATTTTGTTAATTGATTTTAACCAGGAATATACAAAACTGTGAAGATTGACAGCTTGTCTAGACATGGTGCTGCGTGTTTGTACCTCTCCAAGGAATTCGCTCTCCTCCTCACGGACTCGCGCCTGATCCCAAAGTGTAATCTCCAGCATGCGCTCACGAAACTCGCGTCGATGCACTGGTGAGTACATGAACGTCTGGTTCCATTTAGGCTCTAATGACTTCTTGACCGTTTTAGTTCTCCTCTTGCTTTTGTCACTGGAGGAACAATAATTCAAACTGCTTTTATTTACCACCATTGGTAGACTGGAAGCGGGGACACACCAAAAGACTCTACAGACCCAGGTCTGACTTTCTATGCTTCAGAAAGCTGGTTTTGGAATCAGAATCACAAAGCTATGAAAAAGAAACTAACTTGTTTTGAAGATCATAGA
This sequence comes from Neoarius graeffei, assembly GCF_027579695.1. NCBI lineage: Eukaryota > Metazoa > Chordata > Actinopteri > Siluriformes > Ariidae > Neoarius > Neoarius graeffei. The sequence goes on along the minus strand of NC_083587.1, from coordinate 49,822,994 downwards.
TTTTATAGATATATTCTATCCATATTCATTGGCTATGAGCAATCGTGCATTCGGATTGGCTACTCAACTACTACAGTAGGTTATCAGCTCATATACCATGAGTAGAGAAAAACAAAATGACGGAACGCATCAAGTCAGATATATCGCTTCATTATCAAGTATTTAAAAGAAACATCCATCCATTATCCATAACCACTTATCCTGTGAAGGGTCACGGGCAAGCTGGAGCCTCTCCCAGCTGACTATGGGCGAGAGACGGGGTACACCCTGGACAAGTCGCCAGATCATCACAGGGCTAACACAGAGACAAACAACCATTCACACTCACATTCACACCTACGGTCAATTTAGAGTCACCAATTAGCCTAACCTGCATGTCTTTGGACTGTGGGAGAAACCAGAGCACCCGGAGGAAACCCACGCAGACACAGGGAGAACATGCAAACTCCACACAGAAAGGTCTGCCACTGGGCTCGAACCCAGGACCTTCTTGCTGTGAGGCAACATTGCTAACCACTATACCACCATGCCGCCCAAAAAAACAGAAATAGCTAAAAGAATAGTTTTTTGTTTGGCTTTTTTTCCCCCCAGTATCTCCTGTTCCACACTCCAACCCAGTCGGTGGCAGTAATGCACCTTTAAGTTGGTTTGCCATCCGCCAAAAAAAAGATGAAGAAGATGGCGGAGCATGTCGCTGAACCAAACAAGGATGAAATAAAAACTCTACTCGAAAACAAAACCCCCAAAATACAAAAAAAGCAACAAAATATGGAATAAAAGTATTTGATGGTAAGAATGTACTAGTGCATCTCAAAAAATTAGAATATTGTGAAAAAGTTCAATATTTTCCATCAGTTATTTAAGAAAGTGAAAATGTTATATATTATAGACTCATTACACATAAACTAAAATGTTTCAAGCATTTTTCTATTTTAATTTTAATCAGTATGGCATACAGTACAAAAACGTAAAAAAAAAACATCTCAAAATATTTGAATATTTCATTTCGACTTTGAGTAAAACAGTATGAACACAGTGCATCTCTCGGTCTAGTTCAGTACACACAACCACAATCATGGGGAAGACTGCTGACTTGACTGTTGTCCAGAAGATGATCACTGATGCCCTCCACAAGGAGGGTAAGCCACAAAAGGTCATTGCTGAAAAGGGTGGCTGGAAAAGGTGCACAAGCAACAGGGATGGCCGCAGTCTTGAGAGGATTGTCAAGAAAAGTTGATTCAAGAACTTGGGAGAGCTTCACAAGGAGTGGACTGAGGCTGTTGTCAGTGTATCAAGACCCATCACGAACAGACATCTTCAAGAAAGGGGATACAACTTTGGCATTCCTAATATCAAGCTACTCCTGAGCCAGAGACAATGTCAGAAGTGTCTTATCTGGGCTAAGGAGAGAAAGAAATGGACTGTTGCTCAGTGGTCCAAAGTCCTCTTTTCAGATGAAAGTACATTTTGCATTTAATTTGGAAATCACGGTTCTAGAGTCTGGAGGAAGAGTGGAGAGGCACAGAATCCAAGGTGTTTGAAGCCCAGTGTGAAGTTTCCACAGTCTGTGATGATTTGGGGTGCCATGTCATCTGCTGGTGTTGGTCCACTGTATTTTATCAAGTCCAAAGTCAACACAGCTATCTACCAGGAGATTTTAGAGCACTTCATGCTTCCATCTGCTGACGAGCTTTTTGGAGATGCTGATTTCCTTTTCCAGCAGGACTTAGCACCTACCCACAGTGCCAAAACTACTACCAAATGGTTTGCTGACCATGATATTACTGTGTTTGATTGGCCAGCCAACTTGCCTGACCTGAACCCCATCGAGAATCTATGGGGTATTGTCAAGAGGAAGATGAGAAACACCCGACCCAAAAATACAGATACGCTGAAGGCCACTATCAAAGCAACCTGGGCTTCAATAACACCTACGCAGTGCCACAGACTGATCACCTCCATGCCACACCGCATTGATACAGTAATTCATGGTAAAGGAGCCCCAACCAAGTATTGAGTGTACAAATGAATATACTTTTCAGAAGTTGGACATTTCTGTATTGTAAATCCTTTTTTTGATTGATCTTAGGGAATATTCTAATAATTTGAGATACTGGATTTCTGATTTTCATGAGCTATAAGCCATAATCATCAAAATTAAAACAAAAAAGGCTTTAAATATTTCACTTTACATGTAATGAATATAGAATATATGAAAGTTTACCTTTTTGAATTAAATTATGAAAAAAAGGAACTTTTTCATGGTATTCTAATTTTTTGAGATGCACTAGTATCTTTTTTTATTTTTCAAGAATTATTATTATTATTGCATTTTTCACAAATTGCTACTGTCATTTTGCTGGTTTGATTACATTCTAAGCACAAATTATTTTGTCGGACATTTTGTATAAAGGTTTTATTTATCGAATTTGCAAAAAATAAAAACAAAAATGCTCTGTTTCTCAAAATCTAGTGAATGTGGATAGAATAAAACAGTTATTCCACTCAGTCTCGTCATACACGGCTTATAGCCGACTCACTGCTACGTGCCTCGTCAGCTATCAGCTCATGTACGACTCAATTTCGTGGAATAACTGTTAAATATATATCTTGCTTGACATGTCGATTCTCTATCCATACTGAAATGAAAAGCAAACTAGACTAAATTGTTTAATGTCCCAAGAAGCTTCCTCTACCCTTACCTTCGGTCTGGGAGGAAGTAGATTTTGACATAGGGGTTCCTTGGTCGTCCGTCTTCTCGCGACGGCAAGTCCTTGGCTCCCAGGATGGTGACAATGAGCTGGTGGCCTACTTTATCGTACCAGAGTTTAACCTGATCAAACATCAAGACACCTCTGGAGTCATTGCTTTCTTAATAGTGCCTCTAATATACACTATATACAGTACATGCAGGTATGGTCACTAAGATGTAATGAATGTGAAGGAATCGTGTATGGATCTATTTAATGCTGTTATAAAACAGTGAAATGGTATCAAAATCCATAATGCAATCTATATCACATAGAATACATTACCTTTTTTGGGGTATAACCTGATATCGGATCAGATACTTGGTATACTGTACATGCTACAACTCTCTAACTCCACTGGTGTAGCATAAAATCTAAACAATGATTTCAAGTGTTCTTATTATATGGTATATTGCTTCGTTGTTTGTGTCTGTAATGAGCTTTAATTAGTAAGAAATTTGCTCAAAAATGAACAGATTAACAGGCAAGGGAATGAGTGCACAGCAGAAATTGATTTCTCATGCAAACACACAGAGGTCAGACAAGAGAGTGAACAAAACAAGAGAAAAAAACACATACACACAAAGATTTTGATCTTATCAAGATTTCGCTCTACCAACAGGGAGTGTTATAGTCATGTGTGAAATAAAAGCTTCATCAGAGGAGCGGATACAGCCATAAATAAAGGGAATTTTACCAAATGAACTCCAGCACACTGGTTATGAGTTTAAAACATATTCAAAGTGAAGAGACAGATTGTTTTAAACAGAGTCTGAACAAAATTACACTCCCTATGAGATGATTAAATAGCTTGGTTGTGTTTTTATTCTTAATTGGTGCACTAACTGGTGCTAGTGCCAGTTTGGAGCTGGTTCAACTTGCAAACCTTCTAAGAACCGGTTTGCTTTTCCACAGGCTAGAGAGCTACCACAGAGTCACATCATTATGTCACTGTATATATATCTGTATACACTCACTGGCCACTTTAACAGGAACTTCTTCTTGATTCTAAGATTCCTGTTTTTGGCTACAGGAGTGGAACCCAGTGTGGGCTTCTGCTGTTGCATGCTGAGGTGCTTTTCTGCTCACCATGGTTGTAAAGACTTGCTATGAGTTGCGACAGTGTCTTGCAAAGGAGGGCATTAATCAGAGATTCAACAAAGACACCAAAGATAACACTGAAGGACCTGCAAAGATCCACAGCAGAGATGGGAGTATCTGTCCAGAGGACCACTTTAAACCATACACTCCATAGATCGGGGCTTTATGAAAGAGTGACCAGAAAACAAGCCATTGCTTAAAAACAACATGTTTGGAGTTTGTCCAACAGTATATGATAGACTCCCCAAACACATAGAAGATTCTCTGGTCAAATGAAACTAAAATTGATCTTTTTGGTCATCATGGGAAATGCCATGTGTGGTGCAAACCCAACACCCTGAGAACACCATTCCTACAGTGAAGCATGGTGGTGGCAGCATCATGCTGTGGGGATATTTTTCATCTGCAGGGACAGGAAAGCTGGTCAAGACTGAAGGAAAGATGGATGGCACTAAATACAGGGCAATTCTGGAGGAAAACCTGTTTGAGTCAGCCAGAGGTTTGAGACTGGGATGAAGGTTCACGTTCCAGCAGGACAATGACCCGAAACATACTGCTAAAGCTACACTGGAGTGGTTTAAAGGGAAACATTTAAATGTTTTGGAACGGCCTAATCAAAGCCCAGACCTCAATCCAACTAAGAATCTGTGGCATAACTTGAAGATTGCTGTACACCAACGCAACCCATCTAACTTGAAGGGGTTGGAGCAGTTTTGCCTTGAGGAATGGGCAAAAATCCCAGTGGCTAGATGTGCTAAGCTAATAGAGACATACCCCAAGAGACTTGCAGCTGTAGTCGCAGCAAATGGTGGCCCTATAAAGTATTGACTTTGGGGATTGAATACCTATGCACAGTCCAGAGTTCTGTTTTTTAATCTTAATTATTGTTTGTGTCACAGTAAAAAACAATGTGCACTTTTAAAGTTGTAGGCATATTGTATAAATAAAATGGTGCTAACCCTCCCAAAATCCATTTTAATTCCAGCTTGTAATGCGACAAAACAGGACAAACACCAAGGGGGGTAAATACTTTTGCAAGACACTGTATATCCTTCCTGGTAGCTTGAACCAATCTGCAATCTGACCATTTTCCTCTGACCTCTCTTGTCAACAAAGCATTTGTTTCCACCCACGGAACTGTCGCTCACACAATGCTTTTTTGTTTTTGCACCATTCTGTGTAGAGACTGTTGTGTGTGAAAACCCCAGGAGATCAACAGTTTCTGAAATACTCAAACCAGGTTGAACCAGCAGGTAACACATGGAGTTACAGCTGTGTCTCATTACTGGCTGTCTATTAATGTGTCTTTCCCCCATGCACGTGCATGAGCGAAACCTAAAGTCACTGAATAGTGAAAGAGAAATAATAAAACGCACCTCGACCTGTTGCGCCTGTCTCCCAGTTCCTCATTACCCCAGCATACAAGCTGATAGAAGCCTATGCTTGACATGCTTGAAACTGGTCCAGGCTGTTCTGATTGCAACTTGTTTTGAGGAGTTAAATCCTTGAGATTTATCTTCGCTCACATATTCTACTGTCTGTTCAATGAAAGTGATGTTGAGCAGTTATGTCTTGCTTCTTTTCATAAGACTCTGATCCTAACGGATTATGTCATGGTACAGGACATAATGTCTCTTTTCTTTCATACAGTAGTGGAGCTTGTAATGCTTCATCACCCGTTTACGTTACACATAGATAACTTTGCTTCGTCAATCACATCATCATTATCCAATCACAGAGCTACAACACACTCTTGAATGTGAATATATACTCATGTTTGTCCTACAATAAACTGAGAAACGTCTCTGAGCAGCCGTGTCTCCATCAGTGACTGTTTGCTCCCAGATCGATCCATGAGGCAGAATCTCTTAGACGGCAGAGGTCTACGTTCCTAGATCATACTTTGTCAATTCAACTTCCTTTGCTACAGATGGCTCAAAACCTAACACAAGCTGTTACAGTATGATACTCGTGTCCCATCAGTTTTACTCGCTGAAGAAGCTTGTAATCTTGGACTCCTTTAATTTTAGGCACATTCTCCTGATCACAAATTTCTCCTTCTGAGTCACTATCACAGTTCACTGACTGAGTTAAAGGATCACGAATGGAGGCGATGATTTCTTCATCTGTTATGGAAATGATGGAGGTTACTGGTGTATCGTTGTCAATGTCCACTCACTGCCTTATGTTTTCTAAATCTTCACCATTCAATTCATTCATGTGTTGCAAATCACCATAGCCTAATGGTTAGACAAGCAGGTTTAGGGCCAAAAGGTTGCTGGTTTGATTCCCTGGACCAGCAGGAATGGCTGACGTGCCCTTGAGTAAGGTACTGCTCCCCAGGCTGTACTGGGTATGCTGTATGTGGATCTGGATAACAGCGTTTGCTAAATGCCTGTAACATGATGTCAGCAGTCATTTTGTCCTTTCATTGTTCTCGATAATTGTTACTGATCAACACCTAAGCGAGGTTCGTTAAGCCTTTGTTTTATAGCGTTAACACGTATTGTTAACTTGACTGCGGACTTGATTACCTATTGTTTGTCTTTGGTGGGAAGAGGAACGCATGGCTCAGTGATGTTTTTTTTTTTCTTTTTTTGAAGACTCCGACTCATTGTCATTTAAAGGCGGGGACATGAACTTAGTTCGTTATATGTGAAAGTTCGTAGTAAGAGAGTTCGTTATCATGCAGTTGCAGTGTATAATTGTTGATGTTTTCTGGGAGGTATGTAATATTTATGGAAGGAGTCTTCAGTGCCAGGGTTTTGTAGCACGTTCGAGCGTGAGGATAAAAAGCTTGGCTGGTGATGAAACAACTGTTTATATGCATCCATCCATCTATCCATTCATCCATCTTCCCTAATCACTTATCCTGTGCAGGGTAGCGGGCAAGCTGGAGCCTATCCCAGCTGATTACGGGTGAGAGGCGGGGTACACCCTGGACAAGTCTCCAAGTCATTGTATGGCTGACACATGGAGACAAACAACCATTCACACTCACATTCACACCTATGGTCAATTTAGAGCCACCAATCCTTGACTTTCAAGTAACGTCAAAGCAAAATAGAAACCTGGATGTCGGCCATGTTGGTGGATATACAAATGCGGGGTCAAGTGACACTCCATACAAAACGGTCACGTGTGCGCAACTCTCTTTGTTTTTCCACTGCTTTAAGCGTTATTTTAGCTATGCCATATCTTTGTGCTGTATATGGTTGTGGTCACAACAGTACTTGTGACCGTGGCACGTTCCGATTTTTTTAGAATTCTGTCCGTGATTCGGAACGAGGGCGAGGAAACTCTGAGGCTTAGTACGGAGAGGAGACGAGCACGGCTGAACAAGATCGGCAGGGCTGATTTAATAGAGACGAAAACCAAAACAGCTCGTGTTTGCAGTAACCATTTTATCTCAGGTGAGATTCAAAAGCTCTCTCGATAATATCATGGAAGAATTTTATTTCGTGTTGCTAGAATTTTGCTATAAAATGAGCGTTCTCTTGTCATGGTTCACTCGGTCGTTGTTATAATTTTATAATGATAATTTTAGAGTGGTTGACCTGAAATAAATTGAAATGTGATTTGTGAGCCATAAAGCTAGAGACTTGTCAAATCATTGACTGGTTTAATTAATAAGGTATTTACCCGTCCAGAGACAAAGAAGTTAGAGGCTTCCATGGACTTATAAGCCTTCATCTGAGATTTGTCGATCCATGAATCTGCCAAACCAGATAGAATGCGATATCTGGGTAATCGACAGTCGGTAGAAGCGTCTTATCCTCAGAAAAATCCGACATTTTTAAATACTATGGGTCAAAACCACACATATCTATCTTCTCTTTGTATCGAATCTTTGCTTGACCGTTCAAATCGTGGTAATACTGAGAAAACTCAACACTGTTTACAGACACACTTTCAGCGGCTGCCATACTAGTTGCTTTGTATATCCACCATCATGGTGGATGCTCATGACATAGCACATTTTGACCATGTGGTTGCAAGTCATCTATTAACCTAACCTGCATGTCTTTGGACTGTGGAGGAAACCGGAGCACCCGGAAGAAACCCACGCAGACACGGGGAGAACATGCAAACTCCGCACAGAAAGCTCCTGTCAGCCGCTGGGCTCAAACCCAGAACCTTCTTGCTGTGAGGTGACAGTGCTATCTCCTACACCGCCGTGTCTCCCTGACTGTTAAAAGCTGTATATAATTTATTTCGTAGACGTTAAATGCAACTAAAAATGGATTTTTAAAAAAGCATGACATGATGTTCATGTTCGTAAATAAACTAAAAATTGTAATTGCTGTGATATAAGAGCAATAAAAAAGGCTGTGCTGTTATAGGAAAGTAATAGTATCGCACCAGTCTAGCATGGATTATTTTCCCATAATCGCACAGCTTTATAGATGTACTCATCATATGGACTATGATGAGTAAGAAGTATGACAGGTACTAGTTGTGTCTCTTAAAATTTCCATTTTGATCATGCAAACCATTCAAAGTTTCTTGCAAAATCATTCCAATAAAAAAAAAAACAAGGTGGAAAATAAATAACATTACACAAGCAAAAGGAAATAAACAGAAAGCGCAGCCATTTCCTTGCTGTGCTTTTAGTAGAAGCGGGAGGTAAATAAGAGGATAAAGGGCACAGGGGTGAGTGTCTTTGTGGTATATTGTGTGAATTACCTGAACCCTAGGGTTAAAAGGCTCTATTCTCCTACTAAGGCTTTGGCTCTGGGTCAGCAAAGTTAATGACAAGAACAAAACAAAGGAACAATGCAATGAAACGAAAACCCAGAATGACAGCACCAGTGTTAGAGGAGCTCAGGGAGAAATTCAGTCTAAACCCTGCAGGTTACTGTGCATTTCTCATTCTTTTTTTCTTTTTTTAGAGGAAGTTCAGGCTGGAGTCGGAGGAAATAAGCAAAGACAATCAGCCGGAACATCTTCTGAATGTGCTTAATTAGCTTTTCGTTTACTTTCTTTCATCCGAGTCATTTTCATTTTGTCGATTCTTTCCCATAAAGAATCCTTTGTGTAATTGTTAGGTTGCGAAATGCTAAATATAGTTGACTTGTCTTTTGATTGATTATTCACAACAAATTATGATCATCTCAGATTATACCATTCATGGTGTCCGGTGTCACTTTAAAAAAAATAAGCCTGATTTTTTTTTTTCACTGGTTGAATTTGAATTTACATGGATCATGAATTTAAACTGAATCTCCACCCGAGCGAACAATACACAAACAAAAAACACACCAGATTGTGTTATTCAATGCATACACACATCACATCTCAGCGAGTTAAAGACAATGAAGAGTTTAAGAAGATGTAGAAGAAGATTAATTTTTATGTTGAAGGTGATCATAAATTCACGTAAAAAAAAAACCTTGTGTTATTTGTATTCAAAAGTGGAACAGTACTAAAATAATCACTCCAACATTAAATGATTTAACCTTGCCTCTCTAATAGGTAATAAAAATCATTTTTAAAAATCAGCCGATTCAAATTTCATGTTGAGATCCTGCCTGTGAACTGAAATATACTCGAGTGCAAAAGTTTGCACCCCCGTGTTTTTTATAATGAAAAACATGTACTGAAAAATATCCCACCATTCTTTATTTTTATTATAATTATTGTTTGATTTATTTGTATTTATTTATTTATTTTTACAAAACTCTCACAAGTACAAAGTGTTACCGAATATCTGGATGTGTCTTATAATGAAACCACAATCCAGATTTTTTTTTTAAACTCTCTTTGTCTCCACTACTAATAAAGGAGCAGTGAATGAAACCTAACATACTAAATATAATTTGTCAAAAGGGCGTGCAAACATTTGTACTTGATTGTCCAAAAGTGATCAGCGTTTAATTGAATCTTTCCCTTTAATTAATCATTCCCTTGATCTCTGTACATCTTGTGTCTACTGGCAGAAATATTGCTAATAATTCAAATAAAGTTTATATTGCGTATCATAGAATTATGATCGAATTGCAACAAATTCAGTAAAAATAGCAAACAAAACATGAGGTTAAATGAATTATCCAGCATTCCATCCTTTAAACTGTAGATAAGTGAGTCTTCTGTTTGTGGAATGTGTTACAGCTCTACAATTAGAGCCCAGCGAGTGTGTGTAACGTGATCAGGTCTGGTGTTTTCGCCCTTGGGTGAGCTCCAGCTCTGTGGCTGTCCGTGTGCACCATGGAGCCGTTCCAGAACTTTATCTGTGTTTGAGTCGCTTTTGTTCGCCTCACGAGTGTTTGCCAACAATGGCTAAGTACTTAACATGCTTGTTCTGTTCACTACCTACCAAAGGATGTCCCACTGGCTGCTGAATTTTAAAGCAAATAAAACAGTTCCATCTACATCTATGACACCTGAGTTTCCCAAACGCTTCACAGCTCAAAGATCACTGATGCATGGTACAAGAAGTATGGTCATGATGATGATAATGATGATGTTTTTGGGAATCTCTGTAATAGGAAGTTTAATAAATAAATAAATAAATAAATAAATAAGGTTGTGTGTTCATTCGAGAAACTCAGTTCATGTTGGAAATAGTAATTTTTAGAACTGCCAAAAAAAGTAACCCCTTAAATGGAATTATATTTATCTTAGTTAATATAGTAGCTACTGAAGAGAATTAATAATTGTATAGTAATATGGGAGTCAGAATGGGTCATAACATAAGGATGGCTATGAACACTATCCATTTAGGTAATTTTGATCAGGATCTAAAACAAGTGCTTTTTATTGCTAAATGAGAATATTCTATTTCATTATACCACAGCGCTGTTGAATTCTCAACTCTTATTGGCTGAATAAAATTAATAATCATATAGTAATATGGAAGTCAGAATGGGTCATAACATAAGGATGGCTATGAACACTATCCATTTTGGTCATTTCGCTCAAGATCTAAAACAAGCGCTTTTTATTGCTAAATGACAATATTCTATTTTATTATACCCTGGCGCTCTTGACTTCTCAACTCTGGTTGGTTGAAGAAAATTAATAATCATAGTAATATGAATGGTTCGAATGGGTCATAACTTAAGGATGGCTATGAACACTATCCATTTTGGTCATTTTGGTCAGGATCTAAAACAAGTGCTTTTTTAATCACTAAATGACAACAATCTATTTCATTATACCACAGCGCTGTTGAATCCTCATCTCTGATTGGTTGAATAAAATGAATACTCATATTGTAATATGGGTGTCAGAATGGGTCATAACATAAGGATGGCTATGAACACTATCCATTTTGCAGGGATGAGAGTGCATGTTGAGAAAAAAATCTGAAAAGTAGTGGGGGGGGCTGGCCCGCAGGTCCCCAGTGGGGTCCAGGGGCAGCGTCTCGGTGAGGGACCAGGGGGCGAAGCTGATGGATTTTGGCAATTTAAACACCCAAAATCCATTAATTTTAGCAATGAAATATATGTATTTTTCTCGAAGTTGATATCCCAATTCAACATGCCATCAACTGAAACTTTTGTATCATGACAAGTGTTCTTTCTTAAATATCATATCCCACCTTGTTTGACTTTTTCAGCATGTTCAGTGCAACCTTTTAGGTTTTGGAACAATAGACCCATAAATCAGGGATGAGAATGAAAAATATTTTAAAAGTCTGAAAAAACCGGGGCGGGGTCCGGGGGGGGGGCATGGGGCTAATGATTTTTGGCTATTTTTTTTTTTTTTACCCCAAAACCATTAATTTTATCAGCAAAAATTTGCAATTTATTTTGAAATAAATTCCCTTTCTTGGTGGACTCCCAGGTGAAAATGATTAATAAGGTACAAGAGACTTATTTTTAATCAATTCACATTTGATGATTTCAAAAAATCAATGCACCTTTTAATATAAACGAGCTCTACAGTATTATATTTCTGCATTTTAGCTATTCATGTCTTTGAATACTCTAATCCTTTAAAATGAAGTGCAAACCAGAAAAAAAGTTCTATCATATAATTCTCTTAAGCTTTCTTCTGATGTTATCATGGTAGCAGGACGTCTTGCATATTAAGCAGGCAACATTCAACATCACTTATCACTTCCCTTTCAACTGTTGTGTGTACTAACTAGGATTTATCTGGACAGGATGTTGTGTAATGTAATACAGATACCATATGGTCAATTTGAAGATCGAGATGGTGATTTTGAATTAAAGAACAGGCATGTACAATGGGCACTACATATTGGAATTTTTTTTTTAAATCAAAAACTATAAGTTCATCTCGGCCTAAAAAATTTGGGCAGACGCTCCTGAGCGGCACATTCCAGCAATTCCGTCCCCCTATGAAATGAGCAATACGTAGGAGAGTTATACATGCTATCATACTTAAAATTTCATCAGAAATATAGATATGATACTATGATTCTCCCCAACATGCTACATTAGATAAGCTAACCCCATTTATAAAATATACACACTTATATATGACATGTAATTGATATATATTTTTCGGGGCGCGCGCTCTCTCTCTGCCATGCCGATCCTGTAGGCTGCACTGACTCAACTGAAAACTCCGGTCCTCGAGAAAAGAGATAAAAGCCCGCCCACACTGAAAGCTGATTGGCTTATTTTGCTGAGTAACCCAATCAAGATGCTCTTTGTCTGGCATGTGCTACATGAACAGGCACACAGGCAGTGTTGCCAGATTGGGTGGTTTTAAGTGCATTTTGGCGGGTTTTGAACATATTTTGGGCTGGAAAACGTCAGCAGTATCTGGCAACACTGCACACAGTCTCCCTCGCGCACCCCCTCGCGTGCGCACATTCTAAGATGCATGATGCAGACCTTAATGTTGCGCGCGCACGCTCTTGCTCGCTTCTATCAATATGCAGGAGACTCCCGGAACTTCCGGGAGACTTGGGATGTCTGCGTTATAAGGTGACCACAGATCATTAAGCATACCTCCCCAAAAAAATTTCTCAACGGATTTACATCGATCTCAAAAACGATCATTTTGGTCTGAAAAAGTCGGAAATCTGCCAATCGGCGGAAAATTCTCATCCCTGATTTTGGTTGATCAGGATCTAAAACAAGTGCTTTTTATTGCAAAATGATGATATTCTATTTCATTATACCACAGCGCTGTTCAATTCTCAACTCTGGCTGAATAAAATTAATAATCATATAGTACTGTGGAAGTCAGAATGGGTCATAACATAAGGATGGCTATGAACACTATCCATTGTGGTTGATCAGGATCTAAAACAAGTGCTTTTTATTGCAAAATAACAATATTCTATTTCAATATACCACAGCACTGTTGAATTATCATCTCTGGTTGGTTAAATAAAATGAATAAGCATATAGTAATATGGAAGTCAGAGTGGGTCATAACATAAGGATGGCTATGAACATTATCCATTTTGGTCATTTCGATCAAGATCTAAAACAAGTGCTTTTTATTGCTAAATGACAATATTCTATTTTATTATACCACAGCGTTCTTGAATTCTCAACTCTGGTTGAAGAAAATTAATAATCATAGTAATATGAGTGGTTAGAATGGGTCATAACTTAAGGATGGTTATGAACACTATCCATTTTGGTCATTTTGATCAGGATCTGAAACAAGACCTTTTTTAATCACTAAATGACAATAATCTATTTCATTATACCACAGCGCTGTTGAATTCTCAACTCTGATTGGTTGATTCATTGTCTATAACAGCAGCTCTGACAGTAATACAACTGTAATTCAAATCAGATGTTTGTTTACATCGTTGTGCTCATTCTAATATTTCATAATTTCTATAGTAACAACTAATTCACAGGGACTTGTCTGGCAGATGCTTGACACAATCTAAATCTAATCATAAATGTATTAAGGATGTGTTATTTAACAATGAAAAATTGTAATCGCTGAAATAGTGAAGTTTTCAGTTTATTTCTATTTAAGGATATGTTTACTGAACATTTATGGAAGAAGTGTCCAGTGTCAGAGCTTTGTAACAGTGAGGTATTAACTTGAAAATGAATGACTTTTTATAGCTGCTATAATGCAAGTAAAAACAAGAAACTCACATGTTTTGCATCCATTCCAAAACATATACATACATACTGTACATATAACTATAAATGGATAAAAACTCATTTGCTCTGATATAAAAGGAATAAAACTATTTATTTAACAGGACGTGCTGTTATAGGAATGTCACCCCACCCCATTGTTGATTATTTTCCTGTACCAGCATGTCCCAAAGCATTTTACTCCTTACATACACTGATTTCTATATTATATAGAAATATATATAATGCTCTATTATGACATGATCCTGAAATTCACACAAGGATCCCAAGCAAAATAGTGTATTGATATTTTCGGTGCTAAAAACATCTGTCAGTACACGTGTAAATCAAATCAAATCAAATTAAATCAAATCAAGCAGATCTAAGTTTAAGAAACACAGATGGTTTAAGATTAAAAATGGTGGTTCATATAGCAGCAACCATTCTTTCCCTTTGAGAAAGCGAGTGATGCATTGTTGGAACTCACAGAGAGCTGTCCGGATAAGTACTGCGGTGCGTCTCGCAGCACACTGGGGCTCATGGGAGACGTGATGGATATGGATGGCCGGTCCATCTTCTGTGACTCAAATGAGCTGGAACCTTGGAGTGGAATTTAATAAAGGCAGAAGGAACAAGGGAAAGACGACAAGAGAAAGTGATGAAGGTGTAAGAAAGATACATGATACAGTTTTACGACATTCAGGAGATCACAGATCACAGAAGTGTAGTGCTTGTATCCGGCCACACGGTGGCTACTCACTCGACTCCAGTTGTGTGTGTGTGCTATCTGGTATCCTGGGGATGTCTCTGCATTGAAAGAGAGAGAGAGAGGGAGAGAGAGGGAGAGAGACCTTTTAATGAGCTTTTAATTGCCCTAAGCATCACATTAGTCTCCATTAGAGTCTGGACCAATACTCTGCTCTGAAATCAGTTTCATTTGTTCTCAAATATTGTGTACACTACGGATTTGGAAAGAAGGACGTGATCATTCATCAGCACTTTGTTTTGGTGTTTTTTTTCTTCCTTTGGTGTCATTCTTGGGGAAATATTTAAATAATATTGGCTGGCTTTTTTTTCGTGGTATATCAGAGACATTACATTCAGCTAGCATGACAGTGAACGAGTCAAAGATAAGTAGCTAAATGGAATATATCTGATATACGATGAAAAAGGCCAGCCAATATTATTATTATTATTATTATTATTATTATACATACACATTCCTTTTGGGTGTTCAACGCATCTTTCTCTTTCAAAATTATCTCAAAATCTTCCGTATTTAACGAAGCAAACCTGGCAGCTGTGTTTGTTTACAAATTGTCACAGTCGCTCACTAGTGCAGAAGCTTTATGTCTCTGACATGTGACATCATGTGGTCTTGACAACCATGCAATATCTCGTCTCGTCTTCATCCGCTTTATCCGGGGCCGGGTCGTGGAGGCAGCAGTCTGAGCATGGAAGCCCAAACTTCCCTTTCCCCAGACACCTCAGCCAGCTCCTTGGGAAGAACACCGAGGCGTTCCCAGGCCAGCCGAGAGACATAGTCCCTCCAGCGTGTCCTGGGTCTTCCCCAGGGCCTCCTCCCGGGGGGACATGCCTGGAACACCTCCCCAGGGAGGCGTCCAGGAGGCATCCGAAAGAGATGCCCGAGCCACCTCAGCTGATTCCTCTCGATGTGGAGGAGCAGCGGCTTTACTCTGAGCTCCTCCCGAGTGACTGTGTTTCTCACCCTATCACTAAGGGAGCGCCCAGCCACCCTGCGAAGGAAACTCATTTCAGCCGCTTGTATCTGCGATCTTGTTCTTTCGATCATTACCCATAGCTCATGACCATAAGTGAGGGTCGGAACGTAGATCAACCAGTAAATCGAGAGCTTTGCCTTTTGGCTCAGCTCCTTCTTCACCACGACGGACCGGTAAAGCGACCGCATCACTGCGGAGGCTGCACCGATCCGCCTGTCGATCTCATGCTCTAGCCTTCCCTCACTCGTGAACAAGATCCCGAGATACTTAAACTCCTCCACCTGAGGCAGGACTTCTCCACCAACCTGGAGAGGGCAAGCAACCCTTTTCCGGTCGAGAACCATGGCCTTGGACTTGGAGGTGCTGATTCTCATCCCAGCCGCTTCACACTCGACTGCAAACCGCCCCAGTGCATGCTGAAGGTCCTGGTTTGAAGAAGCCAACAGGACAACATCATCCGCAAAAAGCAGAGATGAAATCCTGTGGTTCCCAAACAGGATTCCTTCCGGTCCCTGGCTGCGCCTAGAAATTCTGTCCATAAAAATTATGAACAGAACCGGTGACAAAGGGCAGCTCTGCTGGAGTCCAACATGCACTGGGAACAGGTCTGACTTACTGCCGGCAATGTGAACCAGACTCCTATTCCATTCGTACAGGGACCGGACAGCCCTTAGCAAAGAGCCCCGAACCCCATACTCCCGAAGCACCCCCCACAGAATACCACGAGGGACACGGTCAAATGCCTTCTCCAGATCCACAAAGCACATGTGGACTGGTTAGGCAAACTCTCATAAACCCTCGAGCACCCTATGAAGGGTATAGAGCTGGTCCAGTGTTCCACGACCAGGACGAAAACCGCATTGTTCCTCCTGGATCCGAGGTTCGACTATTGGCCAAATTCTCCTCTTCAGTACCCTGGAGTAAACCTTTCCGGGAAGGCTGAGAAGTGTGATTCCCCTATAATTGGAGCACACTCTCCGATCCCCTTTCTTAAATAGAGGGACCACCACCCCAGTCTGCCACTCCAGAGGCACTGTCCCCGACCGCCACGCGATGCTGCAGAGGCGTGTCAGCCAAGACAGCCCCACAACATCCAGAGACTTGAGATACTCGGGGTGGATCTCATCCACCCCCGGTGCCTTGCCACCGAGGAGCTTGAAAACCACCTCAGTGACTTTGGCTTGGGTAATGGACGAGTCCACCTCTGAGTCATCAACCTCCGCTTCCTCAATGGAAGACGTGACGGTGGGATTGAGGAGATCCTCGAAGTATTCCTTCCACCGCCTGACAATGTCCCCAGTCGAGGTCAACAGCTCCCCACCCGCACTGTAAACAGTGTTGGCAGAGTACTGCTTCCCCCTCCTGAGGCGCCAGACGGTTTGCCAGAATTTCTTCGAGGCCGACCGACAGTCCTCCTCCATGGCCTCACCGAACTCCTCCCAGTTCTGAGTTTTTGCCTCCGCAACTGCCCGAGCTGCGGCACGCCTGGCCTGCCGATACCCGTCAGCTGCCTCTGGAGTCCCAGAGGACAACATGGCCCGATAGGACTCCTTCTTCAGCTTGACAGCGTCCCTTACTTCCGGTGTCCACCACCGGGTTCGGGGATTCCTGCCACGACAGGCACCGGAGACCTTGCGGCCACAGCTCTGAACAGCTGCGTCTACAATGGAGGTAGAGAACATGGTCCACTCAGACTCAATGTCCCCCGCCTCCCTCGGAAGCTGGGAGAAGCTCTCCCGGAGGTGGGAGTTAAAGACCTCCCCGACAGAGTGCTCGGCCAGACGTTCCCAACAGACCCTCACCATACATTTGGGCCTGCCAGGTCTGTCCGGCTTCCTCCTCTGCCAGCGGATCCAACTCACCACCAGGCGGTGATCAGTTGACAGCTCAGACCCTCTCTTCATCCAAGTGTCCAAGACATAGGGCTGGAGATCACATGAAACGACAACAAAGTCGATCATCAACCTCCGACCTAAGGTGTCCTGGTGCCACATGCACTTATGGACACCCCTATGCTCGAACATGGTGTTCGTTATGGACAAACCGTGACTAGCACAGAAGTCCAATAACAAAACACCACTCGGGTTCAGATCGGGGAGGCCGTTCCTCCCAATCACACCCCTCCAGGTGTCACTGTCATTGCCCACGTGAGCGTTGAAGTCCCCCAGTAGAACAATGGAGTCCCCAGTCTGAGCACCTCTCAGTACCTCTCTCAGGGATTCCAAGAAGGCCGGATACTCTGTACTGCTCTTCGGCCCGTAGGCACAAACAACAGCAAGGTGAAGGTGCAGAGAGGCGACCCTCTCATTCACTGGGGTAAACTCCAACACATGGCGGCTGAGCTGGGGAGCTATAAGCAAGCCCACACCAGCCCGCCACCGCTCACCATGGGTGACTCCAGAGAAGTGGAGAGTCCAGCCCCTCTCGAGGAGCTGGGTTCCGGAGCCCAAGCTGTGCGTGGAGGTGAGTCCGACTATCTATAGCCGGTACCTCTCAACCTCCCGCACAAGCTCAGGTTCTTTCCCCCCCCAGCAAAGTGACATTCCTTGTCCCAACAGCTAGCTGCTGTGTTCGGGGATCAGGTCGTCGAGGCCCCTGCCTTCGACTGCCGCCTAATCCACACTGCACCAGCCCCCTACAGCTACCTCTGTGGGTGGTGAACCCACAGGAGGTCGGGCCCACATCACCGCTTCGGGTTGAGCCCGGCCGGGCCCCGTGGGCAAAGGCCCAGCCACCAAGCGCTCGCATACGAGCCCCAACCCCGGGCTTGGCTCCAGGGTGGGGCCCCGGCTGCGCCATACCGGGCGACATCACGGTCCTTGATTTTTTTTTTTTTATCCATAAGGGTTTTGGTGAACTGCTCTTGGTCTGGCCTGTCACCTAGGACCTGTCTGCCTTGGGAGACCCTAACAGGGGCGTAATGCCCCCGACAACATAGCTCCTAGGATCATTCAGCACACAAACTCCTCCACCACAATAAGGTGGCAGTTCTAGGAGGGGTATTTATTTACTAACACATTTTACAAAAAAATATTCATGACAGTTTCATAGAAAACTCGTTAAAACAGTTTTATTAGTCCACTAGCTTGTTAGACAGGTGATACTTATAACCAGACAACGGTTTGACATCAAGTTTGAAATATCAAGACGGTCAAGGAGGATGTTTTCCAGCTGTTGGTTTTTTTGTTTTTTTTCCTCTTGCAGGTTTTTATCCTACTGTTTGTTTCATAGCGAGCAATGTATCTTTGCATTGTATGCTTTCTTTTACCTGAATGATTTCTTACTCTGCACACTCAATGTAAACATAATTAATGTATAGTTTAATCGCAATTATGAGCATCTTTTCTTAGTGTTAGATAATCTAACTCTATCATGGATCAATATCGATGAATTCTTATGTCCGATAATATTCAATCGTAACCATATAACCATATAGTAATGATGTAAAGTGAAGGTGCTGGTTCACTGCTGTCCACCAGGCACCCAGCAGAGTCACACCATAATAAATGGCATGTTGTGTCAAAGAAAGGAATAAATACAGTGCCTTGCAAAAGTATTTATCCCCCTTGGTGTTTGTCCTGTTTTGTCGCATTACAAGCTGGAATTAAAATTGATTTTTTTTTTTTGGGGGGGGGGGGGGGGGGGGGGGGGTAGCACCATTTGATTTACACAACATGCCTACAACTTTAAAGGTGCACATTGTTTTTTTTTTTATTTTGACAAACAATAATTAAGATGAAAAAACAGAAATCTGGAGTGTGCATAAATATTCACCCCTAAATAAGAGCTGGTCTGACCAATTCAAGTCATAAGTCACATAATTAGTTGATTAAGATCCACCTGTGTGCAATCAAAGTGTCACATGATCTGTCACATGATGTCTGTAGAAATCAACCTGTTCTGGAAGGACCCTGACTCTGCAACACTACAAAGCAAGCAACATGAAACCAAGGAGCCTCCAAACAGGTCAGAGACAAAGTTTGTGGAGAAGTATAGATCAGGGTTGGGTTATAAAAAATATCCCAAACTTTGAATATCCACAAAGCACCATTAAATCCATTATAGCAAAATGGAAAGAATATGGCACCACTACAAACCTGACAAGAGAATGCCGGAGGGCATTAATCAGAGATGGCAACAAAGACACCAAGATAACACTGAAGGAGCTACAAAGATCCACAGTGGAGATGGGAGTATCTGTCCAGAGGACCACTTTAAGCCGTACACTCACAGAGTGGGGCTTTATGGAAGAGTGGCCAGAAAAAAAGCCATAGCTTAAGAAAACACGTTTGGAGTTTGCCCAACAGCATGTGGCAGACTCCCCAAACACATGGAAGAAGATTCTCTGGTCAAATGAGACTAAAATTGATCTTTTTGGCCATGATGGGAAATGCCAGGTGTGGTGCAAACCCAACACCCTGAGAACACCATTCCTACAGTGAAGCATGGTGGCGGCAGCATCATGCTGTGGGGATATTTTTCATCTGCAGGGACAGGAAAGCTGGTCACGACTGAAGGAAAGATGGATGGCACTAAATACACGGCAATTCTGGAGGAAAACCTGTTTGAGTCAGCCAGAGGTTTGAGACTGGGATGAAGGTTCATGTTCCAGCAGGACAATCACCCTAAACATACTGCTAAAGCTACACTGGAGTGGTTTAAAGGGAAACATTTAAATGTCTTGGAATGGCCTAATCAAAGCCCAGACCTCAATCCAATTGAGAATCTGTGGCATAACTTGAAGATTGCAGTACACCAACGCAACCCATCTAACTTGAAGGAGTTGGAGCAGTTTTGCCTTGAGGAATGGGCAAATATCCCTGTGGCTAGATGTGCTAAGCTAATAGAGACATACCCCAAGAGACTTGCAGCTGTAACTGTAGCAAAAGGTGGATCTATAAAGTATTGACTTTGGGGGGGGGGGATACTTATGCACACTCCGGATTTCTGTTTTTTTTTTCATCTTAATTATTGTTTGTGTCACAATAAAAAAAAACAATGTGCACCTTTAAAGTGGTAGGCATGTTGTGTAAATCAAATGGTTCTAACCCCCCAAAATCCATTTTAATTCCAGCTTGTAATGCGACAAAACAGGACAAACACCAAGGGGGATAAATACTTTTGCAAGGCACTGTATGTATTCATAAGTGCAATGCGGATCTCATTCTTGGTATCACAATAATGTCACAAGACAAAGCAGCAATGTATTGACGTGAAATACGCGACACTACGCAATTCGATGGTTCGTATGTGATAATATTATTATTCTATTCAGGTTGATTTTGTGCCCTTGTAAATATTTTTGCTCATACACTCATCAGGAGCTCCGCTTTTAGACACTGCCTATAGATCTATATTAGAGATGGACAGGATGTGATCACTCTTTACCCGATGGGTCGGGACACCACCAGTTCCACCTGAGGCTCTGGCTTGGATTCTAAAATGATATTGTAAACTTCTTTAAATGTGGCTCCTTGTAAGTTTCTCCCGTTCCACTCCAAGACCTGATCACCTACGGAATAAAAGGAAAATGCATATTTACAATGTACAATTACTAACAGTAAAAATGCATTCAGAAATCAGACAGAACTAAATACAATCTAACCCAAACCAGATTTGCTATCCAAATACAAAGTAATATTAATTTAATTTTAATAATTCTAATATCACTCTCGCTAATTGTTTGCAGTGTTTGTTGCACATCTTTCTAAACACAGCGACGCTGATGGTTACCTGGTCTAAGATGTCCAACAGTGTCTGCTAAACTTCCTTTCCTTACTTTCGTGATGAACGCACAAAGTCTACCGGACTCGGTCATTTTTCCCCCGACCACCTGTTCAAAATACACACACACACACACACACACACACACACACACACAGAGTACCTGTCAAAACTTTGGACACATCTTAAAATACAAAATTTTTTCTTTATTTTTATTAATGAAAAGTCACTTCATGTCTTTAAGTAGGCATATCAGACGCTCGCTGGCCGTGCTGTGAAAATGTTCATCTGAGCTTCCAAATCAGTCATTGCTCTACTCTGGAATATTTTCGATCATGAATACTATCATTAGAAAGCTTATAATCTCTGCTTTGCAAAGAAATTCATCTCATTAAGATCTGGGAGTAACGGCAGGTTGAAGTTTGTACAACAGAGGAAAAACTCTGCTTGCGTGATGTCAGGAAACTGCCAGTGCTTTTTGAGTCATGGGAAGGTGGTCAGGCTCTCTCTCTCTCTCTCTTCTGATCAGTTTCTGACTGGATTACTCATGAATATCAATCAAATAACTTTTATAGGGATGTTCTCTCGCTCTCACTGTTTCTGATGAAGTATTCAGCATAATTTTCCATCATCTAGTTTTGATGTTATGATTCATTTGAGACTTTGAAGTGAGTTTTCATAGCTTTACCTACTTATTTTTTCAAATCAAACTGATTCATGTAAATAAATAACTATTTTAGAATATAACCTTAGTTGTTTTGATGAAAAATATTGAGATCTTAGCGGTCGGAATGAGATTTTTAAAAACCGGAAGTCAGAAACGTGAGTGTCAATTTCAATTCGATTTAATGGAATTGTTTATTGGATGTGGCTCACACAGTTTTTTCGAGGTTCGCCTTGAAAGCTGTGAATATTAATGGAAATAATCATTTACATTCTGTCATGTAAACACTAGTAGGCCCTACTTTTGAGAAATACAAAGGCCTCCAGAGCACAAAGAGAGGATTAGAAATAATCTTTTATTACTTTTTTATTTAGCGTACCAATTTAACGTTTTTACCTAATTAGCATAATCAATACTAATTAAATGCTAATTTGCAGAATTGGTTTTTACTCATTTTTTAAACTTTGTATTCAGTATACAGTACTTTATTTATTTACCCATCCACCTGCGGTTTTATGCGGTTCTCTAAGGCCCTGGTCACACCGTCCGAACTTTGCTGGAGCGTTCCTTGAACGGTAGGGAGGGGGGGGCCGAATTTCGACAACGCTCGTCACCGCGCACAAAATGGGAAAAAAATCGAAAACACGGGCGTTGGCTTAGCGTTGGTTTAGCGGTAGCGAGTGTTGGTTTAGCGGTGACGCGAGCGTTGGTATAGCGGCGTTCTGCGCATGCGGGCTTTGGCTCGGCGGGGGTATAAAGTTGGTTTAGCACCAATCATAGCAAGTCTCTCAGCATCCATGGTGATACAGTTTTACTGTAACTTTGAGCAAATTCGATATAGATGAGGTCTGAACTCAACGGCAGCTCGATTCCAAATGAGCTCCTGGTCCATTTCTCCCCGTATTTATAGTCAAATTCTGGTCCCGCTCCGACACCTCTATACCAACGCCAAACCAAAGTTCATCGCCGCCATGGATAGCTGCTTCAACGCCCGACACCGTTCCAGCAACCCCGTGTCCGCTCGTAAAACGCTTACAACCGCTCCACCGAAGTTTGTGCAACGTTTAATCGCCGCCCGGGCAACGCTGGCAAAGCAGCGGTGGTCCAGCGTTCAAGATTTCTGCGTTGGCCTAGTGGACCCAAGCGTCCACGAACTTGCGTCTAGCGGTGCCAAACTTTGACTGGGCGTTGGTGGAGCGGGGGTGAACTTTGCCGGGGCGGAAAATTGCCCCCTCCTCACCGCTCGCAATATTTTGTGCAGCTCAAAACTTTCGGAGCGGTAGGAGGGCCCCTCGAGAAACATCAGCGGTGGCCGAGCGTATACGGCATTGCTTTAACGGGGGCCAACTTTTGTTAAACGGTGGTGAACGGTTACGAGCGGTGATGAATTTTTTTCACCGCTCCAGGAACGCTCCAGCAAAGTTCGGGCGGTGTGACCGGGGCCTAATCAGCCAATCCCTTGGCGGCAGCAGCACAGTGCATCAAATCATGCAGATACAAATCAAGAGCTTCAGTTAATGTTCACTTCAAACATCAGAATGGGAAAAATTATGATCTCAAAGTGTGACTTTCTTTCACTGTGGCATGGGTGTCGGTTTGAGCCAGATAAGTATTTTTGGTTTGAGTATTTCAGAAACTGCTGACCTTCTGGGGGTTTCAAACACAATAGTCTCAAGAGTTTACACAGAATGGTGCGAAAAACAAAAAACATTGTATCAGTGACCAACAGTTCTGTGGGTGGAAACAAACGCCTTGTTGAAAAGAGAGGTCAGAGGAAAATGGTCAGATTGGTTCAAGCTGCCAGGAAGGATATAGCAACTCATAGCAACTCTTTACAACCGTAGTGAGCAGAAAAGAATCTCAGCATGCAATAGCAGAAGACCACATTGGGTTCCACTCCTGCTCATGAACAGGAATCTTAGAATCAAGAACAAGTTCCTGTTAAAGTGGCTGGTGAGTGTATACTATAGTTACAGTATGTTAAAGGAGAACTGAAGTCATTTTTAAACTTGCTTTATTTCTTAATTAACATGTAATTCAGTTATGTTTTCGGTTTGAGTAAGCTTATATCATGACTCGTATTGACAACTAATTGCAATTAAATATTATACTTATCAGCCTATTCAGTTTTTAGCCGTGTTGAATTTAGTTCGTTTGGTCCACGGCAGGCGTCGCTTATCCGCGCGATCTTCACGAGACTTGCGCGAGACTTCGAAACGTGAAGTGTCAGCCAGGTGTCAGTGCCGCCATTTTGAAAACTGTTTTCCAAATAAATATTGCACAAAAACGAGTTTAATTCACGATTACTGCCTACTTTTTTCAAACTTTCCTGATTGCTGTCAAAACAAACAAAACTTCCAGCTTGATTACGTCAGCATTCGAAAGAGGATGTGCGCGTCTTTTGACAACGTTGACAGATGTCGGTCACTTTGATTTCCGCTGTACGTTTTACTTCCGTCCTACGATGTCTCGCACAGGTCTCAACGAATCTCGTTTACGGCTGTCACTTTGACATATGGACTGATGTATTACAGAGCATATTTCAAACACTCATAACTTGCTATAGCAGTGACAAAATAGCGATCAAAAATGCATTCCTATATTTAATAAAATGAGATAAATAGAATTTTTTAATGATAAAAAAATTGCCTTCAGTTCTCCTTTAACACTAGATTTTTTCCTTCAACTGTCGACTATAAATCTGACCAAAGATCCTACAAAACAACTTGTCAGTTTCTTCAGTGCAGGAACAAGTTTTTAATCCACAGCAGGAAATACATAAATGTATAAAACATCACAACTCTACAGCACAAACTACATCACTCAGATAAAGAGTTAAGAGTTATCCAGAATTTTGTGGCTGGTCCTGCTTTCTTTCTCAGAATATCACACAAATGAAATGTTTTTCAAAGAGATTACAGAGTCTAGTGGATGAAAATTGCCTTACGTAACGTCTAGCTCAGAGCCGCTGGGGATTTTAATCATGTTTAAGTGTATATGTATTTCGGGTACGCTTTACAAGAGGGACGTCCATCCAGGAAGTTCAATCTCTGGTCCCATATCATGTGACTCCACTGTAGTAGAGTGAGTCTACTGTAGCTTTTAATCCAAACTGACTGGCAAGCGATTGGATATTACTAGATAGTTGTATTTTAAATTATTAAATTAAAAATGACTCAATCACGCTAGAAGCTCAGATCCTGAAGTACCAGTTTAGCAACCCACACAGTGTATACATTTTGACCCCAGACTCACTTTTAGCCCCAGAAGAGCTCCAGAGTCCCGAGGAACGCTGCCATCCTTGAGCCGCTTGTTGAGCAAAATGCGGCCGATGAGACGGTCTCCGTCTTTGGATGGTTGCCACGTGACAGGGTGCTACGAGGTCAAAGCCAGAGTTAAAAAATAAATATATAAAGTTAAAACAAATGACAACATTCAGATCAAGTTCATTATGGCAGCTCGAGAGGAAAGTAGGGATGGAGAAGGAGCGTTCGCTTTTAACAAACAGGTGATCACATAAACTCGTTTTTTTTTATCATCAGTCAAAGAAGATCTTGAACCAGAAAAGCTGATAATATAGTAAATATGTATATATGTGTTAAAAATGTTTATTAACGCTAAACATATCATACAGAAATGAGAAATTACAGTTTGGTGCGTCCAGAGTTTGTGTGATCATGTGATTAGCATGCAAACCCACGTCAAGAGCACCAAGCACAAGTCCCACAATTAATCCAGCGAACCAAAAGCCAGAAATGTGAGTAGCTGAGTCGAACAAACAAGGACGCAAAATGCCACAACGGAATGAGACAAACAGCACAACCCCCACTCCAGACTCCCCCCACCCCACCCCCAATAAATAACTAAAATAACATGAAGTAGCACCGATGGGCATCGTGATCCTACGTGACAGTGAAAGGGAAAAAAGAAAAACACGTCGGTCCCAAATCAAACCCAGATCTCCCACCCCTCCTTCAGCCCGCCATGGTGTGCACGTGTTCAGATGTTTTCAGTATCTTTACTGCAATCGGTGGCCGGGGTTTGGGGTGTATGGTGAGGTGGGTGTGGGTGTGGGTGTAGGGAGTGAGGAAGGCGCACTACAGAGGAACAGGAAAGGTCACCATGTGGCACCAACACACAGGAAATGACAGAAGGTTGGGAGGGCATGCACCTAGAGACAAGTTGGTAGCGATGCTCCCACTACATTCGAGCTCGGTACGCGAGACTACGGCACAATCAGCCAACCAGCTGCAGCTACAAAGCCACAAACCACAAAGCAAGCAAAGGAGTCACCCACCACCCCTGCCCACCTCACTCCACTCCACTCCACTCCACTCACAAAAAAGGTATGACCAAAAAAATGAAATGAAAAAAATAAACAGAGGAAAGATTTAAAAAAAAAAATGAAAATGGATATTATTAAGGAATTTAGCATCGACAAAGTAAAGCAAAATCACCATCACGTACGGACGCACACAAGAAAGAAAAGCACTAAGAAATCAAACAAACGAACCAAAAGCCAGATGAGAAGGCAAAGAAAAAAAGAATGAACTGAACATTCGAGAGAGAGACAGTGCAGGCTGGAACAAGTGCCGGTACCTTCTCGCTATGGCTATGCTCCTCGTTTAGCGTCGTGCTACTGCATGTGTCAACGCCCGAGTCTTTAACCTGTGGCTCGCCCCACTCAGCATCCTCTTCCAATGAGTGGCCCCAAAAGCGAACCATTTTCTTTTGGCCCTCTGATAAGATGTGTGCCTGCTCAATAGTTTCTCTTTTTCCCCTTTGACTGTCCCCTACAAGCGAAGGATAAAGAAATGCGGACAGGAAAAAAGGAAAGAAAAAAAGACATGCAGAGGTGAACATAAATCAACAGAAATCATGATATGACGAGAGAGGGAAGGGATGGGGGACGGGGTCTGGGCTCCACTTGGCTCACCAGTGACATAGAGGAGGTATCGCTGCTATGCCACGTCGCCTGATCCCACCAGTGGCCATCTATATCTCCTGTGAGTGCCCACACACACACACACACACACACACACACACACACACACACACCAGCGGGCAGCAGCAGAGAGCATAGTGCATGAAGTGAGGAGAAAGAAAAACAGCAAAGAAGGGCACACCTGATTCATACGTTCACACTTTCAGTCTTTACACACACACACACACACACACACACACACACACACAGGCGCCTTTAACTCTACCTGCATAGCCTTCATCCATAATGAAAGGATGAAGCAGTTTATTCAAACTAAACCCTAAATACCACGTAACATTCCGTCACGTCACGTTTCCCTGTAATCAGCATAGGCACGTAACGATATATCATGTGACGATAAATCGTGATATAAATTTATGACAATTCGAATTGATGAAATAAAAACATTCATGTTGATTATTATCAGGCTACGTAATCTCTAAGTTTTTCCGAGTTGTAATTGTGTTGTTTAAACAGCAGAGGGTGGAATAATGTAAAATAACAGGAATACATGGGACTTCACTGTAGGTGGAAGTATCACAGCTCGAATGTCATGAAAACACACAAAAAACAGATCTAAAACGGGAACGCTGTTTGGTGACTGACTGTACAAATAGAGTTAACAAGAAATCGGAGTTTTGTTTTTACAGACTGCCAAAGAAAAGAAAAGAAAAATGATGGTAGTGAAAAATGTTTTCCTAAATTCATTAGCTAACCCATTAGGCAACTAAATGCTCCAGAGTGATGCCCAGTCCTGTGTTTTGGTTGCTGCGAAAACCAACGTATGGGGAGCTAGTTAGCTAGTTAAATAAGTGTCTTAATACAAATGTGTGCTTGAGATATAAAGTCAGTGGACGGAAAATGGTTTCAGCTATGTGATGTGGTGTAGTGTCAAACTTTGCTTAATTTCGTCAAACTTGCGTGTTCCTGAATCGGAGAAGATCTGTTGTCCATGAACACTAATTAATTCAGCTGGTAAAAATCGTTTTGACGTCGATGAAGCACATTAATAGTAAATGTAAGCTCTTGCAACGAATTACCCCTCGCTGGTTATTGGGTATCAGTTATGGGGACAACCGCACCTCTTCCGTGTTTTACGTTTTGTTAATAACAACATGTGTATTCGGTTTTGATTCATGTTTCTCTCCACCCCCGTCTTGTTGTTGGTTAATCTTCCTCTTTTGTAAAGATTGTTGTCATTCGTTTTCAATGTTATCATGCCCTTTATGACATTAAGTCCACCTGTTTCCTGTGATTTGTTCATTTCCTGAGGAGGCACGCTGGTGTAGTGGTTAGCACTGTCGCCTCACCGCAAGAAGGTTCTGGGTTTGAGTCCAGCGGCTGATGGGGGCCTTTCTGTGTGGAGTTTGCATGTTCTCCCCATGTTTGCGTGGGTTTCCTCTGGGTGCTCTGGTTTCCCCTACAGTCCAAAGACATGCAGCTAGGTTAACTGGCTACTCTAAATTATCCATAGGTGTGTACCGTACGTGTGTGTGAGTGTGCAGAAAGGAACTGGCCACCCGACTGCTGTAATTCTGACCAAGTCAACCAAACATGGTTTGCCTCAAGCCCAGATCAGGTATGGCGGTGATGACGACGATGTCTGTTTCCTAATCCCATGTTCACTGGTTATCAAAAGTCAAAGTCCCTCTCACACCAGAATCTGGTCTTCCCAGGCAGGTTCCCGTCCCAGTACTAAGCAACTCTTTAAGGTGTATGGGTGCAGCGCCGATCTCCATTTCGATAGCCCTCGGCCTCTCGCCTATACAGCTAGGGTTACAGTGGGGGGCTGGTCCTCTGGTAACCGCAAAAGTTTGACTCCCCACTGTATTTCAGCATGCCTTGCCAGACGGTAGTAGGTACCATTTTTATGATGGTCCTTGGCATGACCCAACCGCGAGTAGAAATCACAATCTCCCGGTGATCAGGCGGACATGCTAACCACTAGGCCAACTCGTGGTGCTTCACTGGTTATGATTATGGATTAATGCTGAGTTGCTCACATCTTTCCTTTCCTTCACACAGTACACCAACATGGTTCTACTTTTGAATTTGCATCATGAGACGCATTTTTTTCTTCTTCTTCTTTCGTCTGCTCCCATTAGGTTTTACACCAGATGCCCTTCCTGATCCAACCCTCCCCAATCTTGGGGACTGGCGTGAAGTATGCACTGGCTTGTGAACTCCAGTGATGGGGTATTTTACCTCACCTGCATGTTTTTGAACTGTGGGAGGAAACCAGAGCACCCATTGGAAATACAGAAACTCCCCCATCAGCCATGAGTTTCGAACCCGAACATGGAAACTTCTATGATAAGTGATTTCCATGTAAACAAGCTTCCTTGTCTTTTATCATCATGGGGGTAAAAGTGTAAAAATCCTCATCTCATCTCATCTCATTATCTCTAGCCGCTTTATCCTGTTCTACAGGGTCACAGGCAAGCTGGAGCCTATCCCAGCTGACTACGGGTGAAAGGCGGGGTACACCCTGGACAAGTCGCCAGGTCATCACAGGGCGTGTAAAAATCCTGTCTGTAGTAAACACTAATAATGCTGTGGATAAAGATTAGATTGAACAAGGGTGAAATATTCCTTGAATTAAACTTCAAGATGAAATAGTCTTTGTTTACATGTTAGTTATTTAGTCACGGGACAAAAGTATCAGTGACAATTAATCTTCAGTATCTGGTTTATTCAGGAGATTATCCCAGGAGGGCGGCACGGTGGTGTAGTGGTTAGCGCTGTCGCCTCACAGCAAGAAGGTCCTGGGTTCGAGCCCCGGGGCCGGCGAGGGCCTTTCTGTGTGGAGTTTGCATGTTCTCCCCGTGTCCGCGTGGGTTTCCTCTGGGTGCTCCGGTTTCCCCCACAGTCCAAAGACATGCAGGTTAGGTTAACTGGTGACTCTAAATTGACCGTAGGTGTGAATGTAAGTGTGAATGGTTGTCTGTGTCTATGTGTCAGCCCTGTGATGACCTGGCGACTTGTCCAGGGTGAACCCCGCCTTTCGCCCGTAGTCAGCTGGGATAGGCTCCAGCTTGCCTGCGACCCTGTAGAACAGGATAAAGCGGCTAGAGATAATGAGATGAGATTATCCCAGGAAAAGCAGGTATTATATCCCTCATCAAAAAAATCCTGTGCAGGGATTGGCCAAGGCTGGCTCACTTGACATAAAATAGCTCCACTGATTAAGCAATGTATCTCATGACGTCCAAAAGAAAATTTAAAAAATGGATATGGTGTGATCGTGAGGCAGGTGATAGCATTGTGCACTGCACATGTGCAGGTCAAAGGTCGCTCCGATGTAAACAACAAGCATGGCTGCCTCCAGTGAGTTTATGCCGAGATTCAACCTTAACACGTTTAGTTTGGAATTTTTTGAAGAGGGATATAAATCTAATATACCACACACTGAGAGGCGCTTCAGGGCTGCACCCCTCACAATGCCAGTACGATGCCAGTCACCTCAGAGAATCCATAATTTCAACCGAAGCCTCTCCGTGCATGGTATATTTGATTATAATTCTCTCCATATTCACTGGATATGAGCAATCATGCGCTCTGATTGGCTAGTCTATCAGCTCATATACCGTGAGGAGAGAAAAACAAAATAGCGGCACGTGTTGCTGAACCAACCGAGGATGAAATAAAAACTCCAAAAAATACAAAAAAAGCAAGAAAATATGGAATAAAAGTATTTGATGGTAATAATGTACCTTGTTTTTACTTTTCAAGAATTATTATTATAGCATTTTCCACAAATTGCTCCTGTCATTTCGCCGCTTTGT
Source organism: Neoarius graeffei (assembly GCF_027579695.1). Taxonomy (NCBI): domain Eukaryota; kingdom Metazoa; phylum Chordata; class Actinopteri; order Siluriformes; family Ariidae; genus Neoarius; species Neoarius graeffei. The sequence goes on along the minus strand of NC_083587.1, from coordinate 49,792,213 downwards.
TTACATTCTAAGCGGAAATTATTTTGTCAGACGTTTTGTATAAAGTGTTTATTTATGAAATTTGCAAAAAATAAAAATAAAAATGCTCGGTTTCTCAAAATCCAGTGAATGTGGATAGAATAAAACAGTTATTCCACTCAATCTGGTCGTACATGGCTTATAGCTAACTCAGTTATCAGCTCATGTACAGTACGACTCAATTTCATGGAATAACTGTTAAATAAGTTCAGCTGCCCTATAGTGACCCTACCTGAACTTCATAAGATTTTTTAAAGACGTTTTTTTAAGTTCATGTTTCATGACTTGATCTGTCTGTTTTCGCAGATCTGGTCTTGTGGGATGAAACCTCACTGTGAGCTCCAGCCAAGAAACTCTGACTCTAACTCTGCTGTTAAGTCGATGACATTAAAATGCGCTCTGTGATGGAACTCATTAGAATAGCCGGGTTCTTGCACTTCATTAGACATGCATCGCGTGATACACTGACAATCACAACAAGATCTAATATGGCATTGTATTAGTACGTCATGTAGTAAATCTCTGAATGTCATTTCATAGCTTATATTTCATCATCATCTCTAAAAAAGAAGTGAAGAAACATTGGACCACACGTACTCGGACTGGTCCGAAGAATCATTGGAGCTGATTGTGTGTATTTGTCACTTTGCATAGAATTGAGAAAATACGTATGTTCAAATGTCTCTTTATTGCTTGTTGCTGCATCTGTCACTTTGTTGTCTGCTTGTCCCCTCTCTCTCTCTCTCTCTCTCTCTCTCGCCCCCTCTCAGTGGGAGGCTGAAGTGCTGAATCAGGTCGGAGGTTTCCGTCTCCAGGCTCTCCATCACCCTGACAACTCAATAAAAAACCGGTGTAAACTATTAATTGGATCATTAATTATTGACGCTGTTTTTACTACAAGCGGCAGGGTGTTGGACGCGAGGCGACGACACATAGAGCGCATTTATAAACTGAATACAGATACAAGTACAGATAATGAGGCTTCCTGAAGGCTGGACTAAAGATAACTTTCCTTTAACAACGGACACAGGTGATATTACATCTTGCAGCAGAGACTGAAATATGAAAGAATAAAGAAATATTTCACTTTATTTATTTATTTATTTATTTAAATAGATTCTGGATTCTTTAGTCGTTCTGTCTGAGATGTAAAATAGTCAGGAATAAATGTGTACTTTACAATCGACTCAAAATTATTGGTAAAATTCCAAACCCAGAAATGTTGGACTTCAGATTCCAGTACAGTGGGCACCATATTCCCAGATAAAGGATGGACTGTTTAGGTTTGGGTTCCTTTTAATCTTTTAATGATACCATAGCATGGTTTAGTGCTCGCCTCTGATTGGTCAGAAGGTGCATATAATTTCTGTATATCAGTGCGGCTTGGACAGTAGTTCCAGCTGTAACATGAACGGCAGGTTAATATGAATGTGCTTATTCGAATTACCTCTGCCAACTTTGTTGGAGGAGGTTATGTTTTCATCTCTGTTTCTTTGTCTGTTCCCAACGTAATTCTCATCTCATCTCATCTCATCTCATCTCATCTCATTATCTCTAGCCGCTTTATCCTTCTGCAGGGTCGCAGGCAAGCTGGAGCCTATCCCAGCTGACTACGGGCGAAAGGCGGGGTACACTCTGGACAAGTCGCCAGGTCATCACAGGGCTGACACATAGACACAGACAACCATTCACACTCACATTCACACCTACGGTCAATTTAGAGCCACCAGTTAACCTAACCTGCATGTCTTTGGACTGTGGGGGAAACCGGAGCACCCGGAGGAAACCCACGCGGACACGGGGAGAACATGCAAACTCCACACAGAAAGGCCCTCGCCGGCCCCGGGGCTCGAACCCAGGACCTTCTTGCTGTGAGGCAACAGCGCTAACCACTATACCACCGTGCCGCCCTCCAACGTAATTCTAAAAGTAGTAAATGGATTTTGATTAAATTTTGGTGATGAGAAAGGTGATCCATGGGACAAGGAACAACTGATGAGAGTTTGACACAAATCCAAATATGTGACTTGGCAGACGTATGCACTCTACCAAGCGCCCTTCTAGTTACCTTGCCTGCTATGGAGTAAGCGGGGCGAGGTATTGTTTTCAGTCAGGTTTCTTTGTTTGTTTTTTTGTTAACGATATTACAGGAAAACAGTTTGATCAATCTTCATGAAACTTTCAGGATAGATGGGCATTGGTCTCAAATAGAACCTCCAACATTTTAAGGGTCATCCGGTCAAGGTCAGCAAAAAGGTCAAAATCGTTTTTGTTGTGGCTACTGCTTCATATAGAGGCGCTAGCCACTCTCATCATGCAGTAAGAATGTAAGAGTGTAACAGTCGCGCACTGCGCATGCACATACACGTGTTCTGATTAAAATGGCCAGTGAGTGTACAATCCCGATTCCAAAAAAGTTGGGACAAAGTACAAATTGTAAATAAAAACGGAATGCAATAATTTACAAATCTCAAAAACTGATATTGTATTCACAATAGAACATAGACAACATATCAAATGTCGAAAGTGAGACATCTTGAAATTTCATGCCAAATATTGGCTCATTTGAAATTTCATGACAGTAACACATCTCAAAAAAGTTGGGACAGGGGCAATAAGAGGCTGGAAAAGTTAAAGGTACAAAAAAGGAACAGCTGGAGGACCAAATTGCAACTCATTAGGTCAATTGGCAATAGGTCATTAACATGACTGGGTATAAAAAGAGCATCTTGGAGTGGCAGCGGCTCTCAGAAATAAAGATGGGAAGAGGATCACCAATCCCCCTAATTCTGTGCTGACAAATAGTGGAGCAATATCAGAAAGGAGTTCAACAGTGTAAAATTGCAAAGGGTTTGAACATATCATCATCTACAGTGCATAATATCATCAAAAGATTCAGAGAATCTGGAAGAATCTCTGTGCGTAAGGGTCAAGGCCGGAAAACCATACTGGGTGCCCGTGATCTTCGGGCCCTTAGACGGCACTGCATCACATACAGGCATGCTTCTGTATTGGAAATCACAAAATGGGCTCAGGAATATTTCCAGAGAACATTATCTGTGAACACAATTCACCGTGCCATCCGCCGTTGCCAGCTAAAACTCTATAGTTCAAAGAAGAAGCCGTATCTAAACATGATCCAGAAGCGCAGACGTCTTCTCTGGGCCAAGGCTCATTTAAAATGGACTGTGGCAAAGTGGAAAACTGTTCTGTGGTCAGACGAATCAAAATTTGAAGTTCTTTATGGAAATCAGGGACGCCGTGTCATTCGGACTAAAGAGGAGAAGGACGACCCAAGTTGTTATCAGCGCTCAGTTCAGAAGCCTGCATCTCTGATGGTATGGGGTTGCATTAGTGCGTGTGACATGGGCAGCTTACACATCTGGAAAGACACCATCAATGCTGAAAGGTATATCCAGGTTCTAGAGCAACATATGCTCCCATCCAGACGACGTCTCTTTCAGGGAAGACCTTGCATTTTCCAACATGACAATGCCAAACCACATACTGCATCAATTACAGCATCATGGCTGCGTAGAAGAAGGGTCCGGGTACTGAACTGGCCAGCCTGCAGTCCAGATCTTTCACCCATAGAAAACATTTGGCGCATCATAAAACAGAAGATACGACAAAAAAGACCTAAGACAGTTGAGCAACTAGAATCCTACATTAGACAAGAATGGGTTAACATTCCTATCCCTAAACTTGAGCAACTTGTCTCCTCAGTCCCCAGACGTTTACAGACTGTTGTAAAGAGAAAAGGGGATGTCTCACAGTGGTAAACATGGCCTTGTCCCAACTTTTTTGAGATGTGTTGTTCTCATGAAATTTAAAATCACCTCATTTTTCTCTTTAAATGATACATTTTCCCAGTTTAAACATTTGATATGTCATCTATGTTCTATTCTGGATAAAATATGGAATTTTGAAACTTCCACATCATTGCATTCCACATCATTTTTATTTACAATTTGTACTTTGTCCCAACTTTTTTTGGAATCGGGGTTGTATACAATTTGGTTCACCATTCGAAATAAATGGACTAGAATAAAGAAATCGCTTTCAGACATGTTTATGCTTATTACAGAGGGAAAGTGCGTTCCACTGAGCTCTAGCGCCGGGCCATTTCCTGGAAATAAGAGTTTGGGTCATGGCGACAGCGTGTGTATGTCAGCCTCGGTTCGGAGGTTTCAGTTTGGAAAATTGTAAGAGATACGAGTGGAATAATATAAAGTACAGACACTTGGTATATGTTACTTCTGTGATTTTTAAATTGTTCATATTTGGATTACGCTTCATTTTTGTGGCTACTGCCTCATAGAGTAAATATATATGCTATATTTACTGTATGGACATGGGATCAGAAACCAATTTTATTTCTAAGCAGTAGCCACATGTACCCATAGGGTACCTATTTTTTTTTTCACAATATCTTCTTTTATATTCATCATAAGTGCTACCGGGCAAGGTTTGTTTTGCCTGGCAACACTTGTTCATTATTGTTTCTATATTAACAGCTCATGCAGGAACTTGTATGGCGGATACGGCGAATAATCTAAAACGAATAATGAACAGATTTTTCCAAAAATTAGATAACTTGCTTTGTAACAGTCACGATTCTTTGTAAAGTTCCGGTTTCCAGTAATATCACTCCAAAATGTATAATTTCTGTATACTGTACATTGTCCCTTACATAACAACTTGGCTATTTTGGGTGTATTCACCAGTAAAGAATGTGACGTCTCACTTTCCCACTTTAACTGTGGCTGCAGCAAAAACAAACAACCTTCTCATTGCCAGGGTCAATCTTTATTTCATCTGCATTTCTGCTCATAATAAATCTAATCTCGATATCAAACTAGGTTAGTTGGTTAGTTGATATGTGCAAGGACAAGTGAGAGTGGTGTTATAGTTACACAATGCAGCCACTTGATTTATTTCAGCACAAATAGTGTTAGATAGACTGCAAAAATAAAAAGAAAGAAAGCCAAGTGTGAAAGCACACTAGAAACACTTCCTTTTTCCTGTTTCAGCTATCTTGGGTTCAGTATAAATATTCTGTTTATTCTAGCCAGGGCTTTTAATATACTTTTGTTGGAACGTTCTAAAAATGTTTATAATGGGGAAAAAAATCAATTAAAAAAAACTACATTACAGAAATATTAGATATGGAAATGTTAACATTTTAATACCATTGATTTTATAGTTTTATTTATGTGCCATATGATATGTCTATCTACATATCTACCTATAACTATCTATCAGTAGTTATCTATCTATCTATCTATCTATCTATCTATCTATCTATCTATCTATCTATCTATCTATCTATCTATCTATCTATCGATAAATAGTTTTATTTATTTGTCATTTTATACATACACGCACATTTTTTTTCTATCCACATTCACTGGATATGAGCAGTCATGAGCTCTGATTGGCTACTCTACTACTAGGCTATCAGCTCATATACCATGAGTAGAGAAAAACAAAATGGAGGAGCATGTTGCTGAACCAACCGAGGATGAAATAAAAACTCTACTCGAAAACAACCCCCCCCAAAATTATCAAGTATTTAAAAGAAACAGAAATAGTGAAAAGAATATAGTTTTTTTTTTCGCCCCAGTATCACCTGTTCCACACTCCAGCCTAGTCGGTGGCGCTAATGCACCTTTAAATTGGTTTGCCAACCGTCAAAAAACCTTAAAGAAGAAGAAGAAAACCCCCAAAAATATAAAAAAAGCAACAAAATATGGAATGAAAGTATTTGATGGTAAGAACGTAACTTTTTCACTGTTCAAGAATTATTATTCTTGCATTTTCACAAATTGCTCCTGTCATTTCGCTGCTTTGTTTACATTCTAAGCAGAAATGATTTTGTCAGACGTTTTGTATAAAGTTTTATTTATCAAATTTGCAATAAATAAAAATAAAAATGCTCTGTTTCTCAAAATCCAGTGAATGTGGATAGAATAAAACAGTTATTCCACTCAATCTTGTCGTACACGGCTTACAGCTGAGTCGGTGCTCTGCGCCTCATCGGCTATCAGCTCATGCACGACTCGATTTCATGGAATAACTGTTAAATATAAAATGTTTCTAAGTGAGGCATAAGTAATGTTTGCTTGTATATCATGTAAAATAATTCCAAAACATGACGTCCCTATTTAAAGGTCCCATGGCATGGTGGTTTGTTGATGCTTTAAACGGGATCGTGGAGGCTTCCGGATGTTATATCCGCAGCCTTTCTCGAAATGAACCCTCGGAACGTAGATATAGCCTCCTGGAAGAAAGCCCCATTTCAGAGCTTTTCCCAGTGCATCGTTTTGCTAATGAGAAGCAGGAGGCGGGGAAGGGTAGAGGGTGGGGGCGTGCCATGGGGGGAGGGGCTGCCGTCTGCCTCCCAAGCCGTCCGAGAGCGCTCCTCGTCGGGCACGGCCAGGCGGGCGAATGCCCTGGTCCGTCCGCCCTGTCTAAAAAAATGGTACAACTCGAGCCCATGGTAAAACTGGGACTTTGTCATTTTTTCGTGCCTGAGGCCCATGGTAAAACTGAGCAGTGGGACTTTGTCATTTTTTCCGCCTAAGGCCCATGGTAAAACTGCACTTCCAGGAGGGGCTGCCGTCTGCCTCCCAAGCCGGCCGAGAGCGCTCTGACGTCATTAAGGTGCGACGCGAGGAAATAAAATAAATTCAACAAATGTTTGGGTTTTTACTGAACAAACAAACAAATAAAATGAACGAGTGACTTAAAAAAAAGAATGTGGGTGTCTTTGTAAAAACTGTTTTGATTGGCTATTATAACAGAGGTAGCGCAGAGTACCTGGCTAACTGCAGGAAGCGGTTAGCTGCACAGCTAATGTAGCCATTGCAAACGCACCGATTTTAAAACACGGCAAAACGACTTAACAGTTATACACTTACTTGTTCGGTGTTTGTTGCTGATGCGGCAGGGACGCTTAGTACGGACTCATGCTTCAATGACAGTTGATGTGCAAAACCTGCCCTGTACTGTCCAAAGCTGTGGAAACATTCCTCAGGAAAATGCTTCCAACAAACATACACCGTCTTAGGTAGACTCGACAGCATATTATTGAAGCAAATAAAATTAAGCCACTGCGTCTTCAGGGGCTCTCCCGTCTGCAGTAAAAACAGACTCTTTTCTGTGTTGTCACATCCATGTACAGCGCAATTTCCATGTTTGGTGGCAACTTTTGAGCTGGGCGGGCAATCCATACAGTGGGTGGGAATCCGGGGGGGGGCGTGGGGATCATCTCCCTTGCTGACGTAGGCAAGGGAAGAGTTTATCAACGCGCCGTTTTGACGCGCCATTCTCAAATATTGGGCATAGTTTCTCATTCTCATTATCTCTAGCTGCTTTATCCTTCTACAGGGTCACAGACAAGCTGGAGCCTATCCCAGCTGACTACGGGCGAAAGGCGGGGTACACCCTGGACAAGTCGCCAGGTCATCACAGGGCTGACACATAGACACAGACAACCATTCACACTCACATTCACACCTACGGTCAATTTAGAGTCACCAGTTAACCTAACCTGCATGTCTTTGGACTGTGGGGGAAACCGGAGCACCCGGAGGAAACCCACGCGGACACGGGGAGAACATGCAAACTCCACACAGAAAGGCCCTCGCCGACCCCGGGGCTCGAACCCAGGACCTTCTTGCTGTGAGGCGACAGCGCTAACCACTACACCACCGTGCCGCCGGGCATAGTTTGGTTTACACATTATGAAATTTCTAGCCACTGGGGTGACTTAAGAAGGTCAGAGGAACTCATTTTAACGTTAAAAAACCTCAGAAAGTGAAAATTTCATGCCATGGGACCTTTAAAAAAAAAAGAAAGAAGAAAATAAAACATGTTTTGGCTTGCAGAGCATTTTATCAAACCGTGAAAGAGATTTTGCTACACAGGTTGTCCTGTCGTTTCTTTTTAGAAAAAGCTCATGGTTTTCTGCGTAGAACGTGTAGAATGTTCTCGAAGTATCTATTTTATCTTCGTCATTTATTTGTAATCCACTGTGGCTAATCCCTGTTCTGTCACCCGCTGGTGTTCTTTAAATAAACCTCTCTGGTGTTCTGTGACTTACCTAAAGATAAAATACATCCTGCTTTCTCAGATAGGAACTTAGAAATTCTGCACTTTAATCTCATTTTTTATTGGGGGAAAAAAAAAAAGATTTGTCACAAAAGTATACACTTCCACAGATTTAGCTCACTGTGTCCTAAATCCTAAATCGAAGCCTGGACCGTCCTAATGAGCTGTGTCTGCATTCGCGGGTCCATTTTTCCCCTCCTGCAGATTTTTCTGCTTTATAGCCTCTAATTGATACGGAGGAAAAGGGAGAGTTTCTTTTTGTTGTACACCAAGACTATAACTTATTAAATCACTTGTAATGCAGCTACTACAATCCCAGAATCCTTGTGGGCTGCAGCAGGGGTGTATCCATAGATTTACATAGAAGACTAGATTCCTCCATAGATTTACATAGAAGACTAGATTCCTCCATAGATTTACATAGAAGACTAGATTCCTCACCGCGTATTCCAGAACGTCCGCACAGGGCGGCCATCTTACCACAGACAAGGGGTATGAAGACTTACGCAAGCACAGCACTCACATTATGATTTACAGGAAATCAAAGTACTGACTTTGATGACAAGATGATGTGTGCGTCTGTGTGTGTTTTAATTGTAGATGTTTATATCAGTATGTTTAGTTTTATTTTAACGGCACATTGGAGCCTAGTCAAATGAAATTTCAATCTTCTGTGCTAACATATATTGACTTTGACATGATAATCAGCTTTGAATGTTCTTTTTGTAAATGTAAAGATATCTTTTTATCCTTGGAAGTATAACCACATGTGATTAATTAAATGCTTTTTTTGTCACAAACTACCATGAGTCGCTGTCACTGTTTTATACTATTACTTACTCGGGCAGTGCATTTGTTATTATGCTATGATGTGAGTTTACATTTGTTATTATGCTATGATGTGAGTTTACATTTGTTATTATGCTATGATGTGAGTGCATTAGGTTTTTGAGGTGGATGAAGTATTTCTGAAGTTTCAGACGTGAGTAAGCTGTTTATTTAACTTTAGCTTCCCCTACGGCCCTATCACATGTAAAAATATTTTCACTAAAAATTGGAAATAAATTGTATGGTTATTTGTCCTAAGGCCGCAGTTATCCATAAGTATGCAGTGTTAGGCTTCTCACAGCAGAGGAATTTCAGCATGCATCCTGTCTTACAGTCTGTAGTATACTGAAATATTTTCGCCAAGCTATGCGTATTTTTTTAAAACATAAAATGATTATTCATCATTAATATCATAAATACATACTTCCATTTGTTTTTTTATATAACAAACCAAACCGTTTGAATATCGATTGAAATTTGAGGAAGTTACGGTCATCTGAAAAGTACATATCGCTACCAACACAATGTAATGAGTAAGCCAGCTGTCTGAGGTAAGATGGCCGCCATGTGCGGACGTTCGACTTCGTTGACAGGCAACGGGGACGAGGCATCTAGTCTTCTATGTAAATCTATGGGTGTATCTATCAGACAGCCTGGACAAGTTGCCTTTTCCCTGCTTTGAGACACACTGTGGCCAGACAGTATACAACTGGACTCTTTCCTTATTTGTTTACATCACAAGTCAAATCTTAAATGTTATCTTAAAGCTAGACGGCCTTTCGATTTCATAAACTCGGTGAAATTTAGTTCCCTCTGAAATTTGGTCATTGTGATATATGTTTATTTCTGTAATATCTCACAAAATATCAGGCCATTCCGTGGTTGGGAAGTTATTTAATTTCAGGAGATTCCCGAGCAAATAATGTACAGTCAAGCGCTGGTTTTACAGCAGCTGACATCCACAGTGTTGCATTACCACCATCTACAGGCTTACCTTGACGGTGCACTGACAGTTACATGATTCTGTCGCTAAACGAACAGCTGATCACACCGAGGTGCTCACTGACCACCGATATTGATTAGTTTGGTCCTGATTTTCCTTTCCCTCGCAGCATAACGTCTTTTCTTCTGGCGTTCCGTTACTGTAGTCTGTCTTTCAGGTTTCATTCGCACACTCATGTCTGCCATTTTTCTCTCCTGTTTCAAATTTGTATCCCACAATGCCTTGAGCGAACGGGGAAAGCCCACCACGTCATGCATGATATAGTATCTTGTATTGGGTCATGGTGAAGTAGGCAAAAATAGCGGAGAATTTAGGGCCATTTGGCCTTAAATTCATTAATTGTTCTGTTTAAAAAAAAAAACAAATAAAATTGGAAGTCTGTGATTCGAATTCAGTAGCTTTCGGTCCACTAAACAAAAATAATCAGGTGTCAGGGAAAATTCTTTTTATGACCTACAGCTGAAAAATCTCAAAGGCAGTCTACCTTTAAAATACTGTGTTTAAATGCTTCCTCAAATTTAATACCTGCCCATGAGACAGCTTTTCATCTTAGGTCGAAAAGCTCAAATTGCTTATTCGTTACAGCAAGATGTGTTATCTTGTTACTCCCAGCTCAGTATGCTTATAAATATGGACGTGGAGACAGAAAAGCAACAAACTCTTTAAACAGTAAAAACCTTGACTGTAATTCACATTTCATGTTTGTCGGCTGGTAAAGATTGAGAACTTCTCCATCAAAAACTCTACGATTTTCTGTGGAGTGTCGATAGTCTCTTACTCCGACATCGCTCCTTTCATCCCTCAAATCTGATAAACGCGACGGGACAGGCAGCCTTATCTCGCCTGAAGTTTCCTTCCCTTCCTTAAAAAAAGCGTCTGACCTTCAGAGGAAGCTGCAATTCCTCCCAGACCTGGAAATCTCGGGCATCAATAATGTAGGACTGCCTTGTCCCCTTTGTGCTCAGAACAGTTATATAAGGAGCGATGACTAGACCTCTCTCTCGTTCTGTCTGTCTCATTCCTCCATTCTGCACACTTTCATCAAGTCTGCTTCATCTGCGTCTCCCTCGTCTTTCGAAAAGCCTGGCGTCATTTACAGGTCAAGCTGTAAAACTAGTTCAATTCTTTGATAGTTCGTTTTATTCATTTTTAAAAGCCATTAGCATGCACTTTTATTATTCTGCACTCCGACCACATATTATTTCGATTTACATTTACATCGTACTCATCATCTCGTGGATTGCTAACTAGCAGAGCCTAACGTTTGCTGGATCCACAAATCTATGTTGGAGTTCTCATTAAAATGATGTTCAATGATGCTGGAAAATGGTGCGTGAGAAAAGAAGCTCTTGCTTTTTTGTTTTTTGGAGCTAACAGCAAAATCTGGCTGTTCTCACTTGGGATAGTTAATTTCCCCCCCGATTGAATACAAGCAAGGTCGAGCGGTACTCCAAGAATGCCTATACACTCACCGGCCACTTTATTAGGAACACCCATACGTACACCTGCTGCTTTATGCGGTTCTCTAATCAGCCGATCCCTTGACAGCAGCACAGTGCATCAAATCATGTGGATACAAATCAAGAGCTTCAGTTAATATTCACTTCAAGCATCAGAATGGGAAAAATTGTGATCTCAAAGTGTGACTTTCTTTCACTGTGGCTTGGGTGTCGGTTTGAGCCAGATGGACTGGTTTGAGTAGTTCAGAAACCGCTGATCTCCAGGGGGTTTCACACACAACAGTCATACAGAATAGTGCAAAAAACAAAAAACAGTGAGTGAGTGAGAGTTCTGTGGGCAGAAACGCCTTGTTGATAAGCGAGGTCAGAGGACAATGGCCAGATTGGGTCAAGCTTTTTTGCCAGGAAGGATATAGCAACTCTTTACAACCGTGGTGAGCAGACAAGCATCTCAGCATGCAACAGCAGAAGACCACATTGGGTTCCACTCCTGCAGCCAAGAACAGGGATCTTAGAATCAAGAACAAGTTCCTATTAAAGTGGCTGGTGAGTGTATTTATTATCAGCGCACTGGAATGTTTCACTGTGTGTATCATGCCAATCATCTGTTTTCATCATATAAAATTCCACTTCCTAGTCCGAAACCATTACTACTGTAGTGTTCGAGACATCATCAGTGGACGTGGCAAATTATCTCATCTCATCTCATTATCTCTAGCCGCTTTATCCTTCTACAGGGTCGCAGGCAAGCTGGAGCCTATCCCAGCTGACTACGGGCGAAAGGCGGGGTACACCCTGGACAAGTCGCCAGGTCATCACAGGGCTGACACATAGACACAGACAACCATTCACACTCACATTCACACCTACGCTCAATTTAGAGTCTCCAGTTAACCTAACCTGCATGTCTTTGGACTGTGGAGGAAACCGGAGCACCCGGAGGAAACCCACGCGGACACGGGGAGAACATGCAAACTCCGCACAGAAAGGCCCTCGCCGGCCACGGGGCTCAAACCCGGACCTTCTTGCTGTGAGGCGACAGTGCTAACCACTACACCACCGGTGGCAAATTATATTATTTTATATCATTATATATTATTACTCTTCTTGACGGAACATTACTTGAAAGAGTGGAGGAGTTTAAGTACTTAGGTGTCTGGCTTGACTCTCAGCTATCCTTCAAACCCCATATTAATGCAATCTCCAAAAAAATAACTGGTTGTTTAAAATCTCTTTATCGTTCAGTAGACTGCTTTTCACAAGAAGTCAGGAAAAGAATTGTAACCCAGTTACTTCTTCCAATATTTGATTATGCGGATGTTGTCTATGGCAACACCTCTGAAACACATCTTCGCCCTCTCAATGTACTATATAACAGTCTCTGTAGATTTGTACTTAGGTGGGGTTTACATTAGACCGTATCAGCGGATCATCAGATTAACGTTTTTAAAACGATTCGCGTGCACACAGCAACGCCAATACACGATTCGCGTGCACACAGCAACGCCAATACACGGATACGCTAATCACATGACTAATTCGGCACGTAAGTTGAAATGTGTCAGTGCGGCTCATCGCTTCCTCCTCAGCGGCTGCGCTCCAAATCACTCCGCCCTGAACAGCGAGTGCCTTCTGGAGGGTGCGCACTCCGGCCCTGCGCAGCTCACAGAGCGCGCGAGTGAAGTGCACGAGCAGTGATTCGGGACTGAGCCGCTGTGTGTGTGATCCCAGTGCATATCGGGCAGCATGCGCAAGTCACTTACCACTTGCAAGTGGAAGGATGGCAAGCCTAAAGACAATCATAACTGCACAATGGGCAGTATTTGCATCAGTATTTGCAGTATTTTCATACTTTTATACTCTTTAATGAAAGGTGATACAAGGCGGAAGTCCGCGCCGTTTTTCAGCAGTCGCGTCACATGACCAACGCCAGCGAATCAGGAAGGTGGATGTCACAGTGACATTGTCCAATGACGACGTCAGTTAGAGCTCAGCACAGCGTATCCGCGTATCTCAATGTTTACACAGCACCGGATCAAATACGAACTGAGTTGAATACGTGGGCTCTGGCGGTTTCCCAGCGTTTTAATGTGAACGGACAGTGCATCCGCGAAGAAAACGAGACAGATACGGTCTAATGTAAACTTGGCCTTAGATGTCCGTATAGGACACATCACTGTGTGATGTATGAAACTTTGGACTGGCCAGCTCCCAAGACCAGAAGGCAGCTCCATTGGTCAACCCTAATTTTTAAATGTATTCACTTAAAGGCTCCTCCTTATTTGAAACAGTTATTAACTCCTCTAAGCTCTCATTACAGTTTACGGCACATTGACCATTTGTTTCTAGTTACACCCAGAGTTCGTAAAGAAATTGGTCGTCGTGCATTTAAGTTTAAAGCACCATCAGACTGGAACAGCCTTCCTTCAACACTAAGGTCCACTTCTTCCCTTCACATTTTCAGATCATCTCTAATCACTCATTTTCAAACATCCTGCTCCTGTTTCTGAATGTTTTTTGTTTGTTTGTTTGTTTGTTTTTCCTTTTTTTTCTTGGATTAGTTGTACTGATACCGTATGATATCGTATATAAATGACATTACTGTAGTATGCTGGGTAGGGGTAGTGGGGTAGTTTGGAGAGCAACATTGGCAAGTGTGTGAGTGTGTTTATGTGTATATGTCTATATGTCTATTGTGTATATGTGTATATGTTTAGTGTGTGTATTCAAGTCCTGTTTTTTTTTTCTTTTTTGTATTGTTATTAGGACCCCCTTGAAAATGAGATGCCACATCTCAAGGGGTTATCCTCAAATAAATAAATAAATAAATATTCAAGAATATAGCTTTTGGCTGAATATATGAAAGCTCGTCAGATGAAGAAGAAAAGGAAGCAAAGACGCCAATTTTACCAAAAGCACCTTTATAATGAGAATGGACATGGAATCAATGTGAGCTAGCTATCGAGTTAGCCATCATGGTATAAAGTGAGTTTGGGTTCTTTGGGATCTACAAGGGAAGCCCAGCTACCTGTAAAATGTCAGGAAAAAGTTTGTCTGTTAAATATGCATTTTCACTATTTAACTCTCTTATTCCAAATCGATATTTTGTGTAAGGAAGTACTCAGCTTTACGGCTAGTTCGTTCAGCAGTTATTTCTCGCTGGTCGTCATAATCTGATAACATGATTTTTTTTCCCCATAGAAGCCTGTGGAAGCACGATCCATTGAAAACCCACTGATGCTCAGTGTCTCTAGTTTAATGCCACTATGGGACATGCCAGTGTTGTAGTCGAGTCACTAAACCTCGAGTCCAGTCTCGAGTCCCCAGTGTTCAACTCCGAGTCAAGTCCAAGTCATTGAAAAAAAATTTTGAGTCGAGTCCGAGTCGAGTCCACTATTGATCCGAGTCGAGTCCAAGACTCCAACTGCACCATTTGACGGTGTCTGTTTTAGCGCCATTAACATTAGTTTGTTCCTGAACATGACGTATGAACAGGTGAATGTGCTTCTGTTTATCAGGGAGTGTGAAGTATTCTGTCAGAGATGGTTGGGAGACGGATGTAAGTGCAGAAGGTGTGCTTATTAATACAAGTGAAGATGATAAACAATCCAGAATGGCAGGCAAAATCGTAAAACGGTGAAACAGGCAATAGGTCGAGCGAGGCACAAACAGGCTATCGTAGACTCGGCAGAATCAAAGACGAGAAACAGGAAATCAGGGATCAGGAAACCGAACAAGGAAATAAGGCTTGGTAATGAATCAGCAACGCAACTCAATACTTCGCAAAGTAAGTGTGTTTTCACAGTTTTTATACAGGCGCGCTGTTTGCGCCTTAATCCTGTGCAGGTGCGAGTCATTTACAGTGTGTGTGCGAGAGTCCGCTTGGCGCACGCGTTGTCCGCAGCGCACCCGAGAGTCTATCCGATGCACATGCCAAGGTGCGCAGGTGTGACATTGTTGCACGAAATTAGTACACAATAAATGTAGATACAAATATCTTATGCCAAATTATTATGGCATGTTACAAAAAATAAGGAAAAAATCAGAGTTCTTGTCTCCAATTTACGAGTCCGAGTGTAGTTCATGCACGAGTCAGAGTCCAAATCCGAGTCATCAGTGCTCGAGTCCAAGTCGAGTCACGAGTCCTTAAAATTAAGGCACAAGTCAGACTCAAGTACTACAAGCCTGGGATATGCTTTGATCTCAATGCAGCAAAGCTCAACACTTATTGGACAATATGCTTTAAAAACATAATTTCCAGATGCCCAGCTTCATTGGGGGTCTATGGAGAGGCGGGACTGGACACTGGGCTTCTCTTTGATAATTGGAGGAACTTTCAAGTCTGTTTTGAATGCTTTTAAGGACAGCATTTTAAAATTATATGCTGCATCGGAGGGAGTCAAGCTCAGTCCGTGCGGTGTGTTGGTGAGTGAAGTCCTGAGACTAGCTGCTGCTCATTCTCATTCTTTTCCAACCAATATACAGTTCCTATTTCCATTTGTATATACTGTAAATAAAACAGCAAATATAGAGTTTGTAAGTTTGTTACTTGCTTTCGCTTCAGTTCAGTAAAGGCTGTTTATTTTAAGCCAGGCAATAAAAAGGAAATCTAGCTGTTAGCTGTGGAACTGGCAAACGCTGCTAATGCTGTCGACCTGATTTTGGAGATGTTTGATGCTCTTTACGAGGAGAGGCTCAAAATTAAACAACAGGGCAGATCAATGCCCAAGATCGATTTAATTCAAAAGTCAGGGAGACCCAATCGCTCATTTCAGCTGTCTTGGTGTGACAAAGTAAGCTGGTTAACTGGGAGGGCTTTGACCAAGAGAATGTCCTGTTGGCCTTGTCTCTTAATGAGACCATCCCAGGGATGGACTATTTGGTCAAAAGTGGGTTTTGGAGATTTGGCCAACTTTGACAGGGCATAGAAAAGCCATGAGAAAGCAGGGAACAGTTAAGTTCATGTGTACGCTTAAGTTTACTTGGCAGAGTCAGAGCACAATATGGCAGAATTCGCATATAAATAACAACAAATTGACAAATAATTGACTCATGACAAATAACAAATAATTGAAAAATGTTATTACGTAGACCTAAAACTGAGCTTCTCCTATTTCAAAGAGCACTAGTCGCCACTGACGGTGGTGTAGTGGTTAGCGCTGTCGCCTCACAGCAAGAAGGTCCGGGTTTGAGCCCTGTGGCCGGCGAGGGCCTTTCTGTGCGGAGTTTGCATGTTCTCCCCGTGTCCGCGTGGGTTTCCTCCGGGTGCTCCGGTTTCCCCCACAGTCCAAAGACATGCAGGTTAGGTTAACTGGTGACTCTAAATTGACCGTAGGTGTGAATGTGAGTGTGAATGGTTGTCTGTGTCTATGTGTCAGCCCTGTGATGACCTGGCGACTTGTCCAGGGTGTACCCCGCCTTTCACCCGTAGTCAGCTGGGATAGGCTCCAGCTTGCCTGCGACCCTGTAGAACAGGATAAAGCGGCTACAGATAATGAGATGAGATGAGATGAGACTAGTCGCCACTGATCTACTCTTTTTCCACTAACAAAGCAAAGAATAAACAGAACATTTGGCCATACTGTGTCTGAAATATCACCTACTTGATATTAAATTCTTGTTGATAGAACTGTTGTATCAAAAGCAATAAAAGCAATATCGCACATGTAATTGTGTGGTTATACTAAATATCGGCACAGCTGTGATTAACTACAGGCTCATATGCCTACGACCAAATCGCAGCCATTCCAATATTCAGTATAACTGCATGTGATATCGCTCATGTGAAATTGGTTAAATATAAACATATTTAGTGTGTTTCAGGGTGGCGTTTTCCTTTTCGGCAATTTAATACTTCAAATTTGCCTCACAACTCAGAGTTATAAGAACATTTCCAGCGAAAATTTACATGGACCTCGAACGTGCTCACCGTGCATGGCTTAAGACGAGAGCAAAGTGTGACAGTTCAGATGAGACAAATATGAGATGTGAGGAAAACGTGACCATCATAAAATAACACTAATTGCTCAGAGGTCTGTGGGTGAATCCTGGCGATGAATGGTGTAATTAACCTCCAAAGTTTAATTACCTTTCATATACCTTCTTTAATTAATCCACAGACGTGATGACGCCTCTAAGAGCTGTGAAGAACCCCTAGCTGCCTCTTTCACTGCCTGACTGGAAATAGTACTGTCACTGGGGTGCTTCATCACAGGAACAATCCATTTTTATTAGCACAATACGGTGATCTCGCCTCTGTTCTCTTTCTCGCTCTGCTCTTCCCTTTCTCTGGGATTTTTTTCCCCCTCTGTTATGTAACACAGTCCATTAAAACCAGATTGAACTGCGAGATCAGAGGCAACCAGGGTGCTGCAATTCATGTCATAGGAGGATGGGCAGCTTGATGAGCGCACGCGCGTACACACACACACTCCAGCGTACCATCTCACAAATTCTCAACCACCCAAAGCGCTTTCACACTCCCACTCTTAGTATCTTGAAGAAAAAAACATCGTAGCTTTCCACTGGGGGGGAAAAAATGTTAAGTAACACATGCGGAATATTTTGTAGCCTTTTTTGTTATTTTATTAACACTAAAACAAGTACTGATAATATCCAGTATGATTTGTCAGAGATTTTTTTTTAAATTTCTATTTCACCCAACAAAGAAAACAAAGCTAAAAAAAAAAAAAAAAATGGCTAACACCTAACAAGTAGCAGTTAGCATCTTTGCATGCTAGCTGTTCCCTGCTAGCATAGATTCGTCAAATATAACAGCAAAGAATTACAGTAGGGTCCAAAACTGTGAAGCAAGAAACATTTTTTACTTTATGTTTTCAATTGTATTGTTAAAACATCAAAATCAGCACTTTAGTCAAGTTCGCAAAGCAACAAGCTAACACGAAACAACAACTATTAGCTACTAATTGCTAGTCGCTAGTTTTGCTAGGTGTTGCTAGTTTTTTTATTCATTGTTGTGGCTATGGCAGGTAGGAACAAATTCATATATTCATACATGTCAACCTATACGGAATGTCCGTATTTTATACGGATTTGATTCAATAAACGTAGTATACGGGCGTATAAATAAAGTTATACGGATTCTTTAAAAAAACTTCAATATTTATTTAGAGCTATAATCAATTCCCACGATGATAAACGTACTGTACAGCACAGACAGCCAGTAAAGAGTCTTATGAAATCGCGCGTTATCTTGTGGTAGCGAGACTTCGTTCCACTTTTGATCATCCGCACACCGCATTGTGAGAATCCCACCAACCGTGAAGTCATAGACATATAAACATACAGTGGTGCTTGAAAGTTTGTGAACCCTTTAGAATTTTCTATATTTCTGCATAAATATGACCTAAAACATCAACAGATTTTCACACAAGTCCTAAAAGTAGATAAAGAGAACCCAGTTAAACAAATGAGACAAAAATATTAGACTTGGTCATTTATTTATTGAGGAAAATGATCCAATATTACATATATGTGAGTGGCAAAAGTATGTGAACCTCTAGGATTAGCAGTTCATTTGAAGGTGAAATTAGAGTCAGGTGTTTTCAATCAATGGGATGACAATCAGGTGTGAGTGGGCACCCTGTTTTATTGAAAGAACAGGGATCTATCAAAGTCTGATCTTCACAACACATGTTTGTGGAAGTGTATCATGGCACGAGGAAAGAAGATTTCTGAGGACCTCAGAAAAAGCATTGTTGATGCTCATCAGGCTGGAAAAGGTTACAAAACCATCTCTAAAGAGTTTGGACTCCACCAATCCACAGTCAGACAGATTGTGTACAAATGGAGGAAATTCAACACCATTGTTACCCTCCCCAGGAGTGGCAGACCAACAAAGATCACTCCAAGAGCAAGGCATCTAACAGTTGCCGAGTTCACAAAGGACCCCAGGGTAACTTCTAAGCAACTGAAGGCCTCTCTCACATTGGCTAATGTTAATGTTCATGAGTCCACCATCAGGAGAACACTGAACAACAATGGTGTGCATGGCAGAGTTGCAAGGAGAAAGCCATTGCTCTCCAAAAAGAATATTGCTGCTCATCTGCAGTTTGCTAAAGATCACGTGGACAATCCAGAAGGCTATTGGAAAAATGTTTTGTGGATGGATGAGACAAAAATAGAACATTTTGGTTTAAATGAGAAGCCTTATGTTTGGAGAAAGGAAAACACTGCATTCCAGCATAAGAACCTTATCCCATCTGTGAAACATGGTGGTGGTAGTATCACGGTTTGGACTTGATTTGCTGCATCTGGTCCAGGACGGCTTGCCATCATTGATGGAACAATAAATTCTGAATTATAACTGCGAATTCTCAAGGAAAATGTCAGGACACCTGTCCATGAACTGAATCTCAAAAGAAGGTGGGTCATGCAGCAAGACAACGACCCTAAGCACACAAGTCATTCTACCAAAGAATGGTTAAAGAAGAATAAAGTAAATGTTTTGGAATGGCCAAGTCAAAGTCCTGACCTTAATCCAATGGAAATGTTGTGGAAGGACCTGACGCGAGCAGTTCATGTGAGGAAACCCACCAACATCCCAGAGTTGAAGCTGTTCTGTACGGAGGAATGGGCTAAAATTCCTCCAAGCCGGTGTGCAGGACTGATCAACAGTTACCGCAAACGTTTAGTTGCAGTTATTGCTGCACAAGGGGGTCACACCAGATACTGAAAGCAAAGGTTCACATACTTTTGACACTCACAGATATGTAATATTGGATCATTTTCTTCAATAAATAAATGACCAAGTATAATATTTTTTGTCTCATTTGTTTAACTGGGTTCTCTTTATCTACTTTTGGGGCTTGTGTGAAAATCTGATGATGTTTTAGGTCATATTTATGCAGAAATATAGAAAATTCTAAAGGGTTCACAAACTTTCAAGCACCACTGTAGACGCCGCCTTCTGCGTAGAATCATACGTCATCCATATTGGATGTGGCAAAGTGGAGATTCTTCAACCGTCTCTGGTATAGCGTCTAGACAGTAGCCAAGAATAAAGATGCCTCATTCATGTGCTGCGTTTAACTGTACCAACAGGTTTACCTTCCAAACGAGATCACATGGGATTACCTTTCACAGGTGAGACTGGAAAATACTTTGTATTCATTCTGAAGGTTTATTGTTATTAATATTGAATAAAAAGTAACTGGGATATATCATTGTTAATTATCATTCAAATTTTAGGTAAATTATTTTAATTTGCATCTAATACGGATTTTATAAGGGAAATACGGATTTTGGAGGTTGGTTATACAGGTTTGATTGACCAAAGGTTGACATGTATGTATATTCAATATCAAGATTTCTCTTTTAACTGTGAACAGAAATGAGCTGTTTATGCTAAATGTCATTACTGTATTTATGTTGCACTGTTGCGTATTTATGGTCTTAGAGTCATTTCTACTTTAAACACCAAACGTTAACACTTTTTGAGGTACAGTGACTGAAAATACTAATGGCTAGCATAGTACTGAGGTAATTGAGGTAAAACCTGGCAAGAAAATCATTATTCGTGGATTTCTGCTACGATAATCTGCTATTAGTTTTTGAGAAATGATGTGCACTACCGTTCAAAAGTTTGGGGTCACCCAGACAATTTTGTGTTTTCCATGAAAAGTCACACTTTTATTTCCCACCATAAGTTGTAAAATGAATAGAAAATATAGTCAAGGCATTTTTCTGGCCATTTTGAACATTTAATCGACCCCACAAATGTGATGCTCCAGAAACTCAATCTGCTCAAAGGAAGGTCCGTTTTATAGCTTCTCTAAAGAGCTCAACTGTTTTCAGCTGTGCTAACATGATTGTACAAGGGTTTTCTAATCATCCATTAGCCTTCTGAGGCAATGAGCAAACACATTGTACCATTAGAACACTGGAGTGATAGTTGCTGGAAATGGGCCTCTATACACCTATGGAGATATTGCACCAAAAACCTAGTCTGGTTAACACCAGACCATATCACAAGTGAAATATGGTCTGGAATCTGCCTATTGAATTTCTCGTAGGGGAGGTGTGGTTTACGATTGTCAACGGCCGTTTATTGGACGTTGCGAATGTCTATCATTTGGCGTATACGTAGCCCATGGCCAATCATGGCAGTTGTACCCGGTGACGTAGTTAGAGCGACGAAGAAGACGAAGAGGCGAAGAAGAGAAGGAAAGAGAAAGAGAAGGCAAAACAAAAATAGGAAAACAATGGCACTGAACGATTACTGCCGTTTGTGCAAGACAAATATGAGAGAAGCTGGTTTGGTTAGTTTGGTTCGTATCGCTCGCCGCCATGTTAAATGTGATCCGTAAACAGTCCCAAATAAACTACAAGCTTCCGTTTGTCGAGTAGTACGCGTCACCGTCTTTCCACCCCTCCCCACTCTCTGATTGGCTCCTTAACTCAGGCGAGCCTTTAGACCATAGTTTCCATGCTGTCTTTTCAGATCAGAACGATTGTGCAAAGCAGCATGGGATTTCCCAGGCTACCAAAAACCAGACATTTAGTAGAATTTAGCTAGAATAGTCATTTACCACATTAGCAATGTATAGAGTGTATTTCTGATTAGTTTAAAGTGATCTTCATTGAAAAGAACAGTGCTTTTCTTTCAAAAATAAGGACATTTCAAAGTGACCCCAAACTTTTGAACAGTAGTGTAATATTGGTATAAATGATGCAATATTGGTACTGTTGTCAAGACTTCTGGACCCAACTTCAGAAGATGTAAAGTGTGTCTCTCTCGCTTTGCGTGTGTGTATGTGCAGGTGTTGTAAATGCCATCTTACCTTTCTCACTGACCGACTCGCTCTCAATCTCCACATCCTCGCAACTGGTGTATTCGGGCGTGGTGGGAAGCTCTTCGTCTGAGCTGCTCAGTGATGCCCTCCTTGCTTTGCCTCCTCGCTTGCTTTTATGAGGTCTGGGTGGTGGTGGACGCACAGACTCCGATTGGTCTGAACTAAGTGAGTCGTTACGCAGCAGGTTCTCCGTCTTATCCCGTGGGCCAGAATTGGAGGGCCGGTGACTGTAGGAGTGGCCATGTGAGTGGACGTGGCCATAACGCCAGGCACCGGGCCGTTCTTCGGCCTCGGTGCAGGCCAAGGAGACGTCACTATGGCGCCGCTCATGGCGGAAACGTGACATCTCGGCATGCATGCGCATCTGCTCCTCGTATGGCTGCGGCTTCACTGGGTATCGAGCCAGGTTTGGGTCACTCCGGTAGCGTGTGTGGCACTCATCCTGGAGATGGAGATCACGCTCAGATACCAAACCTGGCTCGGGAGGATGCTGCTCGTCCTCCTGGGAGTGCCAGGCACCACGTCGGGCACGGTATGATGCCCGAGCTGACTGGGCATCCTCATAGGTGCGACCGTAGTCGGAGGGAGATCGTGGAATGCCACCTTGTCCTGGGGCATAGTGCGATGTACGTTCCTCCCTTTGGTAGTTCGGATTTGGCTCCCTAGACGCCGAAGGGCTTCTTTTCCTGCAGAAATGAAGGAAGAAGTGAAAGGTCAAATGTCAAAAAGTACACTTTATGTAATAGAATAAAGAAGCCAAGTTATATCAGCTTTTATGTACGCCTACATAAGGGCAGTTGAATAAAAAAAACAAATACATTTGCAAAAAAAAAAAAAAGATCATTATAAAGTATGATGTGATAAATCTAATGGCACATTGACTCTTCCTTTTACTTAAGCAACATATCTGTTTTCTTTCATATTCAATAAAAGAAACGACTATTCAGCTTGTGTACTGCATTTCTGCATAACTACTGTTATTTTATTTTTATAGCTATGTACGTACACTCTAGTTTGCTTTACAGTTTAATAGAATTTCACAAACAAATGAAGCTCCAGTGAACTGTATTTGCTCAGTGTGGTGTGTTGTAGGCACTGAAGCATTTCCGATACATTTTCTGATAGAGCTGATATTTTTTTTGCAAGCTTGCCTTTTACCGTGACTGAAATGCTCTGAAATCAGATCTGACAGATTGCTTTTTGTGTGTGTGTGTGTGTGTGTGTTCGAGAGGCCTGCCTCATGCATTATGCAGTCAATGCACGACACTAAGCCTTGCTCCATTCACAAATCCAAACCGCTGCCACAGCAAAATGATGTCTGAACGTTGTGTGTGTGTGTGTGTGTGTGTGTGTGTGTGTGTGTGTGTGTGTGTGTGTGTGTGTGTAAAACGTGCTTGTGTGCACTCTTGGCTTCTGTCAGCCCGCATGATGAGCTGGTTTTTGTGTTGACTAAAAAGAACGTGTCAGCAAGAGCATCATAACGTGTGTGTGTGTGTGTTTGTGCGTGCGTGTGTGTGTAGAAGGTGAGTGTGCGAGTGTGAATTGCTTCAGTAAGTGCTCTCAGCCAGCCTGCAGGGCCAGCACACCCTGAGGATATTCAGTTATGAATTCCTCTCGATGACTCTGGCAAATGCAAACATTTCCACCTTCCCTTCTGTCCCTTTCTCCTTCCGTCATTCACCGATCTACACCGACACGCTAAATAAACATCGCTGATCAAACTTCCTCCTACCGTACACATCACATCGCTATAATTTTGCTCAATAGACTATTCCAGGCTCAACTTGAATCTCATTAACATTTACTAATAATAAGCCATTCAATTATTTCTCAGAGAATCAGTCATGCTATTCCACATAACCAGAACGTCAAGGATGTAGTAGCTCATCTGGCCTGCCATCAAAACAACCAGGACTACCGAA
The DNA here is from genome assembly GCF_027579695.1 of Neoarius graeffei. Lineage (NCBI taxonomy): Eukaryota > Metazoa > Chordata > Actinopteri > Siluriformes > Ariidae > Neoarius > Neoarius graeffei. The sequence continues at coordinate 49,768,053 of NC_083587.1, read as the reverse complement.
ACATCAAACAGAACTGAAATGTGGCAATGTGAGAGAGGACCAACCTCCATGACAAATTGTTCACAACAGGAAAATCAACAAAGGACTAAATTTTGTTCCCGGAGGGAAGATCTATCCAAAAAATTGATCAGAACTGAATTCGCATGATAAATGAGAGAGGAGATACAATTCTAGTGAGAAGAAAATTTGTTAAATTGACCTAATTAGCGGGGCGGCACGGTGGTGTAGTGGTTAGCGCTGTTGCCTCACAGCAAGAAGGTCCGGGTTCGAGCCCCGTGGCCGGCGAGGGCCTTTCTGTGCGGAGTTTGCATGTTCTCCCCGTGTCCGCGTGGGTTTCCTCCGGGTGCTCCGGTTTCCCCCACAGTCCAAAGACATGCAGGTTAGGTTAACTGGTGACTCTAAATTGACCGTAGGTGTGAATGTGAGTGTGAATGGTTGTCTGTGTCTATGTGTCAGCCCTGTGATGACCTGGCGACTTGTCCAGGGTGTACCCCGCCTCTCGCCCGTAGTCAGCTGGGATAGGCTCCAGCTTGCCTGCGACCCTGTAGAACAGGATAAAGCGGCTACAGATAATGAGATGAGGTGAGACAATGACCAAGTGTTGTGCAGAATGACTAGTTCTTTCAAACGAAACAATCAGAACTGAAATCCATTGAGGACTGAGGGAGGAGATTTGATTTAACAGAAAACAAACAAAGTTGTCAACAAATTGTTTACAACAGGAAAATCAACAAACAAGTCACCAAGTTTTGTTCCTCAAGCGAAGATCTACCCAGAACATCAGTCAGAACTGCAATCGGGTGAGTAATGAGAGACGAGATAAAATTCTAGTGAGAGGCCTAGAAAATGTGTTAATTTGGCCTAATTAGTAACTCGTTAGCAAAGAATTTGACAAAACAATGACCAAGTTTTATGCAGAGTGATGAGTTCTTTCAAACAAAACATTCAGAACAGAAATCCATGGAGAACTGATGGAGGAGGTATGATTTAACTGAATTGTGGACAACGGACGCCACGCCATGGCAACAGTTCATCGGTCTTATAGTCAGATGAGCTAATGTATAGTATGTGATCAGTTACAGCACAAGAACCAGTTCAGGAACCTTGCATTAATCCATCATGAAACAAACGATAAGCATCATCAGGACTGAAGCTTCCCAGAGCGTGAACTGCCACTGTGTGACAAAATATCAGCAAATAATTTGGTTTGGACAGCCACTTTTCCATCCCATTTTCTTCCCAACTTGCCAATTCCACCCACCAATCAATTCTCCACAATCATAACACAGCTACCAATTGGGAGGATGAAGGCTTGGTCCATGTGACACATAAAGCCAGTCAACCAAATCTTTTTGAACTCCTGCTCATGCTGCTTCCTCCGGCACTCTTTCGCATACAGTGTCTTGCAAAAGTATTCATCCCCCTTTGTGTTTGTCCTGTTTTGTCACATTACAAGCTGGAATTAAAATGGATTCTGGAGGGTTTAGCACCATTTGATTTACACAACATGCCTACCACTTTAAAGGAACAGTCCACCGTACTTCCATAATGAAATATGCTCTTATCTGAATTGAGACGAGCTGCTCCGTACCTCTCCGAGCTTTGCGCGACCTCCCAGTCAGTCAGACGCAGTCAGACGCGCTGTCACTCCTGTTAGCAATGTAGCTAGGCTCAGTATGGCCAATGGTATTTTTTGGGGCTGTAGTTAGATGCAACCAAACTCTTCCGCATTTTTCCTGTTTACATAGGTTTATATGACCAGTGATATGAAACAAGTTCAGTTACACAAATTGAAACGTAGCGATTTTCTATGCTATGGAAAGTCCGCACTATAATGACAGGCGTACTAACACCTTCTGTGCGCTTCGGCAGTGCATTGATACGGAGCTCAGATATCAATGCGCTGCCGAAGCGCGCAGAAGGTGTTAGTACGCCTGTCATTATAGTGCGGACTTTCCATAGCATAGAAAATCGCTACGTTTCAATTTGTGTAACTGAACTTGTTTCATATCACTGGTCATATAAACCTATGTAAACAGGAAAAATGCGGAAGAGTTTGGTCGCATCTAACTACAGCCCCAAAAAATACCATTGGCCATACTGAGCCTAGCTACATTGCTAACAGGAGTGACAGCGCGTCTGACTGCGTCTGACTGACTGGGAGGTCGCGCAAAGCTCGGACAGGTATGGAGCAGCTCGTCTCAATTCAGATAAGGGCATATTTCATTATGGAAGTACGGTGGACTGTTCCTTTAAAGGTGAAAATTGTCGTTTTATTGTGACACAAACAAGAATTAAGATGAAAAAACAGAAATCTGGAGTATGTATACGTATTCACCCCACAAGTCAATACTTTGTCAAGCCACCTTTTGCTGCAATTACAGCTGCAAGTCTCTTGGGGTGTGTCTTGATTAGCTTAGCACATATAACCACTGGGATTTTTGCCCATTCCTCAAGGCAAAACTGCTCCAACTCCTTCAAGTTAGATGGGTTGTGTTGGTGTACCGCAATCTTCAAGTTATGCCACAGATTCTCAATTGGATTGAGGTCTGGGCTTTGATTAGGCTTTGAAATGTTTCCCTTTAAACCACTCCAGTGTAGCTTTAGCAGTATGTTTAGGGTCATTGTCCTGCTGGAACGTGAACCTTCGTCCCAGTCTCAAACCTCTGGCTGACTCAAACAGGTTTTCCTCCAGAATTGCCCTGTATTTAGTGCCATCCATCTTTCCTTCAGTCCTGACCAGCTTTCCTGTCCCTGCAGATGAAAAATATCCCCACAGCATGATGCTGCCGCCACCATGCTTCACTGTAGGAATGGTGCTCTCAGGGTGTTGGGTTTGCGCCACACATGGCATTTCCCATCATGGCCAAAAAGATCAATTTTAGTCTCATCTGACCAGAGAATCTTCTTCCACGTGTTTGGGGAGTCTACCACATGCTGTCGGGCAAACTCCAAACGTGTTTTCTTAAGCAATTACTTTTTTCTGGCCACTCTTCCATAAAGCCCCACTCTGTGGAGCGTATGGCTTAAAGTGGTCCTCTGGACAGATACTCCCATCTCCGTTGTGGATCTTTGCAGCTCCTTCAGTTGGTGCCTTTGTTGCATCTCTGATTAATGCCCTCCTTGTCCGGTCTGTGAGTTTTGGTGGGCGGCCTTCTCTTGTCAGATTTGTAGTGGTGCCATATTCTTTCCATTTTGCTATAATGGATTTAATGGTGCTCTGTGGGATATTCAAAGTTTGGGATATTTTTTATAACCCAACCCTGATCTATACTTCTCCACAGCTTTGTCTCTGACCTGTTTGGAGCCTCATTGGTTTTTATGTTGCTTGCTATGTAGTGTTGCAGAGTCAGGGTCCTTCCAGAACAGGTTGATTTATACAGATATCATGTGACAGATCATGTGACACTTTGATTGCACACAGGTGGATCTTAATCAACTAATTATGTGACTTATGAAGTGAATTGGTTGGACCAGCTCTTATTTAGGGGTTTCATATGAAAGGGGGTGAATACCTATACACACTCCAGATTTCTGTTTTCATCTTAATTATTGTTTGTGTCACAATAAAACAACAATGTTCACCTTTAAAGTTGTAGGCATGTTGTGTAAATTAAATGGTGATAACCCCCCAAAAATCCTTTTTAATTCCAGCTTGTAATGTGACAAAACAGGACAAACACAAAAGGGGGTGAATACTTTTGCAAAATACTGTAAATCAGCTCACAGATATCCATGATTGGCTCATGTCACTGTGATTGACAGAATAAGACAGCACGCTATTCCTCCCAGCCAGACAACATGGCTAATATTGCTCTCTTGGTATTCAGCAACAAATGGCTGGCATCCTGGCACTTTTCTGTTTGCGCCACTCAGGAGCATTCACAACTGGAGAAATTATGTCCGAAATTATGAAATAAATACTTGTGATTTTTTTTTTCCATTTGTTGGAAAAAAGTGCATCAGAAATTATTTTTGAGATAAAATTACAAAATTTCAAGTACGACTTTTTTTTTTTTAAGTGAATTTGATGGCACCTTATAGGGTTCATGAGAATTTTTCCATTTCCAGTGCGGTTAATTTGCCTTAAACTGGATTAATGCACCTCATTAACTAACTGCCTTGTCATTATGTCATGAGCTACAACTTTTTTAAGTCTCATCAGTTTCTGGGCAACCAAAATACAGGACTGGCCAGCACATTAGAGCCTTTTTGTGGGATAGCTAATGGATTGGCTACATTCACATTAGTGCAGCAAAACAACAATAGATGAGAGCTACATTAGCTGCGGAAACAACAAAACCTAGCCATCTGGCTTTTTTTTCTTCGCCTTCTTGACCTGATCATGTACGGTTGACGAACTGTTTGCCGTCCTCCAGAGCAAAATGTGATGCATACATTAGCACGTCCATTTAATGCGTCCATTTAATCGGTTTTAATACCATGAGTCATCTCACAAATCTGATCTTTTTTTGTTGCTGGTGATGCAGATGACACAAAAACATGTCAATGTGGGCATTCGTGCTGTTTCGGACGACAGATTCGTTCGCATTATAATCAGATACACGTCACAATACCCTCACCGGCCACTTTATTAGGAACACCCACACATCCACCTTCAGTTTTCTGCGGTTCTCTAATCAGCCGATCCCTTGACAGCAGCACAATGCATCAAATCATGCAGACACAAATCAAGAGCTTCAGTTAATGTTCACTTCATTCAACCATCAGAATGGGAAAAATTATTATCTCAAAGTGTGACTTTCTTTCACTGTGGCATGGACTTAAACTTAGACAAAACTTTATTTATCCCCGAAGGGCAATTAGAAGGGCGAAAAGCGGTACATTAAAAGAGCAAGAAAATAAAATCACAAAAAGAATAAAATCACAAAAATGGGTGGGAAAGAAAAAAAAAGCGTATTATGTACAATATACAATGGCAGGCCTGTTGCCAGTAACAAAGTAAAAGAAAAAAGAAAAAAATAAATTAAAAAAAAAGGCAGCAGATAAAATCTCATCTCATCTCATTATCTGTAGCCGCTTTATCCTGTTCTACAGGGTCGCAGGCAAGCTGGAGGCTATCCCAGCTGACTACGGGCGAAAGGCGGGGTACACCCTGGACAAGTCGCCAGGTCATCACAGGGCTGACACATAGACACAGACAACCATTCACACTCACATTCACACCTACGGTCAATTTAGAGTCACCAGTTAACCTAACCTGCATGTCTTTGGACTGTGGGGGAAACCGGAGCACCCGGAGGAAACCCACGCGGACACGGGGAGAGCATGCAAACTCCGAACAGAAAGGCCCTCGCCGGCCACGGGGCTCGAACCCGGCCCTTCTTGGTGTGAGGTGACAGCGCTAACCACTACACCACCGTGCCGCCTAGCAGATAAAATATGACAAATAAATAAAATGACGCGTGGATAAAATTAAAATGACAATATGATTAGAGTGGCATTGTAGTTAAAGTGACAAGGTGATATTGTAATATTGCACATCAGGACATGTGATATTGCACTAGAGTATTGTACAGAAGACTTAAGTTATTGTAACTGTCTTAGATTTCTTAGGGTTCAGGAGGAGAATAACACTTGGAACAAAGGTTGCTCTCCTCCTCTGGGTCTTACAGGCCGGACAGCGGAACCTGCGGCCAGATGGCAGCTGCTCAAATGCCGGAACAAAGCATGAGTCGAGTCCTTAAGAATTCGACGAGCCAGGCCGCTAGCCTGCTGCTCGTACACAGTATTCAGGTGGCGAGCAGGAAGTCCAATAATCTTAGAACACACCTTGACAATATTATGCAGGCGGTTCCTATCCTGTACAGTAATGGAGTAATACCAACAGCATATAGAAAAAGCTAAAACACTTTCAATGAATGTATAATAGAATGTCAACAAGATGTTCTGACTGACAGAAAAAGAGTTCAGTTTCCTTAGTAGGTACATCCTCTGGTGGCACTTCCTCAGGATCTCTTCTGTGTTGGAAGAGAACCTCAGTTGGCAGTCCAGAATGGTTCCCAGGTATTTATATTCCTCAACTGTCTCGACCGGAAAACCGTGGGCCATAGTAGTGACAGCCGCCACTAGTTCCCTTTGGCATGGGTGTCGGTTTGAGCCAGATGGACTGGTTTGAGTATTTCAGAAACTGATGATCTCCTGGGGTTTTCACACACAACAGTTACACAGAATGGTGCGAAAAACAAAAAAACATTGAGTGAGTGACAGTTCTGTGGATGGAAACAAACGCCTGGTTGATTCGAGAGGTCAGAGGAAAATGGATAGATTCAAGGTGGTTCAAGCTGCCAGGAAGGATACAGCAACTCCTAGCAACTCTTTACAACCGTGGTGAGCAGAAAAGCATCTCAGCATGCAACAGTAGAAGACTAGTCTGGTTAACACCAGACCATATCACAAGTGAAATATGGTCTGGAATCCGCCTATTGAATTTCTCGTAGGGGAGGTGTGGTTTACGATTGTCAACAGCCGTTTATTGGACGTTGCGAATGTCTATCATTTGGCGTATACGTAGCCCATGGCCAGTCATGGCAGTTGTACCCGGTGACGTAGTTAGAGCGACGAAGAGGCGAAGAAGAGAAGGAAAGAGAAAGAGAAGGCAAAACAAAAATAGGAAAACAATGGCACTGAACGATTACTGCCATTTGTGCAAGACAAATATGAGAGAAGCTGGTTTGGTTAGTTTGGTTCGTATCGCTCGCCGCCATGTTAAATGTGATCCGTAAACAGTCCCAAATAAACTACAAGCTTCCGTTTATCGAGTCGTACGCGTCACCGTCTTTCCACCCCTCCCCACTCTCTGATTGGCTCCCTAACTCAGGCGAGCCTTTAGACCATAGTTTCCATGCTGTCTTTTCAGATCGGAACGATTGTGCAAAGCAGCATGGGATTTCCCAGGCTAGTAGAAGACCACAGTGGGTTCCACTCCTGCCAGCCAAGAACAGGAATCTTATGCCGCTTTTCCACTACCAACGCGGCTGAGTTGGGCTGAGCCGTGCTGGGCTGAGTTGAGCTGAGTGGGGCTGTTGGAGTTGCATTTCGAGTACAACCGCGCTGAACCGTGCTGGCTGGAAGTGGGTGGACACATTGGGTGGAGTTAGCGAAAGTGGGTGGACGTCACGTGATGTCGTTAGGCGGCGCAAACAGTGACATCAGTGACCTTTTAAGCGGTAGTCTCACAACCCGGAGAGTAAACAATAAACATGGAGGACATGGAGTCGTTAGTGTTGCTGGTCTTGGTGCTGTGGCTTGTTGTCGCCGACAACGCCAACAGATACTGGCAAGAGCGTATAGATGAGGCGAGGCGCATAAGGCTTCATAATTCTCGTAATTCTTCTTCTTCCGGGTTTACGGTGTTTACAGATCCCAGCGTGCTCGCGGGGCGTGTGTGGGCGTGTGAGGACACTCCTCCTCACCAGTCAGTGCACAGGGGAGTGTCTCCTCACGCCCCTAGCCCCACTCAGCTCGGTTTGGCTCGCTTCAGCCCTACTCCAAAACCGTGCGAGTTTTGGGTGCTAAGCAGGGCTGAAGCGAGCTGAGTCGTGCTGTTCTTAGATAGTCGAAACGCGAGCCGTGTCGGGCTGAAATGAGCTGAAGTGAGCTGAAAAAGGGTAGTGGAAAAGGGCCATTAGAATCAAGCACAAGTTCCTATTAAAGTGGCCAGTGACTGTAATTATCTATGTGAACCTTCAAGATCGACAAATCTGATCTAATTGGACCTTAAGGACCACTACTGTACTTATAATTATGTTTAATAAAACCTAAAATGTACTGCATGCATCTTTGCAGGAAACAAATACATATTAAAAGGACAAAATATGTGCCCTTGAGTGCCTGCAGTTTCAAAAAAAAAAAAAAAAAACACCTCAGGAGTGGGTGGAGAAATGATGCTGCATTAATGCCCACACACTCACAGAGGGAATAAATTGCTCAAATGTGTGCGTGTGCAAAAGTGAAAAGCAATCAAGGTGAAATTAGAAGAGAGCCCACTGGGGAAGAACAGCAACTCGACAGTGATGACAGTGTGAGTAATGATCCGCGTCCACCGTGCACTAACACAGCCAACATTAACACCTAATCATATTGTAAACCTCTCAACGTATCAAATGTTCCAGTTTGTATATTTCGAAAGTAATAAATTGAGCAGGCAGTGTGTGGGGGGTATTTTACCAAACCAACATGTCATTTCTGAAAACATACCCTAATTAGGAAGCTGGTGGAGTTTTACTTGTTTACGTAAAGTCCTCCTGAATAAAGCTACCTCTGTTGTACTTTAGTTATGTAAGGAATCAAACATGATGATGCATGCAGTTACAGACTGCGATATAAATGGATCTATAATGCTGTTATAATCCACAACGGGGTGATGATGTGGAGGGCCGTTAAACGCAGAAGTTAGCGTTCCTCTCACGCCACAGAAATTTGCCAATTTGTACAATATTTTAGAATTATATTGCAGGAAATGTTCATGTTATCGCCTAGATTATAAACAATTGTTCCCTTACCAGCTTCTTAGTATTAATAAGATTGAAAAAAAGGTACCCTATGGGTACGTTTGGCTACTGCTAATTAATAAAATTCTTTTCTGATCCCATGTCCATACAGTAAATACAGCATATATACATGTTATCAATGATTCTCACCTCATCTCTTATAAGCATCACCAAGCTGTGATCAGCATCAGGGCTTTGTTCAAAATACAGTGCTGTGAACTAGATCCATTTTCAAAATAGTAAGAAAGCACTTGTTCATGAATTTTATGTTAGAAGCATTATTTAGTTCGGAAGCTGAGAGAGGCCCTTCATATAATCCTTTTTTTTATTCACCTTGTTATCCCGAGATAACGACATAATTAATTCAGGATCTCGAGAAAACAACACAACTAACTCGAGATCTCGAGAAAACAAAACCGTTATTTCGAGATCTCGAGAAAACAAAACAATTATTCCGTGATCTCGAGAAAACAAAGCAATTATTTCATGATCTCGAGTAAACAGCTGAGAAATGGTTCATTCAGGTGCGCCAAGAGACTTGTGATATGCTGACTTTGGGGCTATTTCTCATTCTGTATAGACGCAACTTTGGTCATTAGAATGTCTGGAATAATCGATCACCTAATAAGGCAATATTTTGATCAGGGGTTGACACAGGGAGAGATTGCATTAAAGTGCCATTCCACCATTGGATGTATTTTTTTGGCATACAATACAATATATTTTATGACAACACGACTAGACAGAGAAATCTTTTAGCTTCAAAATGATATATCAAACATAATTTTTTGACAACGACAAGTATATTAATTTTGCGACCAAAGTCACCTACCCTTTTAATTTCCGCGCGGTAGTGAAACGTGATGTCATCGGCAGGTTCCCCTTCTTGTGTACCACGTCACGTGTGACGTGGCACAGATTATCAGCAATGGCGGATAGAACGCGATTGTCAGCTTCGGAAAAGAAGCGAAGGAAAATAGCAAGTGATGCCCAAAGGAGACGGTCGATGGTGAATATCGGCACAGCAATCGACAAGTGGAAATCGCGTTCTATCCGCCATTGCTGATAATCTGTGCCACGTCACACGTGACGTGGTACACAAGAAGGGGAACCTGCCGATGACATCACGTTTCACTACCGCGCGGAAATTAAAAGGGTAGGTGACTTTGGTCGCAAAATTAATATACTTGTCGTTGTCAAAAAATTATGTTTGATATATCATTTTGAAGCTAAAAGATTTCTCTGTCTAGTCATGTTGTCATAAAATATATTGTATTTTATGCCAAAGAATACATCCAATGGTGGAATGGCACTTTAAGTCTTTTAATAAGGGATCATTTCAAAATTAGTCCGCGGCACCTCCGCAGAAGACTGGCCCGGCTTCGTCTCTACCGACGGAGATACAGTGATCCAGCTGAGATCATGAAATAATTGTTTTGTTTTCTCGAGATCTCGAAATAACGGTTTTGTTTTCTCTAGATCTCAAATTAGTTGTGTTGTTTTCTCGAGATCCTGAATTAATTATGTCATTATCTCGGGATAACAAGGTGAATAAAAAAAGATTATATGAAGGGCCTCTCGCGGCTTCCGTAATTTAGTACTAATGAGCACATTTTGTTTCACAAGTCTAGTGTAAAGACTCTAAAATAAAAAAAATTAAATTAAAAAAATTAAAGCAAATCGCAAAAGTTTGACCAATTATACTTTTAACTTTTACTCTTAGTTTTCACATTTGTCAAAGAATATATCAGAATTTTTTTTTTTAATTATTCACTGAAAAACATAAGTACTCATTACAACTCTTGTTGAATGGCTGGAATTCTTAGCTGAAATATCTGCCAAAAAGCTCAAAAAAAAAAACAAACTTTCATTTGACCTTTCAGAAGAACCAAACAAAAAAAAAGCTGTGATAATCAAAAGGTAAATTTTCTTAAAATAAACACCACTTACTTGATATCGACTCAGTAGTCTTGGTGAAAGCACAAGGTGAATTTCGTTTATCTTTTTATCTGCCGATTATCTTCAGATACTACGAAGTTATAACGAGGTTTCTCTTATTTCGTTTCTGGTTCTGACTGGTTCTGAAGTTTATCAAGAAGTAGAATAGGTAATCGAACTTCATCAGGATTAAGTGCTGATTGGTTACGAAGTTTTGCTATTGTCACACTCATTCTTACATTCTTATACTCGTTCTTGTGTACCTTTGATAACGCGAGATCAACTGTCCATATCGTGAGATCACGATTCACCGTTCTGATGATTGTAATACTTATGTGCATGCGCTATTACACTAATTCTTACAACATGATGATAACGCGCATGGATGCAAGTAAAAAATTTTCAAAAACCTGAAAAGTCTGACAAGGTCAGACGTGCATGGCACAGCCATGCGGGGGGGTTTACAAAGGGGGGTGAGCCCCCCTTAGGGCTCGAAAAAACATTTAATTTACAAGTTAAAATGGTTGTCTCTCATGCAATCTCATGCAAACATTTATAATATTAATAGTTATATGATTTGCATATTCACATCAAATGTTTAATACATTTCATCAGTTCATCTGAAATAACAATATTTCAAGTACAAGGCTTGATGTTTCAAAACATCTAGCAACTACTAATTTAAATGTTGAAACAACCATTTTTAATATGCTTTTGCTGTGATACCTTTTTTACAATATATACACTGGAATAGCTGTGTTGATTTGGTCGAACAACGTGCTACGTGCGTGAAACATGATATCACACATGTATAACACCGTGAAACAATGGGCTAGTCAGGACCGCTCGTCGGTGAGCGGCGTATGAATTGAATGAGGTTTGTGGCGAAGACGAGATGAAAAGATTTGTCTCGTGCAGAGACGGTACCGCAGTAACCCGGTAATACGCTGAGAGTGAGACAGTCACTACGTTTACATGCACATAGAGAGAATCGAATTTCTGCCGTTGCTCGACTGAAATCGAAGTTCAAAATGCCATGTATACACCTTAATTCGGCTGAAATTGAACCGAACTTGATTTCTCGGAATCGAGCTACACGACCTAGTTTATGCGATTTCTGCCGAGCTACTTTGTGCATGTATACCCTATCCAGCTAGTTGTCAAGCTACTTCCGGAAGTGACGAGTGACGAGACCACAAGCGGGAAACACAACAGCCTCGGTCGGCATGACAACGAATCATGACAACGGCATGAATCTTTTCTTTTTGTGGCATTGTTTGCACCGTTAAAATTTAGCTCACTTACTGTATCACCAAATACATCTGTACAGCTGTTGGATAGCTGTGAATTGTGTACATAAACAAGTCATTGTATTTGTGTGTGTATATATATATATATATATATATATATATATATATATATATATATAAAATGTGTCCAACATCTGAAGAATGTCAATAAAAAACAACTGAACTTTTTGTGTGTTTATTAAGACATAAGTTAAATTGTAAGCAAAAAAAAATATTTTTTTGTAAGCAAAAAATGGACTTTAGAAAAATATTATTGTGCAAAATAAGTTGTCTTACAAAACAGTGGTCTGCGCCGGACAGTTTGTAGCCATAGTCTGTTAGAGCAAGCCTAACAGCTTGAACACGGAACTGCTAGTGTTGCCAGATTGGGGGTTTTAAGTGCATTTTAGCGGATTTGAACATGTTTTGGGCTGGAATACGTCAGCAGTATCTGGCAACACTATAGCTCTTCTTCATGACGACAACCGGAAGTGTACCAACACGATGGGGCGTGCAGCGCCACGTGTGGCTCGGGTGCACAATGCACCTTGCACAATAGCCCGATTTACTTGTGCATGTAGGATTGGATTTCTCTGGCACCCCTGCTGGGACCCTTTGCTCGATTACCAACAGCAGCTCGATTTGGACGTGCATGTAAACGTAGTCAGTGAGAGGGCCACCCCTATACCCCCCCCAAAAATCTCAACGGATTTACACGATTTGGAAAAATTACTTTTTCAGAACTGAAAAAAACGGAGCTTCCGGCACATGCCAAAACTTGCACCCATGAACACGTGATCAACTGTTCATATCGTGAGATCACGATTCACCGTTCGGGTGATTGTAATACTTATGCGCATGCGCTATTGTAATCCTTCTGTGTATGCGTATGCGCAGTGCGTGATTTTTACACTCTTACAGCACGATGACATAATGGCTGCCGTGTTTATATGAGGCAGTTGCCACAAAAACTGCTTGAGGACTTTCCTGTGGTGGAAAACAGATGGATACAAAAAGTCTTTGAAACTGGAGACTCCTTCCATAAATATTAAATAAACATCTACTTCGAGAAAGCTTCACCATCTCAATGATTATGTATTTTTACTTTGTTACATAACAACTCACTTTTGTATATCGTCCACCATACACGTTCCCAGGAATGACTTAGATTAGATTAGATTAGATTAGATTAGATTAGATTAGATTAGATTAAACTTTATTGATCCATTCGGAAGGGTTCCCTCAGGGAAATTAAGAATTAATTAAGAATTAAGACTTGTTGCTATAGTAACGACAACGTATTAGAACAAGCATGTTAATATGAATCTAAGGGCATGTAATGGTATATCATATGATGACAGATGTCCACAAGTGGCAGCGACCCGCAGTTTTCTCCACCTACACAGACGGTCTGCGCCGGCTACTCGATCCCAGAAAAAATAAAATAAAATCTTGCCTCTCAATGTTCAAGCAATTTATATCGTCTCCCTTGCCCACAATTTGCTACAAATCCAATTGTTTCACCACGAAATTGTCTTTGATTCGGGTCTAGCATACCAGAAGCGACGCCATATTTGTTGATCGATTCTCGCGCTCTGATTGCCTGAGCCGGACCATGTGACCAAGCCGTAGCGTATGTAGTTATGTTACAGAGCCAGGCAGCGTATTACAGAGGGTAACTGAGAAAGCCAAGCACACATACATCTGGAGGGAAATTTCATACATATTTTGTAAGTATTTTACAGGGAAACGGTTTGCACCAGAAGGCATGTAAATTTAAAAATTTTCTCAGGGGGTATGCCCCCAGACCCCCCAAGCATTAGCACGGCTCTAGCGTACTGTGGCAGCGCCACTGCTGCAAATTCCAGAGCTGCCTACTACTTTTTTTTATGCGGCTACTTCAGATTTTCTGAAGAACCCTGAACGATGAATCGTGATACAAACTTATGAAGATTCGAATCAATGAAATAAGAAATGAACAGCAATTATTATCAGGCTGCATAATCTCTTAGCTTTTCCTAGCTGTTATTGCATTGTTTAGACAGCACAGGGTCCAATAAGATACAATAGCGGGAATACACGTGACTTCACTATAGGTGGAAGTAACACAGCTCGAATGCTGCGAAAACACACAAAAAATATCTAAAATGGGAAAGAGTTGCTGTGTGATTGACTGTACAGAGAGCTTTAACAAGAAATCAGAGCTCTCTTTTTACAGACTGCTGAAAGCTAAAGAAAAGAGAGGCAAATGAAGGGAGTAGAAATGTTTGGGGTTTTTTTTTAAGAAAAGGCCTAATTATAAAGGAATATTTTAGTTAATACGGGTAGGCTCTTATATTTTACTCCAAGCTTTACAAATGTGGGTAAATAATTAGTGTTGGTTATTAAGAAAATGAAACAAAAGGGTTGTTTTTTTATTATTGAACAAAAGGAATATTTAAGTTTATAAAGAATATGAAAATAAATGTTGCATTATGGGCGGCACGGTGGTGTAGTGGTTAGCGCTGTCGCCTCACAGCAAGAAGGTCCGGGTTCGAGCCCCGTAGCCGGCGAGGTCCTTTCTGTGCGGAGTTTGCATGTTCTCCCCGTGTCCGCGTGGGTTTCCTCCGGGTGCTCCGGTTTCCCCCACAGTCCAAAGACATGCAGGTTAGGTTAACTGGTGACTCTAAATTGACCGTAGGTGTGAATGTGAGTGTGAATGGTTGTCTGTGTCTATGTGTCAGCCCTGTGATGACCTGGCAACTTGTCCAGGGTGTACCCCGCCTTTCGCCCGTAGTCAGCTGGGATAGGCTCCAGCTTGCCTGCGATCCTGTAGAACAGGATAAAGCGGCTAGAGATAATGAGATGAGATGAGATGAGATGAGATGAGATGAGGGAAAAACAAATTGCGAACCCAATATCGTGAATCGAATTAAATTGGATCGAATCATGAATTGGCTGAATCGTTACATGCCAATGAATCTGTGATTTGAATTACAGCCAGCACCACATTCAGGGCTGCTGTTTCAAAAAAATACTTAACACATTCTGACCAATCAGTGGTATATATACATAATACAACCAGCATTTATTTATGCAAAACTTGTTAGTGAATAATAAATGAAGCCGACAATGCACATACTGTATATCCTTGTGTGTATTGTGGATTTGTCCAGACTGCAGACTGTATCGAGTTTTCCTAGCTATACAATATTGCCCCAAATGCTACACCACGGGTAAAATATAAAATGATAGAATGCAGGCGCTTTCAGGAAAGTTGTTTTTGAGGCAGGTTTGGCCACATGTGACTAATAAACTGTCTCAAATCTGGAAATATGACACTGCCAGAAAGGAGAAGTCCCAGCCAATCAATAATTTGGAAAGCCTGCAGCCTCGAAAGGCAGAAAGCTAATAAAAGATAGTGAAGAGGGAATCGGGAACAGGGTGAATGACAGGTGTGTGTATGCGTGTGAACAACTCGAGATGCTGCCGTAAGCTCGGCTTCTCCCAACAGACATGACGATATTTCGAATCGTGTCAAAGGCATCGCTGAGAAGCGCATAAATCGAAGATGGTCATGAAGGCAGCATGGAAAGATGATCGGGTGAAATTTATTGCAGTTTCAACAGCAAGACGGGAGAAAAACAAAGCAGGCAGAATTTAGGCGTGTTATTGTCCTGAGTATCACAAGATTACACATGGAGCGTTCTAAATTTGTCAATTGTGTGATTAAACACAACACACGCTCACATGACCTAGCCAAACAGGAATAAGGCATCTGGTAAAGGCAGGAGCCCAAAAACCTGCGTGCTAAGGAACCTTCCAGAACAGGACACAGGAAGCAGCTTCACAGTTACACACGCGTCATTATTGCCCCCTGGAGCCAATGTACTGAGATTTTGGGTTTGTGCCAGTTTTATCCTCCGCACTTTCACACTGCAGGGCCCCGGCTACATGTGGGGATCAGTACTGGCTACATACTAGGCATGTACAGGAAATTAAACAGATAATCGTTAGAAGCATGGTGTTGGAATTTTTTTAATGTGATGAGCAGTGATGGGACAAGACAGAAATTCTCTCTTCATGATCTTCCACTAATTCTCGCTCATCCACATTTACTCCGATTGCATTATGTTACCAGATCTGCCAACCTTTGCAGACACTCACCAACCACTTTATTAGGAACACCCATCCACCTGCTGTTTTAGGCGGTTCTCTAATCAGCCGATCCCTTGACAACAGCACAATGCATGCATCAGATCATGCAGACACAAATCAAGAGCTTCAGTTAATGTTCACTTTATTCAAACACCAGGATGGGAAAAATTGTGATCTCAAAGTGTGACTTTCTTTCACCGTGGCATGGGTGTTGGTTTGAGCCAGATGGACTGGTTTGAGTATTTCAGAAACTGCTGATCTCCTGGGGGTTTCTCCAGAGTTTACACAGAATGGTGCGAAAAACAAAAAAAACACTGAGTGAGCGACAGTTCTGTGGGTGGAAACAAACGCCTTGTTGTTAAGGGAGATCAGAGGAAAATGGCCAGATTCAAGGTGGTTCAAGCTGCCAGGAAGGATGTAGTAACTTATAGCAACTCTTTACAACCGTGGTGAGCAGAAAAGCATCTCAGCATGCAACAGCAGATGACCACATTGGGTTCCACTCCTGCAGCCAAGAACAGGAATCTTAGTTTAGAATCAAGCACAAGTTCCTATTAAAGTGCGCTAGTGAGTGTACAGTATTTTACACATGAGCACTTAAGTTAACGACAGAGTATGCCATCAAGCAAGAATATGCCAAAAGCACATTTTAATTCACCCCAATAAAACAGAAGGTGAGCCAGTTGGCATGTTAATCTGGAATGATTTACACAACACGGTGGTGTAGTGGTTAGCGCTGTCACCTCACAGCAAGAAAGTTCTGGGTTCGAGCCCAGTGGCTGACGAGGGCCTTTCTGTGCGGAGTTTGCATGTTCTCCCCATGTCTGCGTGGGTTTCCTCCGGGTGCTCCGGTTTCCCCCACAGTCCAAAGACATGCAGGTTAGGTTAACTGGTGACTCTAAATTGAGCGTAGGTGTGAATGTGAGTGTGAATGGTTGTGTGTCTCTATGTGTCAGCCCTGCAATGATCTGGCAACTTGTCCAGGGTGTACCCCGCCTCTCGCCCATAGTCAGGTGGGAGAGGCTCCAGCTTGCCCATGACCCTCACAGGATAAGCGGTTACAGATAATGATGGATGGATGGATGGATGGATGGATGGATGATTTACGCAAGGACTTTGAACTAATACTTATAAAGCAGAAAATAATTAAATATGCTGTTCAAACAGTAGATCACCAATTAAACATATCAGCCATATGGACACTAGAAAACTGATTTGCACATTTAAAAAAAAGATTAAATTGAAAATGTACTGATGAGGGTTTTTTTTTACTACTTTGCCACTGCCAACAAGCAGTTCCCGACTGCACAGCTGATAATATTATTACACCCTCCCTCCTTCTCCTTACACCTGAAATAGTAGAAGTGCTCATGACCTCTGCCAACTTTGTTGGAGAAGGTTACGTTTTTGCCTCCGTTTGGTTGGTTGGTTGGTTGGTTGTTTCCAATGTAACTCAAAAAGTAGTGAACGGATTTTGATGAAATTGAGGAAAGGTGGATCATGGGCCAAGAAACAGTTGATTTGATTTTGATGCAAATCTAGATATGTAGGCAGATCCGGGATTTTTTTTTTTTTTGCCTGTTCCCAACGTAACTCAAAAAGTGCTGAACGGATATTGATGAAATTTGGTGGACAGCTTTTGTATTATCCTTGGTTCAAGTGATTTGATTTTGATGTTGATATGTGGCTTGGTGGAGGTATAAACTCTACAGAGTGTCCTTCTAGTTTTCCTGTCATTCTTAAAGGAACAGTCCACCGTACTTCCATAATGAAATATGCTCTTATCTGAATTGAGACGAGCTGCTCCGTACCTCTCCGAGCTTTGCGCGACCTCCCAGTCAGTCAGACGCGCTGTCACTCCTGTTAGCAATGTAGCTAGGCTCAGTATGGCCAATGGTATTTTTTGGGGCTGTAGTTAGATGCGACCAAACTCTTCCGCGTTTTTCCTGTTTACATAGGTTTATATGACCAGTGATATGAAACAAGTTCAGTTACACAAATTGAAACGTGGCGATTTTCTATGCTATGGAAAGTCCGCACTATAATGACAGGCGTACTAACACCTTCTGCGCGCTTCGGCAGTGCATTGATACGGAGCTCAGATATCAATGAGCTGTCGAAGCGCGCAGAAGGTGTTAGTACGCCTGTCATTATAGTGCGGACTTTCCATAGCATAGAAAATCGCTACGTTTCAATTTGTGTAACTGAACTTGTTTCATATCACTGGTCATATAAACCTATGTAAACAGGAAAAACGCGGAAGAGTTTGGTCGCATCTAACTACAGCCCCAAAAAATACCATTGGCCATACTGAGCCTAGCTACATTGTTAACAGGAGTGACAGCGAGTCTGACTGCGTCTGACTGACTGGGAGGTCGCGCAAAGCTCGGAGAGGTACGGAGCAGCTTGTCTCAATTCAGATAAGAGCATATTTCATTATGGAAGTACGGTGGACTGTTCCTTTAAGCTATCTGTTCTGGATCATGAAATCATTTATTAAAATTTTTTTTTTAAATTGTCCAAGATTTTCAAAGGTTACATGACCAAATTTGAAGTCATCATCCCCAAGCAAGCACAATTCAATAATTCTGTTCCCCAGATGAGCTTTCTTTAAAAAAAAAAAAAATCACCCAACTGTCACAATCTGTCAGTCCTTGGCGTTGAAATGACAATATATTTTGGTCGAAGCTACCACTGCCCCATAAAACATAGTCAGTAACATGATTGGGTATAAAAAGAGCATCCCAGAGAGGCTGAGTCTCTCAGAAGTAAAGATGTGGAGGGGTTCACCAACATCTGTGGAATAATATCATAAACCATGTCAAATAAAATGGTCACTGATACTAAACATTTCAGTCATCCAGATTTCTGGCTTATATGTTTTTATACCAGCGTGTTGTTTAAATGTACGACTCTGGTTGTCAGAAGGTGTTGATTAATCTCCTTTAACCGCAGACCTGACTGAAAGGTTTATGTTCACTAATCTCATTCTAACATGTTATCATTTCTGTAATAACAGCTTAAACAGGTATGGTATCAGCGCTTTGTAACAGTCAGAGGTAAAGCTGTAACATGTCATTCTTGGGGCAATTTTCGAAGATTTTTATCCGACTGTCAAGAAATTGTCAGTTCCAAACCGAACACGACCATAGCCATACACCAACACCTAATATTAGCTGTTTTATAGGCCAAACAATATATCAGTCAAGCCCTAACGTCTGCTATCTGCTGGGTCACTTTGCTGCAGATCAGTATGGAAACTTACAGGCCGTGTCCTAAATCTCGAGCCGTGATTTATTAACCACAGCTTTCTCATGCTGCCCTGTACTGATTTATCAAACCCCAATGCTCAGGCTGGGGTTATGTTTCAGACACGGCGATGTATAATGCCTAAGATTAGTCACATTTCCTGCAGTGTGGAGGAAACCTCAACACACACACCAAGCCATCAAACACCACAGAGCTTGCAATTAACATCTCTGGCTTAGCATCAGGCGTAAAGAGTCACAGCTGGAGCTGATCAAGAACACACCAGCCACAACAGCTTTCCTCATTAACATATATAAAATATATTAAATTAAAAAGACATCAATGGACATACTTAATGCAGTCCAAGAAAACAAAATGAGGATATGGATTTAAAAAAAGAAGAAAAAAAGGAAAAAAAATCAAAATTAATTAATTTCACTTGATAAGTAGAATTATTTTGAAGTACTTTTTCACTGAAGTATAATTAAATGACATTAAAATACAACTCTGGTAATTACAAAGCTTATTATGGTCAAAACTAATCTAAATTGAATGAATGAATGAATGAATGAATGAATGAATGAATTTTTAAATTTACTGTTCATGATGACATGAAATCAGGTTTATATAATATGATAAGATCGTCATGTGAATGCAAAATATGTGATGCTTCTTTAGATATGAGCACAGCATCATAGATAGATAGATAGATAGATAGATAGATAGATAGATAGATAGATAGATAGATAGATAGATAGATAGATAGATAGATAGATAATATTACATGGTTTTGCGAAGATATGAGGTTTATCTTCGAGCGGTGAAAACATTCATGAGAGAGTGAAGCAAACGAGTGATATTTTTCAACACGAGAAGAAAAACTTCATATCTTTGCACAACCATGTAATGTTCTTTATATTATATGGACACATACACACACACACAAAAAAAATACAAGTTAATCAAAAGAATTTTAATTTTGAACCAGTTCGCCATTTTGACAATGCGTGTCCAGTCAGCAGAAA
The DNA here is from genome assembly GCF_027579695.1 of Neoarius graeffei. NCBI lineage: Eukaryota > Metazoa > Chordata > Actinopteri > Siluriformes > Ariidae > Neoarius > Neoarius graeffei. The sequence goes on along the minus strand of NC_083587.1, from coordinate 49,747,902 downwards.
AACACTGGGAGTGATGTCATCGGAGTGAAACACCGGGAATTATTATACATACAGGCCACTTTTTCCATGGAATAAAAACATGTATTCTATTCCCTTCTAGTGGGTTTACTGATGGCATGCAATACTGTTATCATATCGCTTATCCTACATGTATTACACCACTCTCCCCAATAGAGAATGAGCATGCAATATTGTTATAATATTGTATGTTGTCAAGACAACACGACGTCACATGTCAGAGCTCACGCGAAGATCCAATGACAAAACTTTTCTGCTGTGCATGCGCACAATCATTTCTTTGTTGGCCGGGACAGAGAGACGATCTAGTGCTAGGTTTAAGCACTAAATAAATAAACTGAACTCTGAAACTAAAGACGCACTGAACAACCGAAAGGCTACCAAAACTTCATTACGTATTCTTCACACATATTTACAAGAGTAAAACATACCAACGGACATCGAAAAACTGGAAAAGAGACACGTCGGACATGTAAAACTTCCACTCTAGCGAGTGACTAACAATTTGTACACAAACATGGTCGTGAGGTTTGTTTCATTAAAAGTGGAAGATTTAGAGAGAATTTTGAAAGAGAAAGACATGTTGAACACCAATATGTTCATGTGAAGGCTACCAAAACTTCACTGGATATCCTTCATGCATTTAACCTTCCGCATTAAATCTATGGAAAAGCTGCAAAAGAGACACGTCAGAGATGTAAAACTTCCGCACTAGCGAGTGACTGACAGTTTGTACACAAACATGGCCATGAGGTTTGCTTCATTAAAAGCGGAAGATTTAAAGTGGAAGATTAAAAGCGGAAGATATATTTTGAAAGAGAAAGACGCACTGAACACCCGAAAGGCTACCAAAACTCCCTTCACGCATATTTACAAGAGAAAAACATACCAATGGACATCGAAAAACTGGAAAAGAGAGCAATATCAAAAATATTGTCAAAGTTCTACTTTGAGGAAAAGTGATGGAGACTTTTACAAGAGGACTTCATTTGTGGACTTCACTCAGCAAAATACAGTGTCCTGCATGTATAATAATTCCTGATGTTTGAATAGGGTGGCACAGTGGTGTAGTGGTTAGCATTGTCACCTCACAGCAAGAGGGTCCTGGGTTCGAGCCCAGCGGCCAACGGGGGCCTTTCTGTGCGGAGTTTGCATGTTCTCCCCGTGTCTGCATGGGTTTCCTCCAGGTGCTCTGGTTTCCCCCACAGTCCAAAGACATGCAGTTAGGTTAACATGGGGTGGCCTTGGGCTGAAGTGCCCTTGAGCAAGGCACCAAACCCCTAACTGCTCCCCGGGTGCTGTAGTATGGCTGCCCACTGCTCTGGGTATGTGTGTGTGCTCACTTGTGTTCACTGCTTCAGATGGGTTCAATGCAGAGAATGAATTTCACTGTGCTTGAGTGTGTATGTGACAAATAAAGGCTTCTTCTTCTTAAAGCCCTTTTGTTTTGAACAACTGCAATGTAACAATTAGCTGCGACCAAAAGTAACTTTGAACTTGAACTGTTAACCTGGATATAGCTTGTATATAAGTTGGGTTGTTGTTCAGGCTTTTTGGACTTGTACCATTTTTATTGGTAGAACTTTGACTTTGTACAGTACATTGGATTGACAGAACATTGAATTACATTTGATCAGAATCAACATTCAATATTGGTAAGTTACCCCCCCCCGTTCTTAACTTTTTGTAAAATCTATAATTGTTCCATCATATGTGTATGTATAATAATAATAATAATAATAATTAAAGCCGCAAGCGGCCTCGACGGGCCCTCGCGCCAGCGGCCAAGGGGGGCGGGGGCATGCGCCCCTGCGAAAAACCTTCCACAGCTTCTGCGGCAAGAGACATTACTCCCACAATGGCGACAAAGCACAGAATTGGACACATGGCAACAATAGGGTCTCGCACTTCGTGCGTTGTCGATCATGGCAAGCGCCTCAAAAAGGGTCTTGAAAAGAGTTTGCTTGCCAAGTTTGACAAATCAGAAGCTGCAATATCATTTTTGCCATAATCAGCACCCCCAGGGGCGAAAGTGCACAAAATTTGGCGTATATGTCAGGTGAGCTATGAAGAGTTTGCGTATGAAGGTTGATGACGATTGAGTAAATAGAAGATGAGATATAGATTTTTGAAGAATAAATTTTTTGGTTTTTCCCATGTCAGTAGGTGGCGCTATGCCGTACATGAGCGATTATGAGTTGGAAAAATAAGTGTCTACAACAGCAACGTACAATCACAAGGTAGTGGTGTGAAGGAAAAGCATTATGGAATTATTCACCAAAAACCCGTTTTGGAGCAATTGCGTGGGCCAAAAACAGCGCCCCCCATGGACGAAAATTCCCAAAATGTGGTATACATGACATGGGAGGTAGTAAGAGGGTGGCCGTGAAGTTTGACCAAATTTGAGGAAAGATTGGATTTTTTGCCCAAAAATAGCGCCCCCAGTGGCGAAACATCACAGAAATTGGGTCACATGTCAGAAGCCCATTGAGTGATTTGCCTGTGAAGCATGAGCAGTGTTGAGCAATTAGAAGATTTGTTATGAATTTTTAAGCATGTAAAATTCTGCATTGAAAAATGATTGACGTATAACTTCTGAACGGTTCACCCTACGTGAAACGTATTTAGCAACTTTTGTCAGCCATGTCTGTAGATGATGTGTATCAATTTTGGTGACGTTCCTATGAACGGTCTAGGAGGAGTTGCGCCGTCTTCCTGGCCATGCATTTCGCACAAAAGTGAAATTACCTCACTTCCTGTAGGGCGTGGCTAATGCATTGGCATTACATTTTTGTCCGGCTTGGTGAGATACATATGCGTACCAAAGGGCATGCCACTACTACAAACTACATGGCAACCAGGCACCGTAATGCGAGAGGCAAAAATCACAACACGTTAGGGGGCGCTATAGAGGCCCTGAGGCCCGCCTGGATCTGGGCTTCTGGTTCTCAGTAGCGGTGGCAGTCTAAGAAAAAGGAGTCAAATTTCGAGCGTTGTCGATCATGGCAAGCGCCCCAATAAGGGTCTTGTAAAGAGTTTGCTTGCCAAGGTTGACAAATCAGAAGCTGCAATATAATTTCTGCCATAACCAGCACCCCCAGGGGCGAAAGTGCACAAAATTTGGCGTATATGTCAGGTGAGCTATGAAGAGTATGCGTATGAAGTGTAATGAAAATTGAGTAAATAGAAGATGAGATATAGATTTTTGAAGAATAAATTTTTTGGTTTTTCCCATGTCAGTAGGTGGCGCTATGCTGTACATGAGCGATTATGAGTTGGAAAAATAAGTGTCTACAACAGCAACGTACTATCACAATGTAGTGGTGTGAAGGAAAAGCATTATGGAATTATTAACCAAAAACCCATTTTGGAGAAATTGCGTTGGCCAAAAACAGCGCCCCCCATGGGCGAAAATTCCCAAAATGTGGTATACATGACATGGGAGGTAGTAAGAAGGTGGCCGTGAAGTTTGACCAAATTTGAGGAAAGATTGGATTTTTTGCCCAAAAATAGCGCCCCCAGTGGCGAAATATCACAGAAATTGGGTAACATGTCAGAAGCCCAATGAGTGATTAGCGTGTGAAGTATGAGCAGTTTTGAGCAATTAGAAGATTTGTTATGAATTTTTAAGCTTGTAAAATTTTGAAGTGAAAATTGATTGACGTATAACTTCTGAACGGTTTATCCTACGTGAAACGCATTTAGTAACTTTTGTCAGCCATGTCTGTAGATGATGTGTATGAATTTTGGTGACATTCCTATGAACGGTCTAGGAGGAGTTGCGCCGTCTTCGTGGCCATGCATTTCGCACAAAAGTGAAATTACCTCACTTCCTGTTGGGCGTGGCTAATGCATTGGCATTACATTTTTGTCCGGCTTAGTGAGATACATATGCGTACCAAATGGCATGCCAGTACTACAAACTATATGGCAACCAGGCACCTTAATGCTGGAGGCCAAAATCACAACGACTTAGGGGGCGCTATAGAGGCCCTGAGCCCCGGCCAAGTTTGGGCTTTTGGTTCTGAGTAGCGGTGGCAATTCTCGGAAGTGGTGCCAAATTTCGTGCGTTTTCGCCCATGGGAAGTGCCCCGAAAATGGCCCAACAGCGGAGAAAAATAAAGAAGAAGAAGAAGAAGAAGAAGACGGAAGAATAATAATAGTGAACTCTTACAAGAACAATAGGGCCTTCGCCCATAGGGCTCGGGCCCTAATAATGATGGCTGGGTTTTTTTATGGTCTATCAGATATATTCCATTCAGCGACTCGTCTTCGACTCGTTCAATATCATGCTAGCTGAATGGAATATACTTGATATACCACTCAAAGCCAGCCAACATTATTTAAATATGTCCGTTTTGGTTCTCGATGTCCTGGATGTAGCTTGTATGAAAATTACAAGTGACGTATTTCCTAGTAAAACACTCATGTCCGTGTATATATATATATATATATATATATATATATATATATATATATATATATATATATATATATATATGAGTGATTCCACGCTTATGGGTACTGAAATGGGGACATGAACTTATTTTTAAAAATTCACCTAAAACCATTTCTTTTTTTTTTACCATCAGGTCACAAAACATGTAATCTTTAATGAATGATATGAATATGTTAAAAGATAACTTTAATTTTCTGAGATGTAATAAAAACATATTTATATGCCAAAGTCAGAACGTAACAGAAGTGTTGTGGACATATATATTCTCAATTTTAACAATGTAGAATTACTTTTTGAAACATAGGAAGGTGATGTTTTAGCAAATATAATTAATAAACATGTGTAGTAGAATAAACATACACATTCTTTCAATAAGATTAACATGGTATAGAGCTAGATTGTAATTAATTTGTAACAGACGCGAGATGGACAATCGTAACAGAAGTAATGTAACAGACATCATTTTGGAACTCATAGGCTTGACTTTGGCATATAAATATGTTTTTATTACATCTCAGAAAATTAAAGTTATCTTTTAACATATCATTCATTAAAGATTACATGTTTTGTGACCTGATGGTAAAAAAAGAAATGGTTTTAGATGAATAAGTTCATGTCCGGCGGCACGGTGGTGTAGTGGTTAGCGCTGTCGCCTCACAGCAAGAAGGTCCTGGGTTCGAGCCCCGGGGCCGGCGAGGGCCTTTCTGTGTGGAGTTTGCATGTTCTCCCCGTGTCCGCGTGGGTTTCCTCCGGGTGCTCCGGTTTCCCCCACAGTCCAAAGACATGCAGGTTAGGTTAACTGGTGACTCTAAATTGAGTGTAGGTGTGAATGTGAGTGTGAATGGTTGTCTGTGTCTATGTGTCAGCCCTGTGATGACCTGGCGACTTGTCCAGGGTGTACCCCGCCTTTCGCCTGTAGTCAGCTGGGATAGGCTCCAGCTTGCCTGCGACCCTGTAGAAGGATAAAGCGGCTAGAGATAATGAATGAATGAATGAAAGTTCATGTCCCCATTTCAGTACCCATAAGCGTGGAATCACTCATATATATATATATATATATATATATATATATATCACACAATCAGTAAAGCACTTCATAAGTTACTGTACCAAGCATTACTTTCAGGAAAGGAAAATAATAGACTTTAGTTTCTCTCTCTTTATCTCTCTCTTTATCTCTCTCACACACATTTCTATCATTTCCACACTCCTCTTTCAGCGAGTGCAAACTGTGCATTTTTCATTATGGTGAGCGGCTGCACTTCAAATCAAAGGAGCAGCAGCAGCTGCATCAGGCTCTGTGTGTGTGTGTGTGTGTGTGTGTGTGTGTGAAGGGGATGTTTTGAGTTTAAGGTTAAGTTTAGATGGAGGCATAGAATTAATTAGCTGCATTAGCATTTATGTCAATGGAAGGCCATTACGAGGATAGTAAGACAAACGTGTGTGTATGGGTGTGCGTATATGGCCATAGAGACAGAGGTAAGAGGTGATGAAAAAACCAATGATGAGTCAGAAAGCACTTCAGTCGTCACAAAAAACATAACACAAGCACAATAATTTTTAAAAATGTTGTTATTCAACAAATACAAATGTTTAATCATTGATATTGTGAAGCTTTTTTCCTTTTTTAACATTTATAGGATGAGCACTTTGTCATCACTTTATAACTGAAATTTTTTACCATCGGAAAGTCTTCCAAAGAGGAGCAAACGAGAACAGGAAATCACTTGTTAACATGGTTTGCTAAGCTCAGAGCTAGTGTTATTTGTGGTTGTGAATGAATGTGGGTGGCAGCAGGACCGTCTCTGTTTTGACGTGCATTTCTGTTAGGGCTTTCAAAATCGAAAAAAATAAAAATAAATAAATGTAATGTGGTTAATAGTGTCCCAGTGGCTGGTCTGAACTACACTGTAATCATCTGTCAATTATTCCAACTGACTAAGTTCTGGACATGTTTTTGTGTCAGTGTTCCCTTTGCAGGTTTTTTCTGCATGGGAGCATCATCAGAAGTGTGCGGCCATGCATGTGTACAGCTGAGAGAGAAGAGTGTGCCCAAGTGTGGAAAATACTGGCTTGACCAGCCTATTTCTAGGACTACCACAGGGCCATTCAAACCCTCAAGTGCTCCATGATGGACTGTACCAAATGAATAAATGTAACTGCATTGATGAAAGACTATGTAAGCCAAAAAAAAAATTATAACCCAAGGTTAATCCGAGTACCCCTGGGGTCTACTAATAGGCCTAGTAATCCTAGGATTGACTGGGGTTTTCACACACAACAGTCTCCACACAGAATGGCATGAAAAACAAACGAGTGCTCTGAGAGCACAATACACCATAATGCTGGCAACTATGCTATAACTCTGGTAAACTGCGACTGAATTGAACAAAATTGCAATACGCGTATTACTGACATATAACAAAGAATCCTGCCAAGTTTCATGAAATTCCTCCAAAAATTGAGAGAGGAGTTGATGTCAGAAGGTGAGCAGCCTTCCCGGGACGGGCAGACGTTGCCATGACATAATCCCCCTTCGGGCCCTTCGGCCAGCGGAGGATAAAAATTGTGAGGGAAGTTGATTTCAGAAAGCAAGCACACCTTGATTAAATTGCCAAAGTACAAGTTTGTTAATAATCAAGGGCATAACTCTGGTAAAATTTGCCCAAATTAAATGAAATTTCAATATGTGTATAACTGTCATATAACAAAGACGTTTGTCAAGTTTGGTGAAATTCCTCCACAAATTGTGAGAGGAGTTGATTTCAGACGATCATACACCCTGATGAAATTGTCAAAGTACAAGTTATTTAATCAAGGGTCAAAACGCTGGTAAAATTTTCACAAATGAAATTAAATCGCAATATGCGTATTACCGTCATATAACAAGGCCTTTTGCCAAGCTTTGTGAAATTTATCCAAAAATTGTGAGAGGAGTTGATTTCAGAAGGAAAACACACTCATGAAATTGTCAAATTATAATTTTGTTAATCAAGGGCTGTAACTCAGGTAAAATGTGACTGAACTGAACGAAATTGCAATGTGCGTATTACTGACATATAACAAAGAATCCTGCCAAGTTTTGTGAAATTCCTCCAAAAACTGTAAGAGGAGATGTTTTCAGAAAGTGAGTACCCTTCCCGGGACAGACGGACATCGCCACGGCATAATCCCCCTGCGGGCCTTTTGGCCAGCGGGGGATAAAAACATCACATGAGCAACAGTTCTGTAGGTGGAAACAAACGCCTTGTTGATAAGAGAGGTCAGAGGAAAATGGCCAGATTGGTTTGAGCTGCCAGGAAGGATATAACGACTCACAGCAACTCTTTACAACCGTGGTGAACAGAAAAGCATCTCAGCATGCAACAGCAGAAGACCACATTGGGTTCCACTCCTGCTCATGAACAGGAATCTTCGAATCAAGAACAAGTTCCTGTTAAAGTGGCCGGTGAGTGTATGTTACAGTACATAAGTGTTCTAAGAACATGATTGTTTAGTCATTTTCCCAGCTCAAAATAAGGCAAAGTTTGCAGACAAGCAATATGTCTGGGGAACAGTCAGGTCAGAATGCTCACCTTTTGCTCTAACGCTCAACGTGAATACAAAATGAAGATATTCCAGCTTCATTTGTAAATGATACAGACCACCAGACTGGAACGCTGGGGCTAGGTTGGTCATTGCTTCTAACTATGTAAACGGCTACCATATGTATTTTACATTGTCGATACTGAGTCCCAAAAAACCATATGTGACACAGAGAGCAGCGCCAATGCAAATAGTAGAGAAGAAGAGTGTGATGTGATGCAATGTCTGCAACAGACTGAGCAAACTAGTGGTGTGACTCAAATAGCATATTTCTGTGCTATTCTCGACAGTTATTAAGTATGTGAGGGCATAATTTTTGCTTTGAGACGCAGTTCATGACGACAATCACAATGACAGTGGAAAGACAGTGGATAGACAAGTATGGTAAGAAATCTTTAAGCATTTTATCGCTCAACATGGAAACCAGACATATGGGGATGATGTGCCAGCAAGTGTCACTTTTAATCCTGCAGATGTACAGGCAAGTATGAACATTTTAGCTCATGTTGTTGCTGCATCCAAACGTGGAGTCACATATCAAATGTATACCAGGTTTAAGAGCCTGGGAGAAGAAAAACCCACCTCAAGAGGTAGTGAAAAGAAAACAGATGATGGAAGAAATATAAATCGAAAAAAATGTATTAGTTTATCATTCCTGACAGAATAAATGCAGAGCTTTGTTGCGGGTGTTTGTGCCATACTTTACTTTGGCTGTTCACTGTTTTCAGTGTTTTTCCGTCAACTATATTACATCGGTCAAATACAAAAATAATACTTACTAAAGACAAGTTATTTAACCAAATATCTTGTATTTGTTCTATCCACATTCACTGGATATGAGCAATCGTGCGCTCTGATTGGCTACTCTCATATATACTAGGCTATCAGCTCATATACCATGAGTAGAGAAAAACAAAATGATGGAGCACATCAAGTCAGATATCAGAGGTAGACAGTAACAAAGTACATTTACTTGAGTACTGCACTTAAAAGGATAGTTCGGGATTTTTGACATGAATCTGTATGGCATCCCCATCAATAGTGTCATGCAAACACACTGACTTACCCCTGACAGCATCCTGTGATTCCAGTTCTTGTCCAGTTTTGGTCCAGACGAAAGTAGTCCGGCAAGTTTGTTGGGGTCACGAAAGTAAAACGTTTTCATCTCAAAACAGTATGTGTTCAAAAGAGTGATATATTTGCATCACAAAACCGTTGCCAAATAAAAAGTCAGACCTCGAAATCGCTTGGCACTATTTTCTCTCCCTTCTTATCACTGCGCGCTGCCGCCAGGTGACAGCCACGGCTGTTTCATTCATTGTTTACTAGTGATGGGAATTTCGGCTCTTTTTCGGGATCCGGCTCTTTTGGCTCTTCTTGCTATAAGGAGCCGGCTCTTTCGGCTCCCGAGATTTTATTTTTGATTTAAAGGAATACGCCACCCCCAGATGAAATTGAGTCAGTCCCTGCAGTCCCTAGAGTTGGATGAGTGAGCCAAAGCGTTTTGTAGCCGACCCAGCCATTGTCCTGATCTATAAACGCCCAGGTTAGCTTAGCGTAGTCGCTGTAATCCGGCGTGTCCAGCTAGCATTGTCGTTGCAAAAGTGAATTAAATAACTCAAGATTTTTTATAATTATTTCTCATGACTTGTACATTCACATCGAGTACACATATCAATGCAAATTAACACGAAGGGATTTACTAGACCAATTTATATCTGGAACTATTTTCAGCCACAGCACAGGCAAAGCACCGCTGCAGGCGCAAAGACACCGCGCAGCACCTGAAAACAGGTGCACGGTGTCTTTGCGCCTTCCTTTTCCTACCTATTCCTTTAATTGCTGCAATTAACTAGTTAATTCTGATTCTATTTCTCCTCTCAGTTATAATCTGTCCTGCTTTTGAAAAGATCCTCTCTGGGGGGACAGATGCTGCCACTATACACATCCTCCATGCCATCACGTGTGTAAGCCGTGGATAGAGTGCAGCCTTGGTCTCCCACCAGCTTAGTGGGTCTGCGTTTCGCTGTCACCTGGCGGCAGCGCGCAGTGATAAGAAGGGAGAGAAAATAGTGCCAAGCGATTTCGAGGTCTGACTTTTTATTTGGCAACGGTTTTGTGATGCAAATATATCACTCTTTTGAACACATACTGTTTTGAGACGAAAAACGTTTTACTTTCGTGACCCCAACAAACTTGCCGGACTACTTTCGTCTGGACCAAAACTGGACAAGAACTGGACTCACAGGATGCTGTCAGGGGTAAGTCAGTGTGTTTGCACGACACTATTGATGGGGATGCCATACAGATTCATGTCAAAAATCCCGAACTATCCCTTTAAGTACACTTTTTGAGTATCTGTACTTTACTTGAGTATTGGTTTTTTTGGAAACTTATGACTTTAACTTCACTACATTTGAAAGACAAACATCGTACTTTTTACTCCACTACACTTCTATCAAGGTCCTTGTTACTCACTACTATGAAGTGGCTTTGAAAGTGGATGTTTTTTTCTTTTCTTTTCTAAAACGTGATTGGTTTTTTCGCAGGTGACACTGAGACAGACTATCAGTAATTACTAGAGTCATGTCACGTCCATAGACTGTATAAAATCAAGTTCAGTGATTTCTCAGCAGCGTTATTTAACACGATCAGTTGATTGCAGAATGGAAGGAGGCTAACATGGCCATACCTAGAACCCATGTTTCAGTTTTCTGAAAGGATTAAAGATTTGTTTCATTTTAAATGTTTGCTTTGTTTGCCGAAAACAAACCACATCACGGTCTACAAAAACTTGCTATCCAACCTGCGGAAGCATATTGAGGTATATAAACGTTTTATTACAAGAGAAAGCTTGCAGTGACATTGTCTGGGCTTTTAGAGCTAGCGATAACATTGCAATAGCTATGCAGTCTGGTTAGTCAAATGACTTTCTATGGATTTATCCGCCAAGTTACCGTAGCCTTGTTCACGGCTAAAGCTAACACATAGCTAGTTAACTTGGACACTATTAGTTAGCATGTAAAAACAGAGTTACACTAACATGAATAATGTTAACTTATCTGAAGTCCTTTCAGAAATATGTTTTAGCATAATCTTGCCAAATAAACAGAATGTAGAAATCTTTCTTGTCTAGTAACGTTAGCTACCCAATATGATTTCGAGTTTGAAAAGAGTTTGCTAGCATGTCAGGTGGAGTTTCACTGACTAGCTAGCTTAACGTTAAACCACCATGATGGCACAGCATGCGTTCATTTTGTGAATTTACATTTCTGTCTTTGGTAGAGGCATTAGGTTTTGTAAGCGCTGTGGCAATAATGCAACAATGCGTTGACAGAACATGTACTTTTAATACTTAAGTATTTTTAAAAGCAAGTACTTCAGTACTTTAACTTAAATAAAAATTTGACTGGACAACTTTCACTTGGATCGGAGTAACATTTAACCAGTGTAATCTGTACTTTGACTTAAGTAATGAAGTTGGGTACTTTGTCCACCTGTCAGATATATCACTTTGTTATCAAGTATTTAAAAGAAACAGAAATAGCGAAAAGAATAGTTTCCTCCGATATCTCCTGTTCCACACTCCAGTCCAGTCGGTGGCAGCAGTGCACCTTTATGTTGGTTTGCCAATCGCCAAAAAACCCTAAAGGAGAAGAAAAAGAAAATGGCGGAGCATGTTGCTGAACCAACCGAGGACGAAATAAAAACTCTACTCTAAAACAAAACCTCAAAAAATACGAAAAAAAAGAACAAAATATGTATGAGTATTTGATGGTAAGAACGTATCTTCAAGAATTATCATTACAGCATTTTTCATAAATTGTTCCTGTCATTTCGTCGGTTTGTTTACATTCTAAGTGGAAATGATTTTGTCGGACGTTTTGTATAAAGTTTTTATTGATCGAATTTGCAAAAAATAAAAATAAAAATGCTCTGTTTCTCAAAATCCAGTGAATGTGGATAGAATAAAATGTTTATTCCACTAAATTTCGTCGTACATGGGTTATAGCCAACTCAGTGCTACGTGTCTCATCGGCTATCAGCTCATGTACGACTCGATTTTGTTGAATAACTCATCTCATTCTCATTACCTCTAGCCGCTTTATCCTTCTACAGGGTCGCAGGCAAGCTGGAGCCTATCCCAGCTGACTACGGGCGAAAGGCGGTGTACACCCTGGACAAGTCGCCAGGTCATCACAGGGCTGACACATAGACACAGACAACCATTCACACTCACATTCACACCTACGGTCAATTTAGAGTCACCAGTTAACCTAACCTGCATGTCTTTGGACTGTGGGGGAAACCGGAGCACCCGGAAGAAACCCACGCGGACACGGGGAGAACATGCAAACTCCACACAGAAAGGCCCTCGCTGGCCCCGGGGCTCGAACCCAGGACCTTCTTGCTGTGAGGCGACAGCGCTAACCACTACACCACCATGCCGCCCTTGTTGAATAACTGTTAAATATATTTTTTTTATTCTTATAGATTTTCAAATATTACAATATTCCCTAATTGTAATGTCACAGCTTGAGTTTTACTAATACTGTATTACTGACTTAACTCTGAGATGTAGTTTAGTGCACTAGCTGACAACGTTTAATATTGAATATCTTCTGCAGTGAATAGAGTATGATGGAAATAAATAAACACAGAAAGAAAGAGATAGATAAATAGATAGAAAGATAGAAAGAGCAGAGTGGTTAGTTGAGTTAATTGTAATTGAAGAGGACAGCAGCTCTGATATCGGCTAGCTGGTAATGAATTACAGAGGTTCTGCCCTCGAGACAGCTTGCCTTATCTCCAGCAACGTTTATCTAGAAACTTAAAATGCCCTTAAACCGAGTGTCCTAGCAACTGCAGAATGGAGCCCAGTTTTATTACATCCTTACATATACACAGTGCCTTCCACAATTATTGGCACCCCTTGAAAAGATTACTATAAGGGGGGGTGTTGAGAAAAAAATCCACCCTTTGGTGAAGTCGTTTCATCTCACACTGAAAAAATGAGAAAAATCCAACCTTTAATTGAAATAAACATATTCAGAGAAAAACAAATCTCTCATCAAGCAAATTATTTTCAACAAAAATACACGTGCCACTATTATTGGCACCCCTGGAAATGATAGTGAACACAATGTACCTGAAGCATGTTTCCCATTCAAATTGTCCATTTTTGAGTTGGTTGGAGTGTGTAGGAACTTTCAAGCTGTAATCCATGACTTCCTGATTAACTGGGGCACAAATATGAGGTGACACAGAGGCCAAATTCTCTTAGTCATCCATCAACATGGGAAAGATAAGAGGACACACATGACTACTCCTTTTAGGGCAATAATAAAAAAAAGTGGAAGAAAACCGATATGGCACATCTGGTGAGTAATGAACGAGTGATGCTGAAGTGGATGTGTGGCGTGAAGCCTGAGGATGATGTAAGCTTCTGTGATCTGCGTGTGAGGTTGAAGATTGATGATCTGATCCTGAAACTGCTCTAAGATGTAGGCGCCTACGTTGGTTTGGCCATGAGAAGCGATGCCTGGATAAAGATATCAGATGTCAGTTTTCCAGGTGGACGGGTGCAAGAAACAGAGAAGGCCCCATAAAACATGGGGAAAGGTGCTATTTGAAGACCTGAGAAGGAGTGGCCTCACTGTTGCAGATGCCCATGATCAAATAAAGTGGAGGAGGAAACTATGTTCATATCATGCAACATCAAACCCACTTACCAGCAGTGGAAACTGATGTTAAATGGACAGAGAGAGAGAGAGACAACAACTAGAACTGTTACAAACTTGCCTGGAAGAGGCACCTACAACTCCTACAACTTTGACTGGAACTGTGTTCTCTGGTCTGATGAAACAAATGGAGCTTTTTGGCAATTAACACTCAAGGTGGGTTTGGTGTAAAAAGAAGGATGGCTATAACGAAAAGAACCCGATCCTAACTGTAAAATATGGTGGAAGTTCTGTGATGTTTATTTTTGGGGCTGTTTTTCCTCCAAAGTCCCTGGAAACCTTGTTAGGGTACATGGCATCATGGACTCCATGAAATACCAGGACATTTTAAATCTAAATCAGTCTGCCTCTGCCAGGAAACTAAAACTGGGTCGTCATTGGATCTTCCAGCAGGACAATGATCTGAAGCATATGTCCAAATCAACACAAAAATGGTTCGCTGAGCACAGAATCAAGCTTCTGCCCTGGCCATCTCAGTCCCCTGAGCTGAACCCCATTGTAAACCTGTGGGGTGAGCTGAAGAGGAGAGAGAGCACAAGAGAGGGCCGAGGACCCTGGATGATCTGGAGAGATTGTGTAAAGAGGAACGGGCTCAAATGCCCTGCTCTGTATCTCCAACCTTATAAAATGTTATAGGAGAGACTCAGTGCTGTTTTACTGCCAAAGGGAGATTGTACAAAGTATTAAATGCAGGGGTGTCAATAATAGTGGCGCATGTGATTTTGTTGACAATAATTATTTCTTGATGAGGGATTTGTTTTTCTCTGAATAAATTTATTTCAATTAAAGGTTGGATTTTTCTCATTTTTTTCAGTGTGAGATGAAGCGACTTCACCAAAAGGTGGATTTTTTCTAACCTTTTTTACTAATCTTTACAATGGGTGCCAATAATCATGGTATCATTACTGTGTGTGTTATATACACACACAGTCATGTGAAAAAGAAAGTACACCCTCTGCCAGTTACATGGTTTTACCAATCAAGACATAACAAAAAATCATCTGATCCTTACCAGGTCCTAAAATTATGCAAATCTAACATCAGGTGTAAAGCGTCGCACGAGATTCCACCATGTTATTATTTATTTAACAAAAATTAAGTGAAAATGCAGAATCCATGTGTGAAAACGTAAGTACACCCCATGATTCAATAGCTTGTAGAACCACCTTTTGCAGCAATAACTTGAAGCAATCATTTTCTGTATGATTTTATCAGTCTCTCACATCATTGTGGAGGAATTTTGGCCCACTCTTCTTCACAACATTGCTTCAGTTCATTCACGTTTGAGGGCATTTGTTCATGCACAGCTCTCTTAAGGTCCCGCCACAGCATTTCAATTGGGTTGAGGTCTGGACTTTGACTTGGCCATTCCAACACCTTGATTTTTTTTCTTTTTCAGCCATTTTGCTGTAGATTTGCTGGTGTGCTTGGGATCATTGTCGTGCTGCATGACCCAATTGCGGCCAAGCTTTAGCTGTTGGACAGATGGGCTCACATTTGCCTCTAGAATTCTTTAGTATACAGATGAGTTCATGGCTGACTCAATGACTGCAAGGTGCCCAGGCCCTGTGGCTGCAAAACAAGCCCAAATCATCACCCCTCCACCACCATGCTTGATGGTTGGTATGAGGTGTTTGTGCTGATATGCTGTGTTTGGTTTTCGCCAAACATGGCGCTGTGCATAATGGCTAAACATTTCCACTTTGGTCTCATCTGTCCAAAGGACATTGTTCCAGAAGGTTTGTGGCTTGTTCACATGCATCTTTGCAAGCCTAAGCCATGCTGCCACGTTCTTTTTAGATAGAAGAAGCTTTCTTCTGGCAACTCTTCCAAACAAGCCATACTTGTGCAGTCTTTTTCTAATTGTACTGTCATGAACTTTAACATTTAACATGCTAACTGTGGCCTGTAGAGTCCTAGATGTAGTTCTTGGGTTTTCTGCAGTTTCTTTGAGCATTGCACGGTCTGACCTTGGAGTAAATTTTCTGGGACGTCCACTCCTGGGAAGACTGGCAACTGTCTTGAAATGTTTTGCACTTCTGAATAATTTTTCTCAAAGTAGAATGATGGATTTCAAATTGTTTGGAAATGGCCTTATAACCCTTCCCAGACTGACGTGCAGCAACGATTGCTTCTCTAAGATCATTGCTGATGTCTTTCCTCCTTGGCACTGTGTTAACATAAACCTGAGTGCTCCAGACCAGCTAACTGCCAAAACTTCTGCTTTTTAAGAGGTGGCCACACTTGCTGATGATCAATTAATCAAATTAATTTGATCAGCAACACCTGGCTGCTAATTGCCTTCGTAATTTCTATGGAAGCAGTAAGGGTGTACTTAATTTTTCACACACTGCTACTGCATTTTTCGCTTACTTTGTGTTAAATAAATAGTGACAGGGTGAATATGTAATGCGTTATTGGTCATCTGAGGTTGTATTTGCCAAATTTTAAGACCTAGTAAGGACCAGATGATTTTTTTATTATGTCCTGACACTTAAAACCTAGACTTGAAAGAAGGTGTACTTTCTTTTTCACACACACACACACATTATATATATATATTATATATATATATATATATATATATATATATATATATATATATATATATATATATGAGTGATTCCACACTTATGGGTACTGAAATGGGGACATTAACTTATTTTTAAAAATTCACCTAAAACCATTTCTTTTTTTACCATCAGGTCACAAAACATGTAATCTTTAATGAATGATATGTTAAAAGATAACTTTAATTTTCTGAGATGTAATAAAAACATATTTATATGCCAAAGTCAAGCCTATGAGTTCCAAAATGATGTCTGTTACATTACTTCTGTTACGATTGTCCATCTCGCGTCTGTTACAAATTAATTACAATCTAGCTCTATACCATGTTAATCTTATTGAAAGAATGTGTATGTTTATTCTACTACACATGTTTATTAATTATATTTGCTAAAACATCACCTTCCTATGTTTCAAAAAGTAATTCTACATTGTTAAAATTGAGAATATATATGTCCACAACACTTCTGTTACGTTCTGACTTTGGCATATAAATATGTTTTTATTACATCTCAGAAAATTAAAGTTATCTTTTAACATATCATTCATTAAAGATTACGTTTTGTGACCTGATGGTAAAAAAAGAAATGGTTTTAGGTGAATTTTTAAAAATAAGTTCATGTCCCCATTTCAGTACCCATAAGCGTGGAATCACTCATATATATATACTGGGTGCGATTTGCTGGGGGGGATGGGGGGGATCATCCCCCCCCTCTGGTTTTTATCTCTGCTGAAAAAAAATCCTCGGGGACAACCCCGTCAATAAAACAAACAAGCCAAAAAAAAAGTTGACATGACAGGCATGTTGTGACACAGTTTTCTATGGTCTACATTGCACTCACTTTCAAAATGACCCGAAGTGACAGCTTTGATGTTCACGAACGTCCCCAGCAAATAGATCCATTGTAGATAATAACAATATCTTTGCGTTCTATGCAGGGATGCAAACAGCGCGCCTTTTGGCGGATGCCGCCTTTTTCACGGCCGATTTTTTTAAATTTTTTTAGGGGGGGCGTTGGAGTGTCTGATTATAATTTCAAAGTAAATTCTGTATTAAAATTACTAAATAAGCAAATCCGTTACAGTCCATGAAACAGGAAGTATAAGGATGAGAAAAAAACAGTTTAAATCGGAAAGCTGCGCACAATGTGAACTGCGTCATCAGAGCAAACTGTTCATTTAGTATTCATGTATTTTAGTGATTTTCGAGTCACTGTCCATTTAATCCGGAGGAAGAGAAACATCACAGCAACGCGACAAGCAATGCGAACTTTGTTGTGTGTTAGTGTTCGTGTTTTCAAGTCAGAGAGATAGGAAGATGAATTTACTATCTCTGGTTTAGTGTTCGTTTTCATTTAGTGTTATTCATTTGATATCATCAGATGTTATTGAGCTGTTAGCCTATTGTTACAGTACCTTAATTTTGTGACGTTTCATGATTTAAAAAAAAAAAAAAAACATCCCCCCTTCTGGTTTTTTGACAAATCGCACCCTGTATATATATATATATATATATATATATATATATATATATATATATATATATATATATATAAGATAATAATTCAATGACAAACTGAACAGTAAAAAAAAAAAGCCATTGCTGACAGGATGTTCTGGGAAAGAAAGTAATAAGCCTTGCTTATTTTCCCAGAGGTTCTCCTGCCAGCAAAAATGAAAGAAGCAAAAGAAAATGAAGCACTTCTATAGATTTATAAGGAAAGGGTAAATGCAGGAAGGCTGCTTTCATAGGGAGAGAGGCAAACGAAAAGGAATTTAATCACTGAGCAGTTATTACTCGGGTGATCTTCGAAGCTTGCAAGGTCCAACATGTTTACTAATGTTAGTTCACAGCCATGAATGAGTCATGATTCTTGACATAACCATATGGAACACTGGTAATCACTGTACTTTATGCTACCTTGATTGAATCTGATACAGAAAGAGATTTTTGTGATTTTTAATTCATTAAAAAAAGCTAACTCTGACTTCTAAGCAAGGCTGAATCCAATCGAAGCATTTAAAGGTTAAGGGCCTTGTTTAATGACCCAACAGTGGCTCTATGGCATTTAATCTTCCTGTCAAAAAAAAAAAATAGCGTCAAGAATATGAGCATTCATACACACACACACACACACAAACACACAAAACACACACACTAGCACAATACATCCCTGAAGGACTAAAGATAGCAGGACACATGATGCAATACAACAGCAAACTAAATATGAACAAGTTGAAACAAATATCCAGAAAAGTTTTTTTTTTGAGCAGAATTAAAAAAAAAAAAACATGTAATGCTTCACGAGTTATGCTATTTTACGATGGTTGCTATGATGATGTGAACAACCGTCCAATCAGTGGACTGGTAATTAATAAGAACTAGTATTAGTTACAGGATTTCTTACTATACAAGTCCAATAAATCGAAAACATTACATTTCAGACTTTATTGACTACCAGATCGATATCCAATATAATGGGATAGTTTTCTCTACATTTACTATAAGCCAAAAAAATCTATACCATGATAGCCACTCACTCACTCACTATCCATTTTGAGTCAGTTGACACGTCAGACGTGTGTATGACTAGCAGTCTTCAGCAGAGCTCTCCATTCAGCACGGTCTTGAGTTGCCTCCTCTGCGATATTCCATAGCTTCAAGTCAGCACAGATAGATTCTTTCCAGCTTTTTCGAGGTCGGCCACGGTTGTTCGCTCCTTCAACTTCCAAGGTAGTACATCTGTTGATCCAAGAATTACTGTGTTGGACGTGTCCAAACCAGCGGAGACGACTGCATCTGAGGACAGTGTCAAGGCGACGGAGGTTCAGCATCCGCAGAAGAGAAGACGTGCTAATTCGTGTTCCTCTTTTGACATTGCACATCCATAAAAGCATGGCTCTTTCATTACGCTCAAGCCATTTTTGGTCATCTCTTCGGAGTGCCGAACATTCAGAACCGTATACCATGGTGCCACGCACACAACTGCTGTATAGTTGACCACAGGTATGAAGTGAGACAGCTTTGCAGGTTAACAATGGCAGCAGCTCTCTAAACTTTCCCCAAGCAGAACGAGTTCTGATAATCGTTGCCAGTTCACAACCACCTCCTGGGTAGATACCATCACCAAGGTATATGAAGCTATCGACAACCTCTAGTTTGCTACCTGCCAACATTACCTCACTGCATGGTCTTGCATCAATCGGCCGAGCTCCTCATCATAGCCCTTGTCACAAATAAAGTTCTCTTCTTTGGTTTTATTATCCCTATATTATATAATTAGATTTTTTTATATTTAATTGCCATATCATCTTGGCTGGTGTAATAGACTGTACAATAATGTGTTCTCTATTGCCCCTTTTCCACCAAAGCAGTTCCAGGGCTGGTTCGAGGCCAGTGCTTAGTTTGGAACCGGGTTTTCTGTTTCCACTGACAAAGAACTGGCTCTGGGGCCAGAAAAAATGGTTCCAGGCTAGCACTAACTCTCTGCTGGGCCAGAGGAAAGAACCGCTTACGTCAGCAGGGGGGCGGAGTTATTAAGACCGACAACAATAACAAGACCGCGAAAGATCGCCATTTTTAAGCGACGAGAAGCCGCAGCTGTACAAACGCTTAGTCATCCATTATTATTATTGTTGTTGCTGCTGCTGCTGCTTCTTCCGTGTTGTTTTTGCTTCGATATTCGCGCCAAGGTTTATGCAAACGTAGCGACGTAACTGACGTATACAGCGACGTAATGATGTATACAACGACGTAACTGACGTATACAGCGACATAATGACGTGGCTTCCCTTAGCACTGCGAGCGATGGAAAAGCAAACTGGTTCTCAGCTGGCTTGCAAGTTGAACGAGTTGTGAACCAGCACTGGCCCCAAACCAGCCCTGGAACTGATTTGTTGGAAAAGAGGCATAAGTCAGATGATAAGCAGAAACATTCTTTAAAGGTAATAAAGACATTTTAGGATCCATTAGCATGTTTACCATGTTTGTTGCTGTCTCATGAGTTCCCCGTAATCCAAGATCAGCTTTCTATTTGCTGGCTTTTCGATGAACGTCACAGCAGAGGTCACATTTCAATTTAAAAAAAAAAAATCAGATTTTTCCAGAATTTTTCTTGGCTGTCTTTGGTTGCACTAAACCAGCTACTTGTGAGCATGAAATACGGAAGGCGGAGTCATCACAGACACACATTGCCAAGACAATGACACTAACAACTGTCTAGCTGACCAAAAGAGGAATATGGCAGAATCCAGCGAATGTCTCTTTCTCATAGCTGAACCAAAGCAAACGTTATAAAATAAAATGGCATCAAACTAATCACATGCAAGAAAGTAAAAATTAATGAGAGTTAGTTGTTTATATTGTTTTTCCAAAACTACAGTGACTGAACAGAGGACCATATGTAGGTTTATAGCTAAGCTAACAAAAGAAAGTACCGTTACTTTGCATCATCATCATAATCAAGTTTTCCCACTTGTTCGTCGTTGCAAACTTGGGACAGCCTTGAATCAAAAGAGTCCTTTGAGCCAGCCACAATACCCCTTTTTTCTGCATCAATTTCCTGAATTGCGTTCTATCTATTCCCAACAGTTTTTCATGCTTCTTCCATACATCTCGGCTATACCGGCATTTCTCAACCATAAAATAAGTTTGTTTCAACAGGGAGGAGGGATTTTATCAAGTGACATGACCAATATACATCAAGTGCTGGAGTTTGACAATGTTTTCAAGAGGGTGGGTCTTTGTCATTTTCAAGACCTCAGCGTCTGAGAGCTTGAAAGCCCACTTTACTTCTTCTGTTTCATCTTGGCCACTGCTGTTTGTTTCACCCTTTTTCTTTTCCTTGGACTGTTCTGTAGGTGGTTTTATGCATTGGTATCCCCCTTTTACCTCCCACTCCTATCCATACAGCCTCAGGTACTCACATACCTGAGTAGAGTAGAGGAATAGAGGAGTCTGGAGCGCACCATTGATTCCAAGAACTGGATTTGGATCAATAGAGATATTTCCTGGCCCAAGAACATGTCCTTCATTTCAGTCCGCTTTGCATAAGCAGAAGATAGTTGTTGTTTTATATGAGACTGAGAGTCGATGTTTGAAAGAAGGTGTCCAAGGTACCGAAATTGCTGTACATTTTCTATGTTCTTGCCAACCAATTTTATGATCGAAGGTTTGGTGGCAAGTTTCTCAGAGCCATTAAAGACCATTATTTTTGCCTTATCATCAGCAATGGTGAGGCCATACTAGTCAAGGCCTTTTTTAGGATGCTGAGAATTTCTCGAAGCTGGTCTTGATCTTGGCTGAAATTTCAAACAGCATTTCAGATTATGCATCAATCCAAATAACCCCACTTTCCATATAACTATAAAACCCTTTGCAAACTTCATACAAGCAGATACCACGATCAAGTCAAGTGGCTTTATTGTCATTTTGACCATATATGGCTGGGCTGGTACAGCACACAATGAAACAAAACAACGTTCCTCCAGGACCATAAAACAACACAGGACTACACGAGACTACACAGAACTAAACTAGAAGGGCACTTGGTAGAGTGCATACCGTACCTCCTCCAAGCAACATATTATCAACATCAAAATCAAATCACTTGAACCTAGTATAATACTAAAGCTGTACACCAAATTTCATCAAAATACATGTTCTACTTTTTGAGTTACACTGTGAACAGTAAAGAAAATCCTGGATCTACATACATATCCATATTTGCATCAAAATCTCATCTCATCTCATTATCTGTAGCCGCTTTATCCTGTTCTACAGGGTCGCAGGCAAGCTGGAGCCTATCCCAGCTGACTACAGGCGAAAGGCGGGGTACACCTTGGACAAGTCGCCAGGTCATCACAGGGCTGACACATAGACACAGACAACCATTCACACTCACACCTACGGTCAATTTAGAGTCACCAGTTAACCTAACCTGCATGTCTTTGGACTGTGGGGGAAACCGGAGCACCCGGAGGAAACCCACGCGGACACGGAGAGAACATGCAAACTCCGCACAGAAAGGCCCTCGCCGGCCACGGGGCTCGAACCCGGACCTTCTTGCTGTGAGGCGACAGCGCTAACCACTACACCACCGTGCCGCCTGCATCAAAATCTAATCAATTATTCACTGGCCTATGGCCCAACTTTCCTCAAAATTTCATCAAAATTGGTTCACTACTTTTTGAGTCACGTTGGGAACAGGATAACAAACAAACAAAAGCAAAAACATCATCTCCTCCAACAAAGCTGGCTGAGGTAATGAAACTGCAAAGACCTACACAGGACTACATGTACTAAATGCACATGGACAGCACAGTAATTACTAAAACAGGGCAATAGTAAAAGTAAAAAAGAAAAAGTTTTAAAATGACCAGTACACAGTTCTAGTGTGAATAAAAGTGATTAGCAGTAACTAAAACCTAGCACCAAGTTCTTGCACCATTCCATGTTGGTGTAAACACACAAGCAACTGATGCGAACCTTACCGCAGAGAAATTTCGGTCGGCATGAAACAAGGCAAACCCATCTAACTGAATAAACTCCCACTGAGTAGTCTTCTGGAGTCGGATGTAGTCCAGTTTATTGTTCAGGGAGCAGCCATTGGAAAGTAGGATGGACAGGAAAGCCGGGCAGCTACGGTTTGGGTTTTTTTCCGCTTCCTCATACACCCCCACTGCTTATGCTGCTGCCTCTCCTGGCCAATGGCTCGCTTGTCTTTCTTCTTCTTCTTTGAGGTTTATTGGTGGTTGGCAAAGAATAAATCGGTGCATTAATGCCACCAACTGGTATAGCATGTGGCTCACCGTACCTCTGTGATTTTTTTCAGCGTATACACAAAATGGGCAGCTAGAAAACCATGAGGAGATATTTGCCGAATTTGACACAAAGTGGAATAGATTAGAATCACCTTTAAGACCACTAATTTCAACTCATAACCAAAGAATTCTTTGACAATGTGCGATTTATTTCTGCAACAACAAAACTGGGCCAAAAATTGTAAATCTGTGTAACTTGAACTCTTTGGAACAAAAAACACATTTAAAAATCATTTCGGGTGAAGGTCAGTAGAAGGGGTCAACATTATTGTCGCGTTACAGTGGGTTACGCAAAAGCATTAGAGTGCATTCGGCTAACTAATGGATCCAGTGCATAGACATACAGCGAGTGTTTACCTCTTCTTCGTTAAAAAGAAGAAAGACGACGTCCACATTTAGCATCTCGAGAGAGAAAAAGCGTGCTCATGGGACAGTGTTTTAGCACGCTAATCATGTACACACACGTAAACCCATACACGCGATACTAAAAACTAATAAGTCACTTTAATACACACTCACAGACATACTTAATTAAAGACACGCTATACCAGGCTTGAGAGGTGCTGTGAAGAATGGCATTGTTGCTTTTTATTGCTTTTTTTAGCTCCTTCGCTTTTATCTATTTCATAGCCAGCAGCACTCCACTTTGCATAACTCGGCTGTATTCCTATATGTGCAAGTTTATTCACTAAGCGATGGTGAGCAGTATAGATAAAAGGGATTAGGTAGGTAGATAAAGTTTTTACTGAATAATAATAATTTCAATTATTATGTATTCATGTCATAACGCAGATTTTAGTGTCTTTCTCTCTCTCACACACACACGCACACACACAGACGAACAGCAAACATACTAAATCTCCATTTACAGCTCATATGAACATATATTCAAACACACTCTCTTTTCACACCTGAGCCAAAGAGATAAACACAGGACGCACTACGAGTCTCTTCTCAAACGGTACATCGTCAAGCTGACCTCCAAATTGGTGAGTTATATAGAAAAGGCCACTCTGACATGTGGAGATCCAGAATGAGGACTTTCACAGGCAAGACCATTCCTTTTCCTGTCATCCGTGCACTCCTCCAGCCCTCTGTTCACTCTCCATCTTTTCAGGGAATCAGTCATGCTGACTGAACATGAAAGAATGCAGATGTCCCAACTGAGAAAAAGCAGAACTCCTCCCTCTCACTCTTTTACTGTGTGTGTGTCTCTCTGTATGACAGGAACAGAGGTTATAGGGCTCTCTTTACACACATACGTGGCCATATTTGGTATTTGGGTCAGATTGC
The DNA here is from genome assembly GCF_027579695.1 of Neoarius graeffei. Classification (NCBI taxonomy): domain Eukaryota; kingdom Metazoa; phylum Chordata; class Actinopteri; order Siluriformes; family Ariidae; genus Neoarius; species Neoarius graeffei. The sequence goes on along the minus strand of NC_083587.1, from coordinate 49,723,416 downwards.
CATTCTGTGGGTTGGCCATCACAGAGTTGTTGTTTTTTTTCTCCCTTTGGTTGGTAGGGTTTTTTTTTTTTTGGATTCCAATCCTGGGCACACAACGATTCAACATATAACGTAATTATATGGCAAAGATTATTTTCCCAAAAGCCAAAAATAAAATTCCCAACAAACATTTTTTCAGGAAGTGCGAAAGTCAACTCACAGATGTTCTCAAATACAGTTTCGACCACAGCTGCGCAAAACTACAAGACAAACGTTTGTTGATGCTGCACATTTGGTCATGTGAATCAGCCGCTCTGACTGGCTGAAGTCTGATTTGTGATTCCTTTGCCATCGAGTGTCACATGAACAATGATGGATGGAGCTCACAATCAAAACGTACATCCAACACTGATTACACCATCTTGACCAAGTGCCTCCTCACACCACTGCGTATCCGTCAAGCATAAATTAGCTAGCATGTTCAGTGTGGCTGTGGGATTCTCAAAGTAACACAAGAAACTACATTTTCTGCCTGAAAAAGAATCAGTTAGGATTGATTTGAATGGATTTTTAGTCTGATTTATTTATACGATGATCTTTAGTAGGGTCCAGAGTGCTGAATATCCATGGATATCCAAATAAGAAGCCACAAATCATGACTATTTTTCATTTCTACAATGAAGCAAAGATGTGCGGTTCTCTTCTTTAGGCTCCGAAGCTTGGGAGTTTCTCTCAACAGTGCTGACAGCGAACAGCTAGTTAGCATAGCTTTTTGGGTCGTAAACACAAGAAGAAAAACTTCTATACAACATTTTCTCATCCAATTTAGTTAGCCTTATAAGACAAATCTACCCAATGGTGATCATGTTTGTTAAAATTAAACAACAAGCCTCATGTTCTGGTGATATATAGAGATATGTCACCCAGTATATGATTTTATGGAGGGGAGTTGTCATTTTAGAGGAATGTAATATTATTACATTTCTAATTGTAAAGAAAAGAGCATATATACTGTAAGAGCCTTGACTTTTGTTTCAGTAGAGGTTTTAGGTACATGGATTTTTTAGGTGATTTATAGCATATTGTTTTTTTAATGGGGAATTAGTGGCTCAAGAGGTTAAGGTTCTGGGTTACTGATCAGAGGGTTGAGGGTTTGAGTCACAACACCACCAAGCTACAATTGTTGGGTTCTTGGCTAAGGCCCTTAACCCTATTAGATTAGACCCCACATAGAAGTTGGAATAAAATATATCTATATTTTTAAAAACAGATAGGTTGGGGTTGGGGCAGTGGTTAGCAATGTCACCTCACTGCAAGAAGGTTCCGGGTTTGATCTTCTCGGCCGATGAGGAGCCTTTCTGTGTGGAGTTTGCATGTTCTTCCTGTGTCTGTGTGGGTTTCCTCTGGGTGCTCCAGTTTTCCCCACAGTCCAAAGACATGCAGGTTAGGCTAATTGAGGGCTCTAAATTGTCCATTGATCAAGCTTGGAGAGGGCTGGACTCCGTCAAGTTTAAAATGCCCTAAACACACCAATGATGAACTGTTAAAATGTGCCCTTACAGGCTATGGGGAAAAGAATTAAGAAGAAGAAGAAAAAGGTTGGGGTTGATGATGGGTTTAAGCACTGATTGGCCAAAAGGTCTTATTTGAAAACTATTGGTCTGTTGTTTATAGCGTTGATTATAACAACAACTCTGCCTTGAATACTGAAAAGATATCGAATAAAGAAACATATAATTCAAACACTTAAATTGTGAAATTACAAGTGGAGTCCCAATCAGGTCCCCCCCCCCATTAAGCAGCCAATCTCTATGACAAGATGGAAAGTAATTCACTACGCCAAATAATTATCTCTGCCAACTTTGTTGGAGGAGGTTATATTTTCACCTCCATTTCTTTGACTTTTCCCAATGTAACTCAAAAGTAGCAAACAGATTTTGATGAAATTTGGAGGAAAGGTGAGCCATGGGCCAAGGAACAATTGAATAGATTTTGATGCAAATCCGGATATGTGTGTGGATCCAGGAACGAGATATGTATGCGGATCCAGGATTTTGTTTTTATTTTTATTTGTTCCTAACATAACTCAAAAAGTAGCGAACGGATTTTGATGACGTTTTGAGGAAAGGTGAGCCATAGGCCAAGGAACAATTGATTAGATTTTGATGCAAATCTGGTTTTGTCTGTGGATCCAAGAATTTTTGTGTTTGGATATTCTAAAATGTGGCTTGGTGGAGGTATGCACTCTACCGAGTGCCCTTCTAGTTTATTAAGTTATTAATCAGTGTGTAAGTCATTATCATTCATGCGGCATTTTCTTTTAAGCTGGCTTCTACCTACACGATACATTCTATTTGAGTACTACAATGCTTTCTTATTTCTTTTATGCCCTGAAATCCCACCCCCAAAAGACCTATGTGTTATTCATTCAAATTTGGTATCAGTTTTAGAAAATGGTACTGGATTTACCATCCAAAAATTGTAAAAGATCTCGACATAAATTTTGGCTAAAGCACTCAAAACTGCATTATAGTTACTTTCTGAACCATTTCAGAAAAACTCCGATGGAAAGCTGCCATTTGTTCTGGAATGCCTTCAGCACAGTTGATGCTCAGAAAGCCCTGAGTGTGTCACTCCTTTTTCTCTGGAGGAATAGCATTCTGAGATCCAACAGCCTTGGAGTACTGTATCGCAATACAGTTACGCTAAAACAATCTGGAGAATTCGCCTTATCGACACTGAAAGTGGTAAGAAGCTCCTTGAGCCTGATTAGTCACTTCTCACATTCCTGTCAGAACATCACACTCTTTCCTCCTCATATTCACATTTTTCTCCATTTTCTTTTTCATCTTTGCTCCAATTCTCTCCATCTCAGGTTCCTGTCCCAGATATACAACTGGCTTGGAAAAAAAACCCCTCAAAAACAAACGCTGTACTCATCCCCTGGCTTTGTGAAGATGAACACTGTGTTCTGTCTCTGGCACCAGCCTGTTCCTCAGAGGCCGAATCTGAGCTCTTAATTCTACCTGCCTGCCCTCACAGTTCTCTCCATACACTCCTCACACACTCCTCACACACTCCTCACACACTCCTCACACAATCTCACTTCTCCTAGATACACAGGCTACCAATGGAGGCCAATATCGGATGCATGGGGTTAAAATATCTGTCTTTCAATACTAAAAAATGATAACGTTACTCATAAGGATACAGGGTTCTCCAGAAAATCTGAAAAAGCCAGCTAAAAAAAAAAAAGTAATAGGTGTCTCTGGAATTAGTGGTGGTGAAGCCACCACAGCACGTCAAAGACACACGAATGCTAGGGGGGTCTGGGGTCATGCCCCCGAGAAAATTTTGGAATTTCCATGCCTTCTGGTGGCTTCGGGTGCATTTTCAGCTAATAAACTGCTAACTATTTCCCTGTAAAATACTTGCAAAATATGTATGAAGAAGAAGACATTATTTGTCGCATGCACACTCAAGCACAGTGAAATTCATCCTCTGCATTTAACCCGGACGAGAGGCGGGGTACACCCTGGACAAGTCGCCAGGTCATCACAGGGCTGACACATAGAAACAAACAACCATTCACACCTACGGTCAATTTAGAGCCACCAATTAGCCTAACCTGCATGTCTTTGGACTGTGGGGGAAACCGGAGTACCCAGAGGAAACCCACACAGACACGGGGAGAACATGCAAACTCCACACAGAAAGGCCCCCACCAGCCACTGGGCTCGAACCCAGAACTGTGAGGTGACAGTGCTAACCATGACACCACCGTGCCACCCGCACCACTCTGTTTTATGCTGCCTGGCTCTGTAACATAACTACATACGCTACAGCATGGTCACGTGGTCTGGCTCAGCCAATCAGAGTGCGAGAATCGATCAACAAATATAGCGTCACTTCTGGTCATGCTAGGTCCAAATTGAAGACAATTTCATGGTGGGATATTTGGATTTGCAGCAAATTATGGGCAACGGAGACGATATAAATTACTTGAACACTGAAAGGCAAGTTTTTTTTTTTTTTCCTAGGATCAAGTAGATGGTGCAGACCATTTGTGTAGGCAAAGAAAACCACCGGTCACTGGCGCTTATAGACATCCTTGGGATTATACCACAGCATTGTTGAATTCTCATATCTGATTGGTTGGAAGGGCGGCACAGTGGTGTAGTGGTTAGCACTGTTGCCTCACAGCAAGAAGGTTCTGGGTTCGAGCCCAGCGGCTGACAAGGGCCTTTCTGTGTGGAGTTTGCATGTTCTCCCCGTGTCTGTGTGGGTTTCCTCCGGGTGCTCTGGTTTCCCCCACAGTCCAAAGACATGCAGGTTAGGTTAATTGGTGGCTTTAAATTGACCATAGGTGCGAGTGTGAATGGTTGTTTGTTTCTATGTGTCAGCCCTGTGATGACCTGGCGACTTGTCCAGGGTGTACCCCACCTCTCGTCCGTAGTCAGCTGGGATAAACTCCAGCTTGCCCGTGACACTGCACAGGATAAACAGCTACAGATAATGGATGGATGAAAGAAAAACATCTAATCACTGATATCATGATGTTCTCTCTGTAAGGAGACATTTATTTAACTTCTGTAGAAGGAGTCTCCAGGATTAGTGCTTTCTAATGGCTTTCCATTATTGGAAATTCCTCAAGATAGAGAAATTTCTTGTTGCTTTCTGGTTTCTTGGTAACAAGACATACCTGAAAACAAGAACTAACTTGTCTCGTAGACATTCCACGACATTAAATATGACTATAAGAAGTTACAAAGTAGGTCATTCATTACTACATGAATTGATGATCGAATTTATAATTGTAACATTTGGGAAAATCGATGTGGTGTAAGCGAAATAATAAAATACTTCAGGGACATGTTGATAAAGGAAAACGAGACCATCAGTGACGGTGTAGCTCACTCCGGCCCCGTCTAGTCCAGAAGGAACAATCTAAAGTGGGCCACCTTGTACAATAAACGTTGCAAACTATATACACTATAGACAAGCTATATATAGAAGCAATATCCACCCTAGGAATACCGACCTATTTGCCAGAAAGAATCCAAAACGGTGAGGAATTGACCGAGAAGAAGTGATTTTTGTTGAACTGCTCATTAAGGCTTAATTAGTCCGTAACTTCATTAATAATTGTCATGAAGCAAATCTGGGTAGAAGTTATACACACCCTAGGTACCCCTACCTTCATGCCAGAAAGAATCAAAATCAGTGAAGAATCGAGGAAGAAGAAGCAATTTGTGTGGAAACTGCTCGTTAGGGATTGATTGATTAATTAATTACTCCATATCTTCATTATTAATTGCAATTATGCAAATTTTGGTAGAAGCCATAAGAACCCCAGGCAGACCTACCTTCCTGCCAAAAAGAATAAAAATCGGTGAAGAACTGAGAGAGAAGAAGTGATTTTTGTGAAATGTGGACGACGCCGGACGGATAACGGACAACACATGATGGCATAAGGTCATCACATGTCGACCGGATGAGCTAATAATCAATCCACTTTGGCAGAATGGATTATTTTGGATTATTTTCCTAAAACAGCATGTACTGTCAAGTTTAATTCCTTACATGTTGAAAAGGTAGTAATGCTAGTTAGCATGATAGATCTTAGATTTTTCCATTGTATTGAAATCACTGTTTGCATTTCTGAAAATTATACATCAGGGTTTTTTTTTTTTTTCTTTTTAACAGTCTGGGCTAGAAAGAAATCAGTCCCAGCTTTGCTTCTTTATCCCATTCTGCATATTTTCCTCATGACCAGTGGTGGAGCTGTAGTGCTGAATTCCACAAAAATACAAAATAATCCACTTTAAAATATTTGAAGTGTCAGTAATGCCATTGAGAACGACAGCAAACATGGACACTCAGAACTACAACTCCCAGAAAGCACAGTGCCCCCTGTCACTGGCCTATTAACATCAGCTGTCGTTCATTCACTAATCATCAGTCATGCTACTTAAGCTCCTCACTCACACACTTTCAGTGCGATGTATCATTCCGTGTTTCTCCAGTTCATACCAAGCCTTTCATTCTCTGCCTGCTTCTCATATTTCTGACCCTCACTTTATCTCTTTGTTTATGCTACCTGTCTTGTCTCTATTCCCCTGTTTACTGATCAACCGACCCTTGCCTGCTCTCCGACTACACTTTCTGTCTCTCAATTTGGCTTTGTTACCAGTTTGCGCCCCACTCTCCCCTGCGCATACATCCGTAAGTGCCTGCATTCTGACTTTAAGTGTAAATAATAGGCATGTAATTATATAATCATGTGATAACAAATCGTGACAAATTTAGGCCGATTTGAATCAATGAAAATTTAAAAATTAATCGCAATTATCACTGTGTAATCTCTAACGCTACGTTCACACTGCAAGGCTTAAAGGAACAGTCCACCATATTTCCATAATGAAATATGCTCTTACCTGAATTGAGACAAGCTGCTCTGTACCTATCCGAGCTTTGCGCGACCTCCCAGTCAGTCAGACGCAGTCAGACGCGCTGTCACTCCTGTTAGCAATGTAGCTAGGCTTAGCATGGCCAACGGTATTTTTTGGGGCTGTAGTTAGATGTGACCAAACTCTTCCGCGTTTTTCCTGTTTACATAGGTTTATATGACCAGTGACATGAAACAAGTTCAGTTACACAAATTGAAACGTAGCGATTTTCTATGCTATGGAAAGTCCGCACTATAATGACGGGCGTACTAACACCTTCTGCGCGCTTCGGCAGCACATTGATATCTGAGCTCCGTATCAATGCGCTGTCGAAGCGCGCAGAAGGTGTTAGTACGCCTGTCATTATAGTGCGGACTTTCCATAGCATAGAAAATCGCTACGTTTCAATTTGTGTAACTGAACTTGTTTCATGTCACTGGTCATATAAACCTATGTAAACAGGAAAAACGCGGAAGAGTTTGGTCACATCTAACTACAGCCCCAAAAAATACCATTGGCCATACTGAGCCTAGCTACATTGCTAACAGGAGTGACAGCGCGTCTGACTGCGTCTGACTAACTGGGAGGTCGCGCAAAGCTCGGATAGGTACGGAGCAGCTCGTCTCAATTCAGGTAAGAGCATATTTCATTATGGACATACGGTGGACTGTTCCTTTAATGCTCAATTCCGATTTTTTTGTGAAATCCGATTTTTTTGTGAGGTCGTTCACATTAACAAATATATGCGACTTGTATGTGATCCTCAGTATGAACGAAAAGCGACCTAAAAGTGTTCCGCATGCGCATTGCAGGATACGACGACGTCACACGCAGTGAGCATGGCCAGTGTTTAAGGAAGTAAAACCGCACGGTTGCGGTATGACCCATCCAATCTAGCTTGAATAGCTGCATCCCCCCAAATGGAAATCAGCTCCCTAACCTCTGCGTCCTTCCATTGAGAAGATTCAGAACCTTCACAGCCCAAAGCGTCCCTCGCATTGATGTCATGCGCAGGGGCGCAGATACGTTTTTTGAACTGGGGGGGGCAAAAAACTGGGGGGGACAAAGCTGCCAGCAAACCAACCCCAACCCCGATATGCCTGTCAAACTTGTTGTGGGTTACCATAGCAACCAAGCTCGAGCTCGCAACCTGTGCAGTGCGCGCAGCTCAACCAACCGAATATCAGTCTTTGTTTTATGTGAGTTGTTGCAACTATGTATACACTGCCGTGCACCTCAATAAACCGAATGGTAATTAGTCTTTTGATTTTTCTGTGAGGTTTGCCTTATGCAAAGAAAGACAGCATAGACGTTTTTTCCTCCCTATAAGTGGGGGGGACCGAACGAAGTGAATTTAAATCTGGGTGGGACGAATCCCCCCGTCCCCCCTTCTATCTGCGCCCGTGATTATGCGCCATGTTGTTGTAACTTTTTTTGAGAGACCCGCTGCCTACTTCAGCGCAGAATAGTGACGTTTGTGGCTTGTTGATGACGTGTAAGTCGGATGAATGCGACCTGGCGGTTCAGACTGAAGTCGCATATGAAGAGAGCGGATAGGAATCGGAATTAGGACCACATATCCAAACGGCCTGGGTCGGATTTGAAAAAATCGGATCTGTGTCGTTCATATTGTCAATAAAAGATTGGATACAGGTCACATATGGGCGAAAAGATCGGATTTGAGTCACTTCAGCCTGCAGTGTGAACGTAGCCTTAGTTTTTCCTTGCTGTAATTGTGTTATTTAAACAGCAAAAGGTGCAATAGCGTAAAATAGTGGGAATGCACATGACTTCACACTAGGTGGATGTAACACAGCTCGAATGCTGCAAAAACACACACACTAAAAAAAAAACAGATCTAAAATGGGAAAGAGCTAATGGCTAACTGACTGTACAAATAGATTTAATAAGAAATCAGAGCTCTCTCTTTTTACAGACTGCTGAAAGCTAAAGAAAAGAGAAGCAAATTGAGGTAGTAGAAATGTTCAAAAAAGTTTATTTAGAAAAGGTCTATTTGTTATTCACCTTTTTCATTTTTAATCAAAGGAATATTTTAGGTAATGGGCTGTTATTTTACTCCAATCTTTAAAAATGTGGTAAATAATTATTGTTGGTTGTTAAAAAAAAAGAAACAAAAGTTGTTGTTGTTTTTTTTAACAAAATGAATGTTTAAGTTGATCAATAAATGTTTAAATTTTTTGGAATAAAATTTTCTTCATTTAATATTTTTTTCAAAAATATCATGGGAAAATCGAATCATGAACCCAGTACTGGGAATTGAATTGAATATTGGGTGAATTGTTACATGCTAAATAAATCTCATATCTCATATCTCTAAATAAATCTCATATCTCAAATCTCATACCAAACATAAAATTTCATATCAATGCAGGCGTGAGGGGTGGTAGTTTTGAAAATCAGCCATGCTAACTCATTTACCTGGTACTGAGGAAGCCATGGCCTAATGGTTAGAGAAGCAACTTTGGGACCTAAAGGTCACTGGTTTGATTCCCTGGACCAGTAGGTATGGCTGAAGTGCCCTTGAGCAAGGCATCTAACTCCCTACTGCTCCTCCAGATGCTCTGGGTGTATTGTATGTTGCTCTAGATAAGAGCATTTGCTAAATGCCTATAATGTAATACTGAATCTTCACCTTTTGGGGTCAAAAGCTTTGTCGGCGAAGCTTGACAGGTTTAGAATGAGTAGGTCATGTATTTGAACAAATATCTTCGAGTTTTTATCAAACATATTGACAAACTTTATACTTTGCACTTTCCTATGTGCCCACTGCCAAATAATGTTTTTTAAATTACCTAAATTAGATGAAACATAAAACTTGTCACCTTACTCATTCACACCAGAGTCAGAGCACTGAGTGCGGACTTACGCATTCATAAAAGACTATTCACATGGCAACAGCATGATAATCACTTTCACTCTTTTGGTTTCGATTGGTTTCTCTTTCGTGGTAGGAACGCCCAGCGTAAACTGGATAAAATATATCAGCCGTAGTTTAGGCTATTTGGAGGTAAAACTTTTTACGAGATAGCATGCGGATTTTATGCGCTTCAGATGATTCAGAACAACGATTCAATTCAATCTTGAGAACTGCGACACTGATGACGAGCGGTGCCTTTTTTTTTTAACTTCGATTCGATCCAGCCGAAGATCAACTCGAGTAAGTGTAAATATTTATTCTATTTATTCTGAGCAGATTGGTTGATATGCGTGCGCTGTAGTGCATACACAGCGAAAATGACTGAGCAATTTTTCCAGCATTAAAAGTATTTTCCTCAAAAATAGTTAATTTTGCTCGATTTTGAATTTAGAGAGTAGAATTTGGAGTGGGAGCAAAATTACAGAGTAACTGTGTAACAGAGTTGGTTGTGGCTCTGAACTGAATACAACAGTACAAGAGTTAATTTCAAGACACGGAATAGAGTCAAATAACAAAATAAAGTCAAATACCAGATAAATGAAGCTGTTGTAAAAAGCAGTTTTAGAACTGTGTTCGAATGTGTGAAAAAACATGACCTTACCCATTGTGATGAATAATTTTGATCAGTTGACCTGATGGGATTAAGAGTTGGCAATGGGAGGGGTTTTCACTCTTCTCATTGAATGGAATGGAATTTTTTACTCTTCTTACTGAACACCCCTCCCACTGCCAACCCTTTATCCCAAAACAATACGGCATACATTTTCTGATGGCCAGTTAGTTGTCCAAATCAATGAAGCATATTTAAGGTTTTGTACTTGATCCATTCCTAAGACTGAACAGAATCACCTCAAGTGATCAAAATGGTGCGTCACAATGGGTAGGGTCATGTTTTTTCACACATTACAACATGGTTCTAAAACTGCTTTTTACAACATCTTCATTTAGCTGTTTTTTTTTAAAGTACAATCATAACATACATATTACATAGATATTATTGTAGCTGAACTTGTGCTGAATTAAAAAAATCATATGACTTTGAAAATACTGCTTAGATTTCTTGAAATTGACAACAAAATCAGAGCATGCCAAAATCATTAGAGTGCCAGAAAATACCCTCAGACCCCAGAGGGTTAAACTAAGTGATTAAACTAAGGCATTAAATATGTTTCTATTAAAAATAACACTAAGGTAGAGCTTGTAGTTAAATCCTGACTTCACCACACTTTTTAATATCAGTTAAAGTGAATGTGTCTGGAATTTAAGAAGCTCATTAAGAAGCTCTTGCTAATAATAAATGGTATCTTGATATGACCATTGATATAACTGATACTGTACTACGTCCTGGGACTTGGACACACAGCAGCCACTAAAACCAAACCTTCTCTGCTACACTGTTGAAGTTAGTATCCCCTTTCTCTTGCTTGTCACTCAGCTCTGAAATGTTGTACTACACTGGGCATCCTGAGGGCATCAGGTGTCCAGTACAGCAGTTTTTCAGCCTGCGATCTGTACATTTCAAGACTTCGACGGACGGATGACAGCCCCTATTAGGAGTAACCAGAAGACGAGCAATGCATAATGCATGAATCTGGAGAGGAAAGCCGAGTGCATTAGACTGAGGGACAGAGTTGGGCTTGAGGGAGATCAGAGACCTGGCTTTAGTAAAGTAAAGATGCACAATCTTGGCTTGAAACAAGCTCACCGAGGCCGAGCATTAATCCTCACATTCTGTTCACGACTTAGCAAGAAACGTCTCAGACCACCACTTCTCGTTTTATAGCCATATAAGTGTGCAATTCATTGTAAATTATCGACTGAAATTGTTCCAATGACTGTGTCTGATTGAAAATGTTTGTTCCCCCCCCCATCAACTAGCTTTTTGTATTCTTAAATTGTTATAGTTTATTTTGTTTTTTAAGTTTCTTGGATACTGAAAGGCATTCATTAAAAATAAGGCTACAAGAATTAATCAACAAGATTAATAAGATTCGATAATAATATTAGTTGGCAACAAATTTCATAAGGGAATAACTGGTCTATGTCATGAAGCACACTATGACGCATCAAGTCACTTTACATCACATCACGTACAATAGCAAAGCTATTCGAATCAATTCGCATGTCCGCTCACCGGCCACTTTAATAGGAACCTGTTCTTGATTCTAAGATTTCTGTTCATGAGCAGCAGTGGAACCCAATGTGGTCGTCTGCTGTTGCATGCTGAGATGCTTTTCTGTTCATCACGGTTGTAAAGAGTTGCTATGAGTTGCTATATCCTTCCTGGCAGCTCGAACCACCTTGAATCTGTCCATTTTCCTCTGACCTCTTTTATCAACAAGGCCTTTGTTTCCACCCACAGAACCATTGGTCACTCATGCAATGTTTTTTGTTTTTCGCACCATTCTGTGTAAACTCTCGAGACTGTTGTGTGTGAAAACCCCAGGAGATCAACCGTTTTTGAAATACTCAAACCAAAAATACTCATCTGGCTCAAACCAACACCCATGCCACAGTGAAAGAAAGTCACACTTTGAGATCACAATTTTTCCCATTCTAATGTTTGAAGTGAAGATTAACTGAAGCTCTTGATTTGTATCTGCATGATTTGCTGCTGTCAAGGGATCGGCTGATTAGAGAACTACATCAAACCGCAGGTGGATGGGTGCTCCTAATAAAGTGGCCAGTGAGTCAGTGAGTGTAAGAAGTTACTGGTTCTTTCTATCGATACACACTTCTACTGATATTTTAACTATGGATATACACTACACTGTTTCATTTTCTGAACATATGTAATATATATTGTTAATATACCGTGTGTCATGTCACCAAGTCGCCATCTTGCGTTTGGTTCACGTCAAAAGTGCTGGGAGTCAATTTCCAAAAAGAGGCGACCCCTTGATTTCAGGCATTGAAAACTAAAGAAAGCTGAGTCCATTCCAAAATATCAAAAGTGTTTCAGTCTACACAAAGCCAACAATCAGAACGGATTTAGCATCGGGATGTTCAGTGAACAAGACAGCCAGCGGATCTCGATCTTTATTTTAAACATGACTTGTCAGAATTGAACAAAGCAGGAGCTGTGATGCAGGTAAAACCCTCTCCCAGTGACTGAGACCATTAAGAGTTGGCAGTGGGAGGGGTTTTCACTCTTCTCATTGAATGGAATGGAATTTTTTACCCTTCTAATTGAATACTCCTCCCACTGCGAGTTCCTCAGACTGAACAGAATCACCTCAAGTGATCAAAACGGTTCATCATAATGGGTAAGGTAATGTTTTTCACACATTCCAATACCGTTCTAAAAGTGCTTTTTACAACATCTTCATTTATCTGTTTTTTTTTAAGTACAATCATAACATACTACATGGATATTACAAAAGAAAATCATATGACTTTAAAAATACTGATTAGATTTGTTGAAACTGACAAAATCAGAGCAGACAGTATTGGTCACATTGACATACAGTAGTTGCAAAAAAATGTGTTAGTTCGGGAGACTTAAAAATGGTCAACAAAAGCACTCAATAATATTCTCATGCAGTGACATTGTCTGTCTGTTAAATGTGAGTAATGCTATATTATAGTTACTGATGTTTTATTTAACGAAGCCTAGTTAAGAGTTCTTTAATAGCAATAGTTGACAAATGCTGGAATGGATTTTCTTTGAAATACATATTCGGTATATTATAAATTAGTACAAATACACAGGTGATTATAGAAAATTGCGCATGCTGATTGGTCAAGAAATTCAGACTATTTCTCAATAATCACCTCAAGTGACTCAGCAAAATGGCGGCCAATCGCTTTGTCACCGAAAGTGAGGAAGAATTACAAACAATGAAAGAAAATGCTGCTCCTAAAAGCACTAAAGATGCTACGAAGTTTGGTTGAAAACTATTCAAAGGTAAGGAGGAATTGTGATTTATTTTATCTATTTCAAAACAAAGTATTTTATGTGAGTCGGTGTAGATAAGTGACACAAGTCTGCGCCGTGCTATTATTACATTTGCATGCTGCTTTTGAAGTTTGAAATAAATTGTCTTTTTTAGTACAATTTTTTTTTCAAACAATGACCTGTGTATTTATACTGAAACAATTATCTGCCTCAGGCTCAGTGACCTCGACTTCGTCTCAGTTATTTTTCACCAATATTTACTTCACCTTCAGCGAATAAATGTTAATTGCTCTATCCACATTCACTGGATATGAGCAATCGTGCACTCTGATTGGTTACTCTATTACTCAGATATCAGCTCATATATCGTGAGTAGAGAAAAACAAAATGGCGGAGCGTGTTGCTGAACCATCTGAGGACGAAATAAAAACTCTACTTGAAAACAAAACCACCAAAAATACAAAAAAAACCCCAACAAAATATGGAATGAAAGTATTTGCTGGTAAGAACGTATCTTTTTTTATTTTTCAAGAATCATTATTATTATTATTATTATTATTATTATTATTAGGGGGCGGCACGGTGGTGTAGTGGTTAGCGCTGTCGCCTCACAGCAAGAAGGTCCTGGGTTCGAGCCCCGGGGCTGGTGAGGGCCCTTCTGTGTGGAGTTTGCATGTTCTCCCCGTGTCCGCGTGGGTTTCCTCCGGGTGCTCCGGTTTCCCCCACAGTCCAAAGACATGCAGGTTAGGTTAACTGGTGACTCTAAATTGACCGTAGGTGTGAGTGTGAATGGTTGTTTGTGTCTATGTGTCAGCCCTGTGATGACCTGGCGACTTGTCCAGGGTGTACCCCGCCTTTCGCCTGTAGTCAGCTGGGATAGGCTCCAGCTTGCCTGCGACCCTGTAGAAGGATAAAGCGGCTAGAGATGATGAGAATGAGATTATCATTATTATTATTATTAGGCAGCACGGTGGTGTAGTGGTTAGCGCTGTCGCCTCACAGCAAGAAGGTCCGGGTTCGAGCCCCGTGGCCGGCGAGGGCCTTTCTGTGTGGAGTTTGCATGTTCTCCCCGTGTCCGCGTGGGTTTCCTCTGGGTGCTCCGGTTTCCCCCACAGTCCAAAGACATGCAGGTTAGGTTAACTGGTGACTCTAAATTGACCGTAGGTGTGAATGTGAGTGTGAATGGTTGTCTGTGTCTATATGTCAGCCCTGTGATGATCTGGCGACTTGTCCAGGGTGTACCCCGCCTTTCACCCGTAGTCAGCTGGGATAGGCTCCAGCTTGCCTGCGACCCTGTAGAACAGGATAAAGCGGCTAGAGATAATGAGATGAGATTATTATTAATATTATAGCATTTTTCACAAATTGCTCCTGTCATTTCGTCGCTTTGTTTACATTCTAAGCGGAAATGATTTTGTTGGACGTTTTGTATAAAGGTTTTATTAATCGAATTTGCAAAAAATAAAAATTCTCTGTTTCTCAGTTTACCAGCTGGGAGGTCCGTATCGTGAAATACCGTGGCTGAGGTCTTGAAAGTACTGAGCGAGGCCCTCTGGGCCGAGGTCAGTATTCAAGGCCGAGGTCACGGTATTTCATGATACGGACCGACCTTAAACTGGTAAATAATTTTTTTTTCTTTACCAAATTCTAACAGAAAACGAGAGCGCCCAAAAGGGAAAACGGAGCCAAGCCGAGGCAAGCCGCCATTTTGAATCCTCATTCACGGCTGTAATGCAAATTGCTTCCTCCTCGGTATACAAGTGCACTTCCATGGCAGGAAAAAAACTACATTTTGCTGCCTGTGTAGTCCCCTATTTATACAAAACTGAGTTATTCAGGATTCAGCCATGTTTTTGCTCGGCGTTAGCAAGTTAGAGGTTTTTAGTTTTCTCCTGAAATGTTTTCTTTAATTTTGTCTTCCTCAGGGTAGTAAAACTCGCTTTCGCTGTGAAGACTGTCATTATCACTATCCATGCTGTAAAATGAATGCTATTTTGAATCCTCATTCACGGCTGTAATGCAAATGGCTTCCTCCTCGGTATACAAGTGCACTTCCATGGCAGGAAAAAAACTACATTTTGCCGCCTATGTAGTCCCCTATTTATACAAAATTGAGTCATTCAGGATTCAGCCATGTTTTTGCTTGGCGTTAGCAACAGTTACAGGTTTTTAGCTTTCTCCTGAAATGTTTTCTTTTATTTCTTCTTCCTCAGGGTAGTAAAACTGGCTTTCGCTGTGAACACTGTCGTTATCGCTATCCATGCTGTAAAATTAATGCTATTCTCCTGAGAAATGCTGGCAAAAATTTACAAGATTTTTGATAATCTTATAAATAAATCTTATTTAAAAAAAGATAAATGTTGACAAAAAAATGTTACTATGTTTGTTGTTGTGAACGAGGGAGTCGCCAGAGGTCCATAACCGGGGTCCGTATCGTAGGATACAGACCCGCTCGCCAGCCAATCAGAGCGCAGGATTTGGACCACGAAAAAAATAAAGAGTTATTCCACTCTGTCTCGTCATACATGGCTTATAGCCGACTCGGTGCTACACGCCTTCAGCTCATGTACAACTCGATTTCGTGTAATAACTGTTAAATAAGCAAATTATTCCTTTTAATCAAAAGGGGGGAAACTCAGGAGATTATCAATTATCAAAGGAATCCTGAGTTGCAGTCCTAAATGAAAGCATTAAATAATCCTTCAATGAAAATAACTCAATTATTAAAAACAATTCTTTCATTAAAGCAATAAAGCAATCTGATAAAATAATTAAACATGATCTGCATACAGGCTCAGAAAATAAAGTGCATTATTGTACCATTAGTGGTACAATGGCTTGGTACTGGCACAATACCCTCAAAGGTACTTATTTATACCCTTTGTATACATAATCCTTGAGAACATAAACGTACAGTAGTGTGCAAAAGTCTTAGGCATGCGTAAAGAAATGCTGGAGACCAAAAATGGCTTAAAAATAATGAAACGAAATGTTTCAATGTTAAAAAAATACTATAAACAGTAAGCAGTAAACCAGAATGCATGAAACAAATTCAATATTTGGTGTGAGACAACCCTTTACTTTAAAAAATATATATAAGTCGTCGACTTACAACCTATGCGACTTACGACCTATCGACTTTACAACCGTCTGGTTATGACTGGCAAGTGTTTCCCAGCAGAGCGTACGACAGTTTCCGCCCCAGCTCCCGGAAGCCTCTTGCCGCGTACAACAGTTTCCGCCCCAGCTCCAGGCACATGCACAGTCTCTCACGCACTCCGTCATACAGTTTCCGCCCCAGCTCCTGGTTTATGAAACGAGCAAATGCTCCTGCCAGCCCGAGCGCTGCAACAGCTGATGATGACGTAGACGACCCACAGCCAAGCACCAGTGATGCCAGCGGTCACTAAATTTTGTATTTTGCTATGTTTTACATTTGTATTTTGGTATGTTATAAACTAAAATGTTTTCTATTTTTCACACCTGTATTTCGTATTTTTTGTTTTGCACATATTAAGCGAATTGTACTGTACGCAGTGTAGTATGCAGTGTTTGACTTAAACCAAATAATGAGCCAAGGTAATGAAATAAGAAAATGTTGATAAAATAAGACTTTAAGATGATTACAATATCATTACACATCACAATATACTTACGTTCATTTAACACAGGCCGACTTACGACCAGATCGGTTTACGACCGGTCAGTCGTAACCAAACGCAGTCGTAAGTCGACGACTATAAATGAGCTGTAGGTTTTACTGAGCATCTTACAGAACCAGCCCCAGTTCTTCTGGACACTGACTGTCACACTCGCTTCTTCATTTTGCACCAAAACCCAGCAGCCTTCATTATGTTTTGTTTTTTAATCTGAAAAGTGCTCTCTTACTGTACGTAACATGCTGCTCAAATGCAAACTTTTTTTTTTCTGTAATGTTTAATTTTGTGCTGGAAACTGAACATTTGGACTCTGAAATGTTTTTGTACCGACCCGATAATGTAGAAGTCTAAGAAAAATAGAAATCTATAACAAAGTTTGCATGAAAAAAAGGGTGTCTAAGACTTTTGCACAGTACTGTATGTACCTTTTAGGCCCTAAAAAGGTGCAAATAGCCCTAGGAGGTACCTTAGGGGACAGAAATGGACTCCTACTGTACCCCTGTTTCTGAGAGTGTATTGACCAAGACTGCTGGAATGTCTTTCCAGTTTCATATGTAAGGACTGATTCCCAGTTAAAGCAATGAGAGCTAAAGATGATGAGGAAGCTCTGCGGTGACATAATTTTACGAGCACTAAGTCCTTTTTCTATGTTTAGTTTAAGGAAATCACAGGTTGGATGATGACTGGAAAACGCTTGTGTCGCAGCCGTGATGTCGTTGTTGATCAGTTAAATATTCACATCAAGGTAAATACTGGAGACTGAAATGTATTCACACCTGACCTGATTACCTTAACTGGCTCATTGGTAATTAATTCGTTAGCGATTCAGTACAGGTTTTAACACATTACATGTAATTATAAATTACATTCCAAATTTCAGCAACAGTTTCTACAACATTATCGTGGAATTGATTTGCGCTTCCTAATTGACATTTTACTCTCCGTGGGTCTGTGTATCTCATGATGTTTGCAACTCCTCTTTTTCAAAGTAGCTGCGATGGTCATCAGTCCTATTCATTGCGGGATTAAATTTGCATGGGGTCCTGGGAAACTTCCTGTCTTACAGGTGCTAGTCTGTGATTTTATTTCCATCCAGATCAACTATAGAGATACTTTTGTCTGTTTTCCTGTGAGAAAATTACAAACCGAATTACTGTTTGTTTTTCGCCAACCTCGGAATTCTGATCGTTCGGATGTCATTGACGCAAACATAGCCTTGCATTTAATTTAAAAAAAAAAAAGTTTGACTGCTGCTGTTTAGTTTTTGGGCAGCACGGTGGTGTAGTGGTTAGCACTGTCGCCTCACGGCAAGAAGGTTCTGGGTTCGAGCCCAGTGGCTGACAAGGGCCTTTCTGTGTAGAGTTTGCATGTTCTCCCCGTGTCTGTGTGGGTTTCCTCCGGGTGCTCCAGTTTCCCCCACAGTCCAAAGACATGCATGCATTGGTGGCTCTAAATTGACCATATAGGTAGGTGTGAATGTGAGTGTGAATGGTTGTGTGTCAGCCCTGCGATGATCTGGTGACTTGTCCAGGGTCTACCCCGCCTCTCACCCATAGTCAGCTGGGATAGGCTCCAGCTTGCTCACGACCCTGTACAAGATAAGCGGCTACAGATGATGGATGGATGGATATTCAAAAGTTAGTCTTTGAAGTAACATAATTGAATCATGGAAAGTATTACCATGAGATGAAATTACATTCTTTCAGCATTAAGCAATTCTGTTGGCCCAACTTATTTTACTCGAGGTAGATCGATCAAATTTAGTAGTGTCATTGTACAACTGTAAAAATTAGTTGGACAAACCCAAATGAATTAAATTTGACTGAATCCTTATAGTTAAGTTGAATCAACCCTAATAAATTTTATCGACTGAACCCAAGTACATCGAGTCGGACCCAACCATAGTATCTCATCTCATCTCATTATCTCTAGCCGCTTTATCCTGTTCCACAGGGTCGCAAGCAAGTCCCAGCTGACTACGGGCAAAAGGCGGGGTGCACCCTGGCCAAGTCGCCAGGTCATCACAGGGCTGACACATAGACAACCATTCACACCTACGGTCAATTTAGAGTCACCAGTTAACCTAACCTGCATGTCTTTGGGGGAAACCGGAGCACACCCATGCAGACATGGGGAGAATATGCAAACTCCGCACAGAAAGGCCCTCGCTGGCCACGGGGCTCAAACCCGGACCTTCTTGCTGTGAGGCGCAAGCGCTAACCACTACACCACTGTGCCGCCCCTGTCGAAATACTTTCCATGATTTTTTTTTTTTTTTAATGTTCATTCAAAGTGTCATTTTTTTGAGTATAGTCAGCTGGGATAGGCTCCAACTTGCCCGTGACCCTACACAGGATAAGCGGTTACGGATAATGGATGGATGGATGTTTAGTTTTTTACAGTCTGTTTCAGTGACACTCTTGCAGATATTAAACACTTCCCAATTAGCAAAATGAAAAATACAGGGTGTCCCAAAAAAATGTACTCCCATTTTGACTCCTCATAACTCATTGGATTTTTCATTTCTTTTCAGATCAAATTAACCCAAATAATGGCAGAAGTACGACTAAGTTTTGAAGAAAGAAAATTTATCATAAAGTGCTACTGGAAGCATGAAAACGTCATGGAAGTGCAAAGACAATTTAGAAGACATTTTCACAAAGATCCACCAACGCGACGCACCATTGCTCGCATCCGAGATAAGTTTGAATCAGATGGAACTGTGCATGATGTCCATAAGGAGCGTTCAGGAAGACCACGGTCATCAACCAGCCCCGCAAAGGAAAATCAATGGCTGGAAAACCTCAACCGATCCACACAGAAATCTGTACGACAAATGGCTCGTAAGACAGGAATCCCAAAATCAAGTGCCCATCGCATTTTGAAGCGAGTTCATTGGAAATGTTACATTCCATCATTAATCCATGCTCTAAATGAAGACGATCCTGAGTGAGTAATTTTTTTGGGACACCCTGTATACTTGTAAGTTGATGTACGTGTTGCCTGAGAAAGCATTTTCAGGAAGAGAAAATAAAATAATTCAGAAAAAACGAGATCCCACAGCCTGATTATGAGCCGTTATAAACAGCAGCAGTCGAACATCTTTTTTTTTTCTGTCTGTAAATTAGGGCTGTAACAATATGCGTACCGAAATCGAAATCGCGATACGCAGAGCCATGATCCGTGTCGCGATACAAGAAGGCAGAATTGCGGTACACCCTTTCAAACTTCTCCTCAGCCCAAAAACAGAGGTGCTTCCAAACTTCAATTTATGAATACTTTACTTTTTATTTAAATTACATTTTAAACTTACTTAAATTACTTTTATTTTTTTATATCTATTAGTAAGTCGTTTTTTCGCCGACCTGCGACAATCTTCTGCGAGTCACGCAACGTCCACACTCGCCACTGGCAGAGCATTCATTTCTTTTCAGCGGTCGCCATTCTGGTTGCGACGCGGGGAGCGAATCTGTAAACAAGCAGCTCATTGGCTGGCTAGGTGTGCCACAAGCCAATCACAATCACTTGACCGGAAAGGCATGCAGTGTTGCCAGATTGGGCAGGTTTAGGTACTTTTTGGCTGGTTTTGAACATATTTTGGGGTGGAAAACATTAGCAATATCTGGCAACACTGAAGGCATGTCTGCTTGGGCGGAAGCCTTCTGCGGTAGTTACATTTTGACACGCGAGCAATGTTTCACCATAAAAATTCCGTAATTTCCATCTGTTTTCCGCGATCACAGAAAATCATTGGCCCTATGAGAGTGAGACAGTGAGAGAGCCACCCCCCCAAAAAAAAAAATCTTAACGGATTTACACGATTTAGAAAAATGACTTTTTCAGAACCGAAAAAAACAGAGCTTCCGGCTCAACAGTATTATTTTGAGAAATAAAACAATCTTTGGATATACATTTGTTCATTTTTGCATACATATTACTCATTCTCTGCAGTGGTCTGAATTATTTGTTATTAAATAGTTAATGTAAGTAAGTAAATGTTAATAAGTCAAATTTACTACTTTAAAAAAACATTTTAAAAAAAAATCGTGGGTGTATCGAATCGTGGGTCAAAAATCGCGATACGAATCGAATCGTGAGTTGGATGTATCGTTACAGCCCTACTGTATATCCAATATATGGATTCTGTTCGCCAAATCTGCTTATGTGTCGTACTCGGCAAACAGAACAGCATCTCGTTTTGTCTGTTTCGTTCAGAACAGCAAGCGTTTGATGGATTGTTGAACTCTTCTTTGACGTCTCGAACGAAAATGAGTTTTGTATCGAAGTTCAAGGAGGCGCTCCCCAAGCACAGCAACAGAGACAAAAGCAAAACATCAGCGGAGAACAATCTCTGTCTTACAGGCATACAAAACAGGGGACACGTTATAAATCTGAGTCCCTAGAAGGAACACACAGCTCCCTTTCCAGACAAAGCACAGCACTCAATGCACATGACTCATACCCTGTGGTTATTCCAGCATGGTTTCGCATTGCATTGAAAGGCTCAAACCTTTTTCAGGGGCTGAAGATGATCTGAGAAGAAATGGAATGGTGGGTACTGCGGGCTTCGTGGCTTTTAAAATGCATGCACGAATTTAAGTGCACGTTTTTGTGTAACTCCTGCTCGTGCTAAGCTGCTGTGCACGTTACTGAAATGTGTGCCTCCTGCATCTAAAGAGTCTTCACTGGATCTCTAACACACACACACACAATATCAAAAGGATCTACGACAGCATCTTCTTACAACACAAGTAACCTGATCAAATATATATTATTCTATCCACATTCACTGGATATGAGCAATCGCGTGCGCTCTGATCGGCTACTCTGCTACTAGGCTATCAGCTCATATACCATGCGTAGAGAAAAACAAAATGGTGGCGCGTGTTGCTGAACCGAGTACGCAATAAAAACTCTACTCAAAAACAAGACCACAAAAAAAGCAATGAAATAAAATATTTGATGGTAAGAACGTATCTTTTTTTTTTCAAGAATTATTATAGCATTTTTCATAAATTGCTCCTGTCATTTCGCCGGTTTGTTCACATGCTAAGCGGAAATGATTTTTTTCGGTGTTTTGTATAAAGTTTTTATTTATCGAATTTGCAAAACACAAAAGTAAAAATGTTGTTTATCAAAATCTGGTGAATGTGGATAAAATAAAACAGTTATTCCTGGCTTATAGCCAATTCAGTGCTACGCGCCTCGTCAGCTATCAGCTCATATATGACTGGATTTCGTGGAATAACTGATAATTATTGCATTTAAATACTATCTTTAATAGAAGGTGCAAGGGTGGCCCACCTGAGCGTTCAGAGCCGTATCACGGAGTGTAATCATTAAAAATAAGTGCAAGGTGTTGTAAATTGGGGCTTGCCCACTGGGGATAGATTAGGGATAAAATTAGCTCATCCATCCATCCATTATCTGTAGCCGTTTATCCTAGGGTTGCCAATCGTCCCGTATTGTCCGGGACATCACGATTTATGGGCAATTTTGATTTGTCCCTTCAGGGACAGCTCCAGTCCCGTATTCCAATCACAGCCTCATCGTGCCAAAACTCACGCAAACTCACGGTTGTTAGTAGTGACGGACTGGTGTGTGTGGGGGGGACTGGCCACTGGTGAGCGGTATCGTGCGTCAAAATGAGCAGTGAACCTGCAAAGAAAAAAATACTTTGTAGCTATAAAAAAAAAGAGTGGGAAGCCAAAAGGCGATGGGTTAAAGCAGTCGCCAACGACGCAAAGAAAGCGTTTTGTACAGTATGCCACCGAGAACTATCCATTAGCCATGGTGGCGAGAATGATTTAACTCGCCATGAAGCCTCAGACATTCACAAAAAGGCTGTGCTAGCGAAAGGAGCAAGCAACATTGGTACATTCTTCGCCGCATCTATGGCAGAAATCGACAAAATTGCCGCAAGTGAGGTAGCTTATGCACTGAAAAAAATTGAGGTAATCGATCACACCTAATATTGTAGTGTTATACAATATAAATAATTCATTTGATTTGACCTGAAATATTTAACTTCATGTAAACCAATTTCTGATGGTTGAACCAAAGCAATTATTTCAGATTTTCCTAAATTAAAATAAATACATCGTTTTGTTTGGGGCTTTTTTCACCTTTATTTGATAGGACAGTGTAGAGACAGGAAATGAGCTGGAGAGGGATCAGGAAATGACCTCAGGTCGGAATCAAACCCGGGTCCCCGGATTTACGGCATGGCGCCTTAGTTGACTGAGCCTCAATCTTTGTTAAACCTGAATATTTTAAATTCATTTAAACAACTTTTGAATATGGGAGCAAACTATTTTTTTTTTATTCACTGGAATGAAAACAAATACATTAAATGAACTACAGCTTTGTTTCACTTTTTTCAGTGTGCATACCATACCATCAACCACGGTCTTAGGCCAAGTTTACATTAGACCATATCTGTCTCGTTTTCTTCGCGGATGCACTGTCCGTTTACATTAAAACGCCTGGAAACGCCGGGAAACGGGAATCCGCCAGGGTCCACGTATTCAATCCAGATCGTGTCTGCTCCGGTGCTGTGTAAACATTGAGAATACGCGGATACGCTGTGCTGAGCTCTAGCTGGCGTCTCATTGGACAACGTCACTGTGACATCCACCTTCCTGATTCGCTGGCGTTGGTCATGTGACGCGACTGCTGAAAAACGGCGCGGACTTCCACCTTGTATCACCTTTCATTAAAGAGTATAAAAGTATGAAAATACTGCAAATACTGATGCAAATACTGCCCATTGTGTAGTTATGATGGTCTTTAGGCTTGCCATCCTTCCACTTGCAAGTGGTAAGTGACTTGCGCACAGCGGCTCAGTCCCGAATCACTGCTCGGGCACTACACTCGCGCGCTCTGTGAGCTGCGCAGGGCCGGAGTGCGCACCCTCCAGAGGGCACTCGCTGTTCAGGGCGGAGTGATTTGGAGTGCAGCCGCTGAGGAGGAAGCGATGAGCCGCACTGACACATTTCAACTTACGTGCCGAATGTCATGTGATTAGCGTATCCGTGTATTGGCGTTGCTGTGTGCATGCGAATCGTGTATTGGCGTTGCTGTGTGCACGCTAATCGTTTTTAAAAACGTTAATCTGATGATCCGCTGATACGGTCTAATGTAAACCCCACCTTAGCTATAACAGCACTGACTGCACTGTTAAGTTACATGGGACTTTATTTCAAGATTCATGTGTTGCTAAGAAGATGCACTTGGGCAGAACCAAAGCTGAGATGATCGCCATGAATGTTTTAGGACCAAGCACAGTGGGGAAAGTTCTGTCTAACCTTTCTCCAGCCGAAAGTGAGCCTGTCTATTTTTCACTTGCCACCGATGCCTCAAATAAGGGAAATAGAAAAATGTTTCCAGCATGCGTGAGGTATTTCTCTGTGTCCGACGGTGTACAATCGAAGTTGCTTGACTTTTATGAAGACAGCGATGAAACAGCAAATGGCATACATCAAGCTCTAATGACCTGCCTGGAAAATTATGAGCTGAATATTAGAAACATCACTGCATATGCAGCCGATAATGCACACACGACACAGACAACTGAGGATAGCAACAGAGACACCTGCAATAGTAAGAAACAACAGAAACAGGTCAGGATAGCAACACCAAGAAAATGTATACATGCAGACAAACAGAAGACAGATGGACTCTAACAAAAAGTTCTCATCTCATCTCATTATCTCGAGCCGCTTTATCCTTCTACAGGGTCGCAGGCAAGCTGGAGCCTATCCCAGCTGACTACGGGCGAAAGGCGGTGTACACCCTGGACAAGTCGCCAGGTCATCACAGGGCTGACACATAGACACAGACAACTATTCACACTCACACCTACGGTCAATTTAGAGTCACCAGTTAACCTAACCTGCATGTCTTTGGGGGAAACCGGAGCACCCGGAGGAAACCCACGCGGACAACATGCAAACTCCACACAGAAAGGCCCTCGCCGGCCCCGGGGCTCGAACCCAGGACCTTCTTGCTGTGAGGCGACAGCGCTAACCACTACACCACCGTGCCACCCATATAAAATGTTAATATATAATATTAATGTCTGAGTTTTTGCTGCAAAATGTGCCCCCCCCATGCATTGTTGACAACTAGGATAAGTTAGTTTGACAATGGTTGGTTTAGGCTTTTCAGTGTCCGTGGCATATGGTTATAGTCTAGTGCTATTTCAAGAAAAGAACATAAAATGTAAGAAAACTTGGAATAATTATCTTGACTATTACTGTGAACCATGTATCCAAGCAAGTACAGTAGCAGTTTGTCCTTTTACACTGTGAAATGAGTAGATTTATAGTATGGTTAATGAAACTTTGCAATTTCCATTACTGTTGGTCAGCTGCTGGGGGTGCGCGCATGCGCACACACCTGGAGGAAAGTGTCCCTGATTTGGGGTTGAGGAAGTTGGCAACCCTAGCTTATCCTGTCCTACAGGGTCGCAGGCAAGCTGGAGCCTATCCCAGCTGACTACGGGCGAGAGGCGGGGTACACCTTGGGCAAGTTGCCAGGTCATCACAGGGCTGACACATAGACACAGACAACCATTCACACTCACATTCACACCTACGCTCAATTTAGAGTCACCAGTTAACCTAACCTGCATGTCTTTGGACTGTGGGGGAAACCGGAGCACCCGGAGGAAACCCACGCGGACATGGGGAGAACATGCAAACTCTACACAGAAAGGCCCTCGTGGGCTGCTGGGCTCGAGCCCAGGACCTTCTTGCTGTGAGGCGACAGCGCTAACCACTACACCACCGTGCCGCCCAAAATTAGCTCATGTTTACAGTAATTAAAATTCTGTACAGCTGCTTTGCGACAATGTCTGTTGTTAAAAGCGCTATAGAAATAAACTTGACTTGACTTAAATTGTATGCACACAAAGATATTCATGAGTGTGGAGTAGTAACGCAGAGAAAATGACACAAGTGGAAAAAGAGCAGTTCAGTTCTGCAAGCACTGAGCCCTGAGACTTCATTTCATCCAAGGTGCCATTCATGGTACTTTGCAATTTGCATTACATTCCATTACATTAACGGCATTTAGCAGACGCTCTTATCCAGAGCGACGTACAAAATGCCCAAAGCAGCCTGAGGAGCAGTTGGGGGTTAGGTGCCTTGCTCAAGGGCACTTCAGCCATTCCTGCTGAATTCCCAGGGAATCAAACCAGCAACCTTTTGGTCCCAAAGCTGCTTCTCTAACCATTAGGTCATGACTTCCCCAATGTACTGACAGATTTTGAGGTATGACCCATTTGCCTTTCCTTAGCTCTGCTGTGTTCGTTTTAATTGACCATGCTCCCTAAAACTGCTCTCCACACTCTACTGAAAGACTGGAACATCTTGTATATAAAAGCCAGCATGAGGAGTTTGTTACTAACAGCACACTAAAACAAACAGAGCCAAATCAAATATTCCATGATGCTCCATAATGTATAATACCAGGCAGGTCACGCAGTTCTGTATTAGTATTAACCAGAACCCCAAAAAAACAAAACATGTGCTCATACTTGGGCTGAAAACAATGCTGTAGATGCATCTCTAATAATCTGTGTAGTATCTGCAAGACCTGGACAGGAATTTACAATAATTTTAGCAAATTTTATCCTTTACATGATATCAGAATGAATCGGTTGATATAAATCGAAGAGACTGTCGTATCCTATGTGCTATATATTATGGCAATGGCTAGAAAATGGCAGAAATTATGAGAATTATGTCACAAAATACTTGTGATTTATCAAGCACAGCAGTGCACACAGCCACTCTCACATTCATGCGGCAGCGGGGCTGTGGAAAGCCAAATGGGTCATACATGCCTCAAAAAGCTCATCTCATCTCATCTCATCTCATTATCTCTAGCCGCTTTATCCTGTTCTGCAGGGTCACAGGCAAGCTGGAGCCTATCCCAGCTGACTACGGGCGAAAGGC
This sequence comes from Neoarius graeffei, assembly GCF_027579695.1. NCBI lineage: Eukaryota > Metazoa > Chordata > Actinopteri > Siluriformes > Ariidae > Neoarius > Neoarius graeffei. Next base: position 49,696,531 of record NC_083587.1, on the reverse strand, counting down.
GGGGTACACCCTGGATAAGTCGCCAGGTCATCACAGGGCTGACACATAGACACAGACAACCACATTCACACCTAGGGTCAATTTAGGCTACGTTTACACTAGACCGTATCTGTCTCGTTTTCTTCGCGGATGCACTGTCCGTTTACATTAAACCGCCTGGAAACGCCTGGAAACGGGAATCCGCCAGCGTCCACGTATTCAATCCAGATCGTGTCAGCTCCGGTGCTGTGTAAACATTCAAAATACGCGGATACGCTGTGCTGAGCTCTAGCTGGCGTCGTCATTGGACAACATCACTGTGACATCCACCTTCCTGATTCGCTGGCGTTGGTCATGTGACGCGACTGCTGAAAAACGGCGCGGACTTCCGCCTTGTATCACCTTTCATTAAAGAGTATAAAAGTATGAAAATACTGCAAATACTGATGCAAATACTGCCCATTGTGTAGTTATGATGGTCTTTAGGCTTGCCATCCTTCCACTTGCAAGTGGTAAGTGATATGCGCTGGGATCTCACACACAGCGGCTCAGTCCCGAATCGTGGCTTGTGCACTTCACTTGCGCGCTGTGTGAGCTGCGCAGGGCCGGAGTGCGTACCCTCCAGAGGGCACTCGCTGTTCAGGGCGGAGTGATTTGGAGCGCAGGATGCCTGCGGAGCCGAGCGTATCCGTGTATTGGCGTTGCTGTGTGCACGGCTAACGGTTTTAGTGTAAACGCGAATCGTTTTAAGAACGTTAATCTGATGATCCGCTGATTCGACGTAATGTAAACGTAGCCTTAGAGTCACCAGTTAACCTAACCTGCATGTCTTTGGACTGTGGGGGAAACCGGAGCGCCCGGAGGAAACCCACGCGGACAACATGCAAACTCCACACAGAAAGGCCCTCGCCGGCCACGGGGCTCGAACCCGGACCTTCTTGCTGTGAGGCGACAGCGCTAACCACTACACCACCATGCCGCCACCTCAAAAATCTGTCAGCACAAAATAGATGCTTTTATGTGATTATATGAGGGTAAGTCAAAAAGTTCTAAGACGAATTGAAAAAAAATCTTCATTTCTGAAAATAAAGGTATTTCTCTACATATCCTCCATTTATTTCTAAACACTTCTGCAAGCGATGTTTCCATCGGAGAATTCCTTCTTTGTATTCCGTTTTTTGAATTATTTTGAATTCCTTTTGAAATTATCATCATCATCATCATCATCATTTTCCTCTTGGCACGAGATCGACCTAGGGGTGCGGCTGCTTGGAGCAGGACAACCTCATCTCCAACATCCGCTCAAAGTTCAATATATAGCACATAGGATCCGACAATCTCTTCGATTTTATATCAACTGATTCATTCTGATATCATGTAAATTCTCCGTCTTAGAACTTTCTGGGGGCGGCACGGTGGTGTAGTGGTTAGCGCTGTCGCCTCACAGCAAGAAGGTCCTGGGTTCGAGCCCCGGGGCCGGCGAGGGCCTTTCTGTGCGGAGTTTGCATGTTCTCCCCGTGTCCGCGTGGGTTTCCTCTGGGTGCTCCGGTTTCCCCCACAGTCCAAAGACATGCAGGTTAGGTTAACTGGTGACTCTAAATTGAGCGTAGGTGTGAATGTGAGTGTGAATGGTTGTCTGTGTCTATGTGTCAGCCCTGTGATGACCTGGCGACTTGTCCAGGGTGTATCCCGCCTTTCGCCCGTAGTCAGCTGGGATAGGCTCCAGCTTGCCTGCGACCCTGTAGAAGGATAAAGCGGGCTAGAGATAATGAGATGAGATGAGAACTTTCTGGATGGCGTCGTTAGCCATTCTGCACACGTGTGCTATATACTTCAGATACTGAATGTGGCAAAAATCATCAATAGGTCGTGATTGGGTAATTTGATGGAGCTTCGTATTGGAGATCTTGAAGGCCCAATCCAAGTCCCTGTCAACTAGGGATGCAGGGTCAGTTCCTTTCTTACATTGGCCTTTGGGTGGTGCGTTTTTCCTTGCATAGCCCCCAGCGATCATTTTTTGAAGGAACCCATTCCAGACAGATATAACATCTGTCTTAGAACTTTTTGACTTACCCTCGTACTATATCTGCACCTATTATTAGGTACAGAAACATGTAAACAAGGCAGAATTCATGTGCACAAATGACAAAAAAAAACCACATTCTTCAACCTCTAGCAAATATTTCTTCTTTATAATTACATTTTAAGTGTTCACATTTCAAAAATACCATAATGATACACCTATAGTTAAAAGTCAGCAAAAGTAGCAACAGCTACACTTTATGACCCTCCCTTCTGTGTTCCCTGCAAAACACATGCCGTGACAAGGCTAGACCACCCAAATGCTAGTAAAAGGGTACGCTTTCCGAGTTGGCAAGTATACTGTAAGTGCTGACATGACTGATATAATAAATAGTATAACTAGTGGGCGGCACGGTGGTGTAGTGGTTAGCGCTGTCGCCTCACAGCAAGAAGGTCCTGGGTTCGAGCCCCAGGGCCGGCGAGGGCCTTTCTGTGCGGAGTTTGCATGTTCTCCCCGTGTCTGCGTGGGTTTCCTCCGGGTGCTCCGGTTTCCCCCACAGTCCAAAGACATGCAGGTTAGGTTAACTGGTGACTCTAAATTGACCGTAGGTGTGAATGGTTGTCTGTGTCTATGTGTCAGCCCTGTGATGACCTGGCGACTTGTCCAGGGTGTACCCCGCCTTTCGCCCGTAGTCAGCTGGGATAGGCTCCAGCTTGCCTGCGACCCTGTAGAACAGGATAAAGCAGCTAGAGATAATGAGATGAGATAATCTATCATTAGATATTATGCTGTGGTTATTTTTACATCCACACCTTGGCTTCCCCAGAATTTTGTAAACAATAACACAGCCGGATCAAGATTAAAAAAAAAAAACTCACTCTATGGCTGCGTGGATTGAATTTATCGGGTTTCAAAACAGGATACCAAATAAAAAAACCCTTTTCCATTTCAGAATGGCGGTTCTGTTTCGAATGAGCGATTCCGCAATTTTCACGTTTTTTTTTTTCCGTGAAAGCGGAAAATCATCATCCCTACTCATTCTATTGTGATTATCTCATCTCATCTCATTATCTCTAGCCGCTTTATCCTGTTCTACAGGGTTGCAGGCAAGCTGGAGCCTATCCCAGCTGACTACGGGCGAAAGGCGGGGTACACCCTGGACAAGTCGCCAGGTCATCACAGGGCTGACACATAGACACAGACAACCATTCACACTCACATCTACGGTCAATTTAGAGTCACCAGTTAACCTAACCTGCATGTCTTTGGACTGTGGGGGAAACCGGAGCACCCGGAGGAAACCCACGTGGACACGGGGAGAACATGCAAACTCCACAGAAAGGCCCTCGCCAGCCACAGGGCTTGAACCTGGACTTTCTTGCTGTGAGGCGACAGCACTAACCACTACACCACCGTGCCGCGGCATGGACGATTTTACCACAAAATGCAGCAGACCAAACTATTTTACAAAATACATAAAATATGACCTTACCTGAAGAGCTGCACATGATACAAAGCCCTATCCTGTGTCCGAAATCACTTCCTACTCACTATATAGGGCACTATATAGTGGAGACGCCATTTTGTAGTGCTGTCCGAAACGATAGTGAGGATTATTTACACCCTATATAGTGCACTCAAAGTATCCCACAATGCATCACGAAAAGTAGTGTACAACGATGGTCACTAACCAAAGCAATATATCCCATCATGCACTGCGATTGCGCTGAAAGAAATCAAATTAAAAGTCTCAAATGTGATTTAATAAAAGGCAGCGACAAAGAAGAAAGTATTCAGCCTTGATTTTAAAGAACTGGAAGATGCAGGTACTTTGTATTGATTAATGTGGGAAATGCACTAAGTATAATATGGATTTATCACAAAAATACATGCATGTATTTTATTATTTTGAAAACCCACCAGCCGTGGCTTGATCTGGCACGTTTTAAGTGTGCAACGGTAATGACGTAAATACCAGCACGACGGACTAGTGTCCAAAACCATTTTTTCATTTTACCAATGAGCTCACTATATAGTCCTCTATATAGTAATTCCCTATATAGGGAGTAGGGAGGAGTGAACGATTTCAGACACAGGGCTATAGTTTTGAACATTATGATCAAACAGACACATTTCTGATTGTTTTATTCTACTACAAAACACTCCTGGGTCTTTCTCTTCACCTCGCCTGGACCCAGGACAGCTTCCTAGGTCGTCCCCCCATGACACTGACACTGGAGCTGGTAATATTACCAGTACTGTCTGTCCTTGTGTTTTTTTTTTTATCTTATTTTCATGTGTAATGTCTATACTTTGTAATCACAACAACCAACTCAAAATCCTTGTATACTGTAATGTGCTTGTCCAATAAGCACCATTCTGATTAATACACAGTACTGTGCAAGTCTTAGGCACTTTCGTTTCCGATTTTATTTCTATTTTACGACTTTGACATTATCAAGTCAGTACAAAAACATTTTAGAGTTCCAAACCTTAGTTTTCTGGTACAAAATAAAATGTTACAGAAACATGTTTGTCCAGTATGTTAGTAAAAAAAGCAGCATGTTACATCAGAGAGCACTTTTCAGATTAAAAAAGAAAATATAATGAAGGCTGCTGGGTTTTGGGGCAAAATGAAGAAGCGAGTGTGACAGTCAAAGCGTCCAGAAGAACTGGGGCTGGTTCTGTAATATGCTCAGTAAAACCTACAGCTCATTTCCTTATGGCCAGTTTTACAGTCACGGGGACATCTGCAATTTTCATACTGTCACCTCGATCAAAAATTTAAACAAACTGATTAAATACAATTAAATTTAGTGAGGTAAAAGGAGACTGGAATTGAAAACGGAACAGAAATATATTTCCCAGTGTCATGCAGTGTAAAATTAAAAGCCAAAATTGATGCATTTTTTGTCTCATTTTACAAAAATGTCATTTTAAATGTTGGAAAAATCTGGAAGGTAGGAATTACATCTGCAAGAAAAGTCTTTTTACCATGTAAACAGATCTTACTATCATATTTATTAAGACTAACTTTCCTGCTAGAGCTATACTCCACACAGACATCGAGGTTTTAAAAATTGCATGACATTTCCGTCAAAAAAAGAAGTCCTTTCTGACACCAAGTTTAGGCTTCAATATTTCAAAACCCACTTTAGTTTTATAATACTTACTGATATTTTTGAACAAGTACTAGTATTGACATATTTTATCAAATCAAAGTGTATCATTTCTCTGCGAAATATATAAACTGCACATCCAAATTTCTGTCATGATGATCTTTTCCTTTTCATGCAGTGTAAATTTAAAGGCCAAAATTTATGCTTTTTTTTTTGTCTCATTTTACAAAAATGGCGGCACGGTAGTGTAGTGGTTAGCGCTGTCGCCTCACAGCAAGAAAGTCAGGGTTCGAGCCCCGTGGCCGGCGAGGGCCTTTCTGTGCGGAGTTTGCATGTTCTCCCCGTGTCCGTGTGGGTTTCCTCCGGGTGCTCCGGTTTCCCCCACAGTCCAAAGACATGCAGGTTAGGTTAACTGGTGACTCTAATGCCGCTTTTCCACTACAAACGCGGCTGAGTCGGGCTGAGCCGTGCCGTGCTGAGTCGGGCTGAGTCGAGCTGAGTGGGGCTATTGAAGTTGCATTTCGACTACAACCGCGCTGAACCGTGCTGGCTGGAAGTGGGTGGACACATTGGGTGGAGTTAGCGAAAGTGGGTGGACGTCACGCGATGTCGTTAAGCGGCGCAAACAGTGACATCAGTGATCTTTTAAGCGGTAGTCTCACGACCCGGATAGTAAACAATAAACATGGAGTCGTTAGTGTTGCTGGTCTTGGTGCTGTGGCTTGTTGTCACTGACAACGCCAACAGATACTGGCAAGAGCGTATAGATGAGGCGAGGCGCATAAGGCTTCAGAAATTCTCGTAATTCGTAATTCTTCTTCTTCCGGGTTTGCGGTGTTTACAGATCCCAGCGCGCTCGCGGGGCGTGTGTGGGCATGTGAGGACACTCCTCCTCACCAATCAGTGCACAGGGGAGTGTCTGCTCACGCCCCCAACCTCACTCGGCACGGTTTGGCTCGCTTCAGCCCCACTCCAAAACCGTGCGAGTTTTGGGTGCTAAGCAGGGCTGAAGCGAGCTGAGTCGTGCTGTTCTGAGATAGTCGAAACGCGAGCCGTGTCAGGCTGAAGTGAGCTGAAGCGAGCTGAAAAAGGGTAGTGGAAAAGGGCCATAAATTGACCGTAGGTGTGAATGTGAGTGTGAATGGTTGTCTGTGTCTATTTGTCAGCCCTGTGATGACCTGGCAACTTGTCCAGGTTGTACCCCGCCTTTCGCCCGTAGTCAGCTGGGATAGGCTCCAGCTTGCCTGCGACCCTGTAGAACAGGATAAAGTGGCTAGAGATAATGAGATGAGATGAGATTTTACAAAAATTAAATTTTAAATGTTGAAAAAATGTTGGAAGGTGGAAGTCTGCAATAAATGTATACATACTGTACACACACAGTACTGTGCAAAACTCTTAGGCCCCCTATTTTTTTTCATACAAACTTCCTATTTCATGACTTCTACATTATCGACTCAGTACAAAAACATTTTAGAGTCCAAACGTTCATTTTCCAGCACAAAATTAAACTTTACAAAAAAAAAAGTTTGTATCTGAGCAGTATATTACATCAGAGAGCACTTTCAGATTAAAAAAGAAAACATAATGAAGGCTGCTGGGTTTTGGTGCAAAATGAAGAAGCGAGTGTGACAGTCAAAGAGTCCAGAAGAACTGGGGCTGGTTCTGTAAGACGCTCAGTAAAACCTACAGCTCATTTCCGCATCAAACTGCACTCACTGGACCTCAGACTACTATTTTTTTTTTAAAGCAAAGGGTCGTCTCACACCAAATACTGACTTTGTTTCAATTATTATGGCTTACTGATTACTGTTTATAGCATTGGTTTTAATGTTGAAACATTTCATTTCATTATTGTTTAAGCCATTTTTGGTCGACAACATTTCTTTACATGTGCCCAAGACTTTTGCACAGGACTGTATATGAAAGGGAAAAAAAATCACTTTTTTTTTTTTAAGCCCCTGTGAGACACCTTCGCCCATATGACTGTAAAACTGCCCTCACAAAATGTCCCTGAGGCTACTATTTTTAGTAGTCATCACACCAAATATTGACTTTATTCATATGATTTTTATTCCCATTTACTGCTCTTTGTAGTTTTTTTTTTTTTTTTTTAATGTAGAATCCATTATATATATAAAATTTACCAGCGGGCGGCACGGTGGTGTAGTGGTTAGTGCTGTCACCTCACAGCAAGAAGGTCCGGGTTCGAGCCCCGTGGCCGGCGAGGGCCTTTTTGTGCGGAGTTTGCATGTTCTCCCCATGTCCGCGTAGGTTTCCTCCGGGTGCTCCGGTTTCCCCCACAGTCCAAAGACATGCAGGTTAGGTTAACTGGTGACTCTAAATTGACCGTAGGTGTGAATGAGAGTGTGAATGGTTGTCTGTGTCTATGTGTCAGCCCTGTGATGACCTGGCGACTTGTCCAGGGTGTACCCCGCCTTTCGCCCATAGTCAGCTGGGATAGGCTCCAGCTTGCCTGCGACCCTGTAGAACAGGATAAAGCGGCTACAGATAATGAGATGAGATGAAATTCTAACAGAAAATGAGAGTGCCCAAAAGGGAAAGCATATTTAGAACAAACCTGCTACAAGCTCATCAAAAACCTCTTTCACAAGCTACGTCAGCTCAGAATTTTCCAACAATAAAAAACTTGATCTAGGTGACACAAAACCAGGTGCTTTCACTATGAACACTGTCGTTATCGCTATCCATGTTGTAAAATTAATGCTATTATACTGAGAAATGCAAAAATAAATGTTGACAAAAAATTGCTACAATGTTTGTTATTGTGAGCAAGCGAGTTGCTGAAGGTCCGTAACCGGGGTCCGGATCGTATGATTCCGGACCGCCTGCGAGCCAATCAGAGCGCATGATTTGATGGAACTCGGACCGCGAAAATTTTTTTTTAATTTCTTTATAAGGCATCTTTGCTTCACAGCATTCCTTTGCATGTCCCTAGGACTGTTGTACAGTGCTGTATATCCATCCATGCATCCATTATCTGTAGCCGCTTTATCCTGTCCTACAGGGTCGCAGGCAAGCTGGAGCCTATCCCAGCTGACTACGGGCGAAAGGCGGGGTACACCGCGGACAAGTCGCCAGGTCATCACAGGGCTGACACATAGACACAGACAACCATTCACACTCACATTCACACCTACGGTCAATTTAGAGTCACCAGTTAACCTAACCTGCATGTCTTTGGACTGTGGGGGAAACCGGAGCACCCGGAGGAAACCCACGCGGACACGGGGAGAACATGCAATCTCAACGCAGAAAGGCCCTTGCTGGCCACGGGGCTCGAACCCGGACCTTCTTGCTGTGAGGCGACAGCGCTAACCACTACACCACCGTGCCGCCCCAGTGCTGTATGATAGATAGATAGATAGATAGATAGATAGATAGATAGATAGATAGATAGATAGATAGATAGATAGATAAAGAAAACAAGATTCCAGAAAAACAATAAAATCTTTAAAAAAAAAGTCGTGTACATCAGTCGGGTTGTTGGGGTTTTTCCCTGTATTGATTTTAACTCCGCATTGTGATTGAGTCATTTATTCTCCCAATGGCTTTCCATATGGAGCAGCAACCAAATGTAACATGCGGCTTGCTTATTGTAAGCACCAGAGGGGGAATCGGTTCTGTGCCGCACCGTTTCGTCAGAAAGCCAAATGCATTTGAACTGCATTAAGTAGGTCCGGCATCTCCCGGTTGATACACACACGTGTGTGTGTGTGTGTGTGTGTGTGTATATATATATATATATATATATATATATATATATATATATATATATATATATAATATGTGTGTGTGTATATGTGTGTGTGTGTGTATAATATTATATATATACCGGTAATACGCAAGCGCGCACACATACACACGCTCTCTCTCTCTCTCTCTCTCTCTCTCTCCCGGTACACCGGCGAAGCAGAACTGCATATGAAAGCTTTTCCGGCTCGATCACTCACCCGATGTTCCCGAGCGCCTGCTCCAGCAGCTCTGTGTGTAAAATGTTCTGGGGCGGCGTGAAAGCCCCGTTAAAATGGGAAAGAACCGAGCTGCAAAACTGACGCAGCGTCTCAAACTGCATCCTCCTCTCTCGAGCACGCGTTTATCTTCCTTCTTCTTCTTTCCTGTAACACACGATGCGTCCGATCTGATCTGATCTGATCCGATCCTCTCTCCACAACACCCCCCTCCCCGCACTATCTCCAAGGCAGCATCAACATCATCAGCATCACCGCAGCGTCGCGCCTTGAGTCGCGTCTCCCTCCTGATCTCGGTGGCACGCGCTGGACGACGCGGCGCTCTTCGATCATCGTGCTCCGAACTCCGCGCAGAGAAACACCGACTCAGGAGCACCGGGATGCCCGCGAGGCATTTCCGAAGCAGCTCGAACGGGGCAGCATCCCAAAAACGGCATTTCAAATCAGCCCCCCACCCCACCCCTTCCGCACCTCCTCCTATTCGTTCCCGCGAGCGCACACGAAAAACGCGCAGTGGGCGCCGGCTCGGGTCGGGTCGGGTCGGAACGGAACGGCGCGTGCGCTCTCTCTCTCTTTCCCTCTATCTCTCTCTATCTCTTTCCCTCTCTATCTCTTTTCCTCTATCTCTTTCCCTCTCTATCTCTTTCCCTCTATCTCTCTCTATCTCTTTCCCTCTCTATCTCTTTTCCTCTATCTCTCTTGCTATCTCTTTCACTCTATCTCTCTCTCTCCCTCTCTCTCACTATCTCTTTCCCTCTATCTCTCTCTATCTCTCTCGCTCGCTATCTCTTTCCCTCTCTCTTTTTCCCTCTCTCTATCTCTCTCTATCTCTATCTCTTTCCCTCTCTCTATCATTTTCCCTCTCTCTTTCCCTCTCTCTATCTCTATCTCTTTCCCTCTCTCTCTCTCTCTTTCCCTCTCTCTCTCTCTCTCTCTCTCTCTCTCTCTCTATCTCTTTCCCTTTCTCTCTCTCTCTGACTGACTACAGCGCGCGCCCTGTGCGCACCGGGCCCCACGATTCAGGAGCGCCGCGCGCGTGGACCTGCTGTAGTCTCCAGAGCAATAAACTGTGTGCACAAGATGTTACAAGAAACAAGATTTCCTTTCATCACTTTCCGGGACTCCATAATCGTGCACTAAAATGTTTTTTTTCCCAAAAAAACAACTTTCCATCATCCTTTTTTTTTCTTTTATGAACACCTTTATTATTTCTATCCACTTCGAAACAGCAGTACATTAGGAGTCCATTTCTGGCCCCAAGATACACCATCCATCCATTATCTGTAGCCGCTTATCCTGTACAGGGTCGCAGGCAAGCTGGAGCCTATCCAAGCTGACTACGGGCGAAAGGCGGGGTACACCCTGGACAAGTCGCCAGGTCATCACAGGGCTGACACATAGACACAGACAACCATTCACACTCACATTCACACCTACGGTCAATTTAGAGTCACCAGTTAACCTAACCTGCATGTCTTTGGACTGTGGGGGAAACCGGAGCACCCGGAGGAAACCCACGCGGACACGGGGAGAACATGCAAACTCCGCACAGAAAGGCCCTCGCCGGCTGCTGGGCTCAAACCCAGGACCTTCTTTCTGTGAGGCGAGCACAACATTGGTACAGAGCACAACTGTTTTAGCACAACTAAAGCTTTTTCGATAACAAAACATCATATACGACTGCCACATAACATTACAACAGTTAAAATATTTAAATCTAGTAGGTGAGGTTAAAAAAGAAGAATTACTTCTATTTTATAAAACCTGCAAATTCTTAAAAGCCTCGAGTGTAAAGTTTGACGTGACGAATAAATTCACTGCTGAACATCGGCATCACAAAAACAGGCGGAAATGAAATTTTTTGGGCCTCTGGTAAAAAGAATTAACACTTGAAGTTGACCTATAACCTTCAAATGACTGCTGTGCCAACGTGTTTCCCCTGAATAGGCTTCATCCCCAGAATGGATCGTGCCAGCCAAAGTTCTTGCTGTCCTCTCACAATTCCTTCCAGTACACCCAACTGAAAAAGAATGGGAGCTAAATTTCAGATAGCAGATTAGGTTTTTCCGCAAAGTGGCTTGAGCTCGTCCTTGGGCACAAAGCATAGATTAAAGGCTATTACATAGTGTGAGATGCCAATGAAGGACAAACCCATGACCCATATAGAGCACTGCGTGAATCGATGTAGGTCAGCCAAAGAATTAATATAGGAGAGTGAACGCTTATGTAAATGACAGCAATTACTAAAGAAGTCTGAGAAAAGCCCAAGAAATAAACACAAACAGATATTTTCTATGTTCTATATTTAAATATATAGAAGCTAGAGCTGAATACATTGTAGAACCTAGTCTACTACAGAAAAACACAGCTGAAATGGATCAGGATATACGTTGCTAAATGTTACATTGGACTGATTGGAAATAAGACACGTTTGGATAGCCGTTCAATCTTGGCTGGAAAAAAAAAATAGTTCAATTTATATCGCGTCTTTCTCACACCCAAGGTGGCTTTACAATTAGAGAAAAAAGAGAGTCCACCAAAAAAGGGTCAGAATGTAATTCCAATGGCGTAGCTACCTACAGTCCTACCAAAAGGCACACTTAGATAAAGCCCACACTGCCTGCACAGCCACCGCAACCCAGCTGGGCAACACCACTCGGAACACCGCACCAAGCACACAAGTTTTGCCACACAGAGTGCCAGACAACCCTGATGTTAAAAGAGCAGTGAGCTCACTCCAGTCCATAGCACAGGCATCACCCACGGCGGACCAAGGCCCGAAGTAAACCGACACCCAAAACTGGGTCTGGAGCTATGCCACAACCAGCCAACAAAACATCCATCCATTATCTCTAGCCGCTTTATCCTGTTCTACAGGGTCGCAGGCAAGCTGGAGCCTATCCCAGCTGACTATGGGCGAGAGGCGGGGTACACCCTGGACAAGTCACCAGGTCATCGCAGGGCTGACACAGAGACAAACAACCATTCACACTCACGGTCAATTTAGAGCCACCAATTAACCTAACCTGCATGCCTTTGGGGGAAACCGGAGCACCCGGAGGAAACCCATGCAGATACAGGGAGAACATGCAAACTCCACACAAAAAGGTCCCCGTCAACTGCTGGGCTCAAATCCAGGACCTTCTTGCTGTGAGGCGACAGTGCTAACCACTACACCACCGTGCTGCCCCAGACAAAACATTAAAAAAAAAACCATCAAACTATAGACCCCTTCGCAGTAAACGTCATTCATACGTAAGCGGAAATTGCACGTGCAGCCTGGACTCAAAAAAGACTCAGCGATGCCTAGTTGTTGTGTTGTCGGGTGTCAGAATCGTAGCAGTGATGGGATTAAAATGTACAGAATTCCAGCAGGATCTCACCCATTCCAAAAAAAAATAAAAAATCGCCGACGTCTATGGCTACAAGCCATCAAACGTGTAGACTGGGATGAAAGCACCATCAAAAATGCGCGGGTTTGCAGCGCCCAATTCATCACAGGTAAAATCAGGCTATTTATTAAATCTTTCTTTTTTATTCTTTCTAGTCTTCGTTTATTGATGTAGCAAAATACTTTGGTAACGTTTGTCTGATTAGCTGGGTCATAGTTACACAATGTAATGAATATTGTTAGCATGTTAACTTAGCTTTGCATGCAATTTTGTTTGTAGGAGAGGTCTCGCTTGACTCAAGCAGTCCAGATTTTGTGCCATCATTATTTGTGTATGCCGAAAATCACAATTTTAAAGCAAGGATGGAAAGGTAAAATTGTGTGCCCTCACTCTAAATGCCAACTTACGCTGACTGCTCTAACCTAGCTCCCGCCCCGTTCAGTTTCATTTCTGCTCTCTGCCTCTCGATTTTTACGCAGCTCTGATTTCTCTTAGCTGCACTCTTTACACTATCATTCCTTTCATGCCATTACCTCCTGCAAATTGCTGTTTAGTGTTGGAATTTGCTGTTGTAGCTAAAGCCACATTGCCATCACATCACTGGCATAATTTGATTAAAACAAAATGAATATGAATGTCCCATTGTTAATCAAGTTGTAGTCTCGCTGTAACCAGAATGTTGATGGCAGGCTACTTTTGTAAATAGGTTTTTTTTTTTTTTTTGAGTTTGACATTTTTTGTAAATAGTATGACTGCCTTCAGGTATCAGAGGAAAACTTACTAACATCGTCCGTCCACTCTTTAATTAAATACGGATCCGGTAGGCAATGTCCACTTGTTAGAGCTAACTTATTTATGTAGCATTCTCGATCTTGTAACGACAATTGTTTTGCATAATCTGACAGCTCATAATGCCGGTCTATGGGCAGCGCCATTGTTTCTGAGTCCAGGCTGCGCACGCATCCTGGCAACGGTCAGTTTGTTTACAAATATGCGAAGGGGTCTATACAAACAGACAAAGAAAAACAAAGGGAGAAAAAAAGAAAAATAAAAAGCCCCGGTGAGAAGCGACATCCAAAATGCGCACAGCGTACTCTCAACCGGAAAAACTGCATACTGATGGATATTACTGATAAATCATAGCCATTAACTCCATAGTTTATGGTCAAAAAAGAAGTGGGCGGGGAACTGTTCGTTTCGCATCATTAAAACAAATCAGTGGAAATATTTTAAGAAGACTATTTCTTCTCTAAAGCACTACTGGATTTGTCATTCTGTTGCCCATCAATAGTAATCAAATATCCCATGCACTGAAAGGCTCCAGTTGAAATTATGGATTCTCTGAGGTGACTGGAATAGTACTATTTTGTAAGTGGTACAGCCCTGAAGAAAATAGTACTACACCAGCCACCGAGGAGAATCCATAATTCCTGATGCCTCTCAGTGTGTGGTATATTAGATTTATATCCCTCATCAAAAAATTGCAAGCTAAAAGTGTGAAGATTGAATCTCAGCATAAACTCACTGGAGGCAGCCATGTTTGTTGTTTACATCGGCGCGACCTTCGACCTGCGCATGTGCAACGTCCTGTGCTATCGCCTGCCTCGCTAGGCATGATCACGATACAGAAATGCTCGCGGAGCCACAGCTGTGACTCAAGTCGGTCGTATAGCTTGAAATTGTGATGCCAGTTCATGGTATATCCAGGATACACCATGACTGACACACTTTTTTTTTTTTTTTGATGTCACGAGATGCATTGCTTAATCACTGGTGGAACATGATGTCACATGAGCCATCCTTGGCCAATCCCTGCAAGGGAATTTTTTGATGAGGGATATAGTTATAATTAGGGGTGAGTGATATCTAAAGGAATAAGACGTGACAGATGACAGGGTGATGAGATGCAGCCCAAGGTGAAGCAGAATGACCGTTGTTGCCACCTCAGAGTTGATTATTTTCCAATAACCAAAATCTCCTGAAATGGTTTATTCATCTTATGTATCAGCAATTCACCGACATTTCTCATCTCATCTCATTATCTCTAGCCGCTTTATCCTTTTACAGGGTCGCAGGCAAGCTGGAGCCTATCCCAGCTGACTATGGGCGAAAGGCGGGGTACACCCTGGACAAGTCGCCAGGTCATCACAGGGCTGACACATAGACACAGACAACCATTCACACCTACGGTCAATTTAGAGTCACCAGTTAACCTAACCTGCATGTCTTTGGACTGTGGGGGAAACCGGAGCACCCGGAGGAAACCCACGCGGACACGGGGAGAACATGCAAACTCCACACAGAAAGGCCCTCTCCGGCCCCGGGGCTCGAACCCAGGACCTTCTTGCTGTGAGGCGACAGCGCTAACCACTACACCACCGTGCCACCCCTCACCGACATTTATATTTTATATTTATTAAAGAACTACAAGTCATCATTGTTAACCATTTTTAGTATAAATATGAAGGTGATTATAGAAAATCACACACTGTTTGGTCAGGAAATTCGGACTATTTCTCGATAATCACCTTGAGTGACTCGGCAAAATGGCGGCTAATCGCTTCACCGTAAGTGAGGAAGAATTACAAATGATGAAAGAAAATGTTCCTAAAAGCACTAAAGATGCTACAAAGTTTGGCCTAAAACTATTCAAAGGTAAGGTGGAATTGTGATTTATTTTATCCATTTCAAAACAAAGTATTTGGTGTGACTCGGCGTAGATAAGTGACACAAGTCTGCATTTGCATGTCGTTTTTGAAATTTGAAATAAATTATTTTTTAAAATATGACTGTTTCTTTTTTTTTTTTTAAATAATCACCTGTGTGTTTATACGAAAACGATTATCCGCCTCAGGCTCAGTGAACATCAGTGATTATTAAACATACAGGACACTTTTTTGATGGAATAAAAACGTGTTCTATTCCCTTCTAGCGGGTTTCATTCATTTAGTTTGACAGCATGCAATATTGTTCGCATATCGCTTATCCTACGTGTATTACGTCACTCTACCTAATGGAGAATGAGCGTTGAATATGGTTTCCGATAGTGTATGGTTGTCAAGACAACATGAGGTCACATGTCGGAGACGTAAAACTTCCACGCTAGCGAGCTACTGAGACAATTTGTAAACAAACATGACTGCCAGGTTTGCTTCATTAAATACGGACAATTTTGAGAGAATTTTGAAAGAGGAAGACACGTTGAACACCCAAAAGGAGTGTATATGTACTATAATAATAATAATAATAATAATATTGGTTGGCTTTTTTTCATGGTATATCAGTATATTCCATTCAGTTACTCATCTTTGACTCGTTCAATATCATGCTAGCTGAATGGAATATATCTGATATACCACTCAATGCCAGCCAATATTATTTAAATATATTCACTTCACCTTCAGCGAATAATTGTTAAATAGTTCGATTTAGTGTTGAATGTCCGCTAAACAAGTGACTTCCTGTTATTACTCTCCCAAGTCGGAAAGCTATACCCCTTTGTATTTTATAGTTAAACCAAGAAAAACACTGAAACTGTGTCTTTTCTGTCATTTCGAGAGCCAAATATGGTTGAACGTGCATTAAATGATGAACTAGGAACTACATTTATGAGGACGGTGTCAGTAACGCAATAGACAGCACCACTTTCAGTCAGACTACAAACATGGCTGATCGGAACTACAACACTCAAGAACCACAGCGCTCTCTATCACCTGTCTCTTAATTACACCTGTCACTCATTTCCTGGTAAATCAGCCCACGCTATATAAACACCTCTCCTACACTCATTCAATGCGAAGTATTGTTCAGTGTCTTACCAAGCTTTATCGTGGTCGTAACCCTTATTATCGTCTTGTTACTCTTTAGTCTAGCCCTTATTACTCTGTCTGACGATCGAGCGGCCCCTTGCCTGTCCCTCGACTTTGATTTCGTCTAGCGTTTTGGATTTGTTTGCCAGTCTGTGCTCCCCGCGTTCCCCTGCATATACATCCGTAAGTGCCTGCATCCTGACATACGGGCAACCCACACACTAAAATTCTTGAATTTATAAAACTAAAACCTTGAGCCACTGGCGAACAGAGCAAATTCAAACTTGGGTTTTGTTTTGTTTCCTATTTTAATCAGACTCATTGACTTTGACCAGTGTATATCCTCCAAAATTCTGACATTTTAAAAACTCAGCTGAAGTTTACAAGCTTGACAATGTTGTAATTATTGGTTGTTATTTGTGGTAAGGAGAGACAGGTGGGTGTCTAATATTAGCCAAGGCCTCCCGAGGGCTGCTTGTGAGACAGGTGCAGTTTTTAGAAACTATCCGACCATCTTACACACATTTCTCCAGATGAACGATCATTCGGCCACAAAAAAGGCTCCCGAGTGCTGCTTCAGCATTTCATACATACTGCTTCCTGTCTTAGTCGATGTTTCTGTCACTCCTTCAGTGTCATCACATCAGCTATTTCAGTACACAGGCCCAGCTACAAAAACATATACGGTTATTACAAAATGTCTTCTATTATTAAATAATCAGCATCTTTTAAGATTAAGGTTACGAGTCTGTGCTAATTGATGGGATTTCAGTCAAAGGACTGCCAGAGAGCTAGTGGTGTTGCTTTAAGCAAAAAAGCTCAGTCTCGTTTTGGATAAAACCATGTGTGAAATGTATAATTACGAATATTAATTCCAGGCCTTGAAGAAAAAGGAGTCAGTATCCATATGCAAGGCCTTCACATGAGCGGTTGTTCTTGTGAAAAGGCCTGGCTTGTTGGGCGTCATGTTTTGTCTTGCGCTAATAAAACAACAATGCATTTCACAGATGGTGGGAGGAGGTGCCGACGGGAAAGAAGTGTGAAACCTTGAAAGATTTCACAGCCATAATTAATTGTGAATCCTAGCGCAATTCTTGGTTCATCAAACTGCTCCTCTCTCTCTCTGTACCCATGTGGTCACTTGAAATGACATTTCAGCGACCAAGACAAATTAGGGCCCTTTGCACGTTATTTCTGGGTATAAATCGGCAGTCAAGGATTTTTCCCGTGGAGGAAATCGGGGGTTAATTTATACATTTGTTAAGATGAATGAATGTGCTTTTTCAGCTTTTAGGCAGCATTCAGAAGGCCGTCGTTCATTCAGCTGTCCATGTGTGTGTTCAGTCGTTCAGTGTGTTAACTGAAACGGAGTCAGTCAGAGCTGACATCTGAGACTGTGTTTCTGAGTCTTCAGAACCACAACTGCTAACAAAGCCAATTTGAACAGTAGCATTGCTAATAAAAGCTCAAAATAGATCCTTTCTCCATCATCTAAAGCAAGGGTTCTCAACCTTTTCTGCTTTGAGGCCCACCTATTAAAACACCTTGTAATGAGTCCAGGCCCATTTAAAACAGAGCCCCAATTATTCCAGCTCATCGATTCTATTAGACTCTATTAATCTATTGTAAAGTGTATTAATGGGATGCAACATCACTCCCTGTTACAGATGGGAGCCCAGGAATTAAATAAATACAATAAAAACAAACTGTTTTTAATTGTAGGCACTGTATTTAAAACTGTATGGATGTACCAGAAGCCAACATAAAACCATGCATGCAGGTCATTCTCAGCCAAAAGGGATTAATGATCCAAAAGTGGCATCTGGTCCATTAACACAAGAACTTATTGCCATGTTTGTGTCCAGAAAACAAGCAAGTTATTAAAACCAAGAAGTACACTCAAAAGAAGTGGATATAGAAACCACTCAATGGGATTAGATCTTTACACGCTAACAAAGACGGATTTTTCCTACGAGTTGGAAAATTATCCATCCGTTGAGTTCCCTGACATCTCAAATAACCTGGTGCTGCAGACATCGTTCTACACGGACAAACAGATGAAAACCTAGACAAGCGTGGAGGAGTGCAACTTTTTATATGTGGCTGGGTTAAAGATCTGGGGATCAGGACACTACAAGATAGACGGCGGTAGACGGATCTAAGTGCAGGAAGAGTGTTTATTCGCAGGCGTGATATTTACAAAAACAAAACAGAAAGCAGAATATTTAAACAGAATTATAAACATGCCTAGAAACAAACGTGACCGTGATAATGATAATACTTTGCAAAGCCTCTGTGAAAACAGCATCCATATATGTGCTTGCTAATTGCGCTCAAATCAGTATCAGGTGTTTCCCATAATGACCGGGTCCCAAGCACGTGCACAACGTGCTCCGTGGGCATGCACGGCTGCTCAAGCTGCACCAGGCCCAAGCATGCAAAGGCACGACAGTCAAGTGTTCACCCGCTGTGTGGCCACAACTTTTCGCCCACGTGTATATTGCCACCAAAATGCCTCATTTTCATCGATAACCCATTGCAAAGCATTGTGAGCTGTAGTATGACCATAGCTTATTGAGGCGGATGTGACGGCAGATGCAACCCTGCAGTTGTACTCTACTGTTGCCCCTTTTCCACCAAAGCAGTTCCAGGGCTGGTTCGGGGCCAGTGCTTAGTTTGGAAAGAACTGGCTCTGGGGCCAGAAAAACCGGTTCCAGGCTAGCACCAACTCTCTGCTGGGCCAGAGGAAAGAACCGCTTACGTCAGCGGGGGGGGGACGGAGTTGTTAAGACCGACAACAATAACAAGACCGCGAAAGATCGCCATTTTTAAGCGACGAGAAGCAGCAGCTGTACAAACGCGAAGTCATCCATTATTATTGTTGTTGCTGCTGCTTCTTCTTCTGTGTTTTTGCTTCGATATTCGTGCCAAGGTTTATGCAAACATAGCGACGTAACTGAGGTATACAGTGACGTAACTGACGTATGCAACGACGTAACTGACGTATACAGCGACGTAATGACGTGGCTTCCCTTAGCACCGCGAGCTATGGAAAAGCAAACTGGTTCTCAGCTGGCTCGCAAGTTGAACGAGTTGTGAACCAGCACCAGCACTGGCCCCGAACCAGCCCTGGAACTGATTTGGTGGAAAAGGGGTATGTGAGTAAAAAATTAACTTAAACTTGAAAAACAATTTGCAGCCCACTAGATGGCGCTTCATGGCCCAAGGGTCGGGAAACACTGATCTAAAGGAACTCAATGGGTTTTGATCCTCAAGTTTTACAGATACTGAAAATATGGCCATGTCCACAATCATGGTCAGGAATGAATCGGTCTCCGGTATGCTAAAATGCACAATCCAAAATGGTTGTATTTTTTTTGTTTGTTTTTTTTTGGACACCTGTCCTAAAGTTGCTCACTTGCTCACTCAATTATACAATACGTCTAACATATAGCAGCAATGCATCTTCAATAGCCTAGTTTCACCGAGCCTGTGTCTATTGTAGTCGCTATGGAACTCAATGTGGTCTTCTGCTGTTGCAGGCTATTCATCATCCTCGCGGGTGGGTCGACGTCCTGTGTGAAACCTAGGCACTGTTTTTAAGAGATTAGCAGATTCTTACATACATAAACCAATGAGCCATGCCATAGTTAAAGTCCTGAAGATCACTTTTTTTTCGGTGCTGCCACTGATTGGACACGTGATTGGCTGATTGGACAATTGTGTGAATGAGCATGTGTACAGGTGTTCCTAGTAAAGTGGTTGGTGTATGTACTGTCTATCAGCATGCAACTTTATGTAAATGCTAATCTTATCGTGTTATTGTTTTTGCCTCCGTTTGTTTGTTTGCTTGCTTGCTTGACTTTTCCCAATGTAACTCAAAAAGTAGTGAACGGATTTTGATGAAATTTGGAGGAAAGGTGGGCCATCAGCCAAGGAACAACTGATTAGATTTTGATGCAAATCCAGATATGTATGTGGATCCAGGATCTTTTTGTCTTATCACAATGTAACTCAAAAAGTAGTGACCGGATTTTGATAAAAATTTGGTGGACAGCTTTAGTATTATCCTTGGTTCAAGTGATTTGATTTTGATAATGATATGTGGCTTGGCAGAGATATGCACTCTACCAAGTGTTCTTCTAGGTCAGTACTGAAGTACAGGTGAGTGAAAATGTTAGCACCCGTACAGTTGTTGAGTGAATAGAAGACTTTAGAATTTATCCATTAACAAAGAATTATAAAAATATTAAAAACTAATTGTGGGTCCAACCCTTGTGACAAAGCAACAGTTCAAAGGGTGAAGTAAAATCAGCAGAAAGTAAAGTTCGAAACAACTAAACGCTTACTGCAAAAGACTTTGAAAGTGATTATAAAGGCACAAAGTGGGCGGGGCATACAAGTCATGAAAGACCAGAGCGTTAGTGACGCAGTAGCTCACACGGCCATACCATGAGAAACCAGACTTGTTTATAATTAGCTAAGTTGTTCTTCATGAGAACAATTTGATCTTCCAAACTAATCAGAATCAAAATCCACTGAAAACTGAGGGAGGAGTAGCAATTTTTTTGTGAATTGTGGATGGATGACAGACATTGTGTGATGGCAATAGCTCATCGGCAATGGCCGGTGATCTAAAGATCCATCCATCCATTATCCATAACTACCGTACATATCCTGTGCAGCTATCCCAGCTGACTATGGGCGAAAGGCGGGTTACACCCTGGACAAGTCGCCAGATCATCACAGGGCTGACACATAGGCCAAGTTTACATTAGACCGTATCTGTCTCGTTTTCTTCGCGGATGCACTGTCCGTTTACATTAAAACGCCTGGAAACGCCGGGAAACGGGAATCCGCCAGGGTCCACGTATTCAATCTAGATCGTGTCTGGTCCGGTGCTGTGTAAACATTGAGGATACGCGGATACGCTGTGCTGAGCTCTAGCTGGCATCGTCATTGGACAACGTCACTGTGACATCCACCTTCCTGATTCGCTGGCGTTGGTCATGTGACGCGACTGCTGAAAAACGGCGCGGACTTCCGCCTTGTATCACCTTTCATTAAAGAGTATAAAAGTATGAAAATACTGCAAATACTGATGCAAATACTGCCCATTGTGTAGTTATGATTGTCTTTAGGCTTGCCATCCTTCCACTTGCAAGTGATATGCACTGGGATCACACACAGCGGCTCAGTCCCGAATCATTGCTTGTTCACTTCACTCGCGTGCTCTGTGAGCTGCGCAGGGCCGGAGTGCGCACCCTCCAGAGGGCACTCGCTGTTCAGGGCGGAGTGATTTGGAGCGCAGGATGCCTGCGGAGCCGAGCGTATCCGTGTATTGGTGTTGCTGTGTGCAGGCGAATCATGTATTGGTGTTGCTGTGTGCACACTAATCGTTTTAAAAACGTTAATCTGATGATCCGCTGATACGGTCTAATGTAAACCCCACCATAGACACACAACCATTCACACTCACATTCACACCTACGGTCAATTTAGAGCCACCAATTAGCCTAACCTGCATGTCTTTGGACTGTGGGGGAAACCAGAGCACCCAGAGGAAACCCATGCAGACACGGGGAGAACATGCAAACTCCACACAGAAAAGCCCCTGTCAGCCACCGGGCTCGAACCTAGAACCTTCTTGCTGTGAGGTGATGGTGCTAACCACTACACCACCGTGCCGCCCTTGAGCTAAAGACAGGGAGTGCAAGCTTTTGAAATATTTCTTTGTAAATACTTTAGCATATACTATTTGACCATATTTTTTGTTATTTCTTTTTGATAATGACAGAATCAAGCACTAAACAGCTTCCTGATTCATCTCATCTCATTATCTCTAGCTGCTTTATCCTGTTCTACAGGGTCGCAGGCAAGCTGGAGCCTATCCCAGCTGACTACGGGCGAAAGGCGGGGTACACCCTGGACAAGTCGCCAGGTCATCACAGGGCTGACACAGACACAGACAACCATTCACACTCACATTTACACCTACGGTCAATTTAGAGTCACCAGTTAACCTAACCTGCATGTCTTTGGACTGTGGGGGAAACCGGAGCACCCGGAGGAAACCCACGCAGACACGGGGAGAACATGCAAACTCCGCACAGAAAGGCCCTCGCCGGCCACGGGGCTCGAACCCAGACCTTCTTGCTGTGAGGCGACAGCGCTAACCACTACACCACCGTGCCACTCTTCCTGATTCATATTGATCATATTTAAATAATGCTAAATGGTCTCTATTAATGGTGGCACAGTGGTGTAGTGGTTAGCACTGTCACCTCACAGCAAGAAGGTTCTGGGTTTGAGCCCAGTGGCTGACAGGGGCCTTTCTGTGTGAAGTTTGCGCGTTCTACCCATAGTTTGCGTGGGTTTCCTCCGGGTGCTCCGGTTTCCCCCACAGTCCAAAGACATGCATGTTAGGCTCATTGGTGGCTCTAAATTGACTGTAGGTGTGAATGTGAGTGTGAATGTGGGTGTGTCTCCATGTGTCAGCCCTGTGATGATCTGGCGACTTGTCCAGGGTGTACCCCACCTCTCGCCCATAGTCAGCTGGGATAGGTTCCAGCTTGCCTGCGACCCTGTAGCACAGGATAAGTGGCTACAGATGATGGATGGATGGATTCTCTATTAATCCAATTAAGTGGCCCCTATGTAATGTACTTATTATTAAAACCATTGTGGGTGACATCTGCAGGTTGTTAATAGTCACGATATTTATTTCCTAAAAATCATACTGATGCAGCGAGCATAGGGAGTTGATCCCATCTTCAGCTTTGTGTAAAATATTTCAGTGAGCATCTTTAAGACAACAGCATTCGACGGACTTTTTAAAGTACAAATATAGCTGTGCGAACGGCGCTATAAAGTTCACCAAGGCGGTGCACTAATGCATTCTGTTACATAAAGCTGAAAACAGACACTGCTTTAGAACCATATGTTAGGCACGATTTACACCTCTCACCTTTCTGAGAAGTCTTTCAACAAACACAAGCCAACAGAAGGAAGAATATGCATAACAAGAAGCAAGAGGTTTTGTGCAAGAATATTTCAAACCCCTGGAACCAAAGCCGAAACAGCAGAAACATTCGGACTGTGATGGGAGCATGTGTGTTGTGTGTATTTTTATCTTGGGGCACTCAGTGACTTCGAACGGTATCAATTCTGCTGAATTGTTCTGATACTTGCAGGTGGTGCTGAGTTAATATCCGAGTCACATGGTTCTATTCATGAGAGAGGAGTGAAGAGGGACTTCAGAGCATGGTTTTGGCAAAAGCATTGTTAAAAATTCACCTGGAAAGACCTAAAACTGACTGTCTCGCTGACGCATACAAACCTACGCCAAGTCCAGGTGAGATCACCTGGTCTTCCCTGTGGCGTTTTGCACCATGATTACCCACAATCCCCTGTGTCCCGCAGACACACAAGCACATGGGATCAGTGTGACACACAGCATGTGGCCTGGCTTCAAGGGTGCAGGCATCTGTTTGTATGGAGGAATATAGTCAAGACCAGTGGAAATATAGCGTATAAGTTACGTCACACATGGATTTAAAGCAGAGGGGGATGTGAGAGCCTCCTTATGGTCAAAGGTGGCAGTGGAATTATAGACATTTGTTGTCTAAATGGGGAGAAAATGTGATCTCAGTGACTTTGACGATGGTGTCATTGTTGGTAATTTGGTTGAACCTACTATAGAACATTTATAGCTTGTGTAAAACTATATGATCACATCTACTGTATTTTCTAACACTAAAAATGGGGGAAGTCATGACCTAATGGTTAGAGAAGCAGCTTTGGGATCGAAAGGTTGATGGTTCGGTTCCCTGGACCAGCAGAAATGGCCGAAGTGCCCTTGAGCAAGGCATCTAACCCCTGACTGCTTCCCAGGTTGCTCTGGGTACAACCCTGATTCCAAAAAAGTTGGGACAAAGTACAAATTGTAAATAAAAACAGAATGCAATAATTTACAAATCTCAAACTGATATTGTATTCACAATAGAATATAGACAACATATCAAATGTCGAAAGTGAGACATTTTGAAATTTCATGCCAAATATTGGCTCTTTTGAAATTTCATGACAGCAGCACATCTCAAAAAAGTTGGGACAGGGGCAATAAGAGGCTGGAAAAGTTAAAGGTACAAAAAAGGAACAGCTGGAGGACCAAATTGCAACTCATTAGGTCAATTGGCAATAGGTCATTAACATGACTGGGTATAAAAAGAGCATCTTGGAGTGGCAGCGGCTCTCAGAAGTAAAGATGGGAAGAGGCTCACCAATCCCCCTAATTCTGTGCCGACAAATAGTGGAGCAATATCAGAAAGGACAGTGTAAAATTGCAAAGAGTTTGAACATATCATCTACAGTGCATAATATCATCAAAAGATTCAGAGACTCTGGAAGAATCTCTGTGCGTAAGGGTCAAGGCCGGAAAACCATACTGGGTGCCCGTGATCTTCGGGCCCTTAGACGGCACTGCATCACATACAGGCATGCTTCTGTATTGGAAATCACAAAATGGGCTCAGGAATATTTCCAGAGAACATTATCTGTGAACACAATTCACCGTGCCATCTGCCGTTGCCAGCTAAAACTCTATAGTTCAAAGAAGAAGCCGTATCCAAACATGATCCAGAAGCGCAGACGTCTTCTCTGGGCCAAGGCTCATTTAAAATGGACTGTGGCAAAGTGGAAAACTGTTCTGTGGTCAGACGAATCAAAATTTGAAGTTCTTTATGGAAATCAGGGACCCCGTGTCATTCGGACTAAAGAGGAGAAGGACGACCCAAGTTGTTACCAGCGCTCAGTTCAGAAGCCTGCATCTCTGATGGTATGGGGTTGCATTAGTGCGTGTGGCATGGGCAGCTTACACATCTGGAAAGACACCGTCAATGCTGAAAGCTATATCCAGGTTCTAGAGCAACATGTGCTCCCATCCAGATGACGTCTCTTTCAGGGAAGACCTTGCATTTTCCAACATGACAATGCCAAACCACATACTGCATCAATTACAGCATCATGGCTGTGTAGAAGAAGGGTCCGGGTACTGAACTGGCCAGCCTGCAGTCCAGATCTTTCACCCATAGAAAACATTTGGCGCATCATAAAACGGAAGATACGATAAAAAAGACCTAAGACAGTTGAGCAACTAGAATCCTACATTAGACAAGAATGGGTTAACATTCCTATCCCTAAACTTGAGCAACTTGTCTCCTCAGTCCCCAGACGTTTACAGACTGTTGTAAAGAGAAAAGGGGATGTCTCACAGTGGTAAACATGGCCTTGTCCCAACTTTTTTGAGATGTGTTGTTGTCATGAAATTTAAAATCACCTAATTTTTCTCTTTAAATGATACATTTTCTCAGTTTAAACATTTGATATGTCATCTATGTTCTATTCTGAATAAAATATGGAATTTTGAAACTTCCACATCATTGCATTCTGTTTTTATTTACAATTTGTACTTTGTCCCAACTTTTTTGGAATCGGGGTTGTATGTTGTACAGTGGCTATAAAGTGTACACACCCCGTTAAAATGATAGGTTTTTCTGATGTAAAAAAATGAGACCACGATAAATAATTTCAAAACTTTTCCTGCCTTTAATGTGATCTATAACCTGTACAATTCAATTGAAAAACAAACAAATCTATTTGGAGGAAAACATTTTTTTTTTAATACAATAAGCTGGTTGCATAAGTGTGCACACTCTTAAACTAATACTTTGTTGAAGCACCCTTTTGATTTTAATTACAGTATTCAGTGTTTTTGGGTAGGAGTCTATCAGCCTCCCACATCTGGACTTGGCAATATTTGCCTGCTCTTCCTTGCAAAAGTGCTCCAAATCTGTCAGATTGTGAGGGCATCTCTTGTGCACAGCCCTCTTCAGGTCACCCTGCAGATTTTCAATTGGATTTAGGTCTGGGCTCTGGCTGGGCCATTCCAAAACTTTTTTTTTTTTTTTGGGGGGGGGGGTCATGGTCATGCTGAAAGATAATTCATCTTCAGCTTTCTAGCAGACACCTGAAGGTTTTGGGCCAAAATTGACTGGTATTTACAACTGTTCATAATTCCCTCCACCTTGACTAAAGCCCCTGGTTCCAGCTGAAGAAAAACAACCCCAAAACATGATGCTGCCACCACCATGCTTCACTGTGGGTATGGTGTTCTTTTGGTGATGTGCAGTGTTTTTGCGCCAAACATACCTTTTGGAATTGTGGCCAAAAAGTTCAACCTTGGTTTCATCAGACCATAACACATTTTCCCACATGCTTTTGGGAGAGTTGATGTATTTTTTTGCAAAATTTAGCTGGGCCTGGATATTCTTCTCTGATCCTACCTCATAGTCCAGACATATGGAGAATACAGGAGATTGTCACATGTAGTACACAACCAATACTTGCTAGAAATTCCTGCAGTTCCTTCAGTGTTGCTGTAGGCCTCTCGGCAGCCTCCCTGACCAGTTTTTGTCTTGTCTTTTCAGCAATTTTGAAGGGACGTCCAGTTCTCGGTAATGTCACTGTTGTCCCATATTTTCTCCATTTCTTGATGACCGTCTTCACTGTGCTCCATGGTATATCTAATGCCATGGAATATTTTTTTTTTTGTACCCTTATCCTGACTGATCCTTTTCAACAATGAGATCCCTTTGATGCTTTGTAAGCTCTCTGTGAACCTTGGCTTTTGTTTAAGGGTGTGCACACTTTTATGCAACCAGCTTATTGTACGTTTTTTATTTTTTATGCTTTTCCTCCTAACAGATTTGTTTGTTTTTCAATTGAATTGTACAGGTTATAGGTCACATTAAAGGTGGGAAAAGTTTTCAAATTATTTATTGTACTCTCTTAGGTTTTGCTGATGTAAAAAAAAAAAATCATTTTAACGGGGTGTGTACACTTTTTTATATCCACTGTATTCTAATCTCGTTATACAATTGATTTGTAAAATGACAATAAAGGGCATTCTATTTTATTCTATTCTGTGTCGCTCTGGATAAAAGCGTCTGCTAAATGCCATTAATGTAACGTAATACACCTCCTTTAGATGAGCTACACCTCGAAGATGGAGGTCTGCAGATGTCATTTTACAAAGAGAAGACATGTATTTTAAAATGTCTTCCAGTTTTCCAGAATAAACCCATCAGAAAGTAAGTCCCGTGTCCGGCTGAGTCTCCGGACGAGCAGTTAGTTCTAATGGTATAAAGACACAAGGTCAGAGGAGAATAACCAAACTGGAAGTCTATGCTACCTCCAACTCCAATAACAACTCTTTACAACTGTGAGCAGATAAGAATAAACAAAACATACCAAACCTTGAGGCAGACTGGGTACAACAGCAAGAAAACCACAACAGGGTTCTTTCCCATCAGCCAAGAACAGGAGTATGAGGCCAGCATGAGTACAGGTTCACTAAAAGTGAGGAGTTGAAGACTGGAAAACGATGATGATGTTTTTCCAATCTTCAACTGTCCACTTTTGGTGAGCCTGTACCAAGTGAAGCGTCAGATTCCTATCCTCTCCGTTCTATCCTATGGGACAATAAAGGTTTTGCATTTTTCTTCAATATAAAGACACTCTCGGGGGCATCATGGCTCAGGTGGATAAGGCGCCATACCCTAAATCCAGGGACGTGGGTTCGATTCTGGCCCGAGGTCATTTTCCGATCTCTCCCGCTCATTTCCTGTCTCTACACTGTCCTATCCAATAAAGGTGGAAAAAGCCCAAAAAAAAAGACACTCTAGGAAGTGCTTTTTTTCAACTCACAACAAAACAAAACCAGTGTAGAACCATAAAATACAATGTTTAAAAGGATCTTTCAAAGAAGAGACACTTCCTGGAGTTTGAGGTAAGATATTGAGTTCCTAGCACAGGTCTAGCCTGCATGTGTGTTATGGTCATGTAACCTGCCAACCATGACGTACATCAAGATACCCTTATCTCTGTGATTATATGTACAATGCATGCAAAATAATCAGAATTGTTGGCAAGTTGTCCAGAAATCTTATTTGCATACTTACTAGGGGGTGGCACAGTGGTGTAGGGGTTAGTACTGTCACCTCACAGCAAGAAGGTTCTGAGTTCAAGCCCAGTGGCTGATGGGCCCTTCTGTGTGGAGTTTGCATATTCTGTCTGTGTTGGTTTCCTCCAGAGGTGGACAGTAACAAAGTACATTTACTTAAGTACACTTTTTGAGTATCTGTACTTTACTTGAGTATTTTTTTTGGAAACTTCTGACTTTAACTTCACTACATTTAAAAGGCAAATATCGTACTTCTCACTCTCCTACATTTATATCAAGGTCCTTATTACTCATTACTATGAAGTGGCTTTGAAAGTGGATGGTTTTTTTTTGTTTTTTTTTTTCTAAAAAGTGATTGGGTTTTTACAGATGACACTGAGACAGCCTATCAGTAATTACGAGGGTCACGTCACGTCCATAGACCGTATAAAATCAAGTTCAGTGATTTCTCAGCAGCATTATTTAACACAATCAATTGATGGCAGAATGGAAGGAGGCGGTTCTTCTGGAGAATGCACGTACCCATGGCGCATGAACCCATGTTTCAGTTTTCTGAAAGGATTAAATATTAGTTTCGTTTTAAATATTTTCTTTGTTTGCCTAAAATGAACATCATCACAGCTTACAAAAACTCGCCATCTGACCTGCAGAAGCATATTGAGGTATGTAAACGTTTTATTCCAAGAGAAAGCTTGAAATGACGTTGTCTGTGCTTTTAGAGCTAGCATTAACATTGTAATAGCTATGCAGTCTGGTTAGTCAAATGACTTTATGGATTTGCTCACCAAGTTGCCATAGCCTTGTCCATGGTTGATGTTTATACATAGCTAGTTAACGTGGACACTGTTTGCATGTAAAAACGGAGTTACGCTAACATGAAGAACGTTAACTTATCTGAAGTCCTTTCAGAAATATGTTTTAGCATAATCTTGCCAAATAAACAGAATGTAGAAATCTTTCTTTTCTAGTAGAGTTAGCTACCCAATATGATTTCGAGTTTGAAAAGAGTTTGCTAGCATGTCAGGTGGAGTTTCACTGACTAGCTAGCTTAACGTTAAATCACCATGATGCACAGCATGAGTTCATTTTGTGAATTCACATTTCTGTCTTTGGTAACGGCATTAAGTATTGTAAGCGTTATGGCAATAATACAACAATGCGCTGACAGAAAATGTACTTTTAATACTTAAGTATTTTTAAAAGCAAGTACTTCAGTACTTTAACTGAAGTAAAAAAAAATTGACTGTACAGCTTTCACTTGTATCGGAGTAACAGTTGACCAGTGGGATCTGTACTTTGACTTAAATAATGAAGTTGGGTACTTTGTCCACCTCTGGTTTCCTCTGGGTGCTCTGGTTTCCCCCACGGTCCAATGACATGCAGGTCAGGCTAACTGATGGCTCTAAATTGACCGTTGGTGTGAGTATGAATGGTTTTGTGTCTATGTGTCAGCCCTGCGATGACCTGGTGACTTGTCCAGGGTGTACCCTGCCTCTCCTCCATAGTCAGCTGGGATTGGCTCCAGCTTGCCCGTGACCCTGCACAGGATAAGTGGTTACAGATAATGGATGGATGGATACTTACTAGGTCGGCCTCAACCGGGTCCAATGCCATGATCAATATTTGGACCTTACTATGCTAGAGCCAGTGGCACCTGAGCATAGACTTTGCAACTCCTCCAACACTGATAGATGGCCAGTGGCCACCTATGGGCAATTCAGAGTGACCTTATCTGCATGTCTTTGAACTGTGGGAGGAAACCAGAGCACCCGAAAGAAATATGCAAACTTCAAACAAAAAGGCCCCGGTCTTTTTGACGAGGCTTGAACCCAGGACCTTCTAACCATTGCACCACCATGCCATCCAGAAAGCTTATTCCTTCCGAATAATGCCTTCTTAACAAACCTTTTCATTGTAGTTCACATACGCTGGGGGGAAAAAATGAATGAATGCAGAATAGATGATAGGATCTCTTTAAATTCAGAGCTTTTGTGCTCACATATGGAATATAATAGACCATGGAAAGACATTAAACCAGAGGAAAGATTAAAAGAACACAACCTCGTCTCATATAAATTCAGCGGTAACCTGTTTATACTATAAGCTTATTATAATCTCAGTATCTCAGCTATACGTTCTTATACCCCTCGCATACCTCATAAATATGGCTATCGTGTCAAACCTCATTGAGACTGGGGACAAAATGACTTTCTCAGGCACTCCTTAATCCTCTGCTTCCTCCAACGCAAGTGAACACTAACGCACCGCTAACAATCATGACGTGGAGTCGCATTACACGTCAAATTATAAGCACGCAGCATACATGTAGGAAAGCCAATATAACATGGTCATGATAAAGCTTACTCTTGTACATTGTATATGAAGAACAGCAACGACAACTACTTGATGATAATTATGCAAATGTAATTTTTCTGTTTTATGTTGCTGCTAGTCTGACTGCTGGTGTGCATGACGGCTCATTTCAACTGTACCCGTACATGCTTCCCATGGCTCATTCTGGTAATATAACACAACTGATACAATGCATTGTGCTTATTACAAATACCTCAAAGCATTTGTTTGTCTCAAGCAGGAGCTTCCACATTTCTAGTGTTACTTTAATTTTGTTTGCTTCATTCCTGTTGACACAGGATAATATAAGTGAGCTCAGTGATGCATGCATTTTACTTCTAGACCATCATTAGGAAACAATAAGGTGGCTTTATCTTCTTGCAAACACCACGTTTGCTTGTTTCTTTCTAAAGCAAGCTCTGCGTAATCTTCCAGTCTCACCTGATGTAAATGGCTCAGGGTTTAAACAATGCTAAATGTCGTTGTTCGATCAATATACTGTATATTTCACTGGAACAACTTCTTTGCCATTAAATCAATAAAAGGAGAACTGAAGGCAAATTATCAAAATTCTATTTATCTCATCCTATTAAATATAGGAATGCATTTTTGATGGCTATTTTGTCACTGCTATAGCAAGTTACGAGTGTTTGAAATATGTTATGTAATATCAGTCCATATGTCAAAGCAACGGCTGTAAACGAGATTCGTTGAGACCTGTGCGAGACATCGTCAGATGGAAGTAAAACGTACAGCGGAAATCAAAGTGACCAACATCTGCCAACGTTGTTAAAAGGCGCTCGCGCCCTCTTTCGAATGCCGATGTAATCAAGCCGGAAGTTTTGTTTGTTTTGACAGCAATCAGGAAAGTTTGAAAAAAAGTAGGCAGTAATCATCATTTAAATTCGTTTTTGTGCAATATTTTGTTTGGAAAACAGTTTTCAAAATGGCGGCGCTGACACTTCACGTTTCGAAGTCTCACACAAGTCGCGTGAAGATCGCGTGGATAAGCGACGCCTGCTGTGGACCAAACGAACTAAATTCAACATGGCTAAAAACCGCATAGGCCGATAAGTATATTTAATTGCAATTAGTTGCCAGTACGAGCCATGATATAAGGTTACTAAAAACGAAAATGTAATTGAAGAACACGTTAATTAAGAAATAAAGCAACTTCAGTTCTCCTTTAAGTATCAGATAACAAATCAACCAGTTATACCCAGTCAGAGTTTTATTTCGCAAAGCTATAAGGAATGCCTGCAAGCAATGACAGTATAGATACTAGCATAGTACAGAGCTAGTCAGCAATGGTTTAACCGATAGCCGTGATTTCACTTTGGTCTTTCGTCCAGCACCCATCAAGCCCCCCCAGTTGATGGCTATGAAAGCATTTGTAAACATAACCCAAGATTTCACCCAATGCTTCAGACATTTGATTAATCCAAATGCAAACTTTCAACCACACTGTAATTCTGTACCATTCAAAGCACCACTAAGGATAACCAAGCTTACTCGAGCTAAGGATAAGTAAGAGTAGTCCAAACATCCAATGCCAATTTGGCGCTTACCTGTCTGGATCAACGGAGTGTTGACGAAGGAGACTGGGGGCCCGACTGCGCTCCACTGTGGTGCCCTGATATAATAATGGCGCATCTTGCAGTTTGGCTTTCTTCTCCTGAGGGGCTTCCTCATGGCGCCTACGCATGACCCCAGTGACCCCCGGAGGTATCGCGGAGCCCGGCCCACTGTAGAACCAGGCTCCGGACTTTGTGAGGATTTCCTGTTGTTTTCGGCACAAGTTGCATACCCACATTACCTGATAGACAGAAAAGAGAAAAAGGTTAGCCGCCAAAAGTACATTAGTCTTCCCTACATTAGTGCTATAGAGCGCAGAGCCATGAGGTGAGCAACACAAAATGTAATTAGGTGTTAAATGCTGTGGGACTGCGCAATGCTGATTAGCCAATAAGCTCAGTTCTGTTGCACTCTTGAACCTGTTTGGACACTGCAACTAGCTAGTCTTTGCTAATTATGGGTTTGTACTCTAGGACCTCTATTCACTGAAAATGAGGATGATGCTGAAATTGCTGTTGTGGGAGAGACAGTTCATTAGCCTAACAGTACAAATTTATAGTAAGACCAGAGCCAATGAATCATGATTAAGACCATTTTTCAGGATAGCATCATTAGCGTCAAGTCCCACAACGAGCTGTCAAGATAACAAGAAAACAGCGAGATTGTGGTGGCAGTGTGGTCAGCAGGGGTAGAATATCCATATACATTTTCATGAGTGTATGAGTGAAACCATGAACTGTGGGTCAAATGTTTGGAAATGGAAAGATACAGCTGTAGAGTGAGCAAATGATAGCAGAAGCAATAGCTGAGGTAACGACTGAGTAAGCCATCAAGAGGTGCCATTTCCTCTGATCAACCCCTCATTACACTGAGGAAAGGAATCGTGTCTGTTTTTGTGTGAAGGTGCATTTCGCCATGCGTGTGTGAGCTCATTATGTGTCCATGTGTGAAAGAGAATTATTTATTTTAAGAAAATCACATCTCAAAAATGAAACAAAGAACCTACAGGTGAAAGAAATAAATCAGATGTAAAAATCATGAGAATCAATTAATTGTGTAAAAAAAAAATGAAAATAAATAAATCACGTGGAAAAATCACACAAATAAATGAATCATGTCTTTTAAAAAAATGAAGAAAATTATCAAGTGTAAAAAAGCCACAAAAATAAATTATGTGAAAATTGTGTGAAATTAATCATGTCTAAAAATCACATGAAAATGGTTCAAAAATCACATGAAAATAAATCACGTGTAAAAATCGCAAAAATAAAGGAATTGGGTAAAAATCATCCAAAAATAATG
Organism: Neoarius graeffei; assembly: GCF_027579695.1. Classification (NCBI taxonomy): domain Eukaryota; kingdom Metazoa; phylum Chordata; class Actinopteri; order Siluriformes; family Ariidae; genus Neoarius; species Neoarius graeffei. The sequence goes on along the minus strand of NC_083587.1, from coordinate 49,662,966 downwards.
AATCGGGCAAAAATAAAAAGCCACATAAAAATGAATTGTGTAAAAATCATGTGAAAATAAATGTCATGTTTAAAAATCACACATAAAAGAATCAAGTGTAAAACTCATGTAAAAATCACATGAAAGAATTAAATCAAGGATAAAAAGCCACATAAAAAATAAAAGAATTGTGTAAAAATCATGTGAAAGGAAATTAATCATGTTAAAAAAAAATCACACAAAAAAGAATCAAGTGTAAAAATGACATGAAAATAAATGAATTGTGTAAAAATCACATGAAGAAAAATTATTAAAGTGTAAAAAAAAAAAGCCACAAAAATAAATGAATTATACAGTGGTGCTTGAAAGTTTGTGAACCCTTTAGAAGTTTCTATACTTCTGCATAAATATGGCCTAAAACATAATCAGATTTTCACACAAGTCCTAAAAGTAAATAAAGAGAACCCAGTTAAACAAATGAGACAAAAATATTATACTTGGTCATTTATTTATTGAGGGAAATGATCCAATATTACATATCTGTGAGTGGCAAAAGTCTGTGAACCTCTAGGATCAACAGTTAATTTGAAGGTGAAATTAGTCAGGTGTTTTCAATCAATGGGATGACAATCAAGTGTGAGTGGGCACCCTGTTTTATTTAAAGAACAGGGATCTATCAAAGTCTGATCTTCACAACACGTGTTTGTGGAAGTGTATCATGGCACGAACAAAGATTTCTGAGGACCTCAGAAAAAGCGTTGTTGATGCTCATCAGGCTGGAAAAGGTTACAAAAGCATCCCTAAAGAGTTTGGACTCCACCAATCCACAGTCAGACAGATTGTGTACAAATGGAAGAAATTCAAGACCATTGTTGTTACCCTCCCCAGGAGTGGTCGACCAACAAATCACTCTAAAAGCAAGGCGTGTAATAGTCAGCGAGGTCACAAAGGACCCCAGGGTAACTTCTAAGCAACTGAAGGCCTCTCTCACATTGGCTAATGTTCATGAGTCCACCATCAGGAGAACACTGAACAACAATGGTGTGCATGGCAGGGTTACAAGGAGAAAGCCACTGCTCTCCAAAAAGAGCATTGCTGCTTGTCTGCAGTTTGCTAAAGATCACGTGGACAAGACAGAAGGCTATTGTAAAAATGTTTTGTGGATGGATGAGACCAAAATAGAACTTTTTGGTTTAAATGAGAAGCCTCATGTTTGGAGAAAGGAAAACACTGCATTACAACATAAGAACCTTATCCCATCTGTGAAACATGGTGGTGGTAGTGTCATGGTTTGGGCCTGTTTTGCTGCATCTGGGCCAGGACGGCTTGCCATCATTGATGGAACAATGAATTCTGAATTATACCAGCGAATTCTAAAGGAAAATGTCAGGACATCTGTCCATGAACTGAATCTCAAGAGAAGGTGGGTCATGCAGCAAGACAACGACCCTAAGCACACAAGTCGTTCTACCAAAGAATGGTTAAAGAAGAATAAAGTTAATGCTTTGGAATGGCCAAGTCAAAGTCCTGACCTTAATCCAATGGAAATGTTGTGGAAGGACCTGAAGCGAGCAGTTCATGTGAGGAAACCCACCAACATCCCAGAGTTGAAGCTGTTCTGTACGGAGGAACGGGCTAAAATTCCTCCAAGCCGGTGTGCAGGACTGATCAACAGTTACCACAAACGTTTAGTTGCAGTTATTGCTGCACAAGGAGGTCACACCAGATACTGAAAGCAAAGGTTCACATACTTTTGCCACTCCCAGATATGTAATATTGGATCATTTTCCTCAATGAATAAATGACCAAGTATAATATTTTTGTCTCATTTGTTTAACTGGGTTCTCTTTATCTACTTTTAGGACTTGTGTGAAAATCTGATGATGTTTTAGGTCATATTTATGCAGAAATATAGAATATTCTAAAGGGTTCACAAACTGTCAAGCACCACTATGTAAAAAAAAAAAACCACATGAAAATGAATTAATCATGTAAAAAAAAAATCACATGAAAACAAATTTAGTGTAAAAATCACATGAAAAAAATTAACCAAGTGTAAAAAAGCCACATTAAAATAAATGAATTGTGTAAAAATCATGTAAAAATTAATTGTTGGGCGGCACGGTGGTGTAGTGGTTAGCGCTGTCGCCTCACAGCAAGAAGGTCCTGGGTTCGAGCCCCGGGGCCGGCGAGGGCCTTTCTGTGTGGAGTTTGCATGTTCTCCCCGTGTCCGCGTGGGTTTCCTCCGGGTGCTCCGGTTTCCCCCACAGTCCAAAGACATGCAGGTTAGGTTAACTGGTGACTCTAAATTGACCGTAGATGTGAGCGTGAATGGTTGTCTGTGTCTATGTGTCAGCCCTGTGATGACCTGGCGACTTGTCCAGGGTGTACCCCGCCTTTCGCCTGTAGTCAGCTGGGATAGGCTCCAGCTTGCCTGCGACCGTGTAGAAGGATAAAGCGGCTAGAGATAATGAGATGAGATAAATTGTTTAAAAATCACACAAAAAAGCATCGTTGAAAACTCATGTGAAAATAAATTGTGTAAAGATCACATGAATGAATGAATAAAGTATAAAAAAATCCACATAAAAATAGTGTGTGAAAATAAATTGTTTTAAAAATCAGACAAAAAAGAATCAAGTGTAGAAATTGCATGAAAATAATGTAAATATCACATGAAATCAAATCATATACAAATCCTCTGAAAATAAATGAATCATGTAAAAAAAATCACATCTGAAAATAAATTAATCTTTTCTAAAAATCATGAAAAATTGTGCAAAAATCACAGGAAAATAAAAGAATTGTGTAAAAATCTTGTGAAAATAAATGAATCACATCTGAAAATAAATGAATCTTGACTAAAAATCACAAATTGTGCAAAAATCACAGGAAAATAAATGAATTGGGTAAAAATCACAGGAAAATAAAAAAACGTGTTTTAAAAATCACAGGAAAATAAAAGAATCGTGTAAAAAAATCTTGTGAAAATAAATGAATCGTGTAAAAGATCACATGAAAGTAAATGAATCAGGTAAAAAGCACATGTGAAAATAAAAACGCACACTAAAACAGTGTGACCTGTGTAGTGTCTGAATAATTGATTACGTTCATGTAATTTTTCTAGAAGGACAATTAGCATAACATCTTTTCAGTGTTCATAAAATTAAGGTTATTGACAATATGACCACTGTAGCCTTTCATGACTTCGCAGATTCTCTTTAAAATAAATCATGATTACCTCGTATTCCTCTCTAAACCTTTGGCATCTCCTGTGTGTGTGTGTGTGTGTGTGTGTGTGTGTGTGTGTGTGTGTGTGTGTGTGTGAGAGAGAGAGAGGAGGTGGCATATGGTACCGAAAACTGTTCCTATCATTTTGACAAAAATAGGCCATTCTGGCCAACGTGAGAGACACCAGGAGATCTCCTTTGAAGATTAACAGAAGCATACTTCCCTCTGAAATGCTAACAATGAACCACCAAAGCATTTCATGAATGAAGACTGGGGACTGTGTGATCTTGTTTTTCTTATTAGCTTTCATTAAAGTATTCTCTTAGAACCCGACAGTAAGAAGAAAGGCAGATAGAGAGATGGACAGTATTTCTCTCCATTTTTTTCCTCATCACTTCTCCTTTATTGCTCTTCCAGAACTGAGCGAGCCAACCTGAGATCCATACAATACATACAACATGACTGATTGACCGGCACCCAGATACCACACTGGGCCTCATTTACTAACCCGGATACAAACTGGTCTCTTCATAAGAGATTTCTAGGAGCATTTACACAAGAAATTTGGTATTCATGAAAACCATGTAAATAGTGCAGCCGTTAGTTTCCAAGATATCAACCACCTTGATCTCTGGAGCAGATTTTCTGTCGTGGTTTATCCAATCACATGCACTGATGTAAATTGTTTAGCTCAAGGCAGCTTATTAGACCAGAAACTAGCTACAGGGCAAAAGATTTCAGGTCAAAAAAGGAAGATATTTCAGAGAGTTTCAGAGATTTTAAATGTATTTACAGTTTACTGTCTAATTAGGGAAGTGACAACATGAGTTATTAAAAGAAATAAGCAATGGAAACACAATATTGAAGACAAATAGACAGAGAAGTGTGCATTTATTCTCCCTTTTTGTTTTGTCGCCAAAGCCTAATAATTTTTTGTTGGTTAATTTTATGTAACTGGACCTTTAACGGTTCTGACTGCAAAGTTGAATTCTGGGCAAAATGTTCTATTTCTATTGGCGTTGGAGTTTCGAGATGTTTTGCTGCTGCACACACTGTGTATCCTGTGCGTAAATGTTTTGCCGAGATAAAAAGCGTCCCGCATTTTACGATTCTGGAGATTGCCGAAGCAAGTGAGCAACACTATCAAATGACCACCATGGGGCGTGTTTGACCTGCTTTTAACCAGGCTTGTAGTACTCGATTCCAGGACTCGGACTCAAGTCCGACTCATGCCCTAATTTTAAGGACTCATGACTCGACTTGGACTTCAGCACTGATGACTCGGACTCAGACTCGTGCATTCTTAATTTCCCTGAGGGAACCCTCCCGAAGTATGGAATCAATTTTGTGCCAAAATGTTCATACAATACTTTTGAAATATCAAACAAAAACGACAAATCAAAATACAAAAAAAGTCAATTTTTTTAGACTGGCAAACAAATTACTCGTGTAATCGTGCAAAATATCAGTCTATTACTCTTCAGAAACCTTTTATTTTTGTTCCGTGTCTTTCTCAGTTTTGCTTGACATAATTTATTTTGGTTGCGATGCCAGCTTTCTCGTTTGCGCTCCCTGACTTTTTGCTTGCAGTTTTGGCACAAACTTCACGTGTGGGTGGGCTGTCCAGGAATGCATTCCCATTGGGTAACTTGTGTTTGACTGACAGCTACGCTCAGCCATTCCCCCGGAGGCTGTTGCGGCCATTTCCTACTCGGATTTTGGCGGACTGTTTGACGAGTGACCGATCCATTGACGGTAAACAAGGATCGAGTGGACTTGTGTACTACTGCAACACATACAACACATTTGTCCTGTACTTACACTTTGTTGAATTAATTCCAAGGGCGGCTGGTGCATAAGGGCGATTGGGCGACGCACTCCCAAAACGAAAAAAAAAAGTTTTTTTTCTTTTTTTTAAAACAAACTTTCACCAGCGCTGCTCGAGGCCGTTTTAATCTGTCTCTGGGTATCATTGTCCAATCAGGGTGGTCTTGCTTCTAGAGTACTGCCCCTTTTGGGGCGATTTCAGTCACGCTGAAAATCGCCCAAGAGTTCACTGATAGAGTCCCATGTTAATATATTTTTTTTCTCCTGACTGACACTTCAATGCAATCTCTATGGGTTCCGGGGGGGCTTGCACTAACGTGCTTACGTCACTGCGCAGCGCAGCAAAGTTGCGTTCCATAGACATATAAACATAGACGCCGCTTTCTGCGTAGAATCGTACGTCATCCTCGCCGCCATATTGGATGTGGCAAAGTGGAGATTCTTCAACCGTCTCTGGTATAGCGTCTAGACAGTAGCCGAGAATAAAGATGCCTCATTCATGTGCTGCGTTTAACTGTACCAACAGGTTTACCGTCCAAACGAGATCACATGGGATTACCTTTCACAGGTGAGACTGGAAAAATACTTTGTAATACTGTTCCTTCAGTCTTCAGTTTCCCAGCTCATCTCCACCGGGGAGGTGTAGAGTTATAAGCAGTGAGAATTAGATAATACAGTGCCACACTATGATGAACGTTTTTGAACGTATGATGAATGTTTTTAACCTTTCTGAATGTGAAGGAATCAGTGATGTATTTTGTTTTGGTATGGCGTTAGAACCTGGCCGAACTCAGTTTGGCGCTCATTCAGCTCACTTTATTCAACGAGAGTAGGTCTGTGTGGTGACTCAATAAATAAAACAGTACATTTTTATTTTCATTCACTATTTCCAGTTTTTCCACCATTTCCATCATTTATCATATTCAGTCTTGTAGGTTGGTTATTTTGGCCTCAGGTTTTGGTAGCTTGCTACGGTATGCTGACTGATTAGCTTACCTGAGCTATCTATCGCGTATCTGTCGCTAGTTTGCAGTGTACAGGGTATTTCGCACACTATTTATAACCATCACATTAAAAGTTATGTGTTGTTTTGATGCCTGTTTGTTTCCCAGATATATACGTGTGTGTCTTAATGGGTGAATAAAAGGCATCAAGTTAAATATTATTGTAGAAAGGGGCTTTATGAAGTTCAGTCCATTTACTTGCATTGGTTTACGGGGAAGATTTGCCACATCCAATATGGTGGACACTCTGACGTATCCCAGCAACAGGCCACCAGCTCAATGCGGCGTCTATGTTTATATGTCTATGTTGCATTTGATCCGTTCAGTTTCTGAGGTGAGATGGATGCGGAAAGCAATTCAGTGCGGTCCTTAAAAGAAGTTCCATTTAATCAGTGATCAAATCAAGCTAAATTGGCAACAAAACAAGCTGGACCCCCCTCGACCAAATCTAAACATAAAACAAATTTTGACAAGGGGGGAAATCATATACTCGAGGTTTTACTTCAACATGGTCCCAGCACAAATCCTGGCGAGCTGGCTGTGAGGACGCCTCAGCGGTTTTCTGCTCCCCCTGCTTACTTTCCCACCCTGGAGGTGGCTCCACGGACAACACTGCTTGGACGGTCACTGGAGTTTCGGACACGCATCATTTGTCAGAGAAAATAAAAAAACATGAGTCAAAGATTCACATGGACAGCTGCCTGAAGTTTTCGGCTTTTAGGAGAGTGAACATCGCTACACAACTGGATGAGGGCTACAGGCTAGCAGTTCACCGCCACAACGATGAGGTGAGCAAGAACAGGCACATATTAAACCGGCTCATCCAGTGCATGAGATTTTGTGGAGTGTTCGAGTTAGCTCTACGAGGCAAAGACGAAACTGAGGGCTCCAGTCACCGTGGTGTTTTTCTGGGTTTGGTTGACTATTGACTTGCTACCTAGGTCAATTTACTTCAGTCCTGTGGACATTTATGGTCCGTGTAGACATAAGGGGGAAAATCGCCCCCCTGAAAAAAAATTCAGGAGCCGCCACTGATTAATTCAATATCATAGTCACCACTGAAGTCCACTCAGTCCTTGTTTACCGTCAATGGATCGGTCACTCGTCAAACAGTCCGCCAGAATCCGAGTAGGAAATGGCCGCAACAGCCTCCGGGGAATGGCTGAGCGTAGCTGTCAGTCAAACACAAGTTACCCAATGGGAATGCATTCCTGGACAGCCCACCCACACGTGAAGTTTGTGCCAAAACTGCAAGCAAAAAGTCAGGGAGCGCAAACGAGAGAGCTGGAATCGCAACCAAAATAAATTACGTCAAGCAAAACTGAGAAAGACGCGGAACAAAAATAAAAGGTTTCTGAAGAGTAATAGACTGATATTGTGCACGATTACACGAGTAATTTGTTTGCCAGTCTAAAAAAATTGACTTTTTTTTTCTTTTTTTGTATTTTGATTTGTCGTTTTTGTTTGATATTTCAAAAGTATTGTATGAACATTTTGGCACAAAATTGATTCCATACTTCGGGAGGGTTCCCTCAGGGAAATTAAGAATGCACGAGTCTGAGTCCGAGTCATCAGTGCTGAAGTCCAAGTCGAGTCATGAGTCCTTAAAATTAGGGCATGAGTCGGACTTGAGTCCGAGTCCTGGAATAGAGTACTACAAGCCTGGTTATTGCCATGCATTGTATTGTATGAACATTTTGGCACAAAATTGATTCCATACTGAAGGGATCAATAAAGTTTTATCTAATCTAATTAACTGCATTAGGACTCGGAAAATGGAGACAAGGACTCAGATTTTTTTCTTTTTTGTGACATGCCATAATAATTTGGCATAAGATATTTATATCTACATTCATTTTGTACTAATTTCGTGCAAGAGTGTCACACACCTGCACGCCTTGGCGTGTGCATCAGATAGACTCTCGGGCGCGCTCTGGACAACGCGCATGCCAAGCGGACTCTCACGTGCGCTGTAAACAAATCACACCTACACAAGATTAAGGCGCAAACAGTGTGCTGATATAAAAACTGTGAAAACACACTTTGCGAAGTATTGAGTTGCGTTACTGATACATTACCGAGCCTTATTTCCTTGTTTGGTTTCCTGATCCCTGATTTCCTGTTTCTCGTTATTTGATTCTGCCGAGTCTACGATAGCCTGTTTGTGACTTGCTCGACCTATTGCCTGTTTCACCATTTGATTTTTTTTCCTGCTGCTTTGGATTGTTCACCTGTCTTCACTTGTATTAATAAACACGCCTTCTGCACTTACATCCGTCTCCCAACCATCTCTGACAGAATACTTCGCACTCCCTGATAAAGAGAAGCACATTCACCTGTTCATATGTCATATTCAGGAACAAACTAATGTTATTGGCGCTAAAACAGCCACTGTCAAATGGTGCGGATGGAGTCTTGTTCTCAGACTCGACTCAAATATTTTTTTTTAATGACTTGGACTTGACTTTGGCTTGAACACTGGGGATTCGAGACTGGACTCGGACTCGAGGTTTAGTGACTTGACTACAACACTGCTTTTAACCAAAACAAGTCAGTATGGGTAAACATGGGGGACTCCAATCTCCCGCCACCTAAAAGCCAGCGGAAAAGAAAAGGAAAGCCTGCCTAGTGAGTGCAACTGCAAGGTAGAGCAAGGTTAGATGACGTCATTATTCTGGACAGATAACTAAATCGTTCTAGCTCGCGCTTAGCTATCTTAGCCTTAGAATACATGGACTCAACTCCACGGTAGTGAATATGGAGTTATACACCTAATGTTTTCATCTTACAGAGAACGAAACGATAACACAAGCAGGAACAGAGAAAAGATATAGTCGTCTTTAGTGTCACGGATCTGTTCACGAATGTCAACCACAGATTACATCCCTGTGACTCAAAACTATCTGAGGTCGATGTGGAGTCACGATGTTTTCCACGCGTCGCCATCTTGGTGCGATGCAGTTCCATAGTCATGCTGATTAGTTCAAGCTCCTTGCATTCGGCTGTTTCCGTCCATAGGGCCGTACTGTTTACCTCAAGAGGGAGGAAAACCGTCCCAAAATGGAGAAAAGCGAATCAAAATGATCACATCTCGTCCACATGATATTGTTCTTGCAAGACAGAGGAAAATGCCATGTACAATAACACAAGGCCTGAAGGTTGGAGAAGCAGCCTTGGGCCCAAAGTGTCACTCGTTTGATTCCCGGGACCAGCAGGAAAAATTTAAGTGAATGAACAGCACTTTCCCCTCCCACTGTATCATGGCTGAAGTGCCCTTGACCAAGGCACCTAACCCCCAACTGCTCCTCAGGTGCTGTAGCATAGCTGCCCACTGCTCTGGGTATGTGTGTGTGTGTGTGTGCGCGCGTGTTCACTGCTTCAGATGGGTTAAATTTCACTGTGTGCTTGAGTATACGTGTGACAAATAAAGGCTTCTTGGGTCTAAGCAAACACCGTGCTGAACGCTAAATTGGGTGGTACGGTTATTATAATTTTATCCGAATTATGTAATTTTGCAGGGTGGCACGGTGGCGTAGTGGTTAGCACTGTCGCCTCACAGCAAGAAGGTCCGGGTTCGAGCCCCGTGGCCGGCGAGGGCCTTTCTGTGCGGAGTTTGCATGTTCTCCCCGTGTCCGCGTGGGTTTCCTCCGGGTGCTCCGGTTTCCCCCACAGTCGAAAGACATGCAGGTTAGGTTAACTGGTGACTCTAAATTGACCGTAGGTGTGAATGTGAGTGTGAATGGTTGTCTGTGTCTGTGGGTGGTAGAAATGGGCAACTGGACTTGCTTGAAAATTCTTGAAACCGTTTCACCTCTCGTCCAAAAGGCTTCCTCAGTTCTGTCTGACTAATAGGGAGTATCAGATATTTATCCTCTCCTGGATCAGAATCAGAATTCTGATGACCAGTTCATCTAAGGTGTCATTGAGGCATCATGTTGGTGTGGGTCACTGAAGGCTGGGTGTGAACGGCGAGTCATTAGGGTGATCAAAGGATTGCCCGTTAGGGCCTTTTGGACGAGAGGTGAAACGGTTTCAAGAATTTTCAAGCAAGTCCAGTTGCCCATTTCTACCACCCACAGTTTACTATGATCTGGATGATTGAGAATCTTCACAGACATGTTGTCTGTGTGTCAGCCCTGTGATGACCTGGCGACTTGTCCAGGATGTACCCCGCCTTTCGCCCGTAGTCAGCTGGGATAGGCTCCAGCTTGCCTGCGACCCTGTAGAACAGGATAAAGCGGCTAGAGATAATGAGATGAGATGTAATTTTGCTCACAGCATCCATAGTAGCTAAGCAACCACACACATAATGGTAATCTGTGCAGTTATAGTCTACTCTGGATTATCAAACACCAATACAGAGTCATTCCTAAAGGGTGACAGCGAAATCATCGACTACTCCTGGCGCTCTAGCCTCCGAAGATTTCATTAGCCCGATCTCTCCTCACTGTCCTGGATGCAGCCCTGTTCTTTCAGCTCCTGCCACGACCAGGCACATCAGCTCTGACCTATTTACCAAGGCTTGATCACAATTAGCCTCAGATTGGTGCATCTCTCAGTCATTATCTTACATGATTAATTAAACATGCCCAGGAAGTCCAGACAGGACTGGGGACTCTCTTTAAGTCCAGTGATGAATATCGAATGCCACATTAGCATTTTTCAGTCACGGTCATAACACTTCTGAAACAAAGAGTGACGGCTGTATTGGAAGTAGTAGGTCCGACAGGACAGTAGTCCTACAGTACTGTCGTTGTACCGGAATATGCATTGCAATATACCGTACAATATAAAACACTGATTTTTAAGAGCCTTTTCTCGCAGTGCACTGGTGTTCAGTTCCTCCAGCAGATTAGAAATTGCCTTGTACATTTTCAATTAGTGTAAACAAATTCATTATTTTCTTGCCGCAAGTCTGTAATTAGATTAGTCAGGACACAGTTGGGTTTCTGTGTGTGGAGTATCGTGACTCTGTGTTTAGCTGCTGGTCAGCCGGGCGATGGGAAAATGCAAAGGGACATTTATCATTCAAAGCTGGACTGCACTAATTTGACCAAAATTAATCACATAAATGCTTCAATTTATCAAAAAAAAAAAAAAACACTGAAATCTCTGAAAAAATTATAAAAAGAGCTTTTCGAGGGCTCATTAGCATATTGGGATCTTTGGCGTTGTGTTTTTTTTTTTTTTTTGCATTGCACATTTCATGGTCATGTCATGCAGAATCGACTGCTCGAAGACTACCAGGGAAGCCCAGCTTCCTGTAAAATGTCACGAAAACGTTTCTGTTAAATATGCATTTACACTACTTAACTCTTATTCCAAATCGACAGTTTGTGCAAGAAAGTGCTCAGTTTTACAGCTAGTTCGTTCAGCAGTAATTTTTCACTGATCATAATCTGATACTGATTTTTTTTTTCCCCATAGAAGCCTGTGGAAGCACAACCCACTGAAAACCCACTGATGCGCAGTGTCTCTGTAGTTTAATGCCACTATCGGATATGGTTTGATCTCAATGCAGCAAAGCTCAACATTTACTGGACAATATGCTTTTAAAACGTAATTTCTGGACGCCCGGCTTCACTCGGGGTCTATGGAGAGTCGCTGACAGTAAGGTGGGACTGGACGCTGGGCTTCTCGATGATGATGATAGAAGGAACTCTCAAATCTCTTTTAAATGTCATATGACTGACAGCGTTTTAAAATTATACATCACATTGATCGGAGGGAGTCAAGCTCAGTCCGTCAGGCAGTGTGTTGGTGAGTGAAGTCGTGAGACTAGCTGCTGCTCATTCTCATTCTTTTCTGACCAAGATACAGTTCCTATTTTCATTTGTATATACTGTAAATAAAATAGTAAATATAAAGTTTGTAAGTTTGTTACTTGCTTTCGCTTCAGTTCAGTAAAGGCTGTTTATTTTAAGCCAGGCAATAAAAAGGAAATCTAGCTGTTAGCTGTGGAAATGGCAAACACTGCTAATGTTGTCGACCTGATTTTGGAGATGTTTGATGCTCTTCCTTAAGAAGAGAGGCTCAAAATTAAACAACAGGGCAGATCAATGTCCAAAATCAATTTAATTCAAAAGTCAGGGAGACCCAATCGCTCATTTCAGCTGTCTTGGTGTGACAAAGTAAGCTGGTTAACTGGGAGGGCTTTGACCAAGAGAATGTCCTGTTGGCCTTGTCTCTTAATGAGACCATCCCAGGGATGGACTATTTGGTCAAAACTGGGTTTTGGAGATTTGGCCAACTGTGACGGAGCATATAAAAGGCATAAGAAAAGCAAGGAACAGTTAAGTTCATGTGTACGCTTAAGTTTACTTGGCAGAGTCAGAGTACAATATGGCAGAATTCGCATATAAATTGACAAATAATTGACTCATGACATAACAAATAATTGAATTTTTATTACGTAGACCTAAAACTGAGCTCAGGGGCCAGATCCAGCTCTAACAGGGTAGGCCAGGAAGATTTTTGGGGGATGTGTGTGACTTTTTTCCTCTCTCTCTTCCCCTCGGGTAGGTAGGCCAGCCTTGTGATTGGGTGGGCCAGCCCCCCTGTAGAGCCGGGCCCGACTGAGCTTCCTCTATTTCAAAGACCACCAGGCGCTATTGATGTCATGCCATCTTCATTCTGTGAACTTTTATTGCACATTCTAGCACACACCATAGGTACAACTTGGTTATTCCAATAACCCACTGCACATATTCTCCTCCTTGCACATTTCATGTCATGACTGTTCATCTTCAACCTGTGACCTATTATTGAACATTCCAGGACATACTGTACAGCTTGGACTTTTAAATAATCCATGCACCTGCTCTTTAAATTTGTCTATTTTTCCAATTGTATATTCCACATTCCTACCCACTTTTTTTTTTCATCAATTATCCGTAACCGCTTATCCTGTGCAGGGTCGTGGGCAAGCTGGAGCCTATCCTAGCGGACTACGGGCGAAAGGCAGGGTTCACCCTAGACAAGTCGCCAGGTCATCACAGGGCTGACACAGAGACAAGCAACCATTCACACTCGCATTCACACCTACGGTCAATTTCGAGCCACCAGTTAGCCTAACCTGCATGTCTTTGGACTGTGGGGGAAACCGGAGCACCTGGAGGAAACCCACGCAGACACCGGGAGAACATGCAAACTCCACACAGAAAGGCCCCTGTTGGTCACAGGACTCGAACCCAGAACCCTCTTACTGTGACTCCTACTTTTGTCTCTTACTAAATTCTTTTATCCTAACTGTTCATGCACCAACCACCAAAGCAAATCCCTCGTATTTGAGAACGTACTTAACAATGAACTCGATTCTGATTCTATTGCAAAGGCGAATATTGTGACTCTCATTCTGCTGATTATATTTACAGCACCTAGCCGTGACATAATACTTAAATGCAATTGCGATTACACTTGCATGCAAAAGTACATATATTTCTGTGCATATTGTGATTAGTTGTGTGCAGTGAGTACACTCTGTATATTTGCTGCACACTGGGCCACCTCACAGCTCCAGGTTCCCTGTCCTTATTCCCCGATTCAGAGTTTCACATGTTCTCCTCATGTCTGTATGGTTTTCCTTCAGGTCCTCTGGTTTCCTCCCACTTCCTAAAACATGCCTGTAGATGAACTGGCTATGCCAAATTGTCTCTAAGCAAGAATGTGTACGCATTGGGCGTCACACCTAGCATTCCTCCAGATCTACCGTCTCATCTCATCTCATTATCTGTAGCCGCTTTATCCTTCAACAGGGTCGCAGGCAAGCTGGAGCCTATCCCAGCTGACTACGGGCGAAAGGCGGGGTACACCCTGGACAAGTCGCCAGATCATCACAGGGCTGACACATAGACACAGACAACCATTCACACTCACATTCACACCTACGGTCAATTTAGAGTCACCAGTTAACCTAACCTGCATGTCTTTGGACTGTGGGGGAAACCGGAGCACCCGGAGGAAACCCATGCGGACACGGGGAGAACATGCAAACTCCGCACAGAAAGGCCCTCGCCGGCCACGGGGCTCGAACCCGGACCTTCTTGCTGTGAGGCGACAGCGCTAACCACTACACCACCGTGCCGCCCCCAGATCTACCGTGATTCTGAAAATAAACGAATAAATGAATGAATGAGAAAATGAATGAATAAGTGTCAGGTATTACATCAGTGTTGAGACAAATTTCACGTCAGATCATCTTGCTTAGGCAGCATAACTCATTCTAATTAATCTTTTCTCTCCTTTTTCAGTTCACTCCTCTCCTCCCTTCCGCGATTGCACAACTACCTCTTCCTGAGTTTGCACATTTCATAGTCAGTGAGCCTGATTCCAAAAATAGACTGCTATAATGGAAAGCTAGACTATATCTCTCTCGCTCTCTCTACAGGAACATTTAGGAAGAAAAACCCTTGTGCACCGCATTAATAGTTGATGTCGCCAATGATGTAGAAATGAGCTGCTTGACAGCTGTTGTTGACCACCACATTTCACACGGCACTGACTTCTGTGTACTGAAGGTCACGGAAATTATTCAACTGCTTGGTTTTCGTCCCGTATTTTAGCCGTTCGTATTTTCAGCCTGGTTTGCATGGCAAATCACCGAGCAGTAAAATGATACACAATCTGTAATTCATGCCAATTATTAGTTTTGCACTAAAATGTTGGATGGTAAGCCTTTTTTTTAAGGTGCCACGTGCCATACACTACTTTCAAGCTGATCTTCAGAGTTTCTCATTCATGTACTGCCCTCTTGTGGACAAACGCCTACATTGCACTTGTGCACATTCAAAAAAAAAAAAAGTGAAACCCTTCTCTCACATTTCTGTCCAAATGTACTGATCAGTTCCAATGTGTAACAAGAATAAAACACTTTATATACGACATCAATATGAAGACGCATATGCTGTTCATGTCGCTATTCCCAAATCCTGGTCTCCTTCTTCTGCGCATTTCACATTACAATAATGGCATTTAGCAGACGCTCTTGTCCAAAATACCCAGAGCAGCCTGGGGAGCAGGTGACTTGCTCAAGTGTACTTCAACCATTCCTGCTGATTCAGGGAATCGAACTGACAACCACTTGGTCCCAAAGCTGCTTCTCTAACCATGAGGCCATGGCTTCCCCCAAATACGCCGAGTTGAGTCGAGTCCGACACTGTCAGAGTGTTAGTGATATGATGAATGTCATCTCATATGACCAGAGAGTATGCAACACAAAGCAGAAGAGCAAATGGCAAAGATGTCGTGAAATATTGATGCAGCGCTGAGTGACATGTCCTAGGTATCATATGGCCAGCTTCCTCCTGACCCACACCAGACTCAGACACAGTGAAAAGACCTCGATGGAAGATTTCTTTCATTTTGGGTTTTCTTTTTCAACACAATCGTTCTTTCTTGGCGCACTCAATGACCGTTTAACGCTCCTCTCAGATTGAGCACAATTCACATCTATTGTTTTCCTCTAATTAAATCTGGATACGTTATTGCAACACACATGTGTGTTGAAAAAAAGGCAAAAAAAAAAAAAAGATCGTCATAAAGCATTTTTATGGGCAATGAGGTGCACAGTCAACCATTTGGTGCTATGAGAGGGGGTTATTAGTCCCCGGAGCAGCTTCAATATCGTTCATGGATGGAAAGATCAATCTTCCAAACTATTTACTCAGCCAAAATGACTTTATTTATTTATAACTGTAATAACTGAGCAAGTTACAACTGGCACTAAAAACATAAACTCCAATTAAGGCTTTGTACGCATTTATCTTTATATGTATTTTGATTATGCCATTTGGGTGGCACGGTGGTGTAGTGGTTAGCACAGTCGCCTCACAGCAAGAAGGTTCTGGGTTCAAACCCAGCGGTCGGCGAGGAGTTTGCATGTTGTCTCCGTGGGTTTGCTCCAGTTTCCTCCAAAGACATGTGGTTAGGTTAATATGGGATGGCCTTGAGCGTGGCACCTTGCTCCCTGGGTGCTGTTAGCATGGCTGCCTACTACTCTGTGTGTGCTCATTGCTCACATGTGTGTGTTCACTGCTTCAGATGGGTTAAATGCAGAGAGGAAATTTCACAAGTGTGTGATGAATAAAGTTGTGGTTTCTTATAATCATAAGATTATTCTCAAATATTTTGCATCATATTTCTAGAAATAGTTTTTACTTGCTAAAATATATGGATATTTACAGAGGTGTTACCTTTTATTTGGAAGAATTTAATCTCTTATGTTTCGGAAAAGTACAATTCCTACTTTTTCAATTTTCCAGAGTGAGTTTATTTTGCGATACGTATATACAGTACCGGTCAAAAGTTTGGCAACACCGACTCGTTCATAGGTTTTTCTGTATTTTGAACAATACTGAAGACATCAAACCTATGAAATAACATGCACTCACTGGCCATTTTATTAGGAACACCCATCCATCTACCTGCTGTGTTATGAGGTTCTCTAATCAGCCGATCCCTTGACAGCAGCACAATGCATCAAATCATGCAGATACAAATCAAGAGCTTCAGTTAATGTTCACTTCATTCAAACATCAGAATGGGAAAAATTGTGATCTCAAAATGTGACTTTCTTTCACTGTGGCATGGGTGTCGGGTTTCGGAAACTGCTGATCTCTTGGGGTTTTCACACAGCAGTCTGTAGAGTTTACACAGAATGGTGCAAAAAACACTGAGTAAGCGACAGTTCTGTAGGTGGAAACAAACGCCTTGTTGATAAGAGAGATCAGAGGAAAATGGCCAGATTGGTTCGAGCTGCCAGGAAGGATATAGCAACTCTTTACAACCGTGATGAGCAGAAAAGCATCTCAGCATGCAACAGCACAAGACCACATTGGGTTCTACTCCTACAGCCAAGAACAGGAATCTTAGAATCAAGAACAAGTTCCTGTTAAAGTGGCCGGTGAGTGTATACGGAATTATGCAGTGAAAAAGTTTGAAAAACAATGTTGCATGTTTTAGATTTTTTTCAAAGTAGTGTTTACCTTGATGACGCTTTATACACGACTGGCATTATCTTAACCAGCTTCATGAGGTCGTCACCTGGAATGCTTTTCAATTAACAGCTGTGCCTCGTCAAAAGTTAATGAGTGGACTAATTTCTTGCCTTCTTAATGTATTTGAGAGCTCATCTCATCTCATCATCTCTAGCCGCTTTATCCTGTTCTACAGGGTCGCAGGCAAGCTGGAGCCTATCCCAGCTGACTACAGGCGAAAGGCGGGGTACACCCTGGACAAGTCGCCAGGTCATCACAGGGCTGACACATAGACACAGACAACCATTCACACTCACATTCACACCTACGGTCAATTTAGAGTCACCAGTTAACCTAACCTGCATGTCTTTGGACTGTGGGGGAAACCGGAGCACCCGGAGGAAACCCACGCGGACACGGGGAGAACATGCAAACTCCGCACAGAAAGGCCCTCGCCGGCCACGGGGCTCGAACCCAGGACCTTCTTGCTGTGAGGCGACAGCGCTAACCACTACACCACCATGCCGCCCGCGTTTGAGATCAAACAGTAAATAATAAAAATACAATAAATGGTCCTATTCAACACCACAACTGTAGTAATCCATATTATGTCAAGAACCGCTCAACTAAGTTAAGAGAAACGACATCCATCATTACTTTAAGAAATTAAGTGACTTTTAATTAATAAAAATAAAGAAAAACCATTGAATTAGGTGTGTCCAAACTTTTGACTGGTATTGTACGTATTTAAAAAGTTCTTCAGAAATTTTGTTGAACCTAAATGAACTTTCAGGACATCCATGCCCATACAATCACAAGGTAAAATTTAGACATGAATAAGTTAACTGGCGGCACGGTGGTGTAGTGGTTAGCGCTGTCGCCTCACAGCAAGAAGGTCCTGGGTTCGAGCCCCGGGGCCGGTGAGGGCCTTTCTGTGCGGAGTTTGCATGTTCTCCCCGTGTCCGCGTGGGTTTCCTCCGGGTGCTCCGGTTTCCCCCACAGTCCAAAGACATGCAGGTTAGGTTAACTGGTGACTCTAAATTGACCGTAGGTGTGAATGTGAGTGTGAATGGTTGTCTGTGTCTATGTGTCAGCCCTGTGATGACCTGGCGACTTGTCCAGGGTGTACCCCGCCTTTCACCCGTAGTCAGCTGGGATAGGCTCCAGCTTGCATGCGACCCTGTAGAAGGATAAAGCAGCTAGAGATAATGAGATGAGAATGAATATCATGCGGACGAGATGTGATCATTTTGATGTCCTGAGGGTCACTTTTCTCCGTTTTGGGACCAAATATCCTCCCTCTTGAGGTAAACAGTATGGCCCTATGGACGGAAACAGCCAAACGCAAGGAGCTTGAACTAATTAGCATAACTATGGAACTGCGTCACACCGAGATGGCGACAAACATTGTAACTCTGCATCAATCTCAGAGAGTTTTGATTCACGGGGATATAACTTGTGGTAGACATTCGCGAATAGATCCATGAAACAAGATCTTTTCTCTGTTCCGGGTTTTGTGTTATGGTTTCTTTCTCTGTAAGATCAAAACATTAGGTGTATAACTCCATACTTGCAACCGTGGATCGAGCCCATGCATTCTAAAGCTAAGATGCTAACCGCTAGCCAGAATGATTTATTTATCTGTCCAGAATAATGACGTCATCTAACCTTGATCTATCTTGCAGTTGCACTCACTAGGCAGACTTTTCTTTTCCACTGGCTTTTAGCTGGGACTAGAGCCGAGTCCGCCATGTTTGCCCATGCCAACTTGTTTAGGTTAAAAGTAGGTCAAACGCTCCATGGTGATCATGTGATATCGTTGATCAGTTGCTTCGGCAATCTTCAGAATCGTAAAATGCAGGACGCTTTTTATCTCAGCAAAACACTTTACACAGGCTACACAGTGTGTGGAGCAGCGAAACATCTCAAAACTCCAGCAGCAATAGAAATTGAACATTTTGCCCAGAATTCAAATCTGCAGTCAGAACCTTTAAACAATGATGTGTGAAAATGAAGTGTCTTGGAGCAAATTATTCCATTAAATGAATTGCCAACCCTCGCTTTGAGGTCCTTGGATGACCATATAAGGTCAAGTGGATAGTGTCAGATCCATATTCATATTACTACCAACATTTTGACAATTTAGCCAAAGCATTTACGATATTTTCCCCATTGCTACAATATTACAGGAGACATCTAGGTGAACTCTGACCTGTCAATTCTCAGGCTTGTGAGTCAATACAAACCAGGTGAGTGAGACTTTGCTGTGTTTGTTTGGTAAAAATGGATGAGCTGCTAATTATTAACTTGCACTCACAGTGGACTTTGTTATTGCCGCCAACTTTGTTGGAAGAGGTTTTATTTTCGCCTCTGTTTGTCTGGTCTCAACAGAAGTCAAAAAGTAGTGAACAGATTTTGATGAAATTTGGAGGAAAGGTGGGCAATGGGCCAAGGAACAATCGATTAGATTTTGATGCAAATCCAGATATGTATGTGGATCCAGGATTTTTTTTTTGCCTGTTCCCAATGTAACTCAAAGTAGTGAACGGATTTTGATGAAATTTGGTGTCCAGCTTTAGTATTATCCTAGGTTCAAGTGACTTGATTTTGATGTTGCTAGTATGTGGCTTGGCGGAGGTATGTCCCCTTCTAATTTTTCACTGGGCTTTTTTTTTTTTTTACTGCTTGCACAACTGGGGGGGAACCCACTGGCATCTCATCTATACTGTCAGAAATGGGGGTCCAGGAGGAGTCCATTTCTGTCCCCCAAGGTACAAGCTACACTAACATACCCCCCAGGGCTCATTATTGGACCTCAAAGAAACTACTTGTAACTTTTTAGGCTCAAAAAGCTACATATATGTTCCTAAGCAGTACATAAAGGGTACAAATAAGCATGGGCGCCGCCAGGGGGGGAAGGTTAGAACAATTCTAGGGGTCCAGCACTGCCATAGGGCCCTTTAAGGGGCTGATAATATGCTTTTAATGATTTTAATAAGACTTTTGAAATAACAACAATGCAATATTCCATCTGGTAAAATGAGCTAATTGAACAAGGTTGTCTATTTCTTGAGTTCTTCAACATATTGTCATTTAACCCTCCCCCTTTTGCGAAATGGTACGGTCCAGTTCTGGTGGAAGCGCGATGCGTTAAATCTGTGCGCTGATCAGTGCAACGCTACTTGCTGCTGTGTCGCGGTGCAGCAGCCAGCCAGCCAGCAGTGGAGTGCGTACAGTCTATGATCGCTAAATATGAAGAGTGGCTGTCAAAAACGTAAAGAAAGGCAGCTGAAAGCTGAGAGGGACCGGAGAGGCAGGCAACTGGTCACTCACTTTTTCCCAAAGAAAGGTAGCTATCGCTCACATGTGTGTTCAAAATATTAGCGAATGGTAAATGAACAGTATGAACGTGGTTGGATTAGCCTATCAAGAGAACACTTTTACAGTTTGTACAGTGACATTTTTTCCATTTTAATAACTGAACTGACTTGTGTGATAAAGATGAAATATTACGTTATGCTGGTGCTAATAACTAGTGCTAATAACCAGTTTCATAACTAATGGGGTGCCCTAAATATGCACAGATTCAGCCTCAGGGGGACCTCCGCCCTACCAAACCACTGAACCCCCCTTTGGAGAAGGAGGTAAGCAGCAATACAACCCATACAGTAAATGCTTTAGGATTGAAGTTTTTAATGAGCGAGCGCCATATACAGTTTGCTAGATTAAAGTGTTGCTAATAGTTTGCTAGATTAAAGTGTTGCTTAGCAGTCACATCACACATTTCACTACCAATTGTCCTAGCACAAAAAGGCATGTGGCAAAATCTTGAATTTTCATTTGTGATTGTAAATGCACCAGAATTAGTCACTGACCAGTTTTCATCCAGTCCCTGGTAGGTTAATACATAAAATGTAATAACAAAGTCACAAACTCAAGGTCCATGGGCTATCAAAAGTCAAATAATGACAAAAGTGCAATTGTGACGAGGGTGGGCAAAGTTGGGGGGCCCAAAATTCTAATCTTTCATGGGGCCCAAAATTTCTGGCGGTGCCCCTGCAAATAAGTACCTTAGACAGTACTGCCCCAGTGACAAGCCGTTGTCCCCCTAAAGGTACAATAAGGTACTTTATTTTCGAACAGTGTAGCTACTGCCTACTGTTTTTATGGTAAAATTCAGTTTTGCTCTCTACCTGCTCGTATTTTCTTCTTCCCATTGAATGCACTTTAATGTATCTCCTGTAATCCAGCACACCTGAGGAGAATAACCCATTAATCGGTGCTGTTTCATGCTGAAAGCTTGCATGTCAGTGAAAAGCAGTGTGTTGAAACCTGTTCTTTTTTTTCCATCAGCATTTTCTGTTTTCCCTCCCTCCCTCCCCCCCAGACAGCGACAGCCGTGGTGAAAGAGATCGTGTTGTCCGAGACAGCATCAATATTTACAGGTGTCTAGTGCAGCAAGCTTAGCTGTCGAACATGGCGCCCGGGGAATACGTTAACAAAGTGAAGCTCTGGGGAAACAACGCAAGGCAACGTCTGTGTGCGAGCATCTCTAACACTGAGACTGAAACTGGACACTTTTACACTAAGTAGTACACCAGAAAGATTAACGTATCTGAAAGTCGTGTATTTAGCAAACACTAGACCTGAATACTTCTACAGCAAGCTGTTCTATAATCGAATGGGACTGACACGCGGGGCATTGAGGAAAGCACGTGACGTAAAAAACACTGTTGCATCATGAAATCCTCAGGCACTGCATACTCAGGTACCAAGCAACATTGAAGGATGTGTCAATGGCATTTTTGGGGAATGTATATTATTTAGTGCTGTCAAAAATGTCGCGTTATTATCGCGTTAACTTGACTCAATTTTAACGGCGATAATTTTTTTTATCGCGAGATTAACGCTCTGTGACATGATGTAGGTTTTTCATAAGCTTTTGAAACTGCCAGGAACTTGGAACAGAACAGAGACTTTGCTTAGAAAAACGATAACAGCTAGACTGTAATGCCACGCCCCGCACAACCAGAGTCCTCTGCCCTCCCCCCAAAGAACCAGCGCGGGCAGCTCACGCTGCCGCGCCTCGGGACGAAGAGCCACGGTGCTCGGCTTAGGTTTCGTTTTCCCATCGCCGGCTTCAGCCCGACTTTGCAGTGGCTGTGACAAGACGTGTTATACGGAGCCGTAGTAACTCGTCCCCTCACTTTTAATTACCCGAGCGCACACCTTAACGCAAAGCGTGCGCACGGGTTATAACTCGTGCGCGCGCATTAATATCTCGTGCACACGCCTTATAAGTTGTTCCCACGCTTTATTTTTTTATTCACCATTTCCCCTCTATGGTTCCGTAGTGTTATGCTCTGCAATAAAAAAAATAAAAAAAAAACACATTGGTACAAAGCAAGCCCATTCACTTTTTTATGCTGATAAGAGAATTACAATGGTTTTTCATGTGACAAAAATGTGCGATTAAATTGCGATTAATCGCGAGTTAACTATGACAGTCGCGACATTAATCGCGATTAAATATTTTAATCGCTTGACAGCACTAATATTATTATATCTGTTCTATTTATACCTTACTGAGTCTGAGAAAGACAGCCAATGTGCCAATACATACACAGACTCGGAAAGTCTCATCTCATTATCTCTAGCCGCTTTATCCTTCTACAGGGTCGCAGGCAAGCTGGAGCCTATCCCAGCTGACTACGGGAGAAAGGCGGGGTACACCCTGGACAAGTCGCCAGGTCATCACAGGGCTGACACATAGACACAGACAACCATTCACACTCACATTCACACCTACGCTCAATTTAGAGTCACCAGTTAACCTAACCTGCATGTCTTTGGACTGTGGGGGAAACCGGAGCACCTGGAGGAAACCCACGCGGACAACATGCAAACTCCGCACAGAAAGGCCCTCGCCGGCCCCGGGGCTCGAACCCAGGACCTTCTTGCTGTGAGGCGACAGCGCTAACCACTACACCACCGTGCCGCCCGACTCGGAAAGTAAAATTGAAAATCTTTCATCTCATTATCTGTAGCCGCTTTATCCTGTCCTACAGGGTCGCAGGCAAGCTGGAGCCTATCCCAGCTGACTACGGGCGAAAGGCGGGGTACACCCTGGACAAGTCGCCAGGTCATCACAGGGCTGACACATAGACACAGACAACCATTCACACTCACATTCACACCTACGGTCAATTTAGAGTCACCAGTTAACCTAACCTGCATGTCTTTGGACTGTGGGGGAAACCGGAGCACCCGGAGGAAACCCACGCGGACACGGGGAGAACATACCGGAACTGCTCTAAAAGATTGCTCACAATAAGAAAATAATAAGTATGTATTTACTGTGATGGTGACTGATAAAAGTAAGCGAAGAAATGAAATAAATAAAGTAAGAAGTGATAAAGGAGGTCGTTTATATCTCCAGCTGTCAGACTCTAAGGCTCATCCAAGTGTGTTGGACAATACACAACTCAGGTCATTTATCTCGTTCATTCATATTTTTCTTTCTTTCTTTCTTTCTTTCTTTCTATTTAGACCTCTATTTTGACATTGGGTCAAGTGGACACAGAACTGAACAGACAAGTACCGTCATCCAGCACTATCCAGGAAGCAGTTCATGACCTGTTTCGCTGAGCATATTCCTTGAGTCATCACACACACACACACACACACACACACACACACAGCTACCATGACACTCAAGATACCTGAGAAGTAAAGACGTCCCCAGACAGGAGCAACAACAGTGAACCCTGACCAGTGGCTGAACAACTAACCAACACATCCAAACAATGAACACAGCACAGAAACCAGTCCCAAAAAGAGCAGAGAATTACAGTGGTGCTTGAAAGTTTGTGTACCCTTTAGAATTTTCTATATTTCTGCAGAAATATGACCAAAAACATCAGATTTTCACACAAGTCCTAAAAGTAGAAAAGGAGAACCCAGTGAAACAAATGAGAGTAAAATATTATACTTGCTCATTTATTTATTGAGGAAAATGATCCGATATCCACCTGACATGGATAGCCAACGTGCCTATATAGCACCACCCAGGGACAAGACAAGCACCGAGAATGTACCCGTAGCCAAAAATGCTATTTACACCCAAACCCTAACCTTATCAGAACCAGTTGTAAATCGCCGAATAGCTAATTCAGGTGTAAATATCTGCCGTATGACTCTTCTCACCCAGGTGTAAACAGACACTCGGAATCATTAAATGGAAATAAAGATGCTATTTTGTGAGCACAAGAGCTGAATGAATCTGATATGGAAATGAAGCAATGAGGCAAATGTAATATTGAGAAGATCTCTGGCTAAAATTCAACTTTCTCCATGAAGGTAAGCGATTAACTATTAGCAACCCTTTAGTAATATTATAGGATTACTAGAGCGGTGGCTACAATTATCGACAGTCCATAATTATCGACACCTTTTCAGATTTACCAATAAAAGAAATTTACAAAGGTGAGTTTCAGTTACAACTGTTATTATCGGTGAATTAATCAACTGGAAGACCCCTCTCACCCTTTGATCTTGTCGTCTGATGACAGCTCGTTTCCTGAGATGGAATTTTTTTCAGCACGATCAGAAATCTGAGTAAAATCCGAACGTTATCGCAGATAAGCATGGTGGAAAGATCATGGGCATGTTTTTACTGATCAAATTCACCGATATTTCATGATTTCCTTGTCAAAACGCACTTTGTTTCTTACTCTTTTTCATTTGACAATCGCCAGTTTGTATCTAAACGCGCGTTTGAGAAGTCACGCGAGGTGTCGATAATAGTGATCACTTTCAGCAGTGTCCACCATTATCGACACCCTGTGGAATTAAGTGACACAATTGTTATGGATCGATCTTTGTGTAACATTGTTGAAGTAGATGAAGTACTTTAAAAAATAAGGACTGTGATTTTTATAATATTTTTTTCTGATTCATAACAGAATGGAATGTTTACAGAGTATTTGGAATCCTATTGCAATAAATAGAATTAGACCAGAATTAAATTCCTAGCATCTAAAAAAATTATGTTTTAAATATTCAGATTTTTCTATTCCATTCAGTTTTTTTTTTTGCAGTTTGTTGTAAATATCTACCACATATTACAATATCAGTAGACGTTTGATATTTTGGGTGGGGGAATGAGATGCAACCTTTGACCTGGATTCTCATGTGGTTACAATATCAATTGTACATTTTATTGGTAAACTACAAAACTAGAAATTAATACAAACAATGAATAATTAACAAAATGTGATCTACAGTACGAAAATATTTAAAATGGGTAGAAAGTGGAGCAAAAAGATTTTCTGACAGGTTAAACATTATCATTTTTTTTTTACACAAACTTTAGAATTACTTCCTCATTTACATAAGCACCAACATCGATATATTTATATAAAATATATTTTGGACGAAATATAATTCTATGTAAAACAAATTTTAAACTAGAAAAGCACTCGGAGAGCGCAGACCTCCGCCAAGAATCCTTTAAAAAATTCCGGGATCCAGACGGTGATCCGGATCACCGCCAAAATTTAATGGATTGGTACTTGTACCCAGTCACACCTCTGAAAAAATTTCAGAGCAATCCATTCATTACTTTTTCCATAATGTTGCTAACAAACAAACAAACCAACGCTACCAAAAACATAACCTCCTTGGCGGAGGTAATAAAAACTATGTTTTGTTAACTTAATACAACATACCATAATCAATCATCTGGATGTCGATAATTGTGGAACGGTGTCGATAATTGTGGACAAAGGTGTCAACAATTGTGGAACAGTGT
This sequence comes from Neoarius graeffei, assembly GCF_027579695.1. Taxonomy (NCBI): domain Eukaryota; kingdom Metazoa; phylum Chordata; class Actinopteri; order Siluriformes; family Ariidae; genus Neoarius; species Neoarius graeffei. Next base: position 49,637,140 of record NC_083587.1, on the reverse strand, counting down.
CACGTGATCTGATCCGCTAATTAATCAGGAATCAACTCGTTTTTTTTCAGTGGAAATTTGAGTAATTATTCACGCAAAAGTCTTTTCTACTTTTGCAAGGGCTAAAAGATCGTTAAGGTGTCTAATTGTAGCCGCCACTCTACACAAAAATAGCAAATAGTATAGCGCTGCATAGCAATCAGTAATACAACAAAATTTTCAATTAAGACTGCACTGTAGGAACACTATAAATGGGAAAAATATCATAGAAGTATCGTATATTACGATAGAAATTATATAATATTACTGTAGTTCTTTTTCGTATGGAAATTTAGGGCTAGTTTTGTTGATCAGTGATCCCAGTTAGCATCACATAATGCTAACTGATACTAGATTTCATTCAGTCTGCATTATTTATTAGCCATGGAACCTCTCTCTATGGCCCGAACCCTGGGACATAGACTCTCGTATAAATGTGCCACAATCTACTGACAGGAACAAATGTGGTACTGAAAGGGAAAGAAAAGATGCGAACCACTTTGTCCTCCTGTAGAGTTTCCACAAGGGAGAGAAGAGGAGAGAAAACAAAGGGGAAGGATTATGAGTAACATTTAGACATATACATGCGTGTTTCAATGTGTTCACTCCTATCATTTATAGCAAACTACTGAAATATCTACAATAATAAGATTGTAGTTGGACATTGGTTAAGTTGGTCCTATTCACATACAGAATGTATAAGATAAAGATGTTGCCCCCTTGTGGTCATTAAACGAATTGCACACACTTTCCTTGCACTGTTTGGATTTAATTTGAGAAGTCAATTAAAGTCTGTGCCAGATTTTGTTTCAAATTTTACTGTTTCTTATTCAGTCATGTACACATGAAGCCATTTACAAAAAAAGGAAAGTTAAAATTGTCCATATTTGCTTGAATCAGAACATTTTAGAGAGCGACAGAAGAATATTTAACAAAACACTGAATACGTATACACAGCCAAGTGGAGACTATAAATGTACTTAAATTTCACAAATTTACTTGAATGTTTTTTTCTATTTGAAAGCAGCTGGATAAAAATCCCACTAATGGCTTCGCAGAAATCAACAAATATCAAAATAAGAAAGCAAATTATTTTGACATAATTTAAGGCTGCCACTGTGATATGAAAAATCCAGACCCTAAAAGGAATTCTACCTTACCTTGGGGACATCTTCGACTGTTTTATCCACATTCACTGGATATGAGCAATCGTGAGCTCTGATTGGCTACTCTACTGCTAGGATATCAGCTCATATACCATGAGTAGAGACAAACAAAATGGAGGAGCATGTTGCTGAATCAACTGAGGATGAAATAAAACCTCTACTTGAAAACAACCTCCCCTAAAATACAAAAAAAAAAAAGCCACAAAATATGGAATAAAAGTATTTCATGGTAAGAACATATCGGGGTTTTTTTATTTTTCAAGAATTATCGTATTTTTCACAAATTGCTTCTGTCATTTCGTCGGTTTGTTTACGTTCTAAGCAGAAACTATTTTGTCGGACGTTTTGTATAAAGTTTTATTTATCGAATTTGCAATAAATAAAAATGCTCTGTTTCTCAAAATCCAGTGAATGTAGATAGAATAAAACAGTTATTCCACTCAAGCAGGTGGAATGCTTCTATTGCACTCACTAGGTGCTATGCGCCTCATCGGCTATCAGCTCATGTACGACTCGATTTCATGGAATAACTGTTAAATATTTACATAGCCTTTTTTGCCAAGCATTATTGTTGTATGATAATCATTTGCTACAATGTGCTAGAACAAATTAATACCGGATACCAACAAGTATGTGTAAATTTACAGGACAATTTCACAAAAATAAGTTAGGTCTACAGGTTTCCATCCAATGTACACGAGGTACAGTATGATATCCTGTCAAACTGTAACTGCAATTAACTGTGCTCGTACCTTGTTGGAGCGGAGAGACACTCGTCCCCCACAGCGGGCGCAGAACTTGGTTTGGCAATACGAACACAGGTGACCGCAGCCATCAGCAAACTTGGTCTTGTGGCAAATTCCGCAGATGGGAGCCTCGCTTTTCTGTTCTGGAGCGGCCTGAGCTTCCTCCGCCATCTTCTTCACCTGGTCCTTATACGACTCAAACTGCTGGTGCAGCTTCCTACAAGGACAAAGCAAGGCAGCATGAAATGTTTCATCTTGATACATATCAAGCTCAAAATCAGTTGTGAAAACACAGTGCAGACTTTAACTCGTTTTATATTATCCCATAATCTATTTTTAGCTGTTTCAGAATTTCAGAACCGTATCAGAAAATCAGACTTTTTTTAAAGGAGAACTGAAGGCAAAAATTTTATTCGCAAAATTCTATTTATCTAATTTTATTAAATAAAGGAATGCATTTTTGATAGCTATTTTGTCACTGCTGTAGCAAGTTATGAGTGTTTGAAATATGCTATGTAACATATCAGTCCATACAGTGGGGCAAAAAAGTATTTAGTCAGTCACCAATTGTGCAAGTTCTCCCACTTAAAGATGAGAGAGGCCTGTAATTTTCATCATAGGTACACTTCAACTATGAGAGACAAAACGAGAAAAAAATAATCCAGAAAATCACATTGTCTGATTTTTAAAGAATTTATTTGCAAATTATGGTGGAAAATAAGTATTTGGTCAATAACAAAAGTTCATCTCAATACTTTGTTATATACCCTTTGTTGGCAATGACAGAGGTCAAACGTTTTCTGTAAGTCTTCACAAGGTTTTCACACAGTGTTGCTGGTATTTTGGCCCATTCCTCCATGCAGATCTCCTCTAGAGCAGTGATGTTTTGGGGCTGTCGCTGGGCAACACGGACTTTCAACTCCCTCCAAAGATTTTCTATGGGGTTGAGATCTGGAGACTGGTTAGGCCACTCCAGGACCTTGAAATGCTTCTTACGAAGCCACTCCTTCGTTGCCCGGGCGGTGTGTTTGGGATCATTGTCATGCTGAAAGACCCAGCCATGTTTCATCTTCAATGCCCTTGCTGATGGAAGGAGATTTTCACTCAATCTCACGATACATGGCCCCATTCATTCTTTCCTTTACACGGATCAGTTGTCCTGGTCCCTTTGCAGAAAAACAGCCCCAAAGCATGATGTTTCCACCCCCATGCTTCACAGTAGGTATGGTGTTCTTTGGATGCAACTCAGCATTCTTTCTCCTCCAAACACGACAAGTTGAGTTTTTACCAAAAAGTTCTATTTTGGTTTCATCTGACCACATGACATTCTCCCAATCCTCTTCTGGATCATCCAAATGCTCTCTGGCAAACTTCAGACGGGCCTTGACATGTACTGGCTTAAGCAGGGGGACACGTCTGACACTGCAGGATTTGAGTCCCTGGCGGCGTAGTGTGTTACTGATGGTAGCCTTTGTTACTTTGGTCCCAGCTCTCTGCAGGTCATTCACTAGGTCCCCCCATGTGGTTCTGGGATTTTTACTCACCGTTCTTGTGATCATTTTGACCCCACGGGGTGAGATCTTGCGTGGAGCCCCAGATCAAGGGAGATTATCAGTGGTCTTGTATGTCTTCATTTTCTAATAATTGCTCCCACAGTTGATTTCTTCACACCAAGCTGCTTACCTATTGCAGATTCAGTCTTCCCAGCCTGGTGCAGGTCTACAATTTTGTTTCTGGTGTCCTTTGACAGCTCTTTGGTCTTGGCCATAGTGGAGTTTGGAGTGTGGCTGTTTGAGGTTGTGGACAGGTGTCTTTTATACTGATAACGAGTTCAAACAGGTGCCATTAATACAGGTAACGAGTGGAGGACAGAGGAGCCTCTTAAAGAAGAAGTTACAGGTCTGTGAGAGCCAGAACTCTTGCTTGTTTGTAGGTGACCAAATACTTATTTTACTGAGGAATTTACCAATTAATTCATTAAAAATCCTACAATGTGATTTCCTGGATTCTTTCCCCCCATTCTGTCTTTCATAGTTGAAGTGTACCCATGATGAAAATTACAGGCCTCTCTCATCTTTTTAAGTGGGAGAACTTGCACAATTGGTGGCTGACTAAATACTTTTTTGCCCCACTGTATGTCAAAGCAATGGCCGTAAACGAGATTCGTTGAGACCTGTGCGAGACATCGTAGGACGGAAGTAAAACATAGAGCAGAAATCAGTGACTGACATCTGCCAACGTTGTCAAAAGACGCGTGCGCCCTCTTTCGAATGCTGACGTAATCAAGCCGGAAGTTTTGTTTGTTTTGATAGCAATCAGGAAAGTTTGAAAAAAGTAGGCAGTAATCGTCATTTGAACTCATTTTTGTGCAATATTTCGTTTAGAAAACAGTTTTCAAAATGGCGGCACTGACACCTGGCTGACAATTCACGTTTCGAAGTCTCGCACAAGTCTCGTGAAGATCGCGCGGATAAGCGACGCCTGCCGTGGACCAAATGAACTAAATTCAACATGGCTAAAAACCGAATAGGCCGATAAGTATAATATTTAATTGCAATCAGTTACCAATATGAGTCACGATATAAGGTTACTAAAACCAAAAACGTAATTGAATAACACGTTAATTAAGAAATAAAGCAAGTTTAAAAATGACTCCAGTTCTCCTTTAATGATATAAAATCATCACAGATGCAATCAGCTGGCATTATCACCTGTCTCAGAGGAAGCACATGAGAGTAGGGTGGGCCTTATATGGAGGTAAATTTTCATATTATTAATTCTGAAACTCTCACCCTTGACCCTTCAGATTTGTTTGGTTATGAAAGAAAACAAATTTGCCTAAATTTGGAACATTTTGAATAATTATTCGAGGTTGCTCAAACCTTCTGAAATATTGGACAACAGCATGTTAAATTATCAATACATCGCCCTGTTTGCAATGCAGGTGTAAATAATAAATGTTTGTCATGAGTAATAATGTTTATTTATTATACTTGAAGAAAAATTATGGTACACAACAAAACATTTTGAATAAACTACAAGTCTACAAGTACAGTTTTCTGGAGTGGCAAGGCAACATAACAAAAAAAGAAAAAAAAAGTCCAGCCCTGTGTCCGAAATCACTCCCTATTCACTATATAGGGCACTATATAGTGGGGCCGCCATTTTGTAGTGCTGTCCAAAACCTAAGTGAGGATTATTTACACCCAATATAGTGCACTCAAAGTATCCCACAATGCATCACAAAAAGTGGTGTACAACGATGGTCACTAACCAAAGCAATATATCCCATCATGCATTGCGGTCGTGCTGAAAGAAATCCTATTAAAAGTCTCAAATGTGATTTAATAAAAGGCAAAGAAGAAAGTAGTCAGCCTCAATTTAAAAAAATGGCTCAGGTGGATAAGGCGCCATACCATAAATCTGGGGACCTGGGTTCGATTCCAGCCTGAGGTCATTTCCTGATCCCTCCCTGTCTCTCTCTCCCACTCATTTCCTGTCTCTACACTGTCCTATCCAATAAAAAAAAGGTGAAAAAAGTCTAAAAAAAAAGAATTTGCTCGTATAATTCAGAATTCATTGTTCCATCAATGATGGCAAGCCATCCTGGTCCACATGCAGCAAAACAGGCCCAAACCATGACACTACCACCACCATGTTTCACAGATGGGATAAGGTTCTTATGCTGGAATGCAGTATTTTCCTTTCTACAAACATAACGCTTCTCATTTAAACCAAAAAGTTCTATTTTGGTCTCATCCATCCACAAAACATTTTTCCAATAGCCTTCTGGCTAGTCCACATGATCTTTAGCAAACTGCAGACAAGCAGCAATGTTCTTTTTGGAGAGCAGTGGCTTTCTCCTTGCAACCCTGCCATGCACACCATTGTTCAGTGTTCTCCTGATGGTGGACTCATGAACATTAACATTAGCCAATATGAGAGAGGCCTTCAGTTGCTTAGAAGTTACTTTGGGGTCCTTTGTGACCTCACCGACTATTACACGCCTTGCTCTTGGAGTGATCTTTGTTGGTTGACCACTCCTGGGGAGGGTAACAATGGTCTTGAATTTCCTCCATTTGTAGACAATCTGTCTGACTGTGGATTGCTGGAGTGTAAACTCTTTAGAGATGGTTTTGTAACCTTTTCCAGCCCGATGAGCATCAACGCTTTTTCTGAGGTCCTCAGAAATCTCCTTTGTTCGTGCCATGATCCACTTCCACAAACATGTGTTGTGAAGATCAGACTTTGATAGATCCCTGTTCTTTAAATAAAACAGGGTGCCCACTCACACCTGATTGTCATCCCATTAATTGAAAACACCTGACTCTAATTTCACCTTCAAATTAACTGCTAATCCTAGAGGTTCACAGACTTTTGCCACTCACAGATATGTAATATTGGATCATTTTCCTCAGTAAATAAATGACCAAGTGTAATATTTTTGTCTGGATCACCCTCCAAGAAGCTTGTTCAATGGTAGCTGATGCACTTGTTCAGATGGTCTTCTTTAAGATCTTGTGATGGTGAAAGAACACACTTATAACTTGCTTCTCTGAAGGCAGTTTGCTTCTAGTTATTTTACTTTCCACACCGCAAAGTAACCACACAGAAGATTTACTTCTAGTTGCAATCGCCAAGTCAGCCATTGTGTAGTCATAGGTTAATCAGTGGCATCTAATAGTACTGTCTGTGCAACTGAGATCAGATCTTTTCTAATTCTTTAGTACTGATCTATTTCACTGACAGACAGACAGTGGTTGTCATGGAGATGTTTCATGGTTTTTGTTTTGTTTTTTTCCGGTCAAAACAGTGTCAATAATGCCATTAAAAGAATACATTGCAAATGACTGACTGATAGTCAGTCATTTTAAATTTCAAGGTCATTGAGCAACCTCTCAATGTTTATATATTCCCTTTAATTTTTACACAAAATTTTATTTAATTTATTGGAACATATTGATGGGGTGAGAGTGGATAATTAAATATATCACAAAATAAGTACCACCCTAACGTGAGAGCCTTCACCCTCCCTGGTTGGTCATACTAAGTGATACTTAACAGTGTCACTGTGTCAAATTAAACACGCTCATTTACGAGTAGGAGGTGCCTGCTTTCATGCCAAGCATTGACCGAACTTAATTCTACTTTCTCAGGTTCCTCATCATTGCAGGCACGCTTCTATTTCAAGGACAGCAGTAAGTTAACACCAAGTGCGTTCACCATTTAAAAGCACAACAAGTGATGTGCAAAAGCTGCATTTGCATGACAGTGAAACATAACAATGCCCTCTACGGTACATTACAAAGGGCCTGTCATGTTCGAGCTATGATGTGAAAATGTGCCAAACAATATAACCACAATGAAAAGCAATACTTAAATGCGTCTTGAAACAATGCGTTATAATAAAGCTGACATAATGCATAAGAACTGGGTCAGGGTCCTAATGGCTGCCATCGTTTAGAGTATCTTTCTTCTTCATGATCCAAAAGGGCACATTGTACACTTTAATGGATAAATAACATAAAAAAAAGTTTATAGATTCATTCATTCTTTTTGGTAACTGCTCTCCTGAGTCTATTGTCGGAACACGAGGCTGCATTACACCCTGTATGGGACGCCAGTGCATCACAAGGAAACATCGGTCACACACATCAGTCCAAAAAATATATATATAATATGGTAATAACGTTTCTAGTTCGATGTTATGTTTACATTTCAAGTCAAAATGGCACCGAATTAATTTGCTGTTTAATTGTGCCACCGAAAAGGGGTTTCATTTATTAAAGTATTTTAGCAAAGCCTATCAGTCTGCACTAGAAAGCCAGCATTTGTCATACATGTGTACAGACAGCTGTATGCAATGGACATTGAGAAATCCAACACATGAAAAAAATTGCTCTGCTTGTGCACAACCACACATTACAAAAAGAAACATCCCAAAATTACCATATGGGGAAACAACTGGCAACGCGCGAAAACATTAAATATTATGATACACACAGGACACTTTTTTGATGGAATAAAAACATGTTCTATTCCCTTCTAGCAGGTTTCATTCATTTGGTTTGATAGCATGCAATATTGTTAGCATATTGCTTATCCTATGTGTATTACATCACTCTACCCAATGGAGAATGAGTGTTGAATATGGTTTATGATATTGCATGGTTGTCAAGACAACATGACATCACACACCGGAAATGTAAAACTTCCACACTAGTGAGCGATTGTAACAATTTGGACAGTTGAAAGTCACACTTGGAAGACGCTCTGGACACTTACAGTAATGCTTTTATGTCTGAGGACTACAGTTGACTTGCTAACTTTAGGACTGCAGTTGTCATGAACAGTTTTGCACTCGAGTTTCCATCAATGAAGAGTTTATAACATCAACGAAACAGACTTCATGTTAAAACTGTTAAAAATTGTATAATCACGTTGTCTGTTATCACCCAAATGAAGATGGGTTCCCTTTTGAGTCTGGTTCCTCTTGAGGTTTCTTCCTCATGCTGTCTGAGGGAGTTTTTCCTTGCCACCGTCGCCACAGGTTTGCTCGTTGGGGATAGATTAGGGATAAAATTAGCTCATGTTTAAAGTCATTAAAATTCTGTAAAGCTGCTTTGCGACAATTTCTGTTGTTAAAAGCGCTATACAAATAAACTTGGCATGACAATTTGGAAACAAACATGGCCACCAGGTTTGCATCATTAAATACGGAAGATTTTGAGAGAATTTTGAAAGAGGAAGATGTGTTGAACACCTGAAAGGAATGTGTATGAATAATAATAATAATAATAATAATAATATTGGCTGGCATTGAGTGGTATATCAGATATATTCCATTCAGCTACTCGTCTTTGACTCCTTCATTATCATGCTAGCTGAATGGAATATATCTGATTTGCCACTCGCCAACCAATATTATTTAATTATTCCCCTAGTACTATCCCCCATATTTGGAAATGTAATGTATTACATTGCGAGTGATATGAATGCATCTAATACACTGCCTGGCCAAAATAAAAATAAAAAGTCGCACACTAATAATTTCATCGGACAACCTTCAGCTTTGATTATGGTGCCTATTTGCCATGGTACTGTTTTGACAACCTTACAACATTTTTTCCATCCAGAGTTGCGTTAATTTTTTGATGAGATCTTGTCTTGATGATGGGAGATTCGAACCACTCCGTAAAGTCTTCTCCAGCACATCCCAAAGACTCTCAATAGGGTTAAATAGGGTTGGGACTCTGTGGTGGCCAATTCATGTTTGAAAATGATTCCTCATACTTCCTGAACCACTCTTTCACTATTCAAGCCCTGGTTTTATGCCCATATCATAAGAAAAGAAAAAAAAATCTATTGATGTGAACCTGGTCATTCAGAATATTCATATCATCGTCTGACTTCATTTTATTGCCACATAACGTTGCTGAGCCTCAACCTGACCCACTGAAGCAACCCCAGATCATAACACTGCTTCCAGAGGCTTATACAGTGGCCATTAGATTGTACATGATGGGTACATCACTTCATGATCTTCCCTTCTTACCCTGGCACACCCATCACTCTGGAATAGGGTAAATCTGGACTCATCAGAGCACATGACCTTTTTCCATTCCTCTGGAGTCCAATCTTTATGCTCCCTAGCAAATTGAAGCCTTTTCTTCTGATTAACCTCACTAACAAGTGGATTTCTTATGGTCACACAGCTCTTTAGTCCCAATCCTGTGAGTTCTCGTTGCATTGAGAGTGTGGAAATGCTCTTACTTTCACTATTAAACATACACAGCAAATTCCTCAGTGTTGAATTAACACTTTCAGAGTTAATTTGGGTCCAATTGGACCTATATAAACACTCTGGGTGTTAATTCAATACTGGGGTTTTTGGTGTGTAGCTGCGAGTTCTACTGTTGATTTTTTTATGATGCAACTTCACCAAGCATTTCAGTGATCTCTGATCATGGTCAGTCAAATTTTTCCAACCACATTTCTTCCATAAAGTTGATGGTTCACCACTATCCTTCCAGTTTTAATAATGCACTGGAAACCAATTCCGGTAATTTCAGCAGTTGTTTTCTTTGCTTGAAAAAAAACAAGAAAGTTGTTTTTCTTTGCAGGCCAATAATTTGACTCTCCAGAAACATGGTAACCTCTTTTCTATGACCATAGGATACGTCATCTGACATGGTTGTTCAAGGAAAGAGAAGCTACTCACTGCATCATCTCATCTCATCTCATTATCTCTAGCCGCTTTATCCTTCTACAGGGTCGCAGGCAAGCTGGAGCCTATCCCAGCTGACTACGGGCGAAAGGCGGGGTACACCCTGGACAAGTCGCCAGGTCATCACAGGGCTGACACATAGACACAGACAACCATTCACACTCACATTCACACCTACGGTCAATTTAGAGTCACCAGTTAACCTAACCTGCATGTCTTTGGACTGTGGGGGAAACCGGAGCACCCGGAGGAAACCCACGCGGACACGGGGAGAACATGCAAACTCCACACAGAAAGGCCCTCGCCGGCCCCGGGGCTCGAACCCAGGACCTTCTTGCTGTGAGGCGACAGCGCTAACCACTACACCACCGTGCCGCCCCTCACTGCATCAGTTAGGGTTAAAAGAAATGCTGCCAGCTGAAACACATTAATCAGTGCAGTAATTATCCAATCAAAGGCTCTTAAGTATTTGCTTACTGAAATCCAAAAGGTGACTTTTTTTTTGGCTGGGTTGAGAAATGTGTGTCATTTATCAACTAATAGATGTTTGGGAAATACCAGACCTGTCTCCAATTTTGAAACCCTAGTATAAAATGGACTTATTGGCCTCTCCAAAAGGAGGCTACTTTGGTGGCAGACATCTACTAAAACTTCACTGAGCAAACGAAATAAACTGATGAGTCATTCATCACTCTCGGCAAAGAGGTTCCTGCGCTCCTTAAAAATCACATTCCCTGCACAAAGCTGTGTGTGTGTGTGTGTGTGTGTGTGTGTGTGTGTGTGTGCGCACGCGCCAAATCCTCAAGCAAAGCATCATCCCAGTCCATCTTTAGATGGTTTATGCATTTTATAGGATTTTACTTCACATTTCATCTATGTCACAAGTCTACATCTTGTTATGAACACCATCGTGAGCAATTACTGTCAGTTATGCCTTTACGCACAATTACACTTTTCTACCACTAGGGGCTTCTGCATTCACATGGTCAGGAGTAGCTCCACATATACTGTACACACATCCTCAGGCACAAGACACAAGAATAACTCAATTTATTCTATCCACATTCACTGGATATGAACAATTGCATGCTCTGATTGGCTACTCTACTACAAGGATATCAGCTTATATACTGTGAGTAGAGAAAAACAAAATGGCAGCTTTATCAAGTATTTAAAAGAAACAGAAATAGCTAAAAGAATAGTTTCCCCCCCCCAGTCTCTCCTGTTTCACACTCCAGCCCAGTCAGTGGTGGTAATGCACCTTTTAAGTTGTTTACCAACCACCAACAAAACCCTAAAGAAGAAGAAGAAGAAAACCAAATGGCGGAGCGTGTTGCTGAACCAACAAGGATGAAATAAAATAAAACTTTTTTGAAATAAAAACTCTACTCAAAAACAACCCCCCCCCAAAAAAAGCAACAAAATATGGAATAAAAGTATTTGATGGTAAGTATTTGATGGTTGTTTCCATTCTATGCGGAAACGATTTTGTCGGATGTTTTTAAAGTTTTTATTTCTCAAAATTGCAAAAAATAAAAATCCAGTGAATGTGGGTAGGATAAAACAGTTATTCCACTTAATCTCGTCGTACATGGCTTATAACTAACTTAGCGCTACGCGCCTCATCAGCTATCAGCTCGTGTCTGACTCGATTTCATAGAATAACTGTTAAATATCACATTCTATCAGTAGACAGGTGCATAGTTGTTTCTTCTCATCAAATATATTTGATAATTAAGAGAACTGTGTGAATGAAAAAAATGCAATATTTACAAATCAGATGTGAGTTGCGTTCGAGGCTTGAGTCGTGGTTTTAGATTTAATGTCGAGTTTTTGCATTATTAATAAACAAGTAATGAGTTGTCAAACAACCTCCAGAGCTAATCATCTTTGCAGTAAAGGTTTGTGCTGCCAGTTTTGTTCAGTTTTTCACTACTGCAATGATCAATTGTCGTGCAAAGAATGTATCATAATAACGACTATGACGCTAATGTTTCACAGCAAAACTTCCAGGCAGAAAGACAGGACCTGAGCATTTGGATTTTGAGTAATAAGTCATAAACTGCAGCCTTATTTGATTAACCTTATTTTATATAAAAACAAGTGTTCTACTTATGCAGTAGGCAGCTCCATTGATTCACTCCACTAACCACTCATCCCAATATTGGTGTGCACTCATCATGACCTGGTAGGTGTCAAAGCTCTTCGGTCAGAGTTTGAGGATCAGACACACACATGGCATCCATGCATTTTGTATGGCAGCCCTCAATCAACCACAACCACAGTGGAAACCAAAGCCTTCACCACACTCCATAACATGGCGATAAGCACAGTTTTGGCCCCGTGTATGGCCTTCAATGTTCATTAGAGGGCTGAATTATTGAGCAATGCTATCCCTTTACATATGAATACACTTGGGTGTTAACCAGGAGAGAGCACATCTCTACTCTCACCTGTTACATTTCGATCTAGGAATGCTATGATTCAAATTCTTATGACCAACTTCAAGTATGAGCACAGGTTTTTTGATACATGTTGATACCAATATATTAATAACTAGCTTGGTTTTAAGCAATCAGGGAATCAGAGAAAATTTGACTTTGCATGGTGGTCATGAAAAGAATGTACATGCTAGCTATTAGTGACCATGGATCGAGAAGAGTTGCTGTGAAAAGAGTGGGTTTTGTTTCACTTCAGAAAAATGTTTCAATAAAGTTAAACGTACTTGTGCATCTCAGAATATTGGACTATCGTGAAAAAGTTTTTTTCGTAATTTAATTCAAAAATATAAACTTTCATATCTTCTATATTCATTACATGTAAAGTGAAATATCTCAAGCCTTTTTTGTTTTAATTTTGATGATTATGGGGGTGGCGCAGTGGTGTAGTGGTTAGCACTGTCACCTCACAGCAAGAAGGTTCTGGGGTCGAGCCCAGTGGCCGACGGGGTCCTTTCTGTGTGGAGTTTGCATGTTCTCCCCGTGTCTGTGTGGGTTTCCTCCAGGTGCTCCAGTTTCCCCCACAGTCCAAAGACATGCAGGTTAGGCTAATTGGTGGCTCTAAATTGATCGCAGGTGTGAATGTGGTGTACCCCGCCTCTCACCCATAGTCAGCTGGGATAGGTTCCAGCTTGCCCGTGACCCTGCACAGTAGGGGTCGACCGATAATCGGCCTGGCCGATATATCGGGCTGATATTCTGCATTTTTAGGGTTATCGGTATCGGCCATAATTTCCACCAATATGCCGATAACATGCCTTTTTGCAGCCATTTCGTTCCTAACGCGACTGTCACTGCACGTCCTTTCCTGCACTCGCCTCTCTGAGTTCAAGAACACGGTCCCGCCCACCACAACATCTGATTTGTTTGGCACAAGAGATATAGCCAATCTACACGCGCAGCTAAACACTCTGAACTGTTTCAAGGCGCCCGTATCAAGGTAAGGACACGCTGCTTTTCCCGCAATAAGTCACAAACACACAAGTTGCAAAAGCACAACATCATTATATGTTTACATTCTTCATCTACTACTCGTTAAAATTGTCCATTTGCATCTGTGTAGCCAGGCAAACTGAGCTTACGGAAGGAAGCACTTGAATTAGCCTACAACCAACTAGTCTCGCTGAAACAGCATAACGTAGGCTGCAGTCATTTTTAAATCCCCGTCTGGAAACGTTGTGAATGTGTCAGTAGTTCTACTCGAACAGTAGAATGACAGCCATACAGAGAGGTGGTCAAGGGAAGACGAAATAAAACGTAGTGTTTGTGTTCTGTAGGCTAGCGCAAGCCTAGCCTACAGAAGGCTATTTGTTATGGTGATGAGTAAACTTCATGACGTGACTCGTGCTCAAAAAGCGCATTGCACTTGTATATGTTAGGTAACTTTATAAAGCGCTATTTGAACATTTAAACAAGCCAGGTGTGACTAGTATTTATAATTCTTGCGCAAGTAATTCTCCTCACTAGCGCTTCTGATTCGGAAAGCGATATACTCTTAAAGGAGCAGCCGCTCCTAATAGGGAGTGATAGCCTACTTTACTGTATGTTTGATTTTACTTTTTAAAAAATGCTGCAGGCAGCTCCCTACACTTGATTTGTTATTTAAAAACTACTTGAAGTTGGTAAGTCTTACTTAGTTCTTAGTGTAAAAGAATCCAGAGTGTATTTTCATTTATTTTCCACTGAAAATGGTGAGCTGTAATATAGTAGGGAGTGATTTATTTTTTTATTGGTGAATATTTATTTTATTTCTCATTTTATTCTAACTAATGTTTGACTTTATTGTACAAATGCTGCTGGCATCTCCCCGCACAAAATTTCATGTTCAATTTTACAATTAAACATACATTTCATGGATATGAAGGTCTGTGTCAGTGTGTGCTATGTTTAATTTCATGTGAATTATAATGTTTACATTTATCGGTTGCACATATCGGTTATCGGCATCCCAATTCCATAATAATCGGTATCGGTATCGGCCCTGAAAAAAACATATCGGTCGATCCCTACTGCACAGGATAAGCAGTTAACACCTTCCACGACGAGGGTAAGCCACAGAAGGTCATTGTTGAAAAGGCTGGCTGGAAAAGGTGCACAAGCAACAGGGATGACTGCAGTTTTGAGAGGATCGTCAAGAAAAGTTGATTCAATAATTTGCGAGCGCGTCACAAGGAGTGGCCTGAGGCTGGTGTTCATGCATCAAGAGCCACTACACACAGACATCTTCAGGCAAGGGGTTACAACTGACACATTCCTAATATCAAGCCAGTCTTGAACCAGAGACAATGCTAGATGTCTTACTTGGGCTAAGGAAAGAAAGAACTGGACAAAAGTATTTTTCATAGTAGAGTGAAATGACTGATGCTGGCTGATCATTAAAAAACAAAATACTCGGGAACAGCTGTTCTTTTTCACTCAGCTAGCATTATATGTGGACATTTTTGTTGTTAGTAATGAATTCTACATACTCAGTTCGATCAAGTTTCTTGTATTGTACAAAGATACTATCATAGTTCCTCTTGATATTTTCACAGAGATTGCAAGCGGCTTTGCTTTGATCGGTGTAATTTCACACGTCATTAACGCAACACCATAGCCTACAATGAGCACAGTACTAGACTGATACCTAATACCAGTATCAGTTTTGATGCATTCTTAGTTCAATCCTGTGATCAGCTCAGTACTATAGGATTTAACCATAGCTGAAAATCCACCTCACATGATCAGTGATGATCTTGAACACGTGTATTCTTCATGACATTGCAGCGAGTCATGATTTTGGATCTGGATTCATGAAATAGAGCAGATGAAACCCATCAGATGAGTGATGAACTACATGCAATATAATGAACACAAACATATTGAAACAACTGAAGCTTAGCAGTGATTACTAAAGCTTAGACTATGACACTACTGCGTTCTTGATTCTGATTGGTCAGAATGTGTTGCATTCATTTTCTATAGCAGCTCAGACAATAATTCTGGCTGTGCAGCAAAATCACAGGTTTATATTAATGCACCTTTGACTTGTATGTTATTGTTTCTATAGTAACTTACACAGTGACTTTGATGGTGGATAAAAACCAACACTGTTGTCAGATTCAGACATTTGGACACAACTACAGTGTCTTGCAAAAGTATTTATCTCCCTTGGCGTTTGTCCTGTTTTGTTGCATTACAAGCTGGAATTAAAATGGATTTTTGGGGAGTTAGCACTATTTGATTTACACAACATGCCTACCACTTTAAAGGTGCAAATTGTTGTTTTATTGTGACACAAACAATAAGATGAAAAAACAGAAATCTGGAGTGTGCATAGGTATTCACCCCCTTTTGTATGAAACCCCTAAATAAGAGCTGGCCCAACCAATTCACTTCATAAGTCACATAATTAGTTGATTAAGATCCACCTGTGTGCAATCAAAATGTCACATGACCTGTCATATGATGCCTGTATAAATCAACCTGTTCTGGAAGGACCCTGACTCTGCAACACTACTAAGCAAGCAACATGAAAACCAAGGAGCCTCCAAACAGGTCAGAGACAAAGTTGTGGAGAAGTATAGATCAGGGTTGGGTTATAAAAATATATTCCAAACTTTGAATATCCCAAGGAGCACCATTAAATCCATTATAGCAAAATGGAAAGAACATGGTACCACTACAAACCTGGCAAGAGAAGGCCGCCCACCAAAACTCACAGACCAGGAAAGGAGGGCATTAATCAGAGATGCAACAAAGACACTAAAGATAACACTGAAGGAGCTGCAAAGATCTACAGCGGAGATGGGAGCATCTGTCCATAGGATCATTTTAAGCCGTACACTCCACGGAACGGCGCTTTATGGAAGAGTGGCCAGAAAAAAGCCATTACTTAAGAAAACACATTTGGAGTTTGCCCAGCAGCATGTGGCAGACTCCCCAAACACATGGAAGAAGATTCTCTGGTCAGATGAGATAAAAATTGATCTTTTTGGCCATGATGGGAAATGCCATGTGTGGCACAAACCCAACACTTCCCATCACCCTGAGAACACCATTCCTACAGTGAAGCATGGTGGTGGCAGCATCATGCTGTGGGGATGTTTTTCATCTGCAGGGACAGGAAAGCTGGTCAGGACTGAAGGAAAGATGGATGGCACTAAATACAGGGCAATTCTGGAGGAAAACCTGTTTGAGTCAGCCAGAGGTTTGAGACTGGGATAAAGGTTCATGTTCCAGCAGGACAATGACCCTAAATATACTGCTAAAGCTACACTGGAGTGGTTTAAAGGGAAACATTTAAATGTCTTGGAATGGCCTAGTCAAAGCCCAGACCTCAATCCATTTGAGAATCTGTGGCATAACTTAAAGATTGCTGTACACCAATGCAACCCATCTAACTTGAAGGAGTTGGAGCAGTTTTGCCTTGAGGAATGGGCAAAAATCCCAGTGGCTAGATGTGCTAAGCTAATAGAGACATACCCCAAGAGACTTGCAGCTGTAATTGCAGCAAAAGGTGGCTCTACAAAGTATTGACTTTGGGAGTGAATACTTATTCATACTCCAGATTTCTGGGTTTTTATTTTGTTTTGTTTTCATCTCATCTCATTATCTCTAGCCGCTTTATCCTTCTACAGGGTCGCAGGCAAGCTGGAGCCTATCCCAACTGACTATGGGTGAAAGGCGGGGTACACCCTGGACAAGTCGCCAGGTCATCACAGGGCTGACACATAGACACAGACAACCATTCACACTCACATTCACACCTACGCTCAATTTAGAGTCACCAGTTAACCTAACCTGCATGTCTTTGGACTGTGGGGGAAACCGGAGCACCCGGAGGAAACCCACGCGGACACGGGGAGAACATGCAAACTCCGCACAGAAAGGCCCTTGCCGGCCACGGGGCTCGAACCCAGGACCTTCTTGCTGTGAGGCGACAGCGCTAACCACTACACCACCGTGCTGCCCTTGTTTTGTTTTTTTAATCTTAATTATTGTTTGTGTCACAGTTTTAAAAAAAAATTCACCTTTAAGGCATGTTGTAGGCATGTTGTGTAAATCAAACAGTGCTAACCCCCCCAAAATTCATTTTAATTCCAGCTTGTAATGCAACAAAACAGGACAAACACCAAGGGGGAGGATTACTTTTGCAAGACACTGTATAAACAAAGTAGCTACTGATGCCACACCCATCAGGCTAAAACCAATCTGCCTCTTCTCCCTTGACCCCAGAATGACTCTGGGCATCGTGGTCACTTAACAGCGGGGATACGAGCATCACAGACCTTGGAGGGGTTCCAATGGCAAGCTAGCGGGCAGTACCAGTATGCAGTGCCACCAAGCCGGGTCAGATAGCAATAAGAGCAGCTGTGACACACAGCCCAAATGTAACCATATGCTGCCTTCTGTCTCAACACACACACACACACATACACCTTAGAGGAGTCTGGAGAAACAGAAACCAGCCGTCTGACACTGAGACCATGAGTGACGGGTTCAAAAGTGTCTTCAGTTATTCTAAGGTTTTATATGGATTAAGAATGAATTTGTGAGAGCAGATTATAATACTAAGGTCAAAATTATGGACATTTCTGAGCAGACATGACGGAAGAAAACATGTGATAAGATGATACCATGACTGATTATTTATGAGAAAAGAAAAATATAATATAGTGCACTGATAATAAGTATTTATATGAGGCCTATATTGGATTTTATTGCCTCCCATTTTAACCTCGCAAATGGGTTTGCGAGTTCAGTAGAGTGAAATTGGCACTGTTCTCTGGCACAATTTACTGGAGTGACTCCAAAGAGTCCATACAATGCCTTTCTGATTCAATTCATTATATGTCTCACGTCATGTTCTCTGATCTAATACCTACTTAACATGATTAGTACATACAGTATAAGTCAAAATTTTGGACACCCCTACTCTACTCATTCATAGGTTTTTCTGTATTTTGACTATTAGAACAATACTGAAGCAGTCAAAACTATGAAATAACATATGGAACATACATGGAATTATGTAGTCAAAAAAAACAACAACATATATTTCATATTTTAGATTCTTCAAATTATCTGTGTTTACCTTGATGACACTTTGCAAACTATTGCCATTATCTTAACCAGCTTCATGAGGTAGTCACCTGGAATGCTTTTCAATTAACAGGTGTGCCTCGTCAAAAGTTAATTAGTGCAATTTCTTGCCTTCTTAATGTGTTTAAGATCAAACAGTAAACAGTAAACTAGATAGAGACTGTGACTAAAGTCACAGTAATTGGCACTAGCTCTTACAAACTAGGACATCTGGTCACCGTAGCCTATAGATCCAGAACAGTAAGCGATAGAGAATGACGCTTGGTGAGGAAAAGTGTCAGTAAACCTGCTGAGAGTAAACAAACTACAAACATGGACACTTTGAACTACAACTCCCAAGATTCATAGCGCCCTGTCTCCCTCCTGCTGAAAGTCAGCTGCCTCTCATTTCCTCAATTACCTGTTCACCTATTTAAGCTCCCATAACAAACACTCCAGTATGAAGTATCGTTCTGTCTTTCCAGTTCATACCAAGCCTTGTTTCTTCTGACTGTCTCTCGGGTTTTTATACCCTTTCGCTATTTCTCACACGTTTTCGCTCTTGCCTTATCTACCCTGTGTTGTTTGCCGATCGCCCGACCCTTGCTTGTTTACCGGCGCTGATTCCTGTCCCTCACTTTGGCTTCGATGTCAGTCTGCATCCCACTCTCCTCCACGCATACATCTGTAAGTGCCTGCATTCTAACAGGATACTTCACCGCAACATGGATGTAGCGGAGGATTTGAAACAGACTGCTCTCAATGCGCAGGGGCGTTTGCTAGGGGAACATTAGCAGATGCTCACCGACCTCAATACTCGAATGACACAACTCGCAACTGTGATGTCGCAGGCCCTCCTAGCACACCCCGAGTCTCCTCCTACCCCTGCGTTACAACTCTCCACACCAGAGAAGTTCGCTGGAGACACTGTCGCATGTAAAGGTTTTTTACTTCAGTGTTCTATGTATTTCGCCACCATACCTAATCTGTCCAATGAGTATAAGATCGCTAAGTTTTTGTCTTTTCTCACTGGCAAAGCGCTCCACTGGGCTACTGCCGTTTGGAACAAGAGCGGGAGACAAACCACTTCATATGAGCAGTTCCTCTCCCTATTCAAAAGGGTTTTTGATCATGAACCTGAAGGGATTAAAGTGGGAGAGAGTCTACTCTCCTGCTCTCAAGGATCTCGAAGTGTTGCTGAGTACGCCCTGGACTTCAGGACACTAGCAGCAGCCAGTGGATGGAATAACCCAGTGCTGAAAGCGGTTTTTTTGCCAAGGTCTGAGCCCAGAGATCATCAGTGAACTGGCCTGTAGAGACGAGAACCTTATGCTGGATTCCCTCATAGACCTAGCTATTCATTTGGACCAATTGTTAAAACACTGACCCTCCATCCACGAAGGGGCTAGGCCCATTCAGCCATCTAAAGATAGCTCACCCATGGAGGTAGCCCATTCCAGGTTAACCCGTGCTGAACATGCTCGACGGCGCAAGGATGGTTTATGTTTCTACTGTGGGAGCGCCGAGCATAACATTCGATAATGTCCAGTCCGTCCCGAGGGCCTCCAGCAGAAATTCCTGCCAGATCTACGAGTCTGGTGAGAAAACTCAGCTCTAAATCTTTTAAAATTCCCGTTTTATTCAAGATGGCATCCTCCACACATGTCCTATCTGCTTTTGTTGATTCAGGGGCAAAGGGGAACTTTATTAGCAGCAACATCGTACAGAAGCTCAACCTGCCTACAACCCCTCTGCACAGCGCACTCAGCATTAGAACCATCGATGGAGGACCCATAGGCGACAGGCTTGTCACCACTCGCATCCATCCCGTCCAAATTCAAGTAGGAGCATTACACAAGGAATTCATTTCTCTGTACGTCACCTCAACCGTTGATCATGACATCATCCTTGGAGATCCCTGGCTGCAACTATATGATCCGTTAATCTCTTGGCAAAGTAAAGAAATTCTGCAGTGGTCCCCCATGTGCTTCCAGAGCTGTCTTTCTCATCCTCAATTTAGGGTGTCTTCCACCTCAGTAGAGAGTCCTCAGCCAGACTCCATAGACAACGTTCCTGACTGCTATCAGGACCTTCTGGAGGTCTTCAGTAAGGGGAAGGCCTGCGGGCTACCACCACACCAGCCATATGACTGTGCAATTGACTTACTACCAGGTATGTCACCACCACATGATCGTATTTACCCTCTATCCCAGAAGGAGTATGTTGCTATGGAGGAGTATATTCAGGAGGCCCTCAAACAGGGATACAGCCATCCTTCCAAGTCCCCTGCTGCTGGTTTCTTTTTTGTGAAGAAACAAGGACATGGTCTAAGGCCTTGCATTGATTATAGAAGTCTCAACCAGGTTACTGTTAAATACCCCATCCTCTTCCATTAGTCCCTGCGGCGCTTGAGCAACTCAGATCCGCAAAGATCTTCTCAAAGCTTGATCTCCAAAGTGCTTATAACCTGATCAGGATTAGAAAGGGGGACAAATGGAAGACCGCCTTCAGCACGACCGCGGGAAACTTCGAATATCGGGTAATACCTTATGGCCTTTCTTCAACACCCAGCATGTTCCAGTGCCTTATCAATGACGTGCTATGGGACATGCTGGGCAAATATGCTATTGCGTACATAGATGATATTCTGAGATACTCCTCAGATATCAAGAGTCACCAGGAACACGTCTGAGCCGTTCTCAAACATTTACTGAAGAACCACCTCTACGTAAAGGCGGAGAAATGCAAGTTCCATCAAAGTAAGATCTCTTTCCTTGGCTATATTATCAGCGCAGAAGGGGTAAGCATGGACTCAACCAAAGTATCCACCGTCACCTCCTGGCCAACACCCAAGTCCATAAAGGACCTTCAGCAATTCTTGGGCTTCGCTAACTTTTACCACCAGTTAATTCGGGGTTTTAGCACCATAGCAGCCCCTCTAACAGCATTATTGAAGAAGGGACCTAAATGTCTACAGTGGAACTCAGCTGCAGAGGGAGCCTTCAATCAGCTCAAGCTCACTTTCACCTCGGCTCCCATACTCCAGCATCCTGACCCTACTAAGCCGTTCATCATTGAAGTGGATGCGTCTGATACTGGAGTTGGGGCCATTCTCTCCCAATGCTTTGGAGAGAAACACAAGCTACACCCAGTAGTCTTCTTTTCTAAGAAATTATCCTCAGCAGAAAGGAATTATGACGTGGGGAACAGAGAACTCCTCGCTATCAAATCAGCCCTCGAGGAGTGGCAGCACTGGTTAGAGGGGGCTACTCACCCCTTCACAATCCTCACAGATCACAAGAATTTGGAGTCTCTCAAGAAAGCCAAGAGATTAAATCCACATCAGGCCAGGTGGGCATTGTTCTTCACCAGGTTCGATTTCACAATTTCATTCCGTCCAGGTTCTGAGAACACTAAAGCAGAAGCACTGTCTAGGGCGTTCAGTCCATCCCTCCAAGACCCAGTATCTCACAATATCCTTCCTCCACAGTGCTTCATGTGATCCATCGCCTGGGAACTGGACAAGGAAATAAGGAAGTCACAGACACAAAACCATCCTATTCATCTCCCACCTGGCCTTCTCTACGTACCCACGCACCTTTGCAGTCGACTCATCACCTGAGCACATGCATCTCCCACCACTGGACATCCGGGCAGTCAACGCAATTACCAAATGCTGAAAAATAAGTATTGGTGGGAGAACATGCTCACAGAAATCAACCAGTTTATCACTTCATGTTCTGAATGTGCCCAAGCTAAAGTCCCAAGAAACAACCCCCACCCCCCACCCCGCAGGCAAATTATGCCCCTTCCCAATTCCCCAGAGACCCTGGTCACACTTAGCCATTGATTTCATCACGGACTTCCCTCCCTCTCAAGAAAACACCACCATTATGGTAACCATCGACAGATTTTCTAAAGTACTTAAACTTATCCCGTTGCCTGGCATCCCCACAGCTGCCCAAACTGCAGAACTGCTGTTTCAACAAGTCTTCAGATATTATGACATTCCCAAGGATATAGTCAGTGACCGGGGCCCTCAATTCATTTCACGATTCTGGACTAGCTTCATGGAAAGGTTGGGAGTATCGGTAAGCCTCACATCAAGCTATCACCCCCAGTCTACTGGCCAAGTAGAGAGAGCAAATCAAGAAATCGGTTGTTTCCTAAGAGTTTACTGCATGCATAACCAGGGGGACTGGGCACGCCTCTTTCCTTGGGCCGAGTATGCACAAAACTCACTCACTCAGCCACCCAGTTAACGCCGTTTCAGTGCATACTCAGTTTCCAACTGCCCTTGTTCCCCTGGGACAACACTCCTAGCTAGGTACAAGCGGTTGACGACTGGTTCAGACGCAGTCAAGCTGTCTGGGAAGAGGTTCATCAGTGTCTTGTAACAGTTTGCACCAAGTACAAGGAGTATGCGGATAAGCATAGTGGAGATTCTGAACTTTTCCCCTGGTGACAGAGTTTGGGTAGCAACAAAGAACCTACGAGAACACAACACCTGTAGAAAACTTTAGCCATGTTACATCGGGCCATTCAAGGTAATATGTCACATTAACGAAGTAGCATATCGTCTCGAACTTCCCCCACATAGCCGAATATCTCCCACCTTCCACGTAGCACATCTAAAATCTGCTATCCTGGGACGTCTTGCCAGCAACACACTGGTCCAGGAGCATCCCACACTCGAGCTCGAGGGAGAGCCCATCTACCAGGTAAATAAGAGCCTTGACTCAAGACAAAGAAGAGGCCAAGTCGCGTACCTGATGGACTGGGAGGGATATGGACTCGAGGAGCAAAGTTGGGTCAGGGCCAAGAACATCCGAGATCCCCTGTTAAAACAAGAATTTCACACCCAGCATCCCAACAAACTGGCACCCAGAGGAGTCGTCCAAGAAAAAAGGTAGCTCCCAGAGGTAGCTTCTTGGGGGGTTCTGTCAGTAAACCCTCTGAGAGTAAACAAACTACAAACATGGACACTTTGAACTACAGCTCCCAAGATTCACATCGCCCTCTGTCTCCCTCCTACTGAAAGTCAGCTGTCTCTCATCTCATCTCATCTCATCTCATCTCATCTCATTATCTCTAGCCGCTTTATCCTTCTACAGGGTCGCAGGCAAGCTGGAGCCTATCCCAGCTGACTACGGGCGAAAGGCGGGGTACACCCTGGACAAGTCGCCAGGTCATCACAGGGCTGACACATAGACACAGACAACCATTCACACTCACATTCACACCTACGGTCAATTTAGAGTCACCAGTTAACCTAACCTGCATGTCTTTGGACTGTGGGGGAAACCGGAGCACCCGGAGGAAACCCACGCGGACACGGGGAGAACATGCAAACTCCACACAGAAAGGCCCTCGCCGGCCACGGGGCTCGAACCCAGGACCTTCTTGCTGTGAGGCGACAGCGCTAACCACTACACCACCGTGCCGCCCCAGCTGTCTCTCATTTCCTCAATTACCTGTTCACCTATTTATGCTTCCATAACAAACACTCCAGTGTGAAGTATCGTTCTGTCTTTCCAGTTCATACCAAGCCTTGTTTCTTCTGACTGTCTCTCATTTTTCTGACCCTTTCTGACTGTCTCTCGTTTTTTCTGACCCTTTCTCACACGTTTTCGCTCTTGCCTTATCTACCCTGTGTTGTTCGCCGATCGCCCAACCCTTACTTGTTTACCAACGCTGATTCCTGTCCCTCCCTTTGGCTTCATTGTCCGTCTGCATCCCACTCTCCTCCGCGCATACATCTGTAAGTGCCTGCATTCTAACAAAAAGTTGCGCTCTGCTGCCCTTAACAAAATTTTTAAAAAAGATTGAAAAAAATCATGAAAATTGACAGTTATAAGCGATTGAAAAAAATCCCGTTGTTCATGGATCATTCCAGATCAGTGATCCAGATCACCACCAAAAGTCATAGCAACATAATTCAGCCCAGAGGTATTCATGTGAAATTTGGTGACGATTGGTTAAAAACTGAAGGAGAAATAACGTCCTAAAAAAACATTAGGAGAATAAGAAGAAGAAGAACAAAATCAACTGTGAGCTACTGCTCACTTACTTATACCCCCGCTCTCGCTTATTTCAGAATGCAAGCAATCGAAGGAATCATCATCATTCACTGGTTTTCTGCATCTACAGTCATGGAAGCGTCCTGCAGCTGCATTCAGTCTTTCTTCATCTTCCACTGCGTCTCGCATCCTGCAAGCTCCCTTAGCTCTCTGAGTTTCTTTTCTGTTGTAGGGGGACTTCATCCTCTGTGCTTGAGGTCTGCCTTCAGCATGCTGAGCAGATTTACACAATGCCTTCCTTTACGGGCCTTGTATCTGCTGGAGCCTAATACTGCAAATTCCAAAGCTTTTTGCGCAGGTGTGTCTTGTGGCTATCGAAGGAATAGGACACTTATTATGAATCAAGCGGTTGTGGTTTGTAGTTGCTGAGAAAAGTGTTACGAAAATTTTGTAAATCCACCCTATATGTTTCGTAAATATATTAAGTCGGTAAACAGGAAATCAATGTGGGACAGACCTGAATACGGTATACACGGTATAGAACCCCAAGCTGAAGTTTGCTACCAAGTAACAAGTGGCTATGATTTTGTGGTTACTGAGAAAAAGGGTGTTTCGGACGGACGGCGATGTGGACAGACGGACAGAGGTAAACCAGTATTCCCCCCCCCCCCCCCCCCCAAGGAGCGGGGGTGTAATAAAGTGGGAAAATCCTAAGTGACAGTAACAATTTGCAACGGTGCTGCTAGCGCAAATTAATAATAAAAGTACAGAAATAGCCTTATTCTACAACTGTAATAATCCATATTATGTCAAGAACTGCTCAACTAAGTAAAGAGAAACAACATCCATCATTACTTTAAGACATGAAGTGTCATTTAATTAATAAAAATAAATAAAAACTACTGAATTAGAAAGTGTGTCCAAACTTTTGATTGGTACTAGATAACATAGTACATCCTGTATATTGGGCCCAGGACAGCAAAATTGTCCATACTCTCTGGGTGGGCCAGATGACACAT
The DNA here is from genome assembly GCF_027579695.1 of Neoarius graeffei. Classification (NCBI taxonomy): domain Eukaryota; kingdom Metazoa; phylum Chordata; class Actinopteri; order Siluriformes; family Ariidae; genus Neoarius; species Neoarius graeffei. The sequence continues at coordinate 49,611,383 of NC_083587.1, read as the reverse complement.
TATCTCTCTCTCTCTCTCTCTCTCTCTCTCTCTCTCTCTCTCTCCTGTCAATCAGAGCACCTGTGAGCTCATGTATGCAGAAGGGGGTAGATAGCACATTTGTCTGAGTGCGTAATGCTGTCCTGAGCAGCAGTTTGAAAAATATACGGTTAGCTGGCTTCACATGTTTTGCACAAAGCATGCATTATTATTATAAATTATTATAAATAAGTGTTATCTGTATCCAATGATTCTTGTGTTTCATTGTGGTTTCCCCTTACATTTGTGTCGAGTTTCTTTGTATGATGTGTGGAAACTGATACATGTATATGCTATGACCAGGGTTGCCAGATCTTCATACCAAAAGCAGCCCAATAGGACAAACATTGGGTCCAATTACATATGGGTTGGGGATAATTTGCCCAAACTTTTGTAAATTTAGTGGATTGTCATATATAAACCTCATGTTTAGGCTTGTACACCAGTTTTGCACAAATCATAGAAAGTTTTTTGAGCAGAATGCAACTGAAAATCAATACAAAACAATGAGATGTCTGAGTTTTATTGTTCATGTCTTTGAAATCCCCCAGGATTTCTTTGGCTTAGCATGCATTTATGAGCAGATCATGGTGAAAGTCCAAGTAAGTCTAAAAGTTCACTTATAGTGAGCTTATGCAGGTATTAAAGAGTATCTACCGCTTGAAATTAAATTAAATGCTGTTCATTATACAACCCCGATTCCAAAAAAATTGGGACAAAGTACAAATTGTAAATAAAAACGGAATGCAATGATGTGGAAGTTTCAAAATTCCATATTTTATTCAGAATAGAACATAGATGACATATCAAATGTTTAATCTGAGAAAATTTATCATTTAAAGAGAAAAATTAGGTGATTTTAAATTTCATGACAACAACACATCTCAAAAAAAGTTGGGACAAGGCCATGTTTGCCACTGTGAGACATCCCCTTTTCTCTTTACAACAGTCTGTAAACGTCTGGGGACTGAGGAGACAAGTTGCTCAAGTTTAGGGATAGGAATGTTAACCCATTCTTGTCTAATGTAGGCTTCTAGTTGCTCAACTGTCTTAGGTCTTTTTTGTCGTATCTTCCGTTTTATGATGCACCAAATATTTTCTATGGGTGAAAGATCTGGACTGCAGGCTGGCCAGTTCAGTACCCGGACCCTTCTTCTACGCAGCCATGATGCTGTAATTGATGCAGTATGTGGTTTGGCATTGTCATGTTGGAAAATGCAAGGTCTTCCCTGAAAGAGACGTCGTCTGGATGGGAGCATATGTTGCTCTAGAACCTGGATATACCTTTCAGCATTGATGGTGTCTTTCCAGATGTGTAAGCTGCCCATGCCACACGCACTAATGCAATCCCATACCATCAGAGATGCAGGCTTCTGAACTGAGCGCTGACAACAACTTGGGACGTCCTTCTCCTCTTTAGTCCGAATGACATGGCGTCCCTGATTTCCATAAAGAACTTCAAATTTTGATTCGTCTGACCACAGAACAGTTTTCCACTTTGCCACAGTCCATTTTAAATGAGCCTTGGCCCAGAGAAGACGTCTGCGCTTCTGGATCACGTTTAGATATGACTTCTGCTTTGAACTATAGAGTTTTAGCTGGCAACGGCGGATGGCACGGTGAACTGTGTTCACAGATAATGTTCTCTGGAAATATTTTGGTAGGAAATATTTCTCTGGAAATATTCTGGAGCCCATTTTGTGATTTCCAATACAGAAGCATGCCTGTATGTGATGCAGTGCCATCTAAGGGCCCGAAGATCACGGGCACCCAGTATGGTTTTCCGGCATTGACCCTTACGCACAGAGATTCTTCCAGATTCTCTGAATCTTTTGATGATATTATGCACTGTAGATGATGATATGTTCAAACTCTTTGCAATTTTACACTGTCGAACTCCTTTCTGATATTGCTCCACTATTTGTCGGCACAGAATTAGGGGGATTGGTGATCCTCTTCCCATCTTTACTTCTGAGAGCCGCTGCCACTCCAAGATGCTCTTTTTATACCCAGTCATGTTAATGACCTATTGCCAATTGACCTAATGAGTTGCAATTTGGTCCTCCAGCTGTTCCTTTTTTGTACAATTAACTTTTCCAGCCTCTTATTGCCCCGTCCCAACTTTTTTGAGATGTGTTACTGTCATGAAATTTCAAAAGAGCCAATATTTGGCATGAAATTTCAAAATGTCTCACTTTTGACATTTGATATGTTGTCGATGTTCTATTGTGAATACAATATCAGTTTTTGAGATTTATAAATTATTGCATTCTGTTTTTATTTACAATTTGTACTTTGTCCCAACTTTTTTGGAATCGGGGTTGTAAAACAAGTGTGTATTATAGGGTCTGTAGATGTCAAAGTCCCTTCTGTGCCAGGACCTAGTCTTCCCAGGCAGTCTCCCATCCTAGTACTAACCAGGCCCTTAGGGTGCATTGGGTGGCAGCAATCTCCGTATTTATAGCCCTCGGCCTCTCATCTATTACATAGCTAGGGTTACAGTGGGGGGCTGGTCCACTGGTAACCATGAGAGTTTGACTCCCTACTCACATCTGTATTGCAGGGTACCTTGCCAGATGGCAGTAGGTACTATTTTTACCTGACTGTGACTAGAACTCACAATCTCTCAGTCGAGAGGTGGATACGCTAACCACTAGGCCAGCTCACAGTTCTGTACATGTAGCACTTGTAAAACATCTCTTTTCACAAGTAGCTTAACCGTTCTCCCAACTTGACTTGACTGTTGTCGTTGATTTACCTCACAGATTTCTATCAGGTCCTGACTGACATTTTGACAAAATCAAAGGTTCTCCTTTGACCTTATTGAGAAACAAAACTTTAGAGTTTAATATTTTAAAGTCACAAAGCTGTCAGATAGAACCTTAAAACTTTTAGAACTTTAGCTTAGACAAATGCGGTGATGATGTAAAGTCAGTATGATAAGAGTGAGCCAACCAGTGACAGCACAGACAGTAACCAAGAATTAATGGGGGCAGCCATGACCTGAAGGTTGGTGAAGCAGCCTTGGGCCCAAAGGGACGCTGGTTCGATTCCTGGGAACGGCAGGAAAAATGTGAGGGGAGCTGAGTGAATGAACAGCACTTTCCCCTCCCACTGTATCATGGCTGAAGTGCCCTTGAGCAAGGCACCTAACCCCCAACTGCTCCCCGGGTGCTGTAGCATAGCTGCCCACTGCTCTGGGGATGTATATGCGCTCGTTGTTCACTTGTGTGTGCAATGCAGAAGAGGAATTTCACTGTGCTTGAGTGTACATGTGACAAATAAAGGATTCTTCTTCTTCTTAATATGTGAAAGGTAAATGTAAAAATAAATAAGAACAAACGTCAGTACATATTTTTTTAACTAAAAATGGCAAAGTGTTTTTTACCTGGACATCAAATTTAGCAGGGTTTAAAAAATGCACACAGTCTTACGCTGTACTTGTCGCAGTGAATTGTTCTTTCCAAAACTGTATAAGTTAATAATGATTCATTCATTCATTCATTTGCATTACGTAAATTTAAGTACCGTAAATATTTACTGAAATATTTCAGACAGTAAGTGGAAATGTAACTGGAACTGATATATTCAAACAGTTACATTTAAATATATCAATATTCATAGCTTAATAGAAAGAGGTGGAAAAGCAAATATAAAGATTCAAATGACTTGCTAAAAGACTACCGCTGCTAGGTTCATGTATTTTCTGCCTGCTCAGAGCCATGGATGCAACAACAACTTGCATTTTTCTTTACTTACGTTTCCGGCTCCTCCTTCGTTGCTTCTTTTTGAGGCTCATTTTGGGACTTAGTCTGTGGCTGGAGAACGTTATTAACCAGCTCCGTGATCCCACTAAAGGGACTTTTGAACCACCTGCACAGACAAGCGGGACATCACCGAGGCGGCTCGAGCAGCGCAGGAGATTAAAACGACTGTGATTATATTATCACAGCTGCACTGCAGGACACATTCATGTAGGGAGAAGAAGACGAGAACAAGCAGCTATGAAAAGAACTGGAAGAACTGGATGCTTACACACCGTCGGAGAGAGTGAACGAGAGAGACAGAGAGAAAGAGAGAGAAAGAGCAAGGATAGACAGCGAAAGAGAGAGTGTGTGAAATAGAGAAAGAAGCATGTAGCAGTACAGCCAGTGAAATCTTAGGTTGTGTCAGACAACCAGATATAATATGGTCACACGTTACATAGAAAAAGAGGCTCAGAACTGAGCGTCTGTCTAAAACTAACAGCCGTCTGAGAAGCAGGTAAAGCAGAACAGGTGCGTCCAGTGGCTCTCGTATGCAGCCAGTGAAAAAAAAAAGCGTTGACAAGAGAAAGAGGAAGCCACACACAAGAAGAAAGCACATGAGAGGGCCAAAGCTGGGAGCTCCTGTATCTATGTTATGCTAAGACATACTTACTGTGCCGACTGAGGCTTTGGATCTTCTTTGACCCTAAAAATAAAAATAAATGACCAACTCAGTGGGGATGGAGGGTGAAACATAACAGAATAACAACAAATGTTGAAATCAAAAGATTATCAACTGAAAATAATCAACATGAAGAAGACACAATATAAAATTAAGTATATAATAATTATGTCCATTCAACATGCAAAAAAAAGTGATTCAGAGAATTGAGCAGTGATTTGAATAAAAAGGTAATAAATCAAAAAAATTAAACCAATAACAGTTATATTGTGTTCTATACTGTATATTTCTGCATAAATCAGCTACAACTACGTCTCCTTTAGTCTCTAATCCTGACATACGTTTTAACCAGAGCATCACTCATTTCCAATAAAACATGGCAAGCATCCGGTGTGTGCCAAGAAAGCCCAAGCCCGAAATTACAGCCCTAAATTACAGTCCAACAAAGATTACTCTGCACAATATATTAATTAGCTTAAATAAAACGTTAAAGACGAGCCAATAAAAGCACTCCTTTTCAGGAGTCATGCCACCACAAAGAGTTCAAGCAGGTTTGCTCACATCATTGGAGAATCCAGTGTGGACAGATAGCACCTCGATCAAAACTCCTCAACCTGAACGAGGAAACACCAACAAAGCTACACGCGAAGAAAAAGACAATTATCCCAAACCTGAAAGCATGCACACTCCCTCATGCGAAGTGATACCTCCAACTACACACAGCTTCATTAATATGTATGAATGAGAGCAGGACACTCATTCTGTGCCTTTCTTCCCCCCTTCACCTGAACACTATTCACTGATCCAGGGCTGATGGACATACGCTGCCCTCTACTGGATGTACGGAACTCGAACCGACACTCACTGGACACTTTATTAGGAAAACCCATCCACCTGCTGTTTTATGCAGTTATCTAATCAGCCAGTCCCTTGACAGCAGCACAATGCATCAAATCAAGAGCTTCGTTAATGTTCACTTCAAACATCAGGATCTCAAAGTGTGACTTTCACTGTGGCATGGGTGTTGGTTTGAACCAGATGGACTGATTTGAGTATTTCAGAAACCGATCTCCTGGGGTTTTCTCACACAACAGTCTCTCGAGTTTACATAGAATGGTGCAAAAAACAAAAAACACTGAGTGAGTGAGTTAAAGTTCTGTGGGTGGAAACAAACACCTTGTTGATAAGAGAGATCAAACGAAAATGGCCAGATTGGTTCGAGCTGCCAGGACGGATATAGTAACTCATAGCAACTCTTTACAATTGTATTGAGCAGAAAAGCATCTCAGCATGCAACAGCAGAAGATCACATTGGGTTCCACTCCTACAGCCAAGAACAGGAATCTTAGAATCAAGAACAGGTTCCTGTTAAAGTGGCCGGTGAGTGTAAGTTGGCCGTTTTTGAAGGTCTGGAGGTGCAAGATTCACTGAATCAGATATACTGTACTATAAACAGAACAGATGCAACAGTACTGAAAGAAAGACAATCACGACTGACAGGCATAGTCCTTTTTAATACTTTATGTAAAGAACGAGACCTTCAATGAAGGCGTAGCTCACTCTGGCTCCGTCTAGTCCAGAAGGAACGATCTAAAGTGGGCCACCTTACACAATAAATGTTTCAAGCTATATACACTATATACAAACTATATATAGACGCTATATACACCCTAAGAATACCGACCTATTTGTCAGAAAGAATCCAGAACGGCGAGGAATTGACCGAGAAGAAGCAATTTTTGTTGAACTGCTCATTAAGGCTTAACGAAGGCATTAATGAAGTCCATAACTTCATTAATAATTGTAATTAAGCAAATCTGGGTAGAGGTTATCTGCATCCTAGGTACCCCTACCTTCATACCAGAAAGAATCAAAATCAGTGAAGAATTGAGGGAGATAAAGCGATTTGTGTGGAAACTGCTCGTTAAGGCTTAATTACTCCATATCTTCATGATTAATTGCAATTATGCAAATTTGGGTAGAAGCTATATGCACCCCAGGCAGACCTACCTTCCTGCCTAAAAGAATAAAAATTGATGAAGAATTGAGAGAGAAGAAGCGATTTTCATGAAATGTGGACGACGATGGACAGACGATGGACAGCACAGGATGGCATAAGGTCATCGCCTGTCGGCCGGATGAGATAATAATAATAATAATAATAATAATAATAATAATCAGCAAGAAGATGCTGGAAAGTGGCCGAAAGTGGATTCTTTTCCTATACCAGCACATCCTGAAGCAACTTGCCAATAAAGACAATAATTTATTAATGAAAGAATGACACATCATACTTTTTGTCCATTTCTAGTTACAAATAGTTACAGCTTGTCAAAAAGAAAAGGCTTTACAACTACAGTAAGTAATGGGAAGTGGAAATCCAACCAAAGCATTCTGCACTATAAGTAGTTGAAAGTTATTCATGAGCCACAGAGAAAACAGCCTGACACAGCATGCACAGGAAAGCCACACAAGCTAAAGGTGCGACATTCTTTGTTGCAAATATCAACAAACATGACAAAATCGCTGCCTGTGAGGCTTCATACGCGTATGTGAGTGAGTGAGTGAAAGAAAGTGGAAAAGCTAAAGTAAGTGAAATAAAGGGTTTGTGTGTGACCATCAACTCTCGCCTGCCGTGCTTCTGTGCTTCACCCACATCAGGAACTGCTACTATACGGTTAAATACGAGCTGAGATACAGTACAACAGTACTGACTGTCTGGTTTAACATAACAGTGCTATGGGAACTAAAAATTCAGAGATGATAGCTATAAATGTTCTAAGAATGAAGACTGTAACTCCAAATCCACCAGTGAGAAAATGATGGCAATGTGCAAGCTCCACTTTCTGTTCCATACATGTATTGACTGAAAGTTAGCAACTTTTAAATCTCATCTCATCTCATTATCTCTAGCTGCTTTATCCTGTTCTACAGGGTCGCAGGCAAGCTGGAGCCTATCCCAGCTGACTACGGGTGAAAGGCGGGGTACATCCTGGACAAGTCGCCAGGTCATCACAGGGCTGACACATAGACACAGACAACCATTCACACTCACATTCACACCTACGGTCAATTTAGAGTCACCAGTTAACCTAACCTGCATGTCTTTGGACTGTGGGGGAAAACGGAGCACCCGGGGGAAACCCACGCGGACACGGGGAGAACATGCAAACTCCGCACAGAAAGGCCCTCGCCGGCCACGGGACTCGAACCCGGACCTTCTTGCTGTGAGGCGACAGCGCTAACCACTACACCACCGTGCCGCCGCAACTTTTAAATCTCATACAAAACTGTTTGCTGTTGTTGTTTTTTCTAAGTTCCAGGTAAATGTGTCGAAATTCCAAACCAATTTTAAATCTGATTACGTTCATGATGATTCATTGGCATTCTTCAGTTAGTTGTTTGTTTGAGAAGTTA